>NC_136813.1:53076268-53676268 GCF_951394365.1 Tetrao urogallus
TAATTTCACTTAATGAATCGTTCCCATGGCTTCTTTAAGCAGCTTTTCTAAAGATATCTCATCCGCTTTGCTCACTGTCTTCTTTCCCCCAATCGTTTTCTTTAACGCTGTATAATCAGACAAAATACTATCAGTCAAATTACAGCACAGATGACACTCCATCAGCCAGAAGGAGGAAGAGGAATTACAGAGGCTGGTCTAGATATATGCTGATCTCTAATTAGCTGACATTTTGTGAAATCCTGAGGAGAATTTTGGAAGGTGGGGGTAGATAGTGAAAGAAGGTAGGGTGCTAATAGATATTGGTAATTTTTTTTCCAAAAGTTTCTGGGGAAAGCAGCTGATGCCCCTATCTTTGAGTATTTTGGAAACTGTGATGAGTAGAGCACTTTTCTATCTCTATGTATTTCTCATCTCTACTTTCTATGATGCTGCCAGGAAACACTTCAAAGTTAATTAGAGAATATTTGTAAAGTGCATTGAATATACAAGCGCTGTGTAAGTACCAAGGTATTATTAACTATGATTCAGATGAATTAGGGAAGAGCTAATGGATCCAGCAGCACTGAGCAGGCAGTGGTGCTAGGCTGGCTTAGACGAGATGAGAGTTGTGAAGGGAGACAAGGACTTCAAAGACTAATTGCAAATTCACCTAGACATGTGCAGCAACATGAGAAGTTGACCACACTAGATGGGCTCAATCAGCAGTCACTGGGATGGCTCAGAGGTATAATTCTCTGCTATTTACACATCCTTTAATATTAATCTCTACAGCACATTTGTAGCTACTAGCTCCTAGCTGGTACTATTCCAGTTGCTGTATTTCCTACAGTGGCCAAATAAGCTGGGCTTCCTCATATATGATCATTTTTGTATTGACTCCGATGCAATGCACAGAGCATCTCATGAATTCCAAACCCAGAGGGAACCTCTCTGCCCCTGCTTAGATATGCCGAGCTTTTCAGTTGGATCTAATCTCTCATCTACCTATGCACACAAGACTGGCAGTGGTGAGAACTCCATGAAACTTTTGGTGGTTTTTTTTTAACTTACCATCACTCTACAGACTTATGCAAATAAAGCTCAGCAGTGGGCCACAGCTCACCGAAGGAAAGAATCCAGAAGACTTATAAGTATGTATATTGCCAGAATTAGTGTTCCACAGTTGTTCTGCTGAACTAGGTTAGGTAATTTTGAAGAAGCAGAACTTGAGGCCAGGGAAGAAGTACTTTCTTACAGCAGTCTGCTTAGCTGTAAATGTTTGGAAATTTCTCTCTTTCCAATGAACTTGCTTCCTTTGAAATCCTTCCAGCCTAGCTGATTTTGATTGGAGGCCTGGTGATCTGCAAGTTCTGAAAAACAGTTGATTTCTGTCATTTCTTGGAGTCATGGAGACACAGGTAAGCCCTATAAGTTACCCTTATTCTTAAGAGAGCCATGGAGATTCTCATGGGATGGATTCTTTGCTCACTTAGAGTCTATTATGGAAATTGTGGTTGTTAGCAACTCCAGCATGTGTAACTGCATACTGTGAGCACAAAGGTTTTATGATCTGACTGGCGAAATATACTCAAATACAGGCTGTTTATGCTTAATGAACATAAAACAACTAACTTTATGTACCTAGTGTGAGTACCTACAAATCTATTTTAGCGCTCATCTTGTTGCTATTTTCCAGCCTTTTTTTTTTTTTTTTTTTTTTGTCCTCTGCTATCACTCCATAACTTTGAGTAAAATCAAGGAAGAAGGGATAATAAGGCTGATCAAACAAGAAAAGAAACTTCCCTTGAATTCATTAGACACAGTTTTATTTTAAATAAACTATGAGATAAGGTGAAGATGATGGGCAGGTCTCTGAGTACTTTTAACATCAGGACAACAGTTACTGATTTGTATGTGAAGATACCTAGGCTCTTGTGAGTAATGAGTACTGCCAACATTTTCAAAATGTAAATCTTAATATTTAAAAAAATAATAATTTTAATATTTAAAGCCAAGAAACTGAATTTTACACAGGCTAGATGGAATGGAAAGGAATCGTATGTGACATGTCAGGGTTAAGAAATGTGCACTTGTAACTACTAATTCATTTTACATCTTTTCTCAGAGAAAAGACAAGCAGTATGCACTTACAGGTTGCTGGCAGACTACACTTGATGAAGCAGTGCCCTTCCTGCATGGAGCAAGCTGGACAGGTGCCATGTGCCTGTGCATCATCCTCAAGCCATGAGGCAGTGGGCTGCCATCCGAGCGTAGTTCTAGCAGAAGGTGATGGTACCCGATCTCTGTAACGCAGCTGGCTGGTGCCTTACACTTCAACTGACAGCCCAGGTTTCAGTACTCCACATGATGATCTCTGGATATTTTAAATACCCAGTAGTGCTTAAAAAATTCAATCAGGCCTTTAAATATTGTTCACAGATGGAAACTTGCCCTGGGTGGTGAATCACTTCATTTCTGGTAGGGCTTCAATGGGCCTGGTCTGAAGGACTGAGAAATACTACGGGAAGTGCTGAGATTATAGATATTTCTCCTGCTAGAAGAAAAGGAGAAAGTCTTGACCTGGTAACAGAGCAGACTTCGCTGCACACAAGGTTGGGAGATCAATCCTCAGTGTGACTCTTGAAAAAGCAGTATTAAGTGAGCTCATAAAATGGAGAAAGAAATTACTGATGTTACCACTGCAAAGATAACAATGGGTTTTCTTTTTGCCCACATTTCTGAACAGCACAGGACACTGGAACTGTATGATGTGGAAAGGAGTGACCGCTGCCTCCTCTGGATGGGGCTGTTCTGATGTAACAACCTACTGCTCCTACCAATAGGCTATTTAACCCCATGAAAGTCAGGGTTTCATTTTTAGGTGTCTTATAAAAGCACCAGCATAACAGCAGCTGAAGTTGTTGGCTGGAACCCTGGCAGATCAAAATGCACCACCTGGGCATATGGAATGAGGGGTAACTCATTCATAGGCAATGAACCTATACAATCTGCATTAGTTCTTTAGCAGTTATTTAAAAATAGTATTTTTTAATAAATTAGTAATTATTTCTGCTATATTATATCTCACTTCCCAAATAAATTCATATTTTACAATTTTGATATGTTTATGTTTATGATTTTTTTCTTGGGAGCTCTCGGTACTCATATAAATAATAAGCTCTCCAACTATCCAACTATCTCCAACTAACATCTCCAACCTGCAGACTTTGTACATTTAATACATATTAACAGCACATATTTAATTAATAGTATCATGCAGCAAAAGAAGGTGATGACAGTGCCTTCTACTGAGATGCAAGCACTATGGAGCAAGAGAAGATGATAAAGAAGAAAAATTAGCTCCCCACTTACAACAACAAGCTACAGCTCAAGAGGAGTGCAATCTCTACCCAGAGAGATGATGTTCCCACAGCTGATAATCCTTAAATGAGAATGAGGAGGGGCTGGTGCTCAACATTGGTTCAGGTGACCTGGCAATTCCACTGCAAGTATATTTAATAATTATCACTTGATCGAGAACTGTAAGGTCTCTGTGAACCTATACATTTTCAGTAGTCATAAAATCTCATGAAAAGGGTCCTGCAGCTTAATTATACTGTACAGTAGGCTTTATACTGAAAGATAGAGAGGGGAACTGAATCCCATTCACCTTCAGCACACACCCACTTATAAACTTCTTCCTTATCCCCCTCATTTCTCTCTTTTCTAGTCTACTTCCAGGTCCCATTTTACTGAGAAATCCATGAACTTGCTAATTCCTGTAGCTCTTCTCTAAACTTTTTCTTGTACTGCATTCTTATTTCTCCTGCCTGAACATCTTTTGCATTGTTCCCTTTCTGAGATGAAGAAAGAACTAGATGAAACATGGGGCCATAGCACAATGTTCTGTATTGTTCTCTCCTTCTTCAAAAAAAAAAAAAATTAATTTGTTTTTGACCCCACTCAGGAATTGATTTGATATTTTCATCAAGTTATACACAATAATAATGAGTATTAATATGCATCATATATTAAGAAAAAAACTATATATGCACATACGAAGGTTTTTTCTTCATATGTACATTCTTCTCCACAATATTCCATCACTCTCATTTTCATGAATAGCATAGTAAGATCCAAAAACCCTTATCTTCACACTCACCTCTTTGACCCCTTCTCCAGGCACATGCATTTGTCTCAGAAGAGATCCATGTAGAATCACAGAATCACAGAACTGTAGGGGTTGGAAGGGACCACCAGAGATCATTGAGTCCAACCCCCCTGCCAAAGCAGGTTCCCTACACCAGGTTGCACAGGTAGGCATCCAGGCAGGTCTTGAACATCTCCAGAGAAGGAGACTCCACTACCTCCCTGGGCAGCCTGTTCCAGTGCTCCGTCACCCTCACTGTAAAGAAGTTCTTGTGCACATTTGTGCGGAACTTCCTATGCTGCAGCTTATGTCTGTTTCCCCTTGTCCTGTCTCCACATACCACTGAAAAGAGACTGGCCTCACCACTGTGGCCCCCACACCTCAGATATTTATAAACCTGGATTAGATCCCCTCTCAGTCATCTTTTCTCAAGGCTAAATAGACCCAGTTCACTTAGCCTTTCTTCACAGGGGAGATGCTCCAGGCCCTTCACCATTTCTGTGGCCTCCGCTGGACTCTTTCCAAAGAACTCACTTGCAACTTCTTCCATTAAAAAAAAAAAAAGCTGAAAACTTGTTTCTGTGCTGTGTTTCCTATTTCAAACCATTACATGAGCACAAAACACCAGCATCCCCCGGCAGCAGAAGTGGTCAACAACACCCAGGGGTGCATCAACAGGAGCACAGCCAGGACATCAGGGGCAGTGGTTATCCTCTTCTCAGTGCTCACTAGACCACATGTGTGTACTGTGGCCAGTGTTGCCCCCCCTCCAATACAGGAAAGACATTGATAAGTTGAAACAGGTTCAGGGCTGGAGCAGTTGCCCTAGAGAAGAGGCCAGAGCAGTGTGTTTTGATCAGTGTGGAGTGAGACAGATAAGGGGGCACCTCACAGATGCTTTGCTGTCAGTGGGGATGTCATCAAGGAGATAGGAGTCTGGCTATTCAAAGTGGTGTATGGTGGAAGAATAGGACAGTAGGCATGCGTTTATTCTTGTCTGAACTTTTGTCTTTCCCGTCATCCAAACCAGTTTAAAACCTGCAGATTGTCTATGTATGGCTATGCTCATGCTTCATGGCCTCTTCCTGCTCACAGATAAGAACTTTGTTTTTGAGGATTCAGAAGTCTTAGAGTACCATTCTGGACTCATTTTTTTCACTTCACAATGACTTGTGATTCTACTCTGTGATTCTACTTTCTTCATATTCCTCATGAATTCAAGAACAAGGATAAGTACTGGGCTTTGAACCCAGGGGACATTTAGAGCCACTTTACTAAAGAGAACATACAAGTGTTAGGTATTCCATTTATATTATACTGGAAAAAAAAATCAACATAGTTATTGAATAATGTAATAGCAATTCTGGAATTTTTGGTAATGTTGAGGGTTGGAGTACCTTCCCTACAGGAACGGGCTGAGAAACTTGGAACTTTTCAGCCTTTTCAGGAAAAGAGAAGGCTACAGGCGGAACTTATAGCAGCCTTCCAGTACCTGAAGAAGCCTATAGAAAGGTGGGAAAGGCATGTAGTGACAGGATGAGGGGAAATGGCTTTAAACTGGAAGAGGGTAGATTTAGACTAGATATTAGGGATAAATTCTTTACTGTGAGGGTGGTGAGACACTGGAATGTGTTGCTCAGAGACAGTGTGTATGCTCCCATGCTGGAGGCGTTCAAGGCTAGGCTGGATGAAGCTTTAAGCAACCTGGTCTAGTGGCAGGTGTCCCTGCCTATAGCAGGGGGGTTGGAGATGGTTGACCTTGGTGGTCCCATCCAACCCAAACCATTCTATGATTCTATGAAGTCAGTGAATGAAAAGGCTAATATCCCACTGTAAAATATTTTGAATGTTAAAGAGCATCTAGCAGAACTTCAGTCCAAAGATCTATTGATTTATTTCTACTACCGATTTATTTTTGTATAGAAAAAATATTTTTTCACTCTAATACAGTGTTCTAATTGTTAAACTTCAGAATGATTAAATAATGTATTTTCATTGCTCAGAAACTTATAAGGTGTAATTTTTAAGGTAAATAGTGAACATTTGATTTTTAAAATTATAGACAATGTTAGAAAGCTATAGTTACAACACATAATGTTTCCAAAGAACTAGAATTCACAGCAATAAATTCAGCTGTGTTTACATAGAGCAACAGTCACATCTAGTGGCCAGAAAGTTAATCATTTATATATATTCTGCATGGCTAATCTGAAAGATTTTGAATATTGAGTTTTAGCTATTTTTTCCTATTTGAGTCATATGACCCTTGACAAGATTGGAAATGCACGTCAGAAATATGCATATATTTCTGTGAGAAAATATATACTTCAAAATTCCAAGTTATATTACAACTACAAAAAAACTATAATAGCAAAAGAGAGAATAAGCATTCAGAAAAGATTTAAAGAAGTTCATACGGGCCAAGAAAACTTCTGGTGTTTTCTTGGGAACAGTGGGTGATGACATTTATGAACCCTGCCAAATGTGACATGTAAGACGATAACATATGCAGAAATATAAAGGTTTTGTGTGTTTTATGCCCTTGAAAGCAGAAGCACCGTCCTGAGGCTTGCTGTGTATGATTGACACATGATACATTTCCTCTTGTCTAGCCAGAAAAAGTCACCCTTCAAACTCTTCAAGCCAAATAGAAATCTGAAATAGAAATCTGGGAAAAGAAGAAACTTTTCCCTAGATCAGACAGGCTGCTAGGCTACCAATCCAAAGGACTTTTTCAAGAGGTGACTTAAGCAGAAGAGGACAAAAAACAGAGTCTTACAGACAGGCAAGGAACACGTTGAAGTGACTGCTAATAGGACTCTCCCATCCCAGAAAGTAAGTCCAGCCATGCAGATGGATGGAGTGTCTCATCACACGCTCTTTCACCAACCTGAATGCAGCTCACTTGGTACACAACACAGAACAATCCTGCATGGTCAAGTCTTCTTAACAAGTAAGTCCCTGGACAATTTTGCCAGGAAGGTCATTCAACCTTCACAGCAGCATGAACTTCATTCCTTTGGAACACATCATACTCCTTGGGGATCATTTATCCAGATTCCTTTTCCCTTAAGAAGAACTGATTGTTATCACCAAGAGTGAAGTACACGTATATTACTTAAGTATTTGAGAGAGGATTTAGATAATTGATCTGGACTACATTTTGTTACCCAAATTTTGTTACTAGTCCTGTAGTGTGTAGTTGAGTACAAAACAGCTATACCACACTGGAAATAAGCTTCTCCGGCATCTGGAAATAAAACAGAATGAACAAAGGGCAATCAAACTCTTTCCACTGTTCCTATGAGCTCTGTCTCTCTCTCCAAGTTTCAGGATATTATGTTTTCTAGCACATGAAATAAATCTTCAGAGAAGCAGGTCATTCCTGGGCTAGGCTTACTTTCCAGCTCAAAAGCATGGATTAAAGTTCTGAGTTGCAGTTCCTATTAATAAGATCAGTGTAATAGTAAAATTAGATATGCCAATGCATATTCTTATCATTCAAGCCACATTTTGAAAGCTCGTGTTAAACTTCACCATACTTTATTGACATTAGTTGCAGCAATGCACAGAAAATGAAAACAGTGTAATTTTTAGAGGATGTCCACATTTTTTTCACCTTGCCTTACAACCATGGGTACTTTTCTACTTCTTAGTTATTCTGTTGGTTTATAACATTAAGCCTTGGTTTCAGATGCTGTATTTTTCACTTAAACTTTCAAGTTTTGTCCTTTAAGGCAAGAGCTGTAAAGCAGTGGGTAAAGCTGTTTTGCTGGTTTTGGCTAGGATAGATTTAATTTTCTTTCAAGAGGACCTGTATGGTGCTATGTTTTGGGTTTTTGATGTTAACAGTGGTGACAGCACACGGATGTTTTCAGTTGTGTCAGAGCAGTGCTTGTACTGGACCAAAGACTTTCCTATTTCTCATGCTGCCCTGTGAGTGAGGAGCTGGAGGTCCACAAGAATCCAGGAGGGGATGCAGCCAGGACAGCTGGTCCAGATGACCAAGGGATATTCCATAACATACAGCATCATACTGAGTAAGAAAACTGGAAAGATGTTCCAAGTGATGGTATTTGTCTTCCCAAGAAACCATTACACATGGTGAGCCCTGCTTTCCTGGAAGAGACTGCCTGATGATTGGAAGTACCAAGTGAATTGTTTGTCCTGCTTTGCTTGAGCACACAGCCTTTGCCTTACCTATTAACCTGTCTTTATCTTAGCCCACAAGTTGTCTCACCTTTATCTTTCCAATTCCCTTGTCCATCACCTGGAGGGAGTGAGCAAGCAGCTGTGTGTAGTAAAGCTGCCCACTGAGGTTAAACCACAACAGCTTTCCTCTCAACCACTGGGGCCAATAGACAAGCAAACACTGAACTGTTTCAATTTCCAGATATTCTCTATTACATCATTAACATTAATATTTAGTTCTGAATGTTTGCTGCCCTCAAGAGGAGAATTTTAACATGCATTTAATTTGTGACATTGCACCCATTAGAAGTAATGACTTAGGGGTGTGGTTTTTATATTCTGCAAAACACAACCACATCCCACCACTGTATCTCTGGCAGAATATGTCTTTTTTTTAGAATCTGAAACATAGAGCTTTGAAGTTATTCATATTTAAATCAGATAAAAAGAAAATCCTTGGGTAGGTAGCTGAAATGCCACCATCACCACTGTAAACTTTCAACTGGGGCCTAAACAAATATTTGGAAGATAGGTCTATGCAGGTTTACCTCATACACAAGCCTCATCAGTTTCAGGAAATAGCCTGATCTGAAAATAGTGAAAGGATAGGAGGCTATTCACAAATAATGCTAACATTTGCCCAGGTCTTCCCTAGGTGTAACCTGCCTTCCATGGGAGACAGGATACAGAATCAGATAGACCCATTGGCCTTCTGTTCTAAAATAAATTTTTCAGGCATTAAGTTACCCAGGGAACACCTCCAAGAAACCCATCATTCTCACTATCTTCTGGAAGTAGTTTTGCAGCTCTTCCAAAAGATATTTCCTGGAAGCAGTCAAAACACCTTCCTGGAGATTCTTGCTAGCTTGTTCTTCTAACAGTATTCTACTACCGGTTTCTAGATTTCTTTGAAATTGATATTTCAGAGGCATCTCTGCCCTTCTGAGAAAGTAGAAGAGTAATAAAAAACGAAATTAGAGAGCAACTTAAGAAAAAAAAAAAAAAAAGCACTAACAAATAAAAGTTAATTTAAAGACGAGCTCATCTGTA
The DNA here is from genome assembly GCF_951394365.1 of Tetrao urogallus. Taxonomy (NCBI): domain Eukaryota; kingdom Metazoa; phylum Chordata; class Aves; order Galliformes; family Phasianidae; genus Tetrao; species Tetrao urogallus. The sequence continues at coordinate 53,085,642 of NC_136813.1, forward strand.
GATGTATTTTAGGCACGTCAAACACAGGGCCCACATGTACCTGACCCAGCTCATCCTCAGGCTGAACCCTGTCTCACATCATCGTGGCAGCAGCTCTGCTCAACTGAGTGGCCTGGGCCAGCCATGAATACCCACTGATTGCTCACAACAGTCAAACCATCAATGTGCTGTTAGCATTGCCTGAGCTGAAACCATGACACAGAAAGTGTGCAGTGCAATGCCAATTCAAGTTATGGCAAATAATTGTATGCATTTTGATACATTGGCTGAACACCGTCCTATGAACAGTGAAAAAACCACAGTCTTGCTCTCTGTTCTGATAAAGATCTTTCAAGATTTCTGCAAAAATCATCAATTTTAAAATATATTTGAGAACCAATACATTTGAGAACTGTTCGTTCCTACTGTTTCCAAAGATGAAGTATAGAAAGAGTAAAATTTCATCAAAAATCTCTGACAAACACCTTGAGAACTCACTAATAATTACAATCACTTCAATCAATCCAGATTGATGCATTCATCAGTTTCACAAGAATGTCATGTATCCCACTCGTATCCCACAGTTCACAAGAATGTCATGTATCCCACATGAAAAAAAAAACCTTTTTTTCATGTTTTTTCATGTTTACAAGAAAATTAAAAGACATAAGTTTTGTTATTTGTATTCACTAACAATACTATATATTTTATGAGGGCTGCTCCGAAAGTAATGCCTCCTGTTTTATTATGTTGGCCCATTATATGATGGCAAACATGGTGTTATGGCAGTAGAGATTGAAACTTTTCACCAATATCCTGTTTTTGCTGTCATGACACATACGGCAGCAGAGAGACAGTCTGACAGAATGGTGTGTGACATTGAAATACATATGAAGAAAAGGTGTGTCATCGAATTTCTCTATGTGGAAATACTGCCACCCATTGATATTCATTGACATTTGCATAACATTTATGGACACCAAACAGTGGATGTGAGCACACTGACATGGTACGTGGTGTGTTTTAGCAGTGGCAACAGTGGGCCACCTCCACTGGTGCAGATTTTGATGAGGATGGCATGCAGGCTCTTGTTTATTATTGGTGAAAATGCATAGCTAAAGGTGGTGACAATGTTGAAAAAGAGTATTTTGTAGCTGAGGTTTTGCTCTATGAAGCAGTGTGGTTGTGCTCTTTGTATCTGTTTTCAGGGAGATAAATAGGAGGCATTACTTTCCGAGTGACATTTGTGTATGTGGCCTAAGACAATTCCTGTTCAGTTAATGTGGCCCAGGCAGAGCAAACGTTAGACACTTATGAGCTGTCTTTAAGTATAACTTGTAAAACCATAAGCAAGCTTTCTATATCACCAGCAAGGTCTTGTAATATATCCGAAATTGTCAGAAATGCAATTTTAGTTACTCCAGCAGGTATCCTGATATGTTTTCTTCCTATTTGTAGTGAAGTATGGATTTTTAATTTGGATATCAAATGATCACATAACATGACCTAGACAAATCCTTCTTGGGGAATAATTCTTTCAGTTGCAGTGCCACTGCAGCCTGGAGAGGAGAAGGGTCCAGCATACTTCATTGTGGCCTTTCAAGGTAGACTTACAGGAAGGATGGGGAGGGACCTCCTTATCTGGGATTGTGAAAACAGAACAAAGAGTCCAGTTTTAAACAAAAAAAGAGTAGGTTTAGATTAGATGTTAAGATAATTTTTTATTATTCAGGAAGCAATGAGGAGCTGGAACAGGCTGCCCAGAAAAGCTGTGGATTCCCCACCCCGGTGGTGTTCTGAGGCTGGGTTGGACGGGGGTCCTGGGCAGCCTGATCTACTGGGTGACAACCCTGCCTTTGGCAGAGGGTTGGAACTGAGTGGTCTTTAAGGTTCCTTCCAACCCATTCTATGATTCAGACAACGCGGATGTTGCCAAATTTAGCTAGCTCAGTAAGGTGGTTTCTTTCCATCCGGTTAGTCCTGGAGTTGTAATGAGAATAGACTATATAATTTACAATACATATGCTGCAAGGATGCTTCGTTGATGCCACACTGCAAAAACTCAACTTCACCTCCACTGGAAACGTACCAGCTGTGTGCATTTGTGTATAAAGCACTGGAGATTAAACAAACAATAGCATAGAAGTCACAGGTTATGTTGTTAATTTGTTACTCATTGGAAAACAGAAAAGAGTACATTACATTGTACAGGACCCTGTAGTTTTCTCCTATGCTTCCTTTTCTCCATAATGTGCCATGACTATCTCCCTTGAAGACAGTGAAATCCCCACTCAGGGCTACTAATATGCTCAGTTAATTTCCCTATATTTTTTATGAATGCAAGATGTAAAGTGTTTCTACATACTGCCACTAGTTTGTGTTAGGTTTGTAGTTTCTTCCATTTCAAAATTAAGGTAAACTTCCACAAAATATTTCTGCCACCACACATGACAAAACAAAAACCAAAGGTTTAATTGGGAGATATGGACACTAGTATCTAAAAGGTAAGAGCTGCTCCTGTTTGAAGAAATTTATCACAAAAGACCCTGAATTTCCTTATAGCTCTTACCTTGATGCAGTATTTTTTCTCTTTCTTTCAGGACATCCTGTTACTGTATGCAAACTCCTCAGTCCAGCCTCCTGGAACCCAATAGCTGCTCCCCAATTCCTATTTGTGAAAGCGAAAGAAAGATAAGTTGGTGATCAGATTTGTCTCTTATAGAGAAGAAAGCTAGAACTTTAGAGTTCAGATCATATATCTATTTAAGTTCAAGATCATCTATGATAAGCATTGTCTACAGGAAAGTTTGCGTATATTCTTTGTTGGCTTACTGCATACTTTCTGACTAAGAAAACACAGTCTCAAATACTTTGTATATTTACTTCTAAACAAATGAATCATTTCTAAAACAGAAGCTCCTGTGTTTCACCGTAAGGAATTCAAATATATCTCTTATATGCATACAGATATGTGATACATTTTTGAGCTTCAAAAGCTTTAGTGTTTAAGCAGCTTGTAAGGATGTATGCTTTACATTCCAGCACAAATAAGCTTGAATCGCTGTACTTAAGTCTATAATACTGCAACTTGCACAACAGTATTTACCTTCATAAATTTGAAATGAAACAAAGCTGTCTTACAAAATCCAACCAATTAAAAGCATAAGAACACCCAAATGGCTTTCATATAAAACAATAAGCTCTGCTGAAGTGCTGAACTCCTTTGGCAATCACCCTGTTAATACAATATTCCCGTGATTGCATAAATTTAATGTAACAAAAATTAGTGTGAAATCACATGGATGAAAGGGGTACTTACATTAAACAAAACTAATTTTGATCATTACATTAATTACCTCAGAGGTTACACCCACACATTCACTTGCAGCAACACGTGTGCCCTAGTGGTCTTACCAAGTTCATGTACAAATGACTCAGGGAACAAGGGACATCAGCTGTCAACTCTTAGCAAAACCTCTTGGATTCTTCTTGCTCACAGTGGGTTTTGGATGTCATTTTATACACTTCATGAGAGTTACAGTGGTATCAAATTTTGCCTGAGAATCTTGCTTACTTCCTTCTCCATAAATTTTAGGAAATGTTGCTAACCATGGTTGGTTTCCTCGTGTGACTATCTTTGTGACTACCCACAACTTTGCTGTAACCTTGCTGTCATCCTCATCTTACGAGTTTGAGTTTTCTTCTGAAGAGTCATCATGCTGTGGCCACATCAGAGCTTTGGCTGTCTGGTCCTAGACCATTCCTTGCTATTTACACCTTTGCCTGCTGTTAGTCATGGGCTTCGTTATCAATATATAAAGTTCTTCATCTTTTGGTTAGCTTTGCTGTTTCTGTTTGCTTTTTGGTTGGTTGGTTGATTTTTTTACATACATAAATTTCCATTTAAATATGTTCTACTATTTTTTATATTTTTGCTAGAAATTTCTGCATCCTATGCAAGATGAAGTATGGTAAAAAGTTCTGTTTCAAGGTTCAGAGAAACATGAAAAATGAATCTGAGCACTTAGCTCTAGAAATAGCAAGTACATATTTTTTATCCAACAATTTCTTTGTTCAACTGCACAGCAAACTTAAAGAAAACCCTAAAGCTCTCAGTCACATCTGACTTACACTGATGAAGGCATGGTTGTCTTTGCTTCATTTATGTTCTTAAACAGAATGTGTTACCTTGGCTTTGAATGCTTTCCAGCTAGAAAACTGATCATGGAGGCCACATTTGCCAGATACTCATTATTCTGTTTAACACCATTGCAAACTTCAGCCATAAGTTAAACTAATAGTTCTCTCTGATTACTTGTAATGCTTGCATTGTTTCTCACTAAATGCATTTCTAATTTTCTTAGGGAACATACATTTCAAGAAATTGCTTTGTGATTGGAATACAGTCTCCAATGACTTGAATAATTCCTGGGAAGGAATGCTACCAATAGTGTCAACTGCCAGCTGTGCTTGGCAGTGGCCCTCAAGGCTCTTATGGCTGGAGGTGTGCCAAAGCCCAATACTCTCTGAACAATTCTTCAAGATGTTCCACATGAGGAGGTCTTCATTTTTAACAGCACATTTCCTTATTTGTAGATATTTGATGTTACAGAGGATTTGAATTTAGCATGGTGGCACAGCACTTTACTGAAATCTCAAGTGCAACATAGCTTTTACAAAATACTGTTGAATCACAACACTGGTCTCTATATGGTCATCATTACAACACTGGGTGTCCCTACCATGGGGGAGGAATATGGGGGTTGAAACAAGATCAAGCCTGTTGCTCTCTTCAATTTTTATTTATTGGTTGTCCACCTTTTTATATCTTAGATTTTTCTGAGTTGACAACACCTTTCTCCACCCCTTCTCTCCACTAATTATCTCAAGGAAGGCTATTTACACAATCCCAAAACCCACTGGTACACTTGGATATCTGAAATAAAGGTCTTTCTCAACACTCTGAGCTGAGACAAGTTAAGCTTGTTAAGCTTCCTTTACGACAACAGGTGGTTGTTTCTTATATTTGTCTTTGAGCTCATCACCCATGCACATCTCCTCTGAGCTTTCTTCCTATTCTGCACTGGTGAAACCTCCCTTGCAGTACTGCATCCAGACCTGGTGTCCTCAGTACAGAAGTGTAATAAACCTGTTAAAGCGCATCCAGAGTAGGGTCACAAAAATGATACAAAGGATGGAACACCTCTCCTGTGAGAACAGGCTGAAAGAGTTGAATTCTTTGAGTAGCCAGAGAATGCTGAAATGTGTCAGATGCACCATCACTGGAGACATTCAAGGTCAGTCTGGATCAGGTTCTGAGCAACCTGATTCCTGTTCATAACAGGGGAGTTGGACTAGGTGACCTTTAAAGGTCCCTTCCAACTCAAATGATTCTATGATTCTATGACAGAAGGTCAGCATACCATTAAGTTTCTGTCTCTATTCTCAAGGAAATAAAATCAACTATGACTTTAATTTTGCACCAGAAGGCACTTCAGGTTACTGCTAGATGTTTGAGGTTCAAAAGGTACTGAATGCCAGACTCAGCTTTTTGATCAGGTCAGTGTCTTGCCAGATGAACTTTATCTTCTTATCAGTTCTTTGAATATGCAGGTGGGAAACTGCTCCTTCTGGAGGACCTTTGTCGATTTGCACTCACATGAGAGTAACAAGAGCCAGTGCCAACTGAAGACAATAAAAAGGAAAATGACCAGACTCAGGTACACCTTGCTGTCCACCTCTTACCATCTATCCCCACTATAACTTAAAGAACTAAATACCAAAGCTAACCCACCCTCATTAAGTTGAAATGAGAAGGGACATTTACTGAACACTTTGGTAATTAATAGATTCACTCGAAATACCAAAGTCCTTCCACTGCCTAATATGATTTAATCAAAGCCTATGCCCTCAGTCTAACTAGTATACTCACTCCTCCTTTAAACATGTTGTAACTGAGGCAAGGTTGAAAGTAGATGAGTGGGTGAAATCTGCAATTAGAGAACAAGGTAATTGCTTGCAAGAGGTCTTGTACTAACTCCAATTGATACTTTGCATAGAATAATTCATCATTAATTAGAGAAAGAATGAAAATCCCAGTACTCTATCCATGTCAATGCTTGCACTAGTAAGATACTAGGTCATGCTGTCTCTTGTTCACTTTGGGATGCTTCCATACAAAATAGAAAAGCCTCCTGCCGCAGCTGGAGTTTTCTAGTTTGCAGAAAGATTCGAGCTTAGACAGAAATGAAACTTGAATCCAAGCATCCAACTTTTGGGTTAAATTTTAGGTGGAAGAGGTGGTGAGTATCCTCAACATCCTTGTCTGAAGAATGTTAGGGTTGCATGTGAAATCAAAGGGGATTTGTTGTTTGTCCTGGCAGGCCTACACAAGCAAGGCAGAGAATGGCTCTGTACTGCTGAGATTGAAGCAGCTTCACTAATTCTCAGACCTAGAATACCATCAGCACTGTTTGGGGTACCTTTAATGTTAATCTCAGAATCCCAGTGTCCCACCACAGCAGTGAATCTATAAAGAGTGACATTGGTGGCACGTTTTGGCTGAAGCACATGGCACACTATACTCAGTCATGTTCTGAGATATATCTATCGCACATATCATCATCATGTCCTGGAAGCCACTCTGCAGCTGGAAAACATGCACGAAGAAGTTTGCCATTCTCAGAACTGAAGCTGGATGGAGCACCACCTGCCTACGGAAATCTAGTTACCTGTAGAAGTTTAGATATTGCAAGAGCTAGAACTTATTTCATAATAGAAGAGTAATATACTTAGGGAAAATTAGAAGCTACAGATTCACTGATTTCAAAGGCCAAGTTGCAAATCATGTGCAACTTTGAAAACCAGGGTCCCAGGATGTGACAGCTGTTGCATCCTCCTTCCTTCTGGCTCAGTCCCCAGATTCCCATACAAACAGCTGAAATGGCTCCTAATATGGAGATGAGAGCCTACTTAATACAGCAAATCCAGATGAACTGCTGCATAAACTTAGATCCCAAGGGAAGTTAAATCATTATTTTAATGACCAAACCATACCATATCAAGAAGTTTTGTGAAAAACTCTTCTTTTGAATTTTTAATATGGCAGTCTTTACTTTTGTGAAATAGCAACATTATTACTCATAACAAAACAAAGCTCTATTTATTACATAGAATTCAGAAACTTAGACACAATAATGTGAATCAGTGCTGAGAGTGGATATTACCATTAAAAAACAAATATATTCCAGAATTAGTGGAACAAGCTGCATAACCAAAGTAAACATAAGAAACTTGAGAAGCTTAGGATTAAACATAAAATTAAACAAAAAAAAAAAAATCTCAAATGTTCAGATCTGCAAAGATTCAGTAAGAAGCACAGACTTAACCTTAACTCTATGTTATCACACACAGTAATTATATTAAAATAGGGTTATGAGTTTTAAAGACTGTAAATTAAATTAATTTTTCTTTCTTCTCTTTGTTATTGTTTTAATCTGTTAAAAGATGTTTGGCACACCTTCCTCAGAGCCTGATTTTTCCTGCAGAACCCGTTCTGCTGTTTGGCAGTATGCATCACTGAGCTATAGGGTACAGCTAATGGATCTGCTCATTAGACTGTTTGCCTCTGGAACCCAGGAAACAGAACAGCTAGCAGCAAGTGTGTCTCCAACCTGCAACATACAGCTTGTGTGTTGAATGGGATATAAAACACTCAGAGAATTTGACGTAGTTCATTGTCTCAAAATATACTGGGAATAGGATGCATTAGGCATCTGTCAATTTCAAGGTGCTGCCAGAAATACAAGCTTCTTCTATTGAGATGTACTGGCAACAGTATACAGAAGAAAACTAACCTCACATGGGCAGCGAGTTGGATATTACTTATAAATAATACATCAGTGAATAAAGACACTGTCAGAATAATTCTCCCTCCTGAAGTAAGATCAGGCCATTTTCTATGTAATCCTAAAAGGCACCAAACATGATTATCAGATACCAGCAGTATTCTAAGGAAATCAAGCACAGGATACCAAAATGTGAAATTTTAATTGATGAGAAAAACCCAAAGAGGGAAGGGAGCAGACTGAGTCACACAGTGAGCACCACATATGGCACAGCTTTGGCTTTCCTTTCTTTCCCTTTCCCTTCCTTTCTTTCAACACACAATACGCATTTGTAAAGCAGCGCTTTTCAGGTTCATTTTGGCATTTTATACGCATAAGAATCCTGCAGTACTCTGTAGGTGTCTAAGAGCGCAGATGTAGTCAGTGGTACAAAACGAGCGGCACAAACAACAAGAAAGCCATTTCTGCTAGGGCTGTTCAAGCAGGATGGCTTTTCTCTATTATGTACGTGTCGTTTCTGACACACTGGTAAACATCCACTTTGTTTACGACAGGCATAACCGGGCACAGCTCCACGCTGCGTTACAGCCACGTCCCTCAGGAGGCGCTGAGGGGCAGAGTGGCCCCAACCTCCAGTAAGGTCCCGATCCAGCAGTGTTACGCCGTGTTTACGCTGCGCGCTCACTCCACCCCACATCTTCCCTCTTCCACGGCCTATGGCCCCGAAGTATTTCTGCATGTCACTTTAAGACCGCGGCCCCGGCACGTGGGAAAGGCCGACTTTCCGATTGGCTATGTCTCCCTGAGCCCTCCAGCTCTCGCGCTCCGATTGGCTGCTTCAGCCCGGTCCCGCCCCCGCCGTGTGCCTCCAGGGGATGCTTCCCCTCACCGGCCAGTGCGCAAGCGCATGCGCCGTGCCCCATCCCTAGCGCCCGTTGACTCGCGGCCCCGTCTGCCCTCCCGCCATGGCGGCCGCCGCCGAGGAGCCTTTCCCTTTCCACGGTCTCCTGCCCAAGAAGGAGACCGGAGCCGCTGCCTTTCTCTCCCGCTTCCCCGATTTCGACGGGCGGGGGGTACTGTTGGCCGTGTTGGACACCGGCGTGGACCCGGGCGCACCGGGCATGCAGGTAACGGCCAGAGGCCCTGAGTCACCGCACTTGGGCGCCGGGGAGCTGCGCGGCCAGAGGGTGGGCACCGGACCGGGCAGTGATCCGACAGGCCGGGGGCGCTGAGGGGACATCTGAGTTTGGCTGCTGCCGGCCCGGTCCCGACGTTCCCTGCGGGACTACAGCCCGCGTGGCTTTGTCTGCACCTCCTGTTACACAATGGCTGCTTCTGCGAGATCTACGCTTATTAAATCTGTGCGGGTGATTTAAATGTCGGCCTATCTCAGCGGTTCCTTGTTGGTTTTCAATTCGTCTGTTAGCACTTCTTTATCGTGTGGCTCGTGTATTACTTATATCACTTCCAGTTTCCTGTCAGCATGTTTACCATCAGATGTAGCAGCCTTGAGTAGAGATTTAGGGGAAGATGCACACAGCTTGTTGGGGTACTGTGTCCTGTATGTTAAATAAGCACTGTGCATTTCTACCCTTTGCTTGGCACAAGTTTTACTCTTGGATAACCCAGTTCAGGGAGTTCACCATGGCAAGTTGTTAGCCCGATGTTCCCCAGTGATTCCTTACACTGTTCAAGCAAGTAAAGGGGTAATTGAAGAGGACAGATAGGCTGGGAGGTGGCACTGGGCAGCTGTCACTTCACTTGAGTTAAGCTGGAATGAACTTATCCAAAAAGCAAAATAATACCATCCCAGTACTTAAAAGGGACTTATAAATAAGATGAAGACTGACTTTTTATGTGGTCTGATCATGATTGGACAAGGGGGAATGGTTTTAAGTTAAAAGAGGGGAGATTTGAGTTAGATGTTGGAAGGGAATTTTTCACTTAGAGAGTGATGAGGTGCTGGCACAGCTGCCCAGAGAGGCTTTGGTGCCCCATCCCTGGAGGCAGACATGACCAGGTTGGATGGGCTCTGGGCAGCCCGAGCTGATGGCTGGCAGCCCTGCCCACATCACAGGTTGGGACTGAATGAGGTTTAAGGTTCCTTCCAACCCAAGCCAATCTATAAAAAGGCAGTTATGTAGACAAGAATATAAAGGGGACGTGCATAGTTCTGAAGTTTTCCATGTGGAAGCAAAAAAACTTAAATTTCTAGATGCTATAAACAGGAAGTGGTGAACCAAAAAGATGGGCAGTAGGGTAGGCTTTGCTTTGGTGTAAATTTCAAGCAAATTGATATGCTTGGGACTAAGACAAAGAGAATTCAAAATCCAGATGAGCCTGAGATGCCCTGTTTTCATTGTATTGAAGATGAAATTTCAAGTGCAGGAAATTATAAAAGATGCGTGGGCCGCACACAAAATGAAGCATAGCTTTGTAAATACTGCTTCAGAAAGAGGATGTCCTCACTCTTCAGTGAAGTGGACAATTTATGTTTTGCCTCTCCAGATTAAGACTGTCTTGCAGATAAACAGCATAGTGCACAGGAAGAGTAGCTGTACTGTGACAGGCAATTTCCAGTCTTGAGATGTCAGCCTCCCTGCTACTTTCTTTACTTCTGCTTTTTCTTGCTGTCAGACTTACTTTCAGTTCTCAGCTGGCACAAATTGAATCTCTTGTTTAAAGTGAAGAGAGCAGTCTATGCTGGAAGGCTAATAAACATTACAGCTTTTAGTTGAAGTTAGTGTCAGTACTGTTTGAAGGCCAAAGTGAGCCTGCCCTGTTTTGAGTGTAGTGGGGATCTTAGTCAAATCAAAGAAGTTTGTGTTTTGTTGCTCCCCGGTGTCTCATTTTTTGGGGGGTGGATTTACTTTGTTATTTTATGCCTTGATTTTTGAACACTGATACCATAAATGTATGACATGCAATCATTTGCTGGGGGGCAGATAACAACGAAGTACCTTCATGTTTATGTTCTTGCGTGAACATTTGTTGCTATAAAGACAGTAGTTACTGGGCTTAAGAGAACTTAAGCCAGTAACTTTTTTCTGTCAGTTTGCTTTCTTTTCTGGATAAAGCATTTGTCTTGTACAAATTTTCCTTTCTTTTCTGAACCTTTTGCAGCCAGTGCTCTCTGGGGAACTCTTTTTGCCTAGCCTTCCATTGCTTTATGCTCCACCTGGTGCTCCCAACTCAGTTCAGTTTGTCTGCTTCTTTCATGCTGGATTCTTCCCTTCTCAGCCCTCTTGGTATAGTCTGTTTCTAGCTGTTATTTGCAAAATCCTGATGAACTTTTGAGAGGGCCCATAAATTTAATGGGGTGTTGTGGCTGTGTATTATATATTGTCTTTTTTCATCCCTACACTGTCATTTCTGCATTGCTGTGAAGTAAAGTTGTATGATCTCACAAAAATACACTCAAGTACACCTGTCTTAGCCCTTTAATTAGCATTGTCACAGATAGCGGTGCTTCCCTGCTACTACTGTATGTATCAACTGCCAGGGTTATGCAGATACAATTAGCATTTCAAAAATAACCTACTTTGTGTTTTGCAAAGTCAGAGTTGTCATGAAAGCACGCTTTTGAAACTTCAGTGGATATGTATAAACAGTAATATAATTCTGCTGTAAACTAGTTTTTCAAACAACTATAAGAAAAAAAAAAAGAGAATTATATTTTTTTGTAAATCATATCATCACGACATTTAGGCGTTGTACTAAGGGACATGGTTTAGTGGGGAAATACTGATGGTAGGTGTATGGTTGGACTGTGTGATCTTGGAGGTCTTTTGCAACCTCAGTGATTCTGTAATAAGGAAAAACTTCTCCAAAAGAGTGTTGAGGCCCTGGCACAGGCTGCCCAGGAAGATGGTGGAGTCACCATCCCTGGAGGTGTTCACAGAATGTGTAGATGTGGTACAAAGGGGCATGGGCATGGTGGGCAATACTAGTAGGACTAGATGATCTTAAAAGTCCTTTCCAACCTTAATAATTCTGTAAGATACTTTTCATTGCATAGAAATTCTCTACTTTTGAATTTTAATGCAGATGCCCTCCTGTCTGTAATAAATTAATTAGTTTTGGGCCTTCTGATCAAGGAAATTAACCAAGATTACTTGGTTTTGTTTTTCTCAGAATTGCAGGACTTGAGAAGGGAAAGACAAGCTGAAATCTGAGTTTGACTGTAGCATTACTACTGGTGGGCAGTAGTCCAAACAGTCAGCAGCAGAAGCCATATCAGTTACTTGCACTGATTGGCGGACTCTGACTGGATCTCTGCCACTAAGAATTGAACCTTGGACCTTTGCAAGTGAAATGCTGAGTTTCTTTTGTCTGACCGTGGGACTCTGAATTGTTGGTTCTAATTGTACATACAAACTCACGTGTGAGTGTAGACCTACTATTCAGCTGAAAGGCAAAGAGCTGTGTAGTGCAGGAGTTGCACATGGCCTTTCTGGACTGGCTGGGGAACAACTTTCAAAACTACGCAAGCTCATCATAGCATAAATTGGTGTTTGGGCCACCTGTTGCTGTGCAATTTGCTTCCAACAGGTCACCTTGGATTATTTTTTCCTTCTTGTTTCTCGTGCTTTGATCAGTGAATAACTTAGATTACCACGTGCTTCCAACTGAAGTGTCTGATTTGGATAGTCCCAGTTTTGGCTTTCACTTGCTTTATGATTGGTGTAACTATTGATTTCTTTGTCAGTGGATAATGGCATCAGAAAGAATTATGAGCACAAGAAAATTGTATTGTGTGCATGCTTTGGCGCTCTGTTTCTCAAGTAAGTTTTTACTGCTGCCGAAATGTTTCAGCAGGTGTATTACCAAGTTAAAATCATAGACTCATTTGAGTTCAAAGGGACCTTTAAAGGTCATCCCATCTAATTCCATTGCAGTGAACAGGGACATCCAGCCTGAACTTGAATGTCTCTAGGGGCAGGATATTCACCACCTCTCTGGATAACCTGTACCAGTGTCTCACCACCTTTATTGTAAGCAGACTTGTTCCTTATATACAATCTAAATCTGTCATCTTTTGTTTGAAACCATTTCTCCTTGTCCTGTCACAACAGACCCTGCTAAAGGGTCTGTCTCCTCCTTTCTTATATAGCCCTCATTTAGAAGTTGGAAGGTTGTTCTCAGGTCTCCTACAGGAGCCTTCTTTTGTCCAGGCTGAACGGCCCCCAAGTCTTTCAGCCCATTCTCATAGGGCAGATGTTCCATCCCTTAGGTCAGTTTTGTTGCTCTCTTCTGGACATGCTCTAACAGGTCCATGACTCTCCTGTACTGAGGACTACACATCTGTACACTGTACTCCAGATGAGGTCTCAGCAGCACAGAGTAGAGGGGCAGGATCACCTCCCTCGACCTACTGATCACACCACAATACTGTTGACTTTCTGGGCTGTGAGTGTGCATTGCTTGCTCATGTCCAGCTTACTGTTCCCCATTACCTCCAAGCCCTTTTCAGCAGGGCTGTGCTCTGTTCTTTCATTCCTCAGCTTGTATTGATAGCGGGAATTTCCCTAACACAGGTGCAAGACCTTCCACCTGGGTTTGTTGAACCTCGTGAGGTTCTCTGGGGCCCACTGCTCAAGCCTGTCTAGGTCCTTCTGGATGGCATTCCATCTCTTTAAGAATGTCACCTGAACCCTACAGTGTGGTATCATCTGCAGACTTACCAAGGGTGCACTCACCCCACTGTTGATGTCATTGATGAAGATATCAAAGAGTCTCAGTCCCAGTACTGACCACTGGAGGACTGTTACATCAGTTTTCGTAACACTTTTCCATAGACAGATTAGCAGTGTTGGTTTATGGAATGGGTTCTCTTACTTAGTTACCCTCTTCAAAAGCAGTGTTTATTACATTCTGGAGTAGGAATCAATGTCCTGCTTATACTTACTACTTTTTTTTTTTTTTTTTTTACTTAACTGTTTAAACATGTTTTAACCAGGGGACTGGAGGATGGCTCCTAGCACTTTAGGTTTATTAAAACATGACACAGAATCCCTGTAACAGAAAAATAATTTGTGATGGTAATTTGTGTTCCTGTTAGATTTGTGCTTACTTAAGACTCAAGCTTGTATCTGCATGTAGTTCAGCACCTTTCATCTTTTTAGGTTTGTGTTATCGTTACTGCAAAATGAGGCTGGAACAGTGGGAGGGAAAAAAAAAAAATAAAGAGTGAAGGCAATGTTGCCAGTCATTGAAATATAAACGTTTGATTTTGCAAATAGTAGTTCTGTGAAACTGGGGAGGCTTATGAGCCAGGAAGATAGTTGTGTTGTTCTTGGTTCACTGAAAGCTAAACTGATTTCAAGGTATTTTTCTGTCATCCTGTTAAAGCTTAACAAAGTTACTAGATTCTTTTTTTCTTTTTTTTTCTTTTTCTTTTTTTTTTTTTTTTAATTAACGAAAATGAAAAATGGCTAAAGGCTATTCGACTGCACTTTAATTTTCTTCTCTGCTGATGTTTTCAGATTACAACTGATGGGAAGCCCAAGATAATTGATATAATTGATACAACTGGCAGTGGTGATGTAACTACATGTACTGTTGTGGAAGCTAAAGACGGAGAAATCATCGGTCTCTCTGGAAGAACTTTAAAGGTAAGAATTTGTGTGGTACTACAGGAAGAACCTTCAGCAGCTACCAGCTCTCTTTTCCTGTTGTTATCAAGAGTAATGAATTTATTGTACTGAGGGTTTAAATTACGGTAAGATAAGCCGCTAAACATTCAGATACTTGTCCTTATCATCCTATTAACTCTTCATAGTAGGACATTTTGTCCTCACTGATAGTACTGTTATTTCCTTAGACCTCTCCCAAAAACCACAGCTTACTGGGGCTGTGTTTTAAAGATAAAGATACTGAAAAGTGTTCATCTACAGTGTCAGATGAATTCCTACCGATTTCTAGTATTTTCAAGACTGCTAACTTCCTTGCTGAGTGTTGAATTTTTTGTTTGTTTGTTACCATTAACTAACCTATTCTTGAATATACTTTTCTGTAGATTCCAGCAAACTGGGTAAATCCTACTGGCAAGTATCATATTGGGATAAAAAATGGCTATGACATATATCCTAAAGCTCTCAAGGAGAGGATTCAGGTGAGAAATCGCATTTTTGCTTCTGGTGTGTGTTGATATTTCACTATTTTAATGAAGAGGTTTTTCTAGAAAACTATGGTATGTGCTTTAGTAACACATGTAGGCTGCTAGCCATAGGCTGATTTTTGCTTAATTTTGACACAATCCATTTCTTCTATGAATTTTCAGAGTCACAGCAGATCATAGAATGGCCTGGGTTGAAAAAGATCACAGTGATCATGTAGTTTCAACCCCCCTGCTATGTGCAGTGCTGCCAACCACCAAACCAGGCTGCCCAGAGCCACATCCAGCCTGGCCTTGAATGCCTCCAGGGATGGGGCATCCACAGCCTCCTTGGGCAGCCTGTTCCAGTGCATTACCACCCTCTGTTGAAAAAATTCCTCCTAATATCTAGCCTGAGACAGGGAATAGTTAGTTTAAACATTCCCTCTTGTCCTATCACTATCCACCCTCTTAAACAGCCGTTATGATGGTCAAATGGTCCTCCTTACACAGGTTCCTCGAAGTCAAAAAGTCTAATATTACTAGTATCTATTTACTTTTCCAGTGTGGCAGTTGTTTATTTGTAGTATTGTATTTAGTTTCTTAGCCTTTGTGTCTGAAACCATAACTTGCAAATGAATGTATTGAAGAAATGAGTTTTATGTTACAGAAAGAACGCAAGGAGAAGCTCTGGGATCCTCTTCACAGACTAGCTCTAGCAGAGGCCTGTAGGAAACAAGAAGAGTTTGATGCTGCTCATAGCTCTCCCTCCCAAGTTAGTATACTTCCTTGTGAGCTTGTAATAATTTGATACTGATAGAGAGGATTAAAATATTTTTATTATATGAGTGAATGAAGGATGTTTATGATAATTTATCACTGCGTCTTCTGATTCATTTTAAAAAAAGAAACAAAACAAAAAACCACAGTATGTGGGTGATTCCTTGATTTGTCAAATGTTGTTAACTTTCTAAACTTGTTTCTGATTATGAAAAGGGTATTAGTGCAAATACTTCATACCATATTTTTAGTAAGTTTTATTTTTAACTTTTGAGGCAATCATCTTTATTGTGCTCAAAGTCGGAATCTTTTAAACATATCCTTTCTTTTGTAAACTAGATACTATTTCATTGAAATACCAGAAATTTCTTGGGATGCTTCTGTGTCATTTAACTGTCTGTAGAAAAAACAAAGACATGAAATATAATAATTACAGAAGTCAGAATTATAGATAGCAGGCCAAGAATAGATAGAACGCTGCTGAAGACTGTTGATGTCTGTGACTTCTGTGATAGTCTTTGTTTCCAATGAAGTAATGGAGGAAATGTTTAACATCAGAAAGGAACAGGGCTTAAGATTGTATTCATAACTACTTAGTAATAGTTTTAGTAATACTCTAACTGTACTTTTATTGCTGTGTCAGGTAAATAAGTTACTAAAGGAGGAACTTCAAAATCAAGTGGAACTGCTAAATTCTTTTGAGAAAAAATACAGTGATCCTGGTCCAGTATATGATTGTCTAGTATGGTATGATGGTGAGACCTGGAGGTAAGTATCCAAGCTTGTGAAACAAAATGTTTTAAGCATATAAAACAATAGTTTGCATTAAGTACTTATGTTAATTTTTACATCTGCTTTTCTATGGAGTTCTGAAATATTGCTTGCTTTGAAATGATCCTATATCATGACAAAGTTCTGCTCCTGAATGAAGATAGCATAGAATGAAGTCTTACACTTTGTATCACTCTGATTTTATTAAGCTTGTAGATTTTTCCTCTAAGGCAAGGAATAAAATTGCTCTGAGTACACATTGATAATAGGAAACTGAAGAGGGGAAGAAAAAGAAATTGCGCGCTTCAGAATGTAATGTGTCACTTTTCCTGACTATTAATGTGCATTGTACAAACCAGTAGCTGAGACTTCACATGTTTGTGCACAAGTACTGAGCAGCTAGCTTAAGTGCAATTCCTTCTCTGAAGGAATTGCCTG
The DNA here is from genome assembly GCF_951394365.1 of Tetrao urogallus. NCBI lineage: Eukaryota > Metazoa > Chordata > Aves > Galliformes > Phasianidae > Tetrao > Tetrao urogallus. The sequence goes on from NC_136813.1 coordinate 53,102,553, forward strand.
AACTTACAAAATCTCTTTTATCAAGCATTACTTAAATTTAGTAGCACTTGAGAATCAATTAACTTAGAGATCTTTGTAGTTTCTGAATCCAATTATAAAAGGCCAAGTTTTAAAGTATTGATGTAATGAATTAAGATACTGTCAACCCAGGACCAGACGTGCTGGGGTCTTTGTGGTACTCCTCTGTTGCAGGGGGAGGAACGATAACTGGAAGTGCATGGCAGTTGAAAAATTATCTTTTTTTTTTTTTTAATTGTTGTCATCAACAGAGCCTGCATAGATACAAGTGAGAGTGGTGACTTAACCAGCTGTACAGTGTTGAGGACCTACAAAGAGGCTCAGGAATACGGATCTTTTGGAACATCTGAAATGTTGAATTATTCCATTAATATATATGATGATGGAAACCTTCTTTCAATTGTGACAAGTGGAGGTAAGTGAAAGGAATGTTAAGAAAAGTTTTGTTGCTGATTTGGTATCATGAGAAGCAGCAGTTTGTATTGGTTCCCAATTTTGGTACTTGGGATTAAAGGCATTAAAAAATCGTTATTCGTATTTCGTGTAGTAAACCCATAACAATGTCTTGTTACTGAACTTGCTTACATTTTTGTGTCTGAAATTCAGTCAACTTTGTATCCATATGCAGGTGTATATATAGTACATTTAAGTTTAGTTACTCTTTAAGATGTTCCTGCATCTTACTGACATTAGCCAGTGAACCTTCATTCAGCTTTTTTGTTTTCCTTTTGAATGTAGGTTGCTTATTGAATTTTGTCACTGTTCTTTGTGCTTTCATAATTTAAGAATCTTTTTTTAAAAACATCTGTCAACAAAAGTGTCTGTATTTTAGTTTATCCCAACTCTTTAATGATGATAGGTCTCATCATAGCTGTAGCACTGACTGCTCTGATCCCATTGTTGTGAGTTCTCAGTATAAAGATGTTCTGTTTTGAAAACGTACTGAGTGATTAAGGTGGTGTGAATGTATTTGATTTTTTTTAATATTTTTTAAAATGCTCTTGATTTCTCATGAAGCTGCCCTATCTCAGAAGAACTACAGGAACAGTTTTGGCTTCTAAATCAGTAATAACTTTGGGATTCCTTTTATGGCTGTATGGAGTTTTGTTTTTTTTTTTTTTTTTCTTCCCCCTGATCTCCACAGTCAGGATATTTTTGGTATAATTTTTGTTACTCTGAGTGTGAAGTGTTAAGCCTTTTTGATAATGTCTGTTAGTGGAGTTTATTAGTTCATACTTCCTTTCTCCTCTTCTGCCTCCTTCTTCCTGCCCTCAAAAGCTGTTTTGTTTTGCAAATTGCTCCTAATTACTGGCTTTTCATCTCTTAGTATAATATAACATTTATTTAAATAAGTAGTTAAATTCTGGGGTTGCTAATTTAGCTCTATTACTTTTCATTTAATGAACTGTGGTGTATTAAATCAGTATAAAAGAAGTTCACTAACCATACAGTGGTTTGAATTTTAATTTGCTTAGGAGCACATGGAACACATGTGGCTAGTATTGCAGCAGGATACTTTCCGGATGAGCCAGAGCGAAATGGTGTGGCTCCAGGAGCTCAGATTCTTGCAATCAAGATTGGTGATACAAGACTAAGTACAATGGAAACTGGCACTGGTTTAATAAGAGCTGTAGGTATTTCAATGGATAAGTGTTAATCTCAGCAGTTTGAATTTATTATGCAGTAATTGAGGAGTGCTTTGGTAACTCATACACCGTGGTTTTGTAGTCCTGTAATACCCTCAGCGTTAAAATGAAGAAAATAAATGATAGTTTCAAGCTTATTGTACGACTTTTATTTTATAAGAATAAACATTTATATTTATATTTTTATTCAGTTGATAGTATTGCAGTGTTTGTCTAACTTAGCCCATAAGAGAAGTGACTTGTAAGCTTATTTAAAGTTATTTGTTCTTGTTATGAGTATATTTATATACATGTTGCTTTTATGCTTAGCTACGTAACTGTAATACATAGCAACTGACATCTAACTTTGTGGCTGAACATATTTTGACTGTTTCTTAAGAGTGATGGAAAAAAATATTACTTTCTCATGATCCAAGGCCCAATGCCTCTGCTGTACAGCAAGTGGTTGAGGAAAATGTATGTAAGAGAAGGAATGAAAATAGAAAATGATTATTTGTAGATCATAGAATATATTACTAATGTGAAGATTTGTGTTAATGCTACTGTGGCTCTTTGAAATTTAACCAAACCACACAGGAAAAGAGAAATTTGTCTTATTAAGAACGTATATATAAGACTAATGAGATCGATGGTTTTATATTATGTTAATGTCTTAATTTATAGCTTGGTATATGGGATGCTAATGGCTTCTTTTTTGTTGTGGTTTTGTTTTTTTTTTTTAATTGGGCTACTAGGAAAATGCCACTTTAATGTAGCTTACTTCATCCATTTTCCTCCATAGGGTTGGAAAAAAAAAAAAATATTCCTCTTTCCGTAAATGTGTAGCAAAACATTTTAAGCAGATGTTTTTTCCCATTCCATAATTACTTATGTTGGCTTTTATTTTTGCTTTCTCAGATGATAGAAGCAATAAAATATAAATGTGATCTTGTCAACTATAGCTATGGAGAGGCAACACATTGGCCGAATTCTGGGTAAGTGCTACTGCATTTAGCGTAAAGTTTTTCAACGTTACACAAGTATAATTTCAGGCGTTGGTTTTCTGTAAATGTACTGTCAGTAAGAATTAATTGTCCAGGCCCAAACGATGGCATTAAAGTACTGCAGTTTATTTTTTAAATGTCTACAAAAACTACGTAAACATATTGAAAATGCTATTAATTGTGATACTAGGAATATTTTAGAGCAGTGAAGTATTCTCGTAGTTGAAACACCATGTAGTCTGGGTGTTTTTTTGTTTTCTGTGTTTTTCTTTTGTTTTAAGACTTAACATTGATGTGTGTGGCTGTTACTCCCTTTCAAAATAAGTAACATCAGTTCTGAGACCATCTCTGGCCTGACGTGGAAAGCTGGCTGCATAATATTCCTCTGTGACTGGTCCTGCTATGAATGGGTGTTTTCCCATGCAGAAAGAAAATCACACATTGATTAAATAACTCCATCTTTTCCTTATTTCAGGAGAATTTGTGAAGTAATTAATGAGGCAGTATGGAAACACAATGTAATTTATGTTTCGAGTGCAGGAAACAACGGCCCTTGCCTTTCTACAGTAGGATGTCCTGGTGGCACTACATCTAGTGTAATAGGTATGAATGTTTTTGGTGTTTGTTTTTTTTTCACCCCTAAAACATAAAGTCAGTATTCATCTTCTGTTTTTTTTTTTTTTCTTTCAGCCTTTGTAGTTTTGTTTTCTATTTGGGTTCACAAGTTGTTTGCTATACTAAATTCAGAATATTTCCAAAGATTACTGGCCTATGAGATTAATCTTATGGGAGGAAGTTATTGTACACTTACTTATGAAAATGTAGGTTATCTTCTTACCATTCAAAAACAATGCAGAAAACTGGTGTTGGAGATGATTGATGTAGGTTTGATGTAGGTATGAAATTTACTGAAGAAATCTATTTAAAGAGTAGGGTGTGGTTCTTTTCAAATCTAACAATCTAAGCACGCCTCTCAGACTGTTAGCTATTGCAGGCATGTCCAACTTGCTGCCTTGGGACCACATGCAACTCAGCACAGCTGGAAGGTGTGCTCCAAGGATGCTTCCTTGATACCAGATTCCAAAAATGCAAATTTAGCAGGCTTTGGCATAGTAATTTATATGGTCTGTACCAACTGGGCTGAGTAGCAGGAAAATACTGACTTTCATGGATGTGGTGGTTGAGCAGTATGGTTTTTCCTATCTGTTTAAGGTAGTGTAGCTCTGAGTCATGGGAACATGAAGCAATTCATATGGGCTCCTTCGCGGCAGCTTTAGTGTAGTTTGTGTCCACGTAAACACAGACAAAATTCTCCAGAAAGGGGTAGGTGCATTTGAAAGTGATGTGTTGTGAAATAAATGCAGATAGTAAATATAAATTGTTCCAGTTGAACTCAAATGACACTTCAAAGTTATCCATTTTATGGAAGATTTACATATTACATAGTATCACTACACACTGTAACTGTGTAGCATGCTCTTTACACTTGTTTTCTAACAATACTTGAACAGAGATGGAAAAAAATGTCCATTTAAAACGTTTTTTAAATATTCTGTAGTGTATTTTGTTTATTTTTTGTTTTATTACACATTCATTGTGCATCTAAGATGCTTGTTTCCTATTAGGTGTTGGTGCCTATGTGTCACCTGATATGATGGTTGCTGAATATTCTTTGAGAGAAAAACTGCCAGCAAATCAATATACTTGGTCATCCAGGGGGCCAAGGTAAGTTATAATAAAAAGGAGGGAATTCCTTACTTTGCAGTTCTGATTAAGTAATTGCAGATCTAAAAATTGGTCACTAATATCAAAATGAAAGTATTTCTTTTCCCAGTAAGAACTTAAGTAGTCTGCTGCTCTTGGAAGGTCTACGTCTGTAGAATTCTTAATGGGAGGGAGGATGACTGAGCTGTCTGTCACAGTCTGTACATTTTAGTAAAGTCTGTTTAGGAAATGAAAATCTGATTAAAATAGTTTGGAGATGTGTACTATTTCTGATTTTATTTTTCTGAGGCTCTTTTCAGTAGCATTTGTTTCATTCAGTAGTGTGGTATTGCTAGCTAATCTGTTGGTGCTGAAGACTAGAAGAAATACTGTTGTGGTATTGTTACTTCTGGCTTCAATGACATTATAATGGCACAACTTAATTATTGGTTTTGCTTGAATCTAGTGGAAGTGTGAGAGGACAGAAAAATGTTTTTCTAACTCATTATAGAGAACTCTCTCAAAGAAAATGCAAGGGCTTAGAGATTTTTTTATTATTATATTATAATATTAATATTTATATTAATATTATATTTATATAATTAATTAAATTTATATAATATAATTAATATTATTATTCTGAGAAGAATTTGGTAGTAATGTGGTAGACAAAAGAAGTCTGAGTAAGGACTAGAGCCTTTCAGGCAGATATGCTTGTCTGGAAGTATGATAAAAACACTAATTTATACAGGAATGTCATAAAATGTCTTAAATTCATTGACTTAGTAATGTAGAGTACTTTGATTTTGAAACTTATCTTAGATGAAGCTATCAGTGTAGGATACAAATCCACCTGGCCTCTCTACAAAATTTAATAGTTCAAGCACAGTTTGGTCCTTATTAGTGATACATTTTTCATCTATACAGAGTGAAGAATATTTAGTATATTTGTCTCACACAGTTGAAAACTACTGCTTCGTTACTCACTGAGTTTATAAAAATGCTTGGGCAAAAAAGAAGGTGAAGTGGGCCCAGCTGACTCTGAACCACTTCTTGAGAGGAGAACATTAAGGGAGGAGGATTAAATGTATCAACTTCTGTATTGTAATTCAAAATTTGACCTCTTGTGCATGGCTGTGCAAAATCCAGATCTCTCGATTCTACATTTTTTTTTTCTAGCCTCTTTTTTTTACTGATTTTGCTTTAAAATATACTATATTTTCTTAAAAAATAATAATGGTTAAATAAGCTCAGTGAAATATTTATTTACGTAGTGAAGTTTTTAGTACACTTGTTTGTTTTCTAATTCAGATTTGGTTAGATAAGTCAGCTGACTAAACTGTAGTCTTTAAATACTGTAGTATTTAAGGAATGAAAGTTCGGATAACTTTCACTGTGGAAAACAGGCATAGCTGATGATTAATTTGACATTAAACTGCTACTTAATGTACTGCTTTATCTTGTATTTAATGGGTTAATGATTTAGTGGAGTATTATTTGAGAATGTGCCAAAGCTAAAACTATCTTTTTAAGTGCAGGGGTAACTTCAAGGTAAAGTGTGCAGAAAGTAAAAGCTTGTTTTTCAACAATTCTGTTTTTTTCCACTAGCACTGATGGAGCCCTTGGAGTAAGTATCAGTGCCCCAGGAGGTGCTATTGCTTCTGTTCCAAACTGGACTCTGCGAGGAACACAACTCATGAATGGCACATCCATGTCTTCTCCCAATGCATGTGGAGGCATTGCATTAGTACTGTCAGGTAATATCAGTACATAGTATAAAAGAAGAAGTCTTTTTCTGTAGCTTTCCAACTTTGTTAACTTTTTTTACAATGATATCCTTACTTTAATTTCAGGGCTCAAAGCTAACGATATTCATTACACTGTTCATTCTGTCAGAAGAGCCTTAGAAAATACAGCAGTGAAAGCTGAAAATATAGAAGTGTTTGCACAAGGACATGGTGTTATTCAGGTAATTGTCAGTGAAACAAGCAAACAAACAAAAGCCTTAAATAACTGCCAGTAGAAAATTACCTAAAAACGTTTTCTGGGTGAGCTCACTCAGCTCCCAAGCTACTTAATTAGCAGATCTGATTCGGGATAAAGAAGGGAATGTAGTGGGAGGGGAGGAGGAATGAAATATTTCTCTCTGTTTCAGCATGCAGTTGGTTTCTCTTGAATATGTGTTAACTAGACACATTCCTTGTGTGATGAAAAGGGTGTGTGGACGTAAAAGTAAGATGTGGGATTTTGTCACCCACATATGGATTTGTATGCATAAATTCTGTCTTAATGTCAGAAAATGTTTTTATACTGTTGTCAGAGAGCTAAACTTGTTCTTTGCAGACAAAAGCTGGAACAGTACATTCTGAGCAATGAAAATGCAGAGGTACCCACGCTAAAGCAAAGGACACCTTTGCTTCACAAAACAGTGTATCTGCAGTAGTAGGGTGATTTTTTGCTGTGGGTGGGCCTGCACTGAAAAGTCTAAGCATTCATTGTGTTGTCTTTTAAGGAACTTGTAAACCTCCAATGTGAATTTTTTTATGGTAAAGGCAGTATGAATGACAGTATCCCTTTGCATAACGTTAAGTTGTTAAAGACTTAACTGATGCTTTTGCCTGTGGTCGCTCCCATCCGAGCCAAAAAGAGGTACTGAGATTTTGCTCTCATGCTTAAAGACGTTTCATATTAAATGCTTAGCTCTAAAACTTTGTTCTTGAGATTCTGGAACCCGGTAGCAGATGTCTTTTGAACACATCTGTAATGCTGAGTTTGATACAGAAGGCAACAGAGTAGTGACCATATCAAATAAAAACATTTCCAAAACAGAAATGAAATGTGCCAGTTGTATCTTAGGATTTAGTATTCTGTGGTTAGAGTGTTTAAAAAAATATGAGTGTTAAAAGACTGTTAAAAAAAATATATGGTTAAAATTCTGACCTGGGAGACTGACCCTATACTGCATCTGCATGTTTCGGAGAGTGGTGTCTTAATGTTTATAGATGTAGGTAGCTTGCTGAAATATAAGGGAATGTAAGATTTTGAGGGTTGGTAGAATAAAAAGCGAGATAGTAGGATGCCTTTTTGAAACAAAAGGTTGGACTTGTCATCAGAGTTTAAGGGAACAAAAAAAGGAAGCAAGCTCTTCTTTTATATCTATATATATATTAAACTTGCATTGGCATTCCATCTTGCTTATATGTTTTAAAGTGCTTAACTTCTGCTGTATAAAAGGTTTAAATCTGTGACTAGTTTAGCTCCGTATATGGGAAAGGAATCTAAAGTAATATTGTAGACCTGGGCTTTTTACTTCCAAGTCATCTGTGGAAACCTTTGGCTTTTGTCTTCTGATAAATTTATTGCAAAGGGAATTTGTTGTATTATTTTTTTTGAAATGTCCTTTACTATTTTATTGCTCCGTATGGCTGTTGCATGAAGTGTTGCCTCGAAATCAGTATGAGTCCAATAGTTAGGATGTTGGTAACTTCAGTGCTTGTTGCTGTATTTGCTCAATGCCTCATGCAAAGGATAATGTACATAAATGTTGAAGTTGAATTGTGTTAATTTAGAATGTGTTCTAACAGGTTGATAAAGCCTATGACTACCTCGTTCAGAATTCATCATTCACAAGTAACATAGGCTTTACTATTACTGTTGGAAGCAATCGCGGCATCTACCTCAGAGACCCTGCCCAGATATCTGCACCTTCTGATCATGGGGTTGGCATAGAGCCTGTCTTTCCTGAGAATACAGGTAGGAAATCTTCTTTTGTATCATTTAAAAATGAAGAGTAAACTTCAAATAGAAAAGCTGTGATAATGCGGAGCAGTACAAGTCTTGTACCACAGAAGGAATAAATGCAACTCCAAAACTGTTGGTAAATGAAGGCAAGAATCTAAACAGCTTTTCATTCTAATCTCAGATTTATAATTACGGAACGTCTTTTCTGGTTTTTTTTTTTCTGTTGCTTTAGGCTTCCTTTTGCTCTAAATAACTTTAAAGTGAAGTTGTGGCTCCCAGGAAAAAAATAGAAAAAAATTATCAAACATTTTTAATATTTCAAGAAACTGTAGATCTTCTAGGGATTTGTGGTAGATGACTTCTGATGAAGAATGTAGGCTATTCTAAACAGAGCAGAACTTTACTAAGAAGCTAATCTCCGGGTATTTGGAGAGCACAAATTCTAGGTTTGGATTTTATCTAAGCTGGGGAAAAAAGATTTCAACAAACAAGTTCTATTGAGTAGCTAAGTATAAATATACCTAAAGGTAACATAGGAATCGATATAGGTTGTAGATGCTTATGGACTACTGTGAGTAACTAGTGCCAATGCAACTTCTCTTCATAGGCTGGTTTACTCTGCTGTATTTTATTAATAAAATATTATTTTATTATTTAAGTTTAGTATTTTATTATTTAACATTTTATTAATAAAATTCGGCATATTCACCTCACTAAGAAATGGGTTACATTGTATTTAGAAAAAAGACTGCTCTGAAAATAATGCCTCCTATTTTATTATGTTGACCAACAAAGTCAGAGGCAGATGTTTAGATTCTGATAGTAATGTTTTCAATAAACATAAGCCTTCACTTAGGTTACTCTATAATGTGATCTGGTGATTAGCAAAACTTTCAGTCTGTGAGGTTGGCTTTTACTTTATGTATGTGTGTTAGACAAGACTTTGCATCTATATGAAAATATTTTTACCTGCTTCCAGGCTTATGTAATGGGCAACTGAAGGATTGATAGCTACAGTACCTTTGCCTTTTTTATGTTTGCCTGTTTTATGTGCTTAAAAAAAAATGAAGTCACATATAGGCTTTCTTATATTATATGTTGTTGTTTTGCTGATTTCTCAAGTTAAAAGAGGTCATATAGAACAGTGTCCTTTTGTGGAGAATCTGACTTCAGGGGACTCTAAGGAATTGGTTCCTACAACATTTTATTGAGATGGCAAATTCTGCGTTACAGAGGAATGTGAGTTCATAATCTGGTATTGATTTTGTTGTTGACAGAAAACACTGAAAGGATATCTCTTCAGCTTCATTTAGCTTTAACTTCAAATGCACCATGGGTCCAGTGTCCTAGTCATTTAGAGCTTATGAACCAGTGTCGACACATTAATGTTCGTGTGGATCCACGTGGCCTGAGAGAAGGAGTACATTATACAGAGGTACTAAAGGATCAATATTCTGTGCGAGACTGTATGCCCTTCCTTTTTCATACTGCTTCTGTTAAATTTCTTTTAGAATTAATTTTTAAGGTGATGAAAGCTGTGTGGTGTACAAATGAGAAAATACTGCCACCCTCAGTACTACACAGGGTGAGTCCAGAGCTCAGCAGCAGCAGATATACTGTACAGTTTTGTACGGTAGATAGATTCCAAGGGATTTTTGAGTATCTTTATTGGAAAAATGAAAGCATATGAAAATATAAGTGAAATAACTGTACTTAAAGTTTTTTTTCTCTGTATATATTCATTTTCAACAATTGAAAGCACTCTGCAACTAGTTCAAGTTCAACATTGTCTTCTGTAATTTCATTTTGATCAAAGGTCATAAGCAGCTATATTTTATTTTGTCAGGTTTGTGGATATGATACAGCAATGCCTAATGCAGGCCCACTCTTCAGAGTTCCAATAACTGTTGTTATACCAACAAGGTCGGTAAACTCAAACTGTATTAGCTTCTTTTTTTTTTTTTTTTTTTTTTTTTTTTTTTTTTTAAACATTTGGTTTCATATACTCAATTTAATTGTGTTGTCATACTTATTTCACCTTCTTTCTCTGGGAGTTCTTGAACTAGCACTGACAGGGGAGCAGAGCTCTGAAAAGATTCTTGCAGCAGACTTATACTGCAGTAGCTTTTATTTTTCATCTTCGTGCTGGAAGCCAAAAGGAATAAAAGCCAAAAAAGAATATTCTTGACCACAATGACAGAGCTTTTCTCTTCCATCAGAATACAGATGACTTCAGACTTCTTGAAGAACATATCAGTGTATTTTTAAATGTAGATGAGCTGAAGTTTTTGGTTGTTGTTTTTTTTCCCCCCCCACTTCTAGCTGATGTACCAGTGTCCTTAAGGGCAGTGGGTGTTATTTGGCAGATAGAATTTGGAATAGAGTTCCTTCTCAATTTCAGTACAGAGAATTTACGGAGTTAGTGTTAGCTTCCTTATACAGGGAGCAGAGGGCAGCCACTGACCTCTTTCTCTGGTGACAGTGACAGGACTCAAAGGAATTGCACGAAGCTGTGTCGGGGAGGATCAGTCTAGGTGTTTGGGGAAGTTTCTTCACCACAGGGTGATCAGGAGCTGGAACTGGCTTACCAGAGTAGTGGTCAAGGCCTCATGCTGACAGAGTTCAAGGAATGTTTGGATAACACTTTCAGACATACGGTTTGAATTTTGGATGGTCCTGTGGGGCACCAGGAGTTAGACTCAGTGGTCACTGTGGGTCCATTCTAATTCTGGAGATCTGTAAGTGTCAGTAACAATTTCAGAGTCTCATCTAACATTGAACTCAGGTTCCATTTTTCACCTTCATAAATCCATTTTGGTTAAAATCTGCTTATTTTTGTGACTATTTCGGTCGTATCAAGTAGCATGATTACGTAGCAGCAAATCTGCAGATCAAAATACTTCTGGTGCTGAGGACTGAACATCTTCATTATATTCTTTTTGGAGATCATTTCTGTATATTAAAATGTCTTTGAAAAAATTTCACAGCTTGTTCCATTACTACTTATGTTTGCTTTTTGGTGTACAGAGTAGATGAATCATCAAGCTACGACCTTGCATATACAGATGTTCACTTTAAACCTGGCCAAATCCGAAGGCACTTCATTGATGTTCCCCAGGGAGCTACGTGGGCTGGTAAGGAAAATGAGCATATTAGTTAAATAACAAATCACATCTATCAAACTTGACAAAGTTGTTCTGAAATCATTCCTTTTTTGTCTGCCTGAGTAAGAATTTAAGCACTTGATCCATGAATATGTAAAACGTTCATTTGATTCTAGGCTCTTACAAGAGTGATTTTTTCTTTTTTTTTTTTTTTTCTTTTTTTTTTTTTTTTTTTTTTTGAGGGTCTATCTTGCAATCTGAAATGATGGCCCATTACTGGAGGCATATCCTGTATTTACAGAAAAATATTATTGTCTGAATTGTGCATAATTTTTAACATTCGTAGGCATATCTTTAAATTATGATTTAAACATGATGGGCAAGAAGCTTCTAATCCTAAAGGGAGAATTCCTCTTCTACATATGTGACATTAATAAATAAAAATCTTTCATATGTACTGAAGTTTATTGATAAGACTCTTGATTTGAAATTCAGCAGTAATCTATGCTGTACAGATATATAATGTGTACTGTCCTATTAGTTTTTACCATAAAGTTGAGTAACCTTTCTTATTTGATCTCTGAACCTGCTTAGTTTTTCTTAATCTGACATGGTCTTAATAAATAACTGATACGTAGGCATTGTTCACATATGGGGCTGATCTTCTATAGATTGTGATTGTCTTGTGAAAATGGCTTTCTTCTGTTGAATCTCCATTTCCTGTCTAAAATTCTTCATTGTTGTGACTAAACTTTGTTTCTTGTTTTGTCTAGAAGTGACAATATGTTCATGTTCCTCTGATGTGACAGCCAAGTTTGTGCTTCATGCTGTTCAGCTAGTGAAACAGAAAGCATATAGAAGTCATGAATTCTACAAATTTCTGTCCTTACCAGAAAAAGGATCAGTGACTGAAGCGTTTCCTGTCTTAGTAAGTTATGGTGGGGGGGTAGAAGAAAGAGAACATTTAGGTTTTTGCTGTTGTTGATCTTGGGGTTTTGTGTTTTGTTTTCCTTTTTTAGGGAGAAAAAGAAAATAAAAAAACCCAACCCAAATAAATCATTTCTTATAGTAGTGAATGAAACCTTTTTCTTCCTTTGGAAAGGTTTCAGGTAGCTTCATCAATTTGTTAGTCCTTGTTTATACAGACTGATTTGTTTCCCTTTCAAACAGGGACTAAGTCTTGTTGAATAGATTTAGTTCAGCACATTTTGCTTTTAATGCTTAATGTGATAATCTTAGAAATCTCTTTGATATTGAAGCCAAGTAATACTGACTGGCTTACAATTGTACTTACTTTGGTTAATTCTAGTTCAACAGTCTAAAACAGAACCAGGATATTCAGGTGTGCGAATGAGTCCACTGAGTCCACTAATCAAGTTTTCCCTGCCTAAGAGAGGTCGTGATTTCTGTGCTGCTCAGTCCTGCACTGTGTGAAAATGTCAAGTGGGGGCAGTAGGATACATGGCTTGATTTGTAAGTTTTATCATGTTAGTTTAAAAAAGGCAAGCAAAAAAAAGCAGTACCGACAGAAAACCTCCCATGCTTCATGTCTTCTTGAGGTAGAGAGCACTATCTTGTTTTCTGATACACATTAATGTCTCCTATAAACTACCCTGTCTATTTAATTTGAAAGAGTGGGAAAGGAATATGTAGTGTTTAAAAGCTGTAGCTTTTTTTTCTAGTGTATACCCATGGCACGCTTTGTTTTGATGGGAATCAAGTGTAATGTCTTATTTTGTATGGTAGCAAATAATACAATTGGAGTAAACTAGACACTATAAGGGTATACTTTCAGCAATATTCCCCCATTTTCTTGGCTTTGAGTTGAGAAAGGCAGGGCTAAATAGAAAGAGGAGATGAGAGTTTGTGTCTAACTTTGCATTTTTATTATTCAGGCTGGAAAAACAATTGAATTTTGTGTTGCTCGTTGGTGGGCAAGCCTTAGCGACGTTAGCATTAATTACACAGTTTCTTTTCATGGTGTACTTTGTGCTACTCCTCAGCTAAACATGGTAAGTCTTCCAGTCTGTTTATCTAGAATCATTCTGAAGTTCTCTGACATCTCAGATTTAAAAAAAAAAAAAAAAAAAAAAAAAGTGTTCTCTGTTCTTTTCTGTACTCGAGTAGACAAAAAGCATGGTTATACCTGAGTTGTTTGTGTTTTCCGTTAAAAATAGGTAAATAGAAACTTAGTCCTGCACAAATCCCATTAGTTTTGAATTTTCTATGCCTTTCATTATGAATCAGCAAGGGAAAAATGAGCAGAAAAAAAAATACCCATGACACCAGTAGAAAGGGCATATTGAAAGATTCACATTGTAACTATTGTGAGTTTTTGTGTGAAGAAACTTTGCTGAAACACAATACTCCAAATAGCATTTTCTGAATAAAATGTTACTAAAATTTACTTCATTCTGTTCAGTCTTTTGTTGAGATGTGCTGATTTTGGTTTGAGATTCATTGTTTAGGTCAGTTGAAGGCATGATGGATAGCCAGCATCATGACTGCTGAGGCTCTGTGATACCAAAGGACTGGGAAGTTACTAAAAACATTAGTATCTTATTTACAGTACTGTGCTTTGCTGCAGTGTTCTTTGCTGTCCTGTGCAACCTGCCTTGGATTGATTTTTTTTTTTTTTTTTTTTTTTTTTTTTTTTTTTTTGCCAGCTCTTTTTCAAGGGCTGAGGTGGTTCTGCAGGATGCAGTACCATACTGATTTCTCCTTGCTCCTCCTTTTTTTTTTTTTTTTTTTTTTTTTGTTCTGGCCCTTAGCTGAAAAAAAAAAAAATTGCAGTTGAATGTGTTCAGGCTCTAAGAGCTGAATAACCTGGGGGAAAAGGGAAAGGGTATGTTGTGCTAAGGAACCAGCTCTTGAATCAGTAAGGCAGGGGGAAGAAGCGTTGGTGTTGTGCATGGCAGCCTCTACTGAAGTGGGTTCAAGCCACACCAGAGGTGTCAGATGAACTGAAAAGTGAGGAGTTAAAAATGAGATAATGCATTTTTACCCTTTCTTAAACATTTTAAAATTTAATAAATTTTATTTTAATAAAGCTGATATACTCGTGGCTTTGTCATGAAATACTGCTAGAAAAAGCAGACTTCCAAAATCACTTAAAACATTGCTAAATTTTGTGTGTAGTGTTTCTTTCGTTAACATAAACTATTCTGTAATAACAATCCTATGCAGAAACACTATAAAATACTTGATTTAAGATTCTAAATGAAAAACGCTTGCATTTATTGAATTACATATTCATAGGAAACATATGCCCTATGTGTGATTTATACAGTTCTGTACAAATTCCTTAAATTATTAATACTGGATAGTCTTGGAAAAATAAATACAAGTGAGACTTCTGGCCGTATCAGTAACTTTTCTTGCTTTTATTGTAGTTTTCTTCTTGTTGTTTCAAGTCCCAGTATGTCTGCCTTCTTCAAGTAGAGATAAATTTGTGATGCTTTGAAACTCACAGTATTACTTCTAGTATGGATATAGTTACAGCTGTTATATTTATGAGGGATAAATCAGATGGTCCGTGTCTGATGTTACAAATGCATAAAAGCATAAGTGTTATGTGTTCTCTCTTCAGCATGCTTCAGAAGGAATTGTACGGTTTGATGTTCAGTCCATGTTGAAGTATGAGGATATTGCTCCATGCATAAACCTGAAAAGCTGGATTCAAACTCTCAGGTACTGTTTCTGAGGAGCTGTATGGCAAAAGTGAGGGAACTATTAGTGTGTGTCTAAAATGGCCACAAATGAACAGTGAAATCTAGGGTAACAAAAGTATTTTCTTGTAAAACTTTATGTGGGTTTGGAGGCATGAATTTAGAAACCCTGTTAAATTTGTTAGCATTTTATTTTTTAGTTCCGTTTAGCTTTGACAGAATTGGACAATTATTGTGACTTCTTCCATATAAATTTTTCTTAATCTAAATTTGAAAGGAAGAAAAAAAATACAGAAACTTCTCAGTGCTTCCAAAGGAGGCAGCTGTAAAAAGGCATTTTAATATCTAAAGAAATAAATTCTACGGAGTTATTTAGTGTCATCTTTTTTTTTTTTTTTCTTTTTTTCCTTTGAAGCAGCTGCCTCAGATCCTGCCTAATTTTCACCTGGAAACATTATTTTCTCTCTTTTGCATGGTTGGAAATGTTTTACTGTAAAATCTGATACTGTGTTTGGTGTGGAAAGTTGTATTTCTTCTGTTGTCAGTTGTGTCTGTTTGACACATGCTGGCATGGAGGAAAAATTACTTATCAATGCAGTAGTCACTAACATTGGTAGTTCCAGGAGGGGAAAGAGATGCCATGCACTTTAAGCAGTACTTCTAAGGTTTTGGCCAGACAGTTTCTCAATGGTCAGTAATCTGATGTTTTCCATATTCTGGACCCTGTAGTGGTAAGCTTGGACTCTGAGAGTTCATGTTTCTGAGTTTTACATAGGCAGTACACATTAAAATTGCTCCTTTGTGGTATTACTCCAATGTCTCTTACAAATTCTCTTCTAACGTGAATTTCTATAGCAAACAGTTATCAACTGTGTAGTCTGCCCTCTAGTTACTATGCCAGTAACCAGTCTGTGACTGAAAGTGCTGATTGAAGCACAGATGAGAAGGCAACTTAATTTATTATTAGGAAAAAAATTACTTTACTTTGTTTTTCCCTTTTTTTTTAAATGGCTTTTAGTTTTGAGCTCAGATGTGCTGAGTTCTTGTTTTGCCAGTGTCCGTAACATTGCTAAACATTTTTTGAACCATCATTCATTTTAACTGAAAATTTTAGTGTTGTATTCAGATGTATTCTTTAAGCAGAAAGATTCTGAAGCACAAGTTTTGACAGCAGATACGTGTTTCTTAGCAGTGCCTTCTTCGTTTGTTTTTATTTTAACTGCAGACCAGTGAGTGCTAAAATAAAACCTTTGGGATCCAGAGATATTTTACCAAATAACCGTCAACTGTATGAGATGATTTTGACCTACAACTTCCATCAGGTAGAGTTTATGCTTGTTTTTTGTAAGTCATTGATAAATATAGCCTGTTTTTTAAAAAACAAGTTTTAACTTTACCTTTCTGTCAGAAACAAGTGTTTTAGATTCTCAACTTTCAGAATTCTCATCTGGTTCTCTTTAGGAGCTACTGTGATTTCAAATGGCTTCAGGTCAAATTTTTTCTTTAATGTGTGTAAGACTTATACTTGTTTCATTCAACAGTGGCTGAAATGTTTTGAACTTTCTTTTAATAGCCTAAGAGTGGAGAAGTAACTCCAAGCTGCCCACTTCTCTGTGAATTATTGTATGAATCTGAATTTGATAGCCAACTGTGGATTATTTTTGACCAAAACAAAAGACAAATGGGGTCAGGAGATGCCTATCCACATCAGGTACAGAGTACTGTATTTATTATATCTTCTGATTTCTGCACATTGTGAAACTTGGAGTTTTTCCCTTTCCATGCATGCTGTCACCTCCTAACAGACCCTGATATATAGGCACAGTGCCATCTTGTGAAGAGATGAGGAAGAAGTACAGTCACACCTTTCAGTGAGAATACATTTGAATGAAAAGAATAATAATTGACTGATTTGTTTCTGTGAACTTTCTGAGTTTGATTTACTTTTCCAAGAAAAGGCTAAGAGCTCTGGTATGTTTTATTTCTACAAAAAACAGTTAACTCATGATCTCTTGCATTTTTGATGGGGCTTCTCAAGAAATGAACTGAAGCTCAGTTGCCTTTAGTGACGACTTGTTTGTTTTATGAAGATGATACCATAAACTTTTCTGTTTATGTAAAAGCATATATTGTTTTTTTCTGTAGTCTGATAGCTCAATTGCTGTTTCATTCACAAAGACTTATCTATGCGGTTTGTCTTTAAGCAGCCTTCTAAATGCTAGAACTCAGTTACTTCCTGTTGCTGTCTTTCAAAGTGAGTTTCAAAGGAAGGATTGATCATTCTGGAAGCATATGAAAGATAACTTCTGGAGCATGTCTTGAAAAGTACCAAAGTAGTCTGTGACTTGCACCTGGTGCTCCACCGCACTGCATTTCTGATGTTCTGCATCATAGAACAATTCCAAAGCAATTCAAAATTTTCTAATCCAGGAAGTTGTATCAACAGGAAGCATGATTCTAATACAGAAGAAGGAGATTCTGGGAGAAGGGTAGTCCTTAATTAACCCCTCTCAGAACTACCTTTTTGGATTATAGCAACAGTACCAGAAACATCCTAAAGTGAACCTAGCATACTGCTACTCAGAATATCTTTGTGGTGCCTTTTTAAGTTGGTAAAAATTAAAGAACATTTTCATAACTAAAAATCCATGTTTTTTTTTTTTTTTTCATTGCTTTGTAAATAAATGTCATCCGTCTATTCCTAATGGCAGGTACAGAAAGCTTTGTGCAATCATGTCAAAGAGTTGCCAGTTCTTTAAAGCACGACCTTCAACTCTGCAGTGTGAAACTGCTAGAACAATAGAAAATGTACTGTCATCTTAACCACTGAACACCTGAAGTTCACAGTAAACAGAATACTTGTTAAGACAGACCTGCCAGAAGTTTTGTACTGAACATTTAACAAGATGTCTGATTTCTGTTTGAGCAGTTAGTACAGTGTTAGAAAGGGAACGAATTATGTCAGCCTATTTTGTGGTCTTAAAATGATGAATTATTTTCAGTTGATCAAAAATGTGTTTAGCTGTTAAATACTGTGAAGTATTTAATCTTGACATTTACAAGTGCTTCTTTCTTTCAGTATTCTGTGAAACTGGAAAAAGGAGATTACACTATTCGGTTACAAATTCGTCATGAACAGAACAGTGAGCTGGACCGCATCAAAGACCTTCCATTTATTGTTTCACACAGGTTGTCTAGTACCTTGAGCTTAGATATTTATGAAAACCATAGTCTTGCTCTCTTAGGAAAGAAGAAATCCAACAGTTTGACATTACCACCAAAACACAGTCAGCCATTCTTCGTTACATCTCTGCCTGATGACAAGTAAGTTTCTGAAGTCCTGTTTTCTCAACTACATCTAACCACCACTTCTGCACCTAAATAAAATCATGCTTTGTTTGATAGCGTCTACCTGTTTCGCTTGCTATTCTTATATTTTTCTCACACTGTTCAAATTATTGTAGTCCAAACAGAACATTACTGAACCTAGTTCTAACGCCGAGTCTTCTTTCACTGAATAGAATACCAAAAGGAGCAGGACCAGGATGTTATCTTGCAGGAGCTCTTACACTGTCTAAAACAGAACTTGGAAAGAAAGCTGTGAGTATCTTTAATGGATGGGTGATAGCTTCTTTTTTGGAAATTTCTGAAGCGGGTAAATAGCATGCCAAGGAAACACACTGTATGTTATGTTTTTAGTACTGTGAAGACCACCACCTCTAGTGACATAACGCATTTTTGAAGCAGTTGTTTCATTATAAAGTCAAAGTAACTTCTTAATTCTATTATCATCTTAAAATTTCAAATGTAATGGCACCTTCTGAATTTTGAATTCTAATTCCTTGTTTCTGAATCCTTATTTCTAGAAGAAACTGCTTTTTTTTTTTTGGCGTGGCAGCCTATGAAAGCGACTTTGTTAAAATGCCTTATGTGGTGTCATTTTTTGAATGAAAACTATATGCATATGTGTTTTGTGCACGTTGGTTCTCCAGTAAGCAACTATACTCTTCCCTGCATGCATACAGTTTGCAGAAAAAAAAAAATCCAAGTCCTTCTTTAACACCTACATGTTATTTTTACAGAGAAGTTGTTTTGTTGTCTCGAATACTTAAGCAGATATTTTTACCTACTGCAGACTGATGTTGTCAGCCACTAATATGACTGTATGCTCCAACAGAATGCCATAAGATCTCTATGTTGTGGTGGGAAAAAAAGCTATGTGGTATTTTTGCTCATGGTGTAGTATCCTATAAAAGCTACTTGCTAACTTGAATGAATCTGTAGTGCAGCAGTGCTTACAAGTAACCAGTTTACTCATCTGTGTATCTTGTGATTCCTTTAGCTATTCAGATATTTTTAAATAGTTGGCAAAGAAAAGAATGCACTTAGAGCAGTGCTGGTGATTGATGGTTAGTATTTAGAAGTAATCCCTGTTCATGTATCACTAAATGTGACTGATTAACTTAGATAGAACTACAGTGTGTTGGTGTTTTGTTTTGTTTTTTTTTTTTTAAAGGAAGGAAGTCTCTGTGAGGAGGTTGACACATACCTTTAGATCTTGTTGAGTTGACAGGGGTAGTTCATTCAGTCTAATGTGTTGCTGGTAGAACTTCTGAAGAAAATTGCACATATTAATCTCATGTGTAACTACAAGTTAGATAATATCTACCAAGAGTATTAATGAATGAATGAGGGGTAGAAAAAATAAAAAAGGTAGCTAAGCTCTTTAAACTGTGAAGGTTTAGATATATTTGTGGTTCCTGCGAATTTGCAAACATACTTCCTTTGAATTCATGATAAATCCATTGTAACAATGTAGTATACTTGACTCAACCTGAATTGTGCATTTTCTTGAACTGTTGGTTTTAGTTCTTATTTTATAACTAGATTAAGTGATTATATACAAGGATTTCTGGGCTGGCAAGTAGGAGGTAATAAGTGTTGCCTGTTGAATTTCATTTCTTGATGAAATGGTTCTTTCTTTATGTATTCTTGGTGAAGAATACATAAGAACTTACATTCAGAGAATTCTAGCTGAGGCCTGTTGTATATCATATTCTAAGACTTAAATGTTCGTATTTCACTGAAGAAATGATGATATCAAATAATATCAACTTATTTCCATTGCCTTTAGTGGATCTCAGTATGTAATAGCAAACAAAAGAATGAGTAGTCAGGGGAGTTATCTCTAGTTCAGCAAGTGTGTGCAATTTCAGGGAAATGTCTTCTGTACGTTTCCTAGAAAATGGAACAATGCCACTAAACAGTTAACACCTCAAATCTGTGCTTTGGAAAATGAATTTCTGTAATGTCATTAATGTAAGCTAAGTGGTTAACAACACTTGCTTGTCTTACAGGAATAAAGAACTACATACAATAATGTACTGTTTTATTAATTTTAAAGTGAAAGAGCATGCTTTAAGAGCGTGTTTGGTCATAGATGTGACTCTCTAACAGTTTAAAAATAAGTAGGTTGAAAACGTAACCATAATTGTACAGAGAAGGTGTCTCCATCCTGTGTGGTGTGTGCATGTTTTCTTACAGTATGTTATTCTAACTCCCAGGGGCAGTCTGCAGCAAAGCGACAAGGAAAATTTAAAAAGGTACTGAATGTTAGTTTTTGACAAAGATATCTATATATCTATATAAGTCTTTTTGCATATGACTTAAAGAATTTGCCTGCCAGTATTGATTTTTAATTTGTCTCCCTCATTACCTCCTTAGTCCTGGGTTATTTGCTTTAGCACTGTAAATGCATCTCACTGTAACTGAGAGGCACGTCAGCATCTGAATATTTCTGCAATAAGTGCCATAAAAATGCATGTGATTAGTGGTCTGTAACTTTCTGTGAGATACACAGGCATCTTCAGTGTTTCTAGTGAAGATTTTCTGTGGCAAGTGTTTCTACCCATTGTGTTCTGCCTGCAGATTAGGAATTGAATACAGACCTACACTTGACATACTATTGGATACCAGACTGCATACCAGAACAACTGTCTGCTTATGAGGGCTTTGTTGCAGTTGTGTAAAAAAAAAAAAGTAAAAATCCTAAAAAGCAGCTTTTGTAGTGAGGATGACCTTGATTGAGAAGTATCTCAATTCAAATATATTTATTCAGTTATTCAAATATAACTTGCTATAGGCTAGAGTATATACAGTGGTGTAGGAGGTGGTAGAACTGGGGGGGAGAGAAGGGGGAGAAGAACATGTGGCATATATAAGATGCATTTTGGGGAGTGGGACAAAGCAAGTGACTAAGTGATGTTCAGTCTTGCACTTTCTCATACTTTCAATGGTAGTCTCTCAGCAGACAGAGACTTGTCTTTTTTTTTTTTCTTTATAAGGTTTGTTTTAACAGGCTACCTCTATAGGGCTGCTGTTTGTGGGGAGAGGTTTGTGATTCTCTTTATTTCTTGTTTTGTTCTTCTGAAGCTATAAGGCTATTCTCATTCCCTTGTTTTCAAGGTACTGTTTTCTGGAACAGCATCCAAATTAGTTAGGATTCTTATTAGAAATAGGGCATGAGAGCTGTGAATGCCATAGCTGATGGCAGTAATCTGCTTGGTTTGGGTGTTTGTTTTTTTTTGTTGTTGTTGGTTTCTTTAAATGAGCTGGTAACTAGGCCTGCTAATTTAACTTGGTATTGGTGTAATAACTGTGTGTGATTAGACTTCAGAAAGATTTTAATTTAATTAACTTGCTGCAATTTTATTTTCATAATTTGACTGAAAATTATGCAGATCACTTTTTGGAAAGGTGTTTTAAAAATCCTTCTGAATGTATGATTTCCAGTGGGTAGGATATAAAGTCCTTATTAAGTCGATCTGTAATAAGGGAGTTAATCTCCAATCATAATGTAAAGTAACAAAACAAACTAAAAGTTGCACGTTATGCTATTTTTTTTTCTTTTAGAACAGATTTGTGTTCATACCTGAGCAGTATATAAGCCAAAATGAAAGCTGTTCCTTTTCTGGGTACTTCCTATTATTTACAAGATGTATCTGCACACTAATAGTGGATACATGAAATTCACTGTATTTCACCGCATTGATCCACAATAGCTTCATTAATGAACAGCTTTTTCCAAGAGTACGGGTCTGTGGGCATCCTTCTGGGCAAGTTTCATATGTTTACCCTGCCCTGTCACTCTGAGTCTCCCATAGTGCAGATACATATTTTTTTTCCATGCTCAAAAACTTGTTACTGTATTTCTTTTGTAGCCTGGTCAGTCAAAAGGGCATACGTAGATTTTTATTTTATTTTTTGCAGAGGTAAGTCCAGGACCAACTTATAGGATTAGCAGTGTTTGTTTTAGTTTTATGGATAAGTTTGTTTTGATACTAGTGACTAGTCTACAGACTAGTGTTTTGCGTGTTTTGTGTGTTGTTTCTTGGTGGGGTTTTTTGGGGGGGGAGTGGTAGGGTAGAGAGGAGGTATGGAGAAGGGCAATGTTAGCTTGCCCCTGTATGCTCAACATTGCCAATAATCCAGGATGACTGTTTCTTGCAGAAACAGTCTTTATTCTATTTTGTATGAAAGCAACTTCAGGCTGTGCCAGGAAATGGCACCCTGCTTTTTTCAAAGAAGGCAGTTAATTCTTTTGTAACTGGACAAAAAGACAGTAGGTTCTTTCCACAGTATAAGCAAGAGTCTTTGTCTTACTGGAAGTGTAGCCCAGAAGCATTCACCTAATCCTTAATTTTCTGTTTCAAAAGTGGTGCCATGGGACTTAATTTTATCTGAACACAAAAATAAAAACCCTTAGGCATGGGTTTTTATGAAATGTCTTCCTGTCTTCAGTATGTCTAGACCTTAAAAACAAAAAAACCCTTTCTCTTTGACTACTGATCACTTGATAAGCATAAAGTTCAGAATTCAGTGATGTTTTTCTTGGAACTCTCGATTTCCACTGAAGTAGGAAGAACTGTGTTGTATTGGCACTGAAGCTGACTTATCCTTGGTTTGCATTGTGTAAGCACATGCTAAACAGCCGTGTTTAAAAAATAATAATAATGAAAAATTTGGTTCTTTATACATTTCTTCTTTCACAAACTACCTTTTGTTATATGGTTACAATCTGACTTTCAACTTGTCTGCAGCTTTTGTTTTTAATATAGGATGGAAATGGTACTAGTGTCTGGTCTATAAGATACAATTCTGTTACTTTACATAATGCAGATTTTAAGCAGCAGTGTACAGAGTGATTTGGGTTGGAGGGAAGCATAATGTCATCTGATTCTAAGTGAAGTGCCAGGGACACTTTCCACTGGATCAGGCTGGCCAGGACCTCATCCAGCATGACCTTGAACATTTCCATGGATGGAGCATCTGCAACGTCTCTGGGCAACTTGTTCCAGTTCATCACCACTCTCTGAGAAAAATTTTTTCCCCCTTAGATCTGATCTAAATCTCCTTTTGTTTATTTATTTACTTGACTATAAAACTGGATGCCTTGTCCTGCCATTTCAGTCCCAAATAAAGAGTCTTTCCTGATCTCTTCTGCAGGCCTCAGTGAGGTCTTCCTGGAGCTTTCTCTTCTCCAGGCTGGACAAGCTCAGCTCCCTTGGCCTTTAGTCATAGGAGAGGTGTTCCAGCCCTCTGATCACCTTTGTGGTCCTCTTTTGGACCTACTCAAAAACACCTGTGCATCCTTCTTATGCTGTAGGTCCCCAGGCATGGATGCAGTACTCCAGACAGGGCCTTACAAGGGCAGAGTAGGGGGGACAACCATCTCCCTCTCCTTGCCTGCCTGAGAGGTAGAGAATTCGTGCATTTCTCCCTAGCTTGCCGTTATTTCCTATGCAGATATTAACAAAGAATAGTAGAAGTGTTACAAATACAATCCTGAAGTGAATCGTAAGAGTAAATGTGTCAGATTACTTCCTTTCAGCTTTAAACATTATGCTTGTCTATCCAGCTTTCAATAATACAATGAAGTGTGCCTGCCCAATTTGTTTAAGTCTCGCTTGTGAGTTTCATTTTCAGTTAAATAAAATGATTGCCATAAAAACAATGGTATACAAATTATCTGAATCTTAAAGTAGATACAAATTCCTTAGACACATTCAGCTGTGTGTATGTAGACGTGCATGGCATTTATCAAATGGAAAATAAAACAAAAGATGATTTTCTTCAAGGAGGTTTTAGTTATGATGTGCAAAGCCTTGAAGTGAAAATATTTTTTAAATGGAATTTCCATATAAAGTTCCAGATGTTGAAACATCAGACATAAGTATAAATAAAAATACTTAAATGAAATTGGTAACTATTAATATAGGTCCTGTGAGGGCATTGTACATATTGTATATGTACAAGTTATAGTTCAAGTTAAAAGTAAACCATCTGAGGCTTACCAAATTGTACAGAGAGTATACTGACCAAAGTGCATACCATGTATACTTCCAAAGTTTTTAATACTGCTTAAGTTTTTTAGAGGATAAACAAAGGGCAGCTTTCACATTAATTTGTACGTTGCCTTGAAGTAATCCTTTCAAGGTATAATATTCTTGTTTGCTGCCATTCAGTTTGTAGCTCTTGTGTGACATATTGTAGTGAAGCTGCTTTAGCAGGGGGGTTGCAGTCTTGATGATCTATTGAGGTCTCTTCCAATGCCTGTGGTTCTGTGATTCATAAGGAGCTACCTTCTTTCTCCTTTAATCTCCAGTAAGAGTTTCTCTGAAGGCAACAACATTGTCATTCTGGGATGTTCTGGTAACTGGAGGGGGATGCAGAGCTTTGAGTAATGCTAGTGTTTGCTCATAGAATAGAGATAAGAGAATGCGGATGCTTTCAGTCTATCTTATGCCTATCATGTTTTATTAGACAATATTTACCCTTTGAAATGCGTTTGATTTCTGCAGAGAAGCATGCATATTTTTCTGTAAACTCTTGAAAAAGGTACCAAGAGATGAGACCTACTGTGTTCCTTTCAGTGGTCAAGCTTGTAGTGTTTGTAGAATCTCGTGAGACCAAAAACAGCTGGCTGAGAGCAGTGATTTTTTTACTGCCTTTTTGATGGCTCAGTGATGCACAAGGGCTGCTCTGAAAGTAGTGCCTCCTATTTTATTATGTTGGCCCATGAAGTCAGAGGAAAATGGTTGGTGATATGGCAATAGAGGCTGAACCTTCCATCACTATTCCATTCCGTTTTGTTGCCATGCAGCCAATGGTAGCAGAAGGACATTCTGACAAAGTGGTGTCTGACATCGAAGTGCATGTGAAGAAAAGGGATGTCGTTGTATTCCTTCAGAATGGAAAAAATGTGCCCACTGACATTCATCAATGCTTGCAGGATGTTTATGGAGACTGAACAGTGAATGTGAGCACAGTGAGGTGGTGGCTGCTGCTTTTCAGCAGTGGCGGCGGTGGGTTATTTCTTCTGGTACAGATTGTTATTGCTCTTATTTATTGCTGGCAAAAATGCTGAACTAATGGTGATGAATACATTGAAAAATAATGTTTTGTAGCTGAGAATTTGTTCTATCAAATAGTGCTATCGTGTTCTTTGTATCTGATGTAGTTTCCATGGAAATAAATAGGAGGGATTACTTTCAGAGTGACCTACATTGAATTAGTTGCTTAAATGAAAATGTTCATTCT
Organism: Tetrao urogallus; assembly: GCF_951394365.1. Taxonomy (NCBI): domain Eukaryota; kingdom Metazoa; phylum Chordata; class Aves; order Galliformes; family Phasianidae; genus Tetrao; species Tetrao urogallus. The sequence continues at coordinate 53,128,016 of NC_136813.1, forward strand.
TATAACTAGGATTTTGCTAATGTAATTACACTTGATTTAAAACCTTAAACCAGCCTTTTGATATAGACAAGGCTTGAGAATGCTCTGAGCATTTGAATAGATAACCTCAAACTTTTTCAGCTAAGTGGAGTAGAGGAGGCCCCTAAGTAAGGAAATCCTGAAATATTAGAATACTTCCAGGCAAACAGATTTCTTTCTCAGGCAAGTGTTAGTAGAACGTGTTTCATTAAACACTGCAAACTAGTGATTCAGATTTTCTTACTGGACTAACTTCTTAGGCATCTTAAAATGTTTGGTTTGCTTTAAGGTACTAGGTTATTAGTTTCTACCTTTCTAATTACTGTAGTCAGCCCCAGCACCTTGTTCCTGACTTCTGTATCCTCCTCTGCATGAGTTTGCCTTTGTGAATTGTTTTGTTGTGCTTTGGTCTAAGTATTGCTGAAGTCTTGTTTAGGTGTGTGTACGTAGGTCATGCACTTCATACTGGTGTAGGGTAATTCCTATGAAAACTATAACGTATAGTAGTGCTCCAAACAACCTTTAAAAATATATCTGTAAATGTCACTTCTGTAGTTCAACCTTTAACTGCATGATAAGTAGCAGGAATAATTGTCGGAAGGGAATATTTAATGTCATTTTGCCTTAGACATACTGAAAACTATGCTGGTTACTTAGCAAGCTGCTGATCTGATAAACTGTCATTTGAAATAAAATTGTTCTGCCCACCATTCTTGAATAGATCCAGAAGTGTAATGTTAAAGTCCATTATTCCAAAGTTATGAGTAGTCATTTATTGTGGTCACCTTTCTGTTTAAATGATTGAAATATATTGTGCACAAGATTGCATTTCATTATGCAGTGCTGATTTCATTTATATATTCACACAAGTCTGTTTCAGGGTAATTGGTCTGAATAACTAAATAGCCAGAGCAGTTGATCAGGCAACACAACAGTTTACATGATATTTCCACAGGATAACTGTATTTGAAGTATTTAAATTGAAGTAATCTTCTTTGTGAAGTATTTTAAATAGAGAATAGCTGTGTATGTGCCTTCGGCGTTCAGTTTGTAGTGTTGTTTTTGTGTTTGTTTTTTTTTTTTTAATTTTAAGGCATCAATAAAAACAACAAAATAACCTCCCCCAGCAGCTGTAATGTCTTAGAGAGAAAGACTGAAGTCTAATATTGTCTTATTTGAAAACTTACACATAAGTTATCTCAGGATTGGCTTTCAGAGCATAGTGTTAGGTTAGTTAGCTTTTTAACATGAAGATCTTGTAGCTGATTCTCTTGTGCTGATTGTTGAGTAGCATGAACTCAAGCTGTAGTATTTCAGTGCCAGCATTTAGAGTTTTCACAGTAGTAAATAAGTTATCTTCCAGCTATTTTGAACACAAATACAGGTGAAACTGGGACTTCTGTAGCAGCAAGCTAGGACATAGGTGACCATCAGTGCAGTAGCTAATTAAGGAACGCTCATTCAGGAGAGATAAACTTGTTTATTGGATGATGCAATTCATGTGTATATCATTGTAGTATTTCTAGAGTTCAGTTATCTTCATTTGTTTGTTTATTGTCAGATTTGTAGGATAGGATCTCTGACTTCTTTACCTTTTAACCAAGCTGTTTGCTCTCCTTAAAAACAAAAACAAAAAAGCCACTGCTGTTTCCCTAATTAATATTAATTAAAATTATCTGAGTACACAAAAGTCAACTTGTTCAGTTTTAAGCTTAGTCTTGTACCAAGTGTGCTATTTTATTTGCACCTTTATATCGCTTGAAAAAAAAGTAGTTCTTAGAGAGTAATAATACTTTTTTGTTCTTGGAGTTCCTATTCAGTGTATGTGTAGCTCAGAGTAGTTGCTTGCTGTGATTTATTTAGCTTTTGTATCCCCCTCAGTATGTGCCTCTTCTCCCACTTCCAGGATGTCCTTACAGTTCACTATCATCTGATACCATCACCATCCAAGAGTAAAAATGGCAGCAAAGAAAAAGAAAGAGAACAGGAAAAAGAAAAAGATGTAAAAGAAGAATTTGCTGAAGCTTTACGAGATCTAAAAATACAATGGATGACCAAGTATGTCTGCTGTCATTACTACAGAACCTTGAAGCAGCTATACAAAAGAAACTAGGAAAAACATTGCTTTGAACTTCAGAATCTGTATTTTCATGTTCTCCTCTCTTCTAGGCTGGATACCCCTGATGTGTACAACGAGTTGAAAGAAGCCTTTCCTAATCATCTTCCACTATATGTTGCTAGACTTCATCAACTGGATTCTGAAAAGGTTATTTAATGTTTTAAAACTTTGTCTCACTGCATTTATTTAGCCTAAACAACTGAATCCTTATACATGTTTGGCCTTGAATTGATTACCATAGCTGTACTCAGTGCAATAAAGCAGGAATTCCTGATTAGATTAGATTGACAGTGATATGAGCTAACTGAACATGAATTACCTTATCCTGCAATAGAATGAAAGAAGGTGTGCCTTCATATAGGATGCTGGCTTCTCATCTGTTTCTTGTTCAGCTAAACCTATTGCTTTAGGCTACAAAATGTTATTCTGATGGTATCTGAGCAGAGCACATTTAACATTTTGCTCCTCTTATGAACTGATGTCATAGCAGAATTGCCCAGACAAGCGAGGACAGTAACCCTTTGAAATAATACAGCTTTATTTACCATCTGTCATCCTCAAAAATGAGAACTGCAAACTGTTACACAGAAGTGTCTGTGTGCCTGGGTTATTTCTGTTCATCTTAATGATGGACACCTTCATGTGTATGTCAGTAGTTTTAATTTTTTTTCTGTTTGATTCTGATTTCGCATTTCAGTCAGAAGTGAATAACTGCTTTTTATTATTAACTGCATTATTCCTTGAGAAATCATCAGTTTGTTCTGGAAGGTGTTTTATTCCTGTAAAATCTGCATCTGTGTGTGTGTGTGTGTGTGTGTGTGTGTGTGTGTGTGTGTGTGTGTTCACTTTTTTTTTTTTTTTTTTTTTTTACAGTCTTGAGTGAAATGTAGTGTGTACGTGGGGTATCTTGATAATGCAGGCTTACCATCAGGTTTTTCCATGCGAGAAGTTGGAGAAGGTGTAGAAAAGAGCATATTGAATCACTTCACCTTATTCCTGCATGCCTTTGCAATTATCCTGGTGGTAATAAAATCAGCAATCAAGTAGCATGATTTCATATCACTAAATACATTTCTTCCCCTTCTTTTAGGAACGTATGAAAAGACTTGATGAAATTGTTGAAGCCGCGAATACCGTAATCTCTCATATTGATCAAACAGCATTAGCAGTTTATTTTGCTATGAAGACTGATCCCAGACCTGATGCAACTACTATAAAAAAGTACCTAACCAGTAAATAATTTTCTTGCATCCTATTTTTGTAATCTCTGTACTTTCTCTGCTTATAAGAATTGGAATGACTGTAATTGTTTTGAATGGCTTGTCTTATTGTTTTAAGCACAGACGATTTCAAGCTTGTTTGCAGGATTTTGTTCCTTACTGTATTTCAGGAATACAGGAACACTGAAGTCTGCAGTGGGTTGTCTAGAAATGATAAATAAAGTAGGGGTTCTTTCAGGATGTAAATGAATCTGAAAAAATGGGATACTAAGGTTGTATCAAACTTAATGTCACTTCAGAGGAAACCATTACAACCTTGTTGTAGAGGCTTGTGTTTGGAACGCTAACTTCCTTTTCATAATACTTTGCAACCTTTTGTAACTGGGTTAGAAGCTAAAATTGATAGCAGTCTTAGAAGTAACTGCTTGCCAAAAATCTCATTTGTTTAAGATACAATGACCATAATTCTGCTTCTGAGTATTTTTGAGAAATTTTTTTTTTCCTGTGTTACTTTTTGCTTTTAGATATGTTTCCCTGAGTTATCAGTATTCATCCCTAGGAACACAGTGTGTTCAAATTGATACCCTAATCCAGAGAATTATTGTGGTGTGGTTTTAGTCACAAATATAAGAGCTACAGATTTGAAGATTAGAGCCTTAGAAGGGGAGATTGAACGCTTATTTGTTATGTTAGATAATATACCAGATTTCAGTTGTAAAAGTAGTCTAGCTTTCCTGAATCAGTGTGTGTAATTCTAGAGTCACTGACGTAAAAACAAAGTTATGCTATAATAAATTTCATTCAAAACATTTCTTGGTAAGTTGAACCATTAGATCATGTGATTGAATCTAACATCTGAAACTAAACACCAGATGTAATGGTGCTTTAAATGGGTACAATTCCCTTGAAGTCAGCAGAATTGTATCTGCTCATGTTAGTGCTGGATTTGACTCCGCTTGTAATGCCAAGAGCTGTAAAGCTTTATTTCTAGATGCTGGCTTACCCAGTTTTAAAATCCTGAGCTGCCCTTGCCGTAAGACACCAAAGATGTTTCAAACTGAGGAGAACAATCGAGTTTTTGTAATGTATAGTATGTCTCAGAAATATATTTTTTTTCTCAGTTAGTTTTATTTGTAGTAAATAGCCCTGATTTTAAGAAGATGTTTGTGCTTATTTTCAATCTGCGTGCTAACTGCTGATTGTCAGTACTGACTCTGTTCTTAATGATGTGTCTATGAAAAGTCCTTAATCTTTTTCTTGCTGTTTTTTTCTAGTGAAATGGAAAAACAGAAGACTACTTTAGTGGATGCACTTTGTCGAAAAGGAAGCGCGCTGGCTGACCAGCTTCTTCATCTGCAGACCCAAGATGGGGCTGCTTCCAGTGATGCTGAAGGCAAAGATGAGGATCATGAGAGTTGCTCAGAAGCCTTGACAGAGACGTTCTGGGAAACAACAAAATGGACTGATCTGTTTGACAGCAAGGTAAGAGTGCAGAGCAGACTTCCTTTTGCATATTGTATTTTTTATGCTCCTCTTGGAATTATGCACCACCTCTGCGTGCACATGTATGTTCCTCCCTTCTGCGTGTTCATGCTGTCCCCATAAGTTGTGCTTCCTTAGTGACCTTTTTCCATAGAGATTTTGCAAATCTGTGGTAAGCACATCTCTCTGTATATTAACATAGGGTTAAAAGGAAGGGTATAGTGTACCAGATTTCCTTTAAAAAGGTGCTTGCTTCATTGAATTGCCTCTCTCTGTACCTTTCAGGCAGTGTTTTTGGTTAACTTGCTAGCTGCTGTAGCTGTATGCAGAAGTACAAACAGCTGCTCTGTTTAGTCCTCCATTGTGTTGCTTATTCTACAAAACAGACAGCAGAAGTTTTGTGTTTTGCTGTCAGTAATGTCTATAGAAGTAAAATAAATTCTTGGAAATGTTTACACTGAAAAATTTATTAGCAGAAAACTTCCTGTTATTTTAAGTTTACTAAGACTGGAACTAAGTTTGTCTCTCTGTTTGAAACAGCTATTCCAGAAGAAAAATATTACTTGAGACATTTTACTTGTGTATACTAATTCACTGATTTTTGACTTTTTAATGGTTGAGTTACTGTGTATTATTTAATTATCTGCTGTGTGTAACTCTACATATGGCTTTGGAAGACAAAAGAGGCGTTTATTTCTATTTCAGTTAAGCTGCCAAAGCTGCACTTCAGATAGTTACAAAAGAAAATAATAAAATGTTATTAATTTCTTGACAATAAATAGTCTTCCTGGTAAGAGCTTGTGCTTTTGCTGGAGGTTTGAACAAGAAGGTTGAAAGGTCGATGGTAGCTGCTCTCACTTCTTGTAGTGCATGTATTCACATACATCTTTTAAGCATTTTTCTTCTGTTCTTAGTCTGATTGTAGTATCCCATGGTAGCAGATTGTGCTTTAATCATACTATGTAGGACAGGATGTTCTTGCTGCTTATCTGTAACTACAATACTAGTAGTAATGAACCCTGTTCTACTTTAATCTTTTGATTATAAACATGATGTTCATGTTTTCAGTGGGGAAAAACTATCAGCACAGCTGTCCTACTGGAAGTGTATCAAGAAGAGAGCTCTGGGTCTGGAATGAGCAACTGTGGTTTGATTTGGGCAGATTAGGGATCTAAACTTCTCTTGGATCCAAGCATGGGACCTATCTGTGTGCAATTCAGGTTTTCTTCTGAAAATGGATGCCTCTGTATTGTTAAATAAGTAACTAAAAGGCCAACACTGTTGTGGCGTTTCATGTGGAAGTGAGTTCCATTGTGGTTATTCAGCGTGTTGTTTGCTTTCTTTCTTGGAATTACTAGTAAAGCGTATCTAAAGTGATTAGGAATACTACTTTTAGTGCAGAACTGTTGTGGAATGCTCTGGGTATTTTAGACCAATGGCTTCTGAAAATTCTGAGTCATCCTAAAAATTCCTGAGATATGTCATTGTCCCATGCTTTTTCTGTCCTGTACCCATATCTATCCTCACTTATTCAGCCCCACCTGGCCCACTTGCAGTTTGTCATTTTTGGTCTCTTGCTGCTGAACAAGTTGCTCTGTATCAGTATAGCAGTGATGAGTAATGTGAATAATATTACAAGGGCCACAAAAATTGTTGTATCTGTCATATGAGGAAATGTTGAGACTGTTTAGCCAGTAAAGAGAAAGCTTAGGTAGATGTTGTGAATAATGTGGGATGGAGGCAGGGGGTAAAAAGAAGATGCATCCAGGCTCTTCACAGTGATCCCAGAGGCAGGGCAGGAGGCAGCAGAGACAAACCATAGGAGTGAGTATGTAAGCAAAAGGAAAGTCTTTTTGCTGTAGAAGTGATCCAGCACTAGAATGAGTTACCCAGATAGGTGTTGAAATCTCAATCTTTGAGTTGTTTCAGTCATAGTTTGGCAAGTAGCCTAGATAGCCTGTTAGTTCCTGCAGTGCTTTTCTTTCTGCTTTCTGCATTCTGCATACTTGTTGGCTGGTCAGCAATTATGCGGTGATAATTTTGCTATCAATTTAATCTTTCAAAAGACCATGTCATGGATATATATTCTCATCTTCCCAATGGTACTGTTCAGCAGTTATAACCCCTACAGATTAAATACAAAAAACTTGAAGGGAAAGAAATAAGAATACTTCAAGCAGTATCATCACGTATGTATGTTTATTGGAACAGACTTAGCTTTTCACATTTTTACTTCTGTTTTCTCTTTCTGGAAACTCTGCAAGGAATGAGGAGTGAAAATAGCGTGACTTCAGGTCTTTGTGTGCTTTGAAAGGAGACAGTAATGCACTCTAATGGTTTTCCTTGCTAACAGATTTGAAGAAAAGAACTAAGGTCAGACCCAGGGAGTTATTCTCAAAAGAGAAAACAGTACTGTTTCTCTTCATTGCTATGTAGAAGTTCTATGTTTGCTGTGGTTTGTATTTTCTTATTTCCACTGCTAACAGGTGTCATGCCCACCTGGTAGTTTCCAGGAGAACTAACTAGTAAGCAATTTGACAGCTCATACCTGCTGTTTGAGCTCTTAGCACTATGCTTTCCATCCAGCAAAGGAGTGCTCTTTGTGTAGTTTATGACAAAATAAGGCGATGACAGTGCCCTCAAATGCACTACAGACCGATAGCAGACAATAAAGAAGGAAAATTGGCTCATCCCTTCTCATAAACAGTAACAGCTCAACAGGAGAGTGATATCTATCTGGAGAGATGCTGCTCCCTCGGCTGCTAATCCTTAAATGGAGGCAGGGAGGTGTGGACCCAGGCTCCACTACTTCTGGTCACTCATGTGCATTGCTTGCACCTGAGCTCCTTGGCTTTGCTAGGCCTTCTCACCTGGTGCTCAACCATTGGTTGAGGCCATGACTTGACAATTCTACTGCATGTGGTCATTCAAAACCATAAAGCATAATTGGATCATCATTATATGTTTATTTAGCTCTATTAATGTCCTAGTGTAGTCTGACATGAAAATAAATAGGAAAAATGTAGTTATGTTCTTCTGTCTATTGCTGTATACTGTGAGAATAGCAATACATGTGTTACTTTTCTACAAAAAAAAAAAAGAATTTAACAATTTGCAGTTCCTTCCTTCCGCTCACTTTTACCAAACTGCTTCTGATGTTCAAGCTGACTGGTCAATATTAATCTTTTTTTATCATGGCAAGTTTTGTAGGTGGGATTGTGTTTTAAAACTTTCTCAACCTTCTGCTTGAATAAACACAAATGTTGTCGTCTTTTAAATATCACCACTAGCATTTAGTTTTCTTCCTTTCTAACCTTTTATCCATGTAGAATAATTGTTCCTATAAGTCTCTTCACTGTTGCATACAGTTTTACTGTTTTATTACTGGATTATTTTACTACTTTAGAAACAGTGTGCCTAGTGCATGTAATTTTGTTTTGAAGACTGGTAGGGGAAAATCTGAGTTTTGAGCATCTCAGAGGAATCTTAATGTTTGTGTAGTTCACATCCACATCCTTTTAGGAGTCATAGAATCACCAAGGTTGGAAAAGACTTCCAAGATCACCTAGTCCAAGTGTCCATCTTCCATCAAGATTTCTGGAGGGAAGTTTGCAAATAGCATTGAGGACATAGTAGTATTTAAAGCTTCAAAACAAATTCTAAGAAACAGACAAGTATTGTTGCAACAAAGGGCAAAAATGTCTTTTCTGTTTATGATAATCTTCAGTTCAGACTTGGGCTTGACAAAATTCCCATTGGTAGTAAACAAACAAACCAAAAAAACAACCAAAATGCATTTCTGTGACTGTTCTGGAAAGACTTAAATGGGACTGACAAAATGAAGTGTTATGGCTTGATTGTATTGCCTAACCTTGGGTAACTCATTTCTTTTTGGGGGGAATATAAACGTGGAAAGAGGAAAGGTAAAGTTTGGAATAGTAATGTAGGAGCAGGAGTAGGCCTTGTGTTGAACATCCTCATAATCCTCAGGAGGCAGCGAAGTTATTCTAACACGAGGTTAGAACTGAAAATGTGGAGCTCTTACTGTACGTGAACATGACTTTGTGTCATTGATGCTCTAAAGATAGAGCAGCAGGGTGAGAACAAGTGGATGTTAATAATTGGTACAGTACTCTAGTGCTTCAAGTATGTTAACAGCTTTAGATAGAAACATTGCATTGATAGAAACTGTTTTTACCTCAAAGCTTCACTTGGGTCAAAGTTCTTCCAGATGATGACAATGTTTAAAAGCTAAGTGGAGTTCTGAAAACCAAGAGAGAGCATGCTTTCTTCTGTATGTGTAAGATGTATTGAGAATATCATCACTTCTGTGTGTTTTTGCTCACCCTCTAGTAAATCAAGTGCTATTTGTATGCAACCTTTCTACTGCTGTTGAAGTATGTGCACACATAGGTACACACAAGGTGTTAAGTTCCCTTACTTGCCTATTTTCCATTGAAGTGTCATGCTTGTCATGTTATAGCAAGTGTGTAGGAAGACTGGTGCTTGCTGTTGATAGTAAGTACGTTGTTCCTGCTTCCTCTGTTCTAGTTAGATCACTTCTCTCTGAAGTTTTACTTCAAATGATGCATGAAAGAAAATGTGTATTCTATATAGAAAAGCAATTTGAATATACCACAGTTGAGATAGCTCTGTTCAGCAAGTATTTGTTTGATTATGCAGGCACATTTGTGATGGTGCTTTAGTACTTTTTTAGTGTTGAAGTATAAATTTTGTTGTTTTTTTTTTTTTTTTTTTTTTCCATTTACCTGAGCATAACTGTACACTTTGCAGGCCAAAATGACCAGTTTCAAACAAAACTTCTACAGGAGAGTAGTAGGATTTACCTATTTCTTGCTGACATTGACTCATCTATAGAATTTAACTCCCCTTATCCCCAACAGCTAATCCAAAGGTTAAGCAAAAGTCATGTTTAAAAATAAGTAAACAGATAAAATACCCAGACCTTTCCATCCTGCCTTTTAAGCATCTTTGGCCTGGAGTGTTTTTCATATTACTGTCAGATGCAGCTGTCTGTTCCAGCAGATCATACTCAGTCACTGCCAAAAGGTTGTTGCTGTGCACTTGATTCCATGAACTCCCTTCCCTCTCTGAAAATAAGATAAGTCAATTTTTGTATGAATATTGCTTTTATTTGTAATATTTGATTGAGCAGAGAGTCAACATAAGAAGCTGAGAAACCTTAGTTTACTCCCGTAGCTATATTTGAGCCTGAAGAAGCTCACTCCCTGATAATACTGAAGCTGTCATGCTTATAATTCTTACAGTGAGTTGTGTTGTCTGTAGGTGTTGTATAATGTAGCATTTTAATTATTTGTTAATGTAGATACATTTTAACCAACAGTTCAAATAATGAAGTAACTAATTATACAAATCTCTTTTCCTTTTGCTAAGTATAGGTATTAAAATCCCAGAAAGGTTTGCATTAGGTAATTGTTGAGTATTGGTGGACCTTAAGTGTGCTGGTTTTTTAAGGAGCATTTTCAGATTTGAAAATACTGCAGCCATGCAAATGTCCTGAGAGATCATTTCAGAGCTTTATCCTCCAAAGTATATGCATCTTTTTGTAGCTGTCAGCGAGTTGGCAGGCGATTAACAACTATTTCTGTGGGTTTGGCTTTCAGTACACTTATTATTACAGGCCATTAGCTTGGGAACGTAGGAGCTAACATTTATTTCCCAACCCCAAAGCATCCTAAAAGTGCATATTGTTTTTTGTTTCCGTTGATACAGTTCTTCGGTCAACTTTTCATCTGTATCATTTGTTCTGTAAAAGCTGGCCTTGTGTTTATTGAAGTTATGAAATAATACCAAGCATAGAGAATTCATTTCTATTCTTACATCTAGCAGCTGTTTTTGTACACTATAGATTTGTTTACTTGCTGTTGTATACAATCTGATAGCAGCTGTTGGTTATATCTTAATAGCATCCCCGTTTTTATTGTTTACACACATCAAGGAATGAGCTCCAGTTCTGTGATACTGTAAAGCTTGCACTATTGTAATTTATAAGGCTTAATTTGATCAATATATGCACAAGTAATGAGGTATTATTTCTTAAATCTTGTTAATCTATACTGATTTTAAAGCATTCCGTGCATTATTCTTAACTTCTGAAGTGCTAACAAACTTTTAGTATTTTTACTTGTTTACAACTGACTGTGGGTTGGTTTTTTTTGTTTGTTTGTTTTTTCAAGCACTTAGAAATGATCTTTTTATCAAAAGGTCTAGGAGCATTGTTTCAACCTTTTGGTCCTTGAGAGATTTTTTTTTTTCCTCATTTAGGAATACCCAAACTTTTATTTGGCCAGAGTAAGGGTATTTCGTAAAATACTTTGTTTTCTTGCTACAAAAACTCTAGGAAGCCCTGTTACGAAAGAAATGCTGTCAAGTGGCTTACATCCTGCCTTTATCACTGATGTTCAGTAACCATTCAAAACTTACAGGGTCAGGTAAGAGCTTTCTTAATAGAGCAGTGACATTATTTCTGGTTAGCCTTTAATATGTTTGCTGAAAGCTCCAATGCATCTCTCACTTGATTTTGGTTTGTTTTCTTTTGGTTTGGTTTGTGGTTCTATCATACTTTCAGAAAGGATTTTTTTTTTTTTTCTTCATTTTACTTCTTTAAGTTCAGTTTAATCAACTGAGTCTGCTGATGGATCCACTGAGCAGTTGTTCAGAAGTGTTTGGATTGAGAATGCGGCATGCAAAGTACTTTTCCAATAGCAATATTTGGAAAGATTTGTATGTGAATGGTGCTCTATGCTCATTGTTGCATATGTGTGTGTGCTTTAACTAGTACAAATTGTATTCAAAAGCTATTGCAGCTTAAGTGAATACTTCAACATAACCAAATAATACTGGAAGACAGAAGAATGGGCAATGCTTGAGTGCTTGGCATATGAAGTACTTGGCTCTTCAGACCTAGAAAACTGTACCTTCACTTCCATGATAATTAGGTGTGCCATTTCCTTTTCTAGCTCAGTCTTTCAGGTACAGATACTGCAAAATATTGCATGTCAGTTAACATTCAGAAGGAGTGTTCAGTTAGCTAAAATTAGGCAGGTTCTTCAGTCCTTGCAGGATAGGAATATTGGATTCCTTAATATTTTATTAGTAGAAAATATTTTAAATCTTTATAATGCAAAATATTTATGTCTGATCATCCTTGAGGTTTTTGTTTTTTGGTTGTTTTTTTTTTGTTGGCTTCTCAATGGTGTATTTTAAGTACACATTGTTGGAAAACTGACTTTCATTTGAGGAATCAGAGAAAAGGAAAATCATTGTGCTGACTGAGGGGAAAACGAATTGCAAACTCTAATACCAGATTGCATTAAAACTGTACTAAAAACAATAGTAATGTCATGTTCTCCATTTTTGGTGCTGTCACTCTTTTTCTTTTTTTTTTTTTTTTTTTTAAACTTACTGTAAGCATTCCAAAGGAAATAGATGAAAATGTCCTGATTCATCACTAGTTCTTAATGATGGGTGAAATACTATGAACCACCTTGCAACACTGAACACTCTTAATAGTGTTCAGAACCTGGTTTATTTCACATTATCTCTGAAGTAAACACATTCATTCACACATTCATTTACAAATGCTAGTTGCAGCATTGTCAGGTATTGTGAACTCTACCTTTTGGAGTTTGTAGTATCAAGAGGAAGTTTTCTTATCTATTCTTAATAGTGTTGAGGAGTTGACCAAAACCTGAGGTTTGTCTTCATGCTTACCTGTCTTCATTGCCTGTTTATAACTATGTGCATACCTCTGTATGTATATATTTATATATTATATACACACATACATCATTCAGTATATATGTTCATATTTGTTTCTGCAATAAGTTTATTTCTTGCAAACCAACGCTGTTAATGGAGTCTTTGTTTCTGTGGATCAAATACGTCTGCCTGGTTCTTGAAGATTTTATTTTGTTTAAACTCCTTTTTACTATGCAGTTGCCTCTAGCAAATGAAAATCCAAACAACCTAGAAATGTGATGACTAAAGAATTTGAATAATGATGTCTGTATTGCGTAAAATGTTCTAAAGTCAGATATGTTCACAAAGTCATTAGTAGTTTCTAGGATGTTCTTGTTTATAACTGCTACTAGGAATCATGTGTTTTCCTGCAAAAAAAATGCAATCTGTTTCATGTGAATGTTTTGCTTTAAATCACTTCTACTTCCTGAAGAGTATCTGCTATTATTTGTTAAGCCTTGTAAGAGCCAAGTATTGTAATATCTAAACTGTTTTATTTTCATATTGTAGGTTTTGACTTTTGCCTATAAGCATGCGCTGGCGAACAAAATGTATGGGAGAGGGCTCAAGTTCGCAACAAAACTTGCAGAAGAAAAGCCAACAAAAGACAACCTGAAAAACTGCATTCAGGTAAAGTGTGTTCAGTAAAATGATGGTCTGTATTAATTCTGAGTAAATGTTTAAACACAGGAGGCGTAATCTTTGTTATATTTTACATTGTAGAACTCAAAATGTTAACCTTATCCAAGCTTTTGATGTTTGGTCCCATTTTTTTGGTCCCAGTTTGCTCTTCCATTTTTTCTAGAGTATTTACCAAAACTCTTCTGCGTATTTAAATCATTATGTGAGTGTTTATCCTGTTATCGTTACTGTTAGTAATCACAAATAGTACTAGTATAACATAGGCAGAGAATTAATGGGAATTACTGTACCTGCTATGAAATGTAATCACATCAAATATTTGTATGTTTAATTGAAAGGCTGTAGATCACCTAGCCTTTCAGATCTAAATAAGCTCAAGTTCTCCAGACTTATCTTTCTGATTACAGATATCCTCAGTGAGTAGTTAATGTCAATGCAATGTGTGTTGGAAGGACTTAAATTGAAGAATATGACCCACGAGCGTCTCACTTTTTTTTGTTGTTTGCTTTCTTCCTTCAGCTAATGAAGTTATTGGGATGGACTCACTGTGCAACTTTCTCTGAAAACTGGCTTCCTGTTATGTATCCCCCTGATTATTGTGTATTCTAGAAATCTGGAAATTGTAAACCTAACGTAATTCTATAAGGGCAGGATATGAAAAGATAAGTTTGATTTTTTTTTTATAGGAACGCATGTTTTCATTACTGAATGTCGATCATTAAATTGTGTGTATTTATCAGTAAAGGCACCTGGGTACAGCTTAATACCTGTTAACCTGACTCCAGTCATCAGGGAGTTACCTTATTGTGCATCCCATTGCTGGCAATGGACGTGCCAGAACTGCTAACAGAAAAGAGTTGGAATTAGGCTGATATAGCTTACTGCATGCATGTTAGTTTCTTAACTGTTAATTTTAACTGCAAACCTGTAAAAGCTCTGTATTTTTTACAGTAAAGTGACTTTTAACACGTTTGATCTTAATTTCATTTTCAATTGTATGAAGGCCTTAAAGCTACTTCAGGAGTAGCTAAAATCTTATTTATTAGACAAAAGTAATGGGACATAATTATCCATATTGTTTGCAAGAGTTTACATTTGTGGTTTTGTTCTTTGTTTTTGGTGGTTTTTTTTTTTGTTTTTTGTTTTTTTGTTTTTTAAAGAAAAATTCAACCTCTGAAACTGTTAATACATGCAGCTCAGAATTGCTGATGCATAGGTGCTCCTGTAAATCTTCATTTTGGAATGATTTCAGGCAAACTCAAAAATCCATGTGAACCTGAGTATCAGGACAGGCTGATACGTGTATAAAGTGCCAGACAGTTAAATCTCGACCAGGTATTGTAAAGCTATACATATATGTTTAATAATGTTAAAAATGTAAAACACAACAGAATAAATGTGCAAAACTGACGATCAAAAAAACACCATGCGCACTCTGATACTTTAAAAGGTTATTTTATAGGTAATAAAAACAAATAAAGCTAAAAATATTGGTTCATCCAGGAGTATGTAAATGAAATTTGCTGAAAGAGAACACCTTCCAAACAGCAGAAGTTCAGTGCAGCCTAGAAGATCAATGCTTTCTGTTAATGTCTCCCTGCTATCTGACTACTTAGTGACATTGTTCCTCCAGTGGAGTGAAATTGGTCTGTTTGAATAGGTTGTAAGTATGAACCCAAGACAAATGAGCTATATTGCTTGTCTTGCAGGTTTCTTGTAACAAAACATGCGGAGTTCAGCTACAGCTACAACTTCACAGACGTAAACGCACAGAGGGCGTACCATAATTGCGCATCACATTCCAAACTGCAAAGTGCAGGTGTGAAATCAAAATTAGTAGTTGTTTTTTTTTTTTCTTCAGTTCTCTCTTACCGTGGCTTTAAGCAACTTGACGTTTGATTCTGGAAATTCTGCTAGGATGGATGTATCGAATACATTGCAAAGTTGTTCCAAAAATTCATAGTCTGTACTGAATCTGAATTTATTCGCCCATAATAATACTGTCCCTGGCTGGCAGAAGTGTACCATTGTTGCTAGCAGGGCATCCAGAGCAGTATGATGGTATACAACATCACTTGCCAGTATAAAATCGTAATGGTAAGTTGATAAAGGGAAGTCTTCATTGAGGTTTTCTCCCCACACCAGTTTTCTCACTTCAGGTTTGTGCGTATTCATGTTGTGTGTATTTCTTGAAATATTAAATGAGAGATTTTCAAGAACTTCAGGCAAATCAGTAGCTGTAACATAAGCTCCTAAAGAATACATAGGTTTGTTTTAATTCAGAGGTATGTAGTTAAACCTAAAGATGCAAACTTTTGATATTACTTCCCCTGCTTCCCCCTCAGCAATAGCTAGAATCTTTATTAACATCAGTGTTCAACTTGCTTTCATTTTTTAAAAAAAGCAGTGACGAATGTATTAATTTCAGCTGTTGCTTCATTGCTTTCAAGTGGCAGTCACAGATCTAGATTGTGTTTCATAAGAAATCTGAAAGGAAATAGTTTACTGACCTAAGATGGAAGCCACGATGGAAACCAAGCCTGTTCCAGCACCAATTTCCAAAACTTTCTTGTCTTTGAGGTTGAATCGTTCTTGATTTGATTCCAGATACTGAGACAAAGCCAGTGCCTGAAATAATTACCACATATTCGTAAGATGGTATCAATTAAGTTGCACAAAAATTAATTTGATGTTTTTATACTGTATTTTTTTATACAGTGGAAAACACTGATGGCTGTAACATAAACATAATATGGAAAGAAACATTGTGTCCTGTTCTTTATGTCAAACAATCCGATTAAACTAGTTTATTGTTAATTTTAGGTCTTGTGAGATAATGAATTTGCAGCAGACATGTATACCTTTTGTGATTCCTCTCACAGCTCAAGATAGGTAGCATCCAAATGGGAACCATTCTATTGATGAATAACATAAACGGACGCCAAAGAAATTAACTGCCCTTTTGTTTGTCTTCTTAAGACTGGTGTGTTAGTGTTTTAACTCCTGTGCTTCCTCATAATGCAACGCTGTCTACCTGCTCTGGGCAGGCTGACAACTCATGAATCACCAGCCCAATTTGCACAACCTCGCGCTTTTCTTGGAAAGTTTTACCATCTGCATTCTGACACCTGATTAATTTGAGAACTGATGTTCTGACGTTCCAGATTCAGATACCGTTTCATTTATCCATACACTTTATTTTTATCTTTTTTTTTTTTTTTCTTTTTTTGGTCAGACGTTGTTGGTGAGCTTTTCCAATAAAAGTAGATCTGAAAAATTCTGAAGCACCCTTTCTTCCTCCAGAGCCATATTTCTGAGTCTACAAGAAGTTCTTTTTTTGCAGCAGAAGGAATGAAGATTGGAAAAGACCTGTTTGCAAGTATGGCTTTCCTTACTGCGCTGGAATAGTTCCAGGCTGTTCTTTCAAAGAAATATTTTCATTATTTTAAAGTACTTTCTTTAATCTTTCACAATTTTCTTCTTTAGTCTCCTTTTTGTAATGCTGCTTGATTGCTTCAATTTTCTAAAATGAGCAGCTGACCATGTGGAGGAAGCAACAATTTTTCCAATTTTTTCCAAACAATTTTAACTTTTTTTTCCTCCCTATCTTCATCCAATTGACCAATTGGAAGGTATTTTTTTTTTTTCTTACCTCTGTAAGTGGAAATAATTTACTATCTACATGCTACTTACATGCCCCATTTCTTTTGGTGCGAACTACCAAATCAGTGTAAGGCAGAGCTTTCTGCTCTAGTATTTCACAGCTTAGTTCCTCACCAGAAATAGGAATTAACTAAAAATACTAGCTTGATGTTTGTCTGCCATTGTCGTTTCTGATTTATCAGTCACGTCAACTCCCTGGATGCCATATTGAGTACTTACCCCAGGCCACACCACTGCTCCAAAGTGTTCTATAGATTCCTGGATGACAATGTGCTGGCCTGCGTAAGTGTAATGCTCTTTGTCAAAGTAGTGGGAAACTGTGGGAGCCCAGTTCTGCAATATTTTAAGAATTACTGGTGAATCTGTGAGAGAGAAGATGAAAGGGGTATTACATATGCATGGATTAACGCACAGCTTTTTAAAGTATGAGAAGGACTTTGTGAATATTGTACATGAGCACATGCACTGGAAAAGCTGTCAGGTGATGGGGTTTAAGACCATTTGCTCTCCAGCTGTGGGCAGTCTGGCTGCTGGAGGAGCAGAAGCAGTGTTTTTAACAGGCTGCCCAGTAGAACCTACGGATCCCCATCTCTGGAGGCATTCAGGCCAGGTTGGGTGAGGCCCTGGGCAGCCTGAGCTGGTGGGAGCAGTCCTGGCAGGAGGCTGGAACTGAACAAGCTTTTAAGACCTTTCTGTGATTGAGTGTTTATGTGGCACTTTACAGATACCAAAATATAAAATACAGAGAAGTTGCCTTCTGCAGCTCATGTTATGCTTGAGATTTAAGTGCTTTTCCTTGTTGTTGTTTTTTTTTTTTTCCTACTGACTCTTGAAATCAGATACCAAATAGTTTCTTTTTAGCATCTTTTTAGATAGTGATATACTTCATGAACTTAACATGCCTGCTAGAAGATGGCCAGCAGATACAGAATGCTAAGCTTTGCGTTTCAAAGAGAAGAGTACCTGCCATTTATGTTTTACCTGTTACACTGCCACTCACTAAAAGAGCTGGGTTTCTTGAATTTTTAACCCTTCTACAAAAAGAGGGTTCTGAAACACTTTTTCAGTGTATGTTGAAATGTATGCTGGTGTTGAGCAAGTGTCAGTGCCACTGTAGTGTAGTACTAACGTGTCTCATCATAGCATGTAGGCTGGTAGGGTGGATGTTCAGGATAGCTCAGCTTAACTGCTCCAACCAAGCTCACTGAAATCAGGGCGCTTAATGACTGTTCAGCCATTGGAAGCCTAGTGGCAGGATATGCATAGATGATACAACATTCAACTGCAAAGGACAATTTTGCTCTGGATTGCATGGATTTTGATCAATGCCTGCCTGCAGTTCTTAATAGATGCTCAAGAAAAGCGGTTTAGCTTGTGTTAAAATCTGTAATATCACAGCTTCAGCAGTGCCAGCCCAACCAATACATGTTATAATCAACTCCCTGGCAGTGCTTGAGAAATAATTCTCTGATGTCTAAATAAAATCCAGAGGCTTTTTACAATATGCACGTCAATTATGGAGTTAGAATATTTTTCCTAGATTTGGTCCAAAAATAAACTACAACAGAAGAAAAAAAAAAAAGGGGAAAGTAGAGCTCAAGAAGAGAAGTGACAGATTGACATTCACTATCCAAAGACAGAAAAATGAAGCGATGAAACACCAGCAGGACACAGCAATTACAGTATTATAAAGGATTATACCGGGGTTGGATTCTGCTGTTGATGAGCAGTTGGAGCTGCAAGTGCAGTTCTCAGAGTCACACGGCTCTTCACAGGCTTCTCCTTCCGCTGTTTGGCAGTCTGTTGCTCTTTGCATTGTGTTGGGAAATGGCAGCTGCTGTGCCAAGATTGTGGAACTGAAATAGAAATATATATATATATATATATATATATATATATATATATATATATATATATAAAGTTGAGGGCAATTCCTTTGTACAAGATGATTGGAGAGCTGGCTGTGGGATCTCCCCATCCTGCTCTGGCTCTGCCCAGGCTCATATGACTGGGTTGGGTGTCCTCACGCTGATGGAGGTTCCTTTAAGCACCTCCTTTGATCTGTGAGGGAGAAGCTTAGCAGTGCCTGCAGGTAGTTTTTAAGGGCAGAATGACTGCTGATGTGTGGAGGTGGTTTATTTGCACCCACGATGCTGACACCATTGCAGTTCTGCTGCTTGATATATTCCTTATTACTCCCTTTATTCACAGGCACAAGACTCGTGTGCTGACTCCTGTAGCATGGTGTTTGTTCACAGCTATGGCAAGTGATTCTATTTTATTTTTTACCAGTTCAAAAGGGAGAATGCTAAGTAATTGGAATTCTGCAGATTTTGTTTTGTATTTTTCCTCCTCAGAGGGCCTCTATCTGGCAGGTAACGAGTTCTAGCTGCACACCTTTCGTATATAATTCAAAATACAATGGAGGCATAGGAGATTGAATATGGAAGGTAATGCTTGAGCTACAGCAGCCAGTTCAGTTTCGATAGTACACTGCCTGTTCTCAGCAATGGCTCTCATTCCAGCTCCAGATATGAAAAAAAAGAAATGAAGTTCTTACTGTGGCAGTTCAGGCTTACAGTTGGCCACGTGGCTACTACAGATCAGATTTGACGCAGCTTAGTAAATGTGTATTTGCTGCTCTACTGTTAAGCACTTGTAATAAATAACTTCTCTGATATCATTCAGTACAGACACGTTGAATTCTAAACTAAAGGAGAGATGTTCTGTTGCGCTTAAAAATCGTTATGCTTTCTTCTCTTTTGTTCTTTGAGATCCTCTGTGTAATGCTATAACGAGATGATAATGGCAGAGTAGTAAAGTCTTTGGCTACAGCAAATGGGAGCAAGACCAAACACAGCAGCCACAGATACAGAAAAGAAGAAAAAGAGCTGCTTACCTTTGGAAGATCTCAGATAGGCAGAGATCTCCAGCGAGTAATGCCCTCTCTTCCCCTGCCAACCCTTAAATGAGGTCTGGGAAGAGGTGGATCCTGGCTCCACCCCATCCAGTCACTCACGTGCACTGCATGCAGCTGAGCAGTTTGTCCCTGCCTTCCTGCCAGGTGCTCAATTGCTCGTTCAGGCCATCACTTACCATTTCCACTATGCTCTGGAATAGGAGTCGACTTAAATATTCATAAAGGCGTTTTGCTGTTTTTATTAAAGCCCTTCTTAAAAGAGATCTGAAAAATAACCGTGGGTTACACTGATGGGCCTGGTCTGGCCCTGAAGTCCCTCAGGTGCCCAAGTTCTCAGATGTCAGTCTGGGAGAAGAGGTTATGCACTCTGCATTTATTCATAGTGATAGACACATCATGCCGGGCTTCTGGATGCCACAGTAACATCATTCATATCTTTTTGTAGGTGTCGCTTTTGCATAATAGGAAGTTACTGTTTCATACATCCTAATGCCACAGCTATTAGTCATTCATAAAGTGAAGGGTTTTGTTTTGTTTTGTTTTGCTTTTGCTACAAGCTACATTTAGTCTGGATTCAAATATATTAATGTATGAACAGCTTTCATTTATTACTGTAAATGACCGACTCTACTTGAGGGCGGTGGGCACAGGTCACTACTGGGTGCTCTTGTTGCACATGGGCAGTATCTGCATCATCACGTGCAGGATGCTCAAGTTGCTGCTGTCTTACTAGAATGGACACTTCATACAGTTTTCTGATCCACATTTCCCTGAAAGTGATACATCCCTTATAAACATTTAATTTGGGGAAGACAGTATGGCAAGCAAAGTCTGTTCCCTTAGAAACTGCTGGCTCTTTGTGGTGGTTAGCAGCTCATGTATTGGCAAAGTGGTTCTGAAGGGAATCATCACCTAAATTCTGTGGTTTCCAAAGAGTTTAAACTCATGGGGGCTACACTAACAGTCTTTGACTTTGTTGCCAAAAAAATAAGTTGCAACACCACGTTTGATTTCTTTGGAACTTTAAGAAGATGGAATAAGTCACACAATTGTATCTATCTGACAGGGTAATAAAATGCTTAAGACTAAATTGTAAGATGGTAATAAACCTTACGGTAATGCTTTAAAAAGCCATAGAATCACTCAGGTTGGAAAAGACCTTAAAGGTCATTGAGTCCAACCACAACCTACCCATACTACACTAACTCTAACAAGCCACCGCTAAATCATGTCCCTGAGCACCACATCCAAGCATCCAGGGATGGTGACTCAACCACCTCCCTGGGAGCCTATGCCAGTGCTTAACAACCCTTTCTGTAAAGAAGTTTTTCCTGATATCCAACCTAAACTTACCCTGGCACAACTTAAGGCCATTTCCCCTTGTCCTACTACCAGTGAGAAGAGACTAACCCTGCTCTTGCTGTCAGCACCTTTCAGATACTGGAAGAGAGCAAAAAGGTCTCTCCTCAGCCTCCTTTTAGCTTTATCAGCTTTAGCTTTATTCAGCTTTTAGCTTTATTCAGTTTTATCCCCTCTAATAAATTTTCTGCCTCAACTTTTGAAATTCATTGCTTGGAAAGGGCTTTTGGATCTGACCGCATGGCCCGAAATAAAAAAAAGTAGGTTACTGAGCAGTAGTACT
This sequence comes from Tetrao urogallus, assembly GCF_951394365.1. Taxonomy (NCBI): domain Eukaryota; kingdom Metazoa; phylum Chordata; class Aves; order Galliformes; family Phasianidae; genus Tetrao; species Tetrao urogallus. Next base: position 53,149,504 of record NC_136813.1, read on the forward strand.
GTGCCACTCGGTCCTCAGCAGTGAGCACAGCTCTGCTGAGAGGCTTCTCTGTTTTCTTGGCACAAGGTCACACTGCGTTGCTGGTTGTAGTCAGAATTAACAGGCGAAAGCCACTTCCATCTGCTCAAAGGAGAAGCGCAGTTGCACTGCAGTGTGAGTTAGGACCGGCCGTGCACTCAGTGTTTCTGAGCACTCGTGCAAAGTTCAATGCACTGCCTAATATGCACGCGTGTCTGTATGCATATATATGCCTAGAGCATTGCTGTACACCCTTATGATATTTGAGCCCACGAGGTACATGCATCCAAATGCAAAAAACCAACGTGTTAGGTGTGCGTGGGCAGAGCAGGCAAGAAGTGCGGAGCTGGGTTCCTTTGTTAGTCAGCAGGAAGCATCCACGTCAGGGTTAGGGTCAGGGCAGTGGAGCAATGCTGTTACCTGTTGTGGTGCAAGGCGCTGGAAGGCTCCCGCAGGCTGATGCCCCCTCCAGAGGTTTTTATACCGCCGCGCACCTGGAAGCAGCCGTGCTGCCCGCCAGGGCTGATGGGCTATTTACAGCAACATGACCAGGCAGCGTGCGAAGGGCTCGCTGTCCCATGCTCAGATCTTTTCCACTTGCGGCATGAAACAAAAATGCTCCTGAACCTCATAGTCCCGAGTGCTGCTGCATCACAAGCAGAACTCTGGGGCTTTTCCAGCCTCTCGTTTGCCAGGCTGGCTGCGCCCCGTTAGGATCTGCAGTCCTGACCCAAGGGAGCAGCTGCGTGCGAGAGGCACAGCCCGAGTGTGGAGGAAAATGAGGGGTCGGAAGCGGCTCCGAGGGAAGGTCAGGGCCCGGCAGACTCCCTGCAGCCGGGATCAGCAGCGATTTGCACGGGCAGTGCCTGCTAGCAGCGATGGGAACTTCATTCCCTCAGGGAGCTCTTGTTGCTCTGCAGCACTAACAGGAATTATAGATGTCAGACATACACCAGATGTGCGTTGCTTGCACACATCAAGAATCAAGCAGTTGTGTGCATTTTCCGTGGCTGCCTTTCTGTCCCCCGTCCCCGTCCCCCACTCTCCCCCAAAAGGATTTTTAAGGAAAAAAAAATTGGAGTAAAAAAAGTTCGAAAGGAGCTGTGAAAGCCAAAGGGCTGGCAGGCAGCTGCAGGATAAACTGAGAGAGGAGGGCGGCAGTGCATATTCGGCTCAGCATGTAAGGATGTGCACCTTTTGGGGGAACAGACTGTGAATTCAGGTCTCATTCTCCAGAGTAGAGACATGAGATGAGCCTTTTAGGGCTGTGCATTTCCCACCTCGGCCACGGGAAGGCTCCAGCAGTTGCATCGAGTGTAGGAGATGCCTGGATGCTTGCACCAAGTCACCCTGATCTCCTTTCTCTGGAATATTGAAAAGAACATATCTATTTATTTATTTATGGATCCAAGGGACAGATCATTAACTTAACTATGTCTTAAACACTGTGCCTCGTCCTTGTGCATTACACAGCCCCCCTCCATTTCCCCTCACTGTGGAAATAGGTGGCCCTGAGCTAGGTCAGGAGCTGACAGCAGAAAAAAGAAGGCAGGGATGTCCAACTTGCTGTTGAAGTGACTGTTGTCTCTGTTGAGCTGGGTTTTGTTGTTTTTTTGTGACATGATCTTTCAAGCAGGCATGTTCCTGGCTCTCATATCAATGTTTTGCCTCCGCAGATGGACGTAGCTCAGACATGTCCTGCTGCTAGTGCTCTGCCTTCAGCTTTGGTGCTGGGATTAGTGCTGAGCACAGGCACTGCACTTTTCAAATCAAATCGAAGGAAAAGGCTCGCTCCTTGTTCTGTCTTGTGGGGGCAGTTGAAAAGCAGCTTCAGGATCAGTGGTACAGCATGGTTAGAAATAATTTATGTGTGGCTTCACTTCTTGCTTGTAAGTTATGCAGGTAGCAACACTGGATGCTTGAAAAGTGCTGTTCAGATATACTTTACAGATAATTTCTACAAATGCTTCATGTGCTGCAATCTTCCTCCAAGCACTTTTTGTTTAATGCTGCAGATGAGCTTCATCCGGGAGTGCAGCACCATGGCACTAAAATTTCTGCGGGCTTGAGTGGGCAGAGGGCAGTCCACCACTTCAGGCCTTGTGAGGGGACTGCTTTCTATGATATAGAATCACAGAATGATTTGGGTTGCAAGGGGCCTTAGGCCACCCAGCCCCAACCCCGTGCCATGGGCAGGGCTGCCCCCCACCAACTTAGCTGCCCAGGGCCCTATCCAACCTGGCCTTGAGTGCCTTCAGGGATTGGGCACCAAAGCTTCTCCGGGCAGCTGTGCCAGCGCCTTACTGCCATCACAGAGAGAAGTTTCTTCCTAACATCTAGCCTAAATCTCCCTTCTCTGAATTTAAAACCATTCCTCCTTGTCCTATCACTATCAGGTTGTGTAAAAACTTGGTCCTCCTCCTGCACATGAGCTCTCTTTAAGTACTGGAATGCCACAATGGGGTCTCCCTGGAGCCTTCTCCAGTCTGAACAAGCCCAGCCCTCATTCTGTCTCTGCAGGACAGGAGCTGCAGCCTACTGGTCATCTTCATGGTCCTCCTCTGGACTACCTCCTGTGCTGAGAGCCCCATGCCTGGGTGCAGTACTTCAGATGGATCTTAAATGGGCAGAGCGGAGGGGGAGAAGTGTGGCTTAAGGTTTATTTGCTTGTTTTAGTTCTGTTTATGTGAATCCCTGCTGGTTGTGTGGGTCTCTTCCCTTTGCTGTGCTCTCAGACCTCCAGCAATGTAGGCAGAGTTTCCTTCTACTTATCAAGGAGATTGGTCACAAACTGCCAGGACATTGCAGGGATGTTACCAGCTGCCACCTGGAGCAGGGCTTGGCACTGAGGAGCAGCAGTGCTAGTGGGAGCTGATGAATGATAAGGCTTCCTGTGGAAAGGGAAAAGGGTTTAAAATGTCATGGAATCATAGAATGGTTTGGGTTGGAAGGGACATTTAAGACCCCTTAGTTCCAACCCCCTGCTATAGGCAGGGACACCTCCCACTAGACCAGGTTGCTCAAAGCTCCATCCAGCCTGGCCTTGAATGCTTCCAGGGAGGGGGCATGCCTCTCTGGGCAGCATGTTCCAGTGTCTCACCATTCTCACAGTAAAGAATTTCTTCCTAATAATATCCTCTGAAAGGGCCATCAACCTTGTAGTTTAGTGTCCTGTATTTAATATCACGCCTGTGAATTTTCACAAGCTTTTGGAAAGGTACATGCTAAAGATCCTTAAAGAAATCGAGCTTTGATAGGATGAGAAGAGAGTTATCTCCTGGTTTGATAATTTGTTAACAATGAGGAAGCAGTAAGTTGGCAGGTATGCAGAACATCACGGGGAGCAGTGCTGCTGAGAGTACCCAAGAGATGTGTGAAGGAGATGGCATGGTGATGATGTAATGTAATTATTTAGGATAGTGAAATTAAAAGTAAGCTGAAGAATTGCAAAGGGATCTCTGATACATTGTGAGAGGTGAGAAAATGATAAATCAGGCTCTGTGCTGACAGGTACAGCATAATGCATACAGACGGGCTCAAGCTTGGTGTCACTTGGGAAAGAGATATTAGTGGCACTGGCAACTGCCATGCTGCTTTCCAAAGTGTATCAGTAGTCAGAAAGATAAGGGAGCTGTTGGGTTCTTATAAGGAGGGAAAAAAAGATAAAGAAAAGAATATTGAAAAAAAAAAAAAAAAACAAAAAACCACCATCATTGCAATACCACTGTAGGAATCCAGAATTTTGCTCCCTTTGAGGGTTTGCTGGAGGTCCTTCATAGAATTATAGAATGGCCTGGGTTGAAAAGAACTACAAATGATCATCTCGTTTTGACTCCCTGCTATGTGCAGTGCTGCCAACAACCAGACCAGGCTGCCCAGAGCCACATCCAGCCTGGCCTTGAATGCCTCCAGGGATGGGGCATCCACAGCCTCCTTGGGAATTGGTTCAAGTGCATCACCACCCTCTGTGTGAAAAACTTCCTCCTAATATCTGACCTAAACCTCCCCTGTCTCAGTTTAAGACCATTCCCCCTTGTCCTATCACTATCCACCCTCATAAACAGCCATTCCCCCTCCTGTTCATATGCTCCCTTCAAGAACTGGAAGACCACAATGCGGTCTCTCCAGAGCCTTCTCTTCTCCCAGCTATGCTGGGCAATGGCTGAACTATTGAAGAACAGCGGACACCATCCCAAAAACAGATTCTCATCTTTATACTGTAGGCACCTGCTGAATTCTTCCCGACCTGGGAAGCATGTCTTCATTCTCCAAATTGCAGGGACTCCTTAGCTGCTGACAAGCAGCCAACTGCCAGGCGAAGCTCGCTCCAGGTTAACATCCTCAGAAGGCTGCTCTGCCCATTCCCATGGCGGTGGGATGAGCCCCCAGCACCCAGCTGTACCAGCGGCCTTCCCAATCAGTGACAGCCAAAGGAGCAGCATGGAGGGAATCCGTAAAGTAACCCCAGTATTTTTATTATGTTTTTAAAATGGAAAAAACCCTTATCCTTGACACAGGCCTTCCATTGAGCACCGAATTGAGGAGGGTGCCTTCCTTAGTGACAAGGGTATGACTTCTTCAAAGGCTGTTGATATTTTGACACCAGCTTCTGTAAGTCTCTTTTATCATGGCAACGGCCCATTAAATGCGTCACAGCAGTTTAATTTGGTAGAACACTCAGGTTAAGGAGTTGGCTGGAGAGGGAAGGTGGTTGTGAGTATGTGGCGAGGGAGGTCAAACACCTGGTACAGCTGAGAGTGAAGACTGCAGTCGGCTGTATGAAGTTTCTGGTGAACCAGATCATGCACGTTTGTATTAGCACTATTGACAGCAGAGAAAAGAAAGATGCCTGTGGGGCTTGTTGCAGCTGATGATGTCCTATTTACTATGTAAAGCCACGTACCCGTGCTTCTCTCAGCAATGAGTTATGGTGATTTCTCCAGTTCTTGCCTAGGCAATTTTACAAGACTTGAAGCTGTGTGCCCCTGGGGGGGGTGTTTCAGTTTGCGCTTCCTCATTGATCTCAGTCCTCCACCACTCTCCCTCTGTATTGGGGTGGCCCTGTCCCTCACAGGTCATCTTTCTCCCATAGGGCCACCTTCTTCTCATTGTTTGTTCGTCTCTTTGTCTGAAGATACACCGCTCCCTGGGCAGGAAGTCACTGGAGCTGAACTGTTGCAGTTTTTAAATGAAGAGTTCTACCCCTTCACCAAGGAGCTCTCAGCCCTGCTGCAGGCAGAGTACTGCCTTACTTTCTTGGTCCCCTCTGCCATTTCTCAGCTGGTATCTCAGAAGAAGACTCAATGCCATCTGCTATTTTTTCCTTATGGCAAGGGAAGAGATCATGAACTAATTCCATAGAGCTTTTTATAGAACGAAGATTGCGATGGTCTTAATTTACCGAACTGGAAGTTTTACAGCAGGGCTGATTTATTTGATCTGTTTGGGGCTGATTACTATATACACAGATGAAGAACCAAATAGAGCTGGTTACGTTAAGGGAGAACACACCATTCACAGCACTATAGACTTTGGCCAACTGCAGCCAACACCACATGGAGATGAAGCTGGCAGGGCATTTTAACAATCTTTGTTTGACATGGGACGCACAGTTATATTCTGTTGTAATAGTATTTGCCTGGGATTAAATTAAACAAGTCCTTATTCAGGAGAAGCTACTGAAGTCAGGAAGTTTTGCTGTGGTAAGAGCTGATGGAATTGCTTGTTAGTGGAACCCAACCAAAGATACTCCTTGCTTAACTGCCACTTGTGAAAAATGTGGGGTTTCCCTGGAAGGAAGGCAAAAATGGATTTGAAGTAGTGTCAGTACAACAACTAACGAGTAGCTCAAGCAACACTGTAATTAAGCAATTAGTTTTGCAACAATAGTTAAGTTTAGAAGTTGTGTTCTCTGCATACTAGTGCACTTGGTGAGTAATTTGGCCTTATTAAAAAGCAAATCAGATGGAAGGAGCTCTATTGACTTGACAGCCACCTGAGTGTAGTGTTTTTTAACAATCCTGCCTTGGATGAGCTCAACTACAAATACAAAGGGCATAGGAGATGTCTTTCCATAAATACTGTGCATTGAAATAAAAAATCAACTGGAAGTCAGATCAGCTCTGTGCCTGAGTTAGTCCTCCAGCCTGATGATGGTATTGATACTGAAGTGATAATTTTGTACTGTGACTGTGAGGTAGAATACTGAGTCATTAGAGTCAGTGTGACTTTTGCCTTGAACTCAAGGACCTCAGACACAGCTGTAAGATGGTTCTTGTGTATCTTGGTATTTTGTTTTTCTTGTTGTTTTGCTTTGCTAGTTGTTTTTGTTGTTTTTCACTTATACATGTTCCAAGTCATAGAATCATAGAATGGCTTGGGTTGGAAGGGACCTCAAAGATCATCTATTTCCAACTCCTCTGCCACAGACAGTGTTGTCATCCACTAAATCAGGCACTAGATCAAGTTGCCCAGGCCCCATCTAAACTGGCCTTGAACACCTCCAGTGATGAGGCATCCACAATTTCTCTGGGCAACCTATGACAGTGCCCCATCAACATCTTAGTTAAAAATTTTCCAGTTTTCTAATCTAAATCTCCCTTCTTTTCATTTTAAACTGTTCCCCCTTCTCCTGTCACTATTGGCCCATGTGAAAAGTGAATTTGCTTCGTGTTTACAAGCTTCCTTTAAGTACTGAAAGGCCTGAGCTGTCTCTTCTTGAGACTGAGCAAGCCCAGCTCCCACAGCCGTCTTCACTGGGGAGGCGCTCCAACCCTCTGATAATCCTCATGGCCTTCTCTGGACGCACTCCAACAACTCTATGTCATTCTTGTGCTGGCAGCCCCAGGCCCTGATGCAGTTCTCCAGTTGGAGCCTCACAAAGGCAGAGTGGAGGGAAGCAGATCCCTCCCTCTCCCTGCTGACCACCCCTCTTTTGATTTAGCCGAATATACAGTTGGCCTTCTACGCTGCAAGCACACTTTTGTGGCTCATTTCCAACTTTTTGTCTGCTAGAACCCCCAAGTCCTTCTCCACAAGGCTGCTCTCAAGTTGTTTTTCTCTCTGTTTGTACACATACCTGTGATTGCCTCAACCTAAGTGCAAGACCTTGCACTTAGGTTCATGTGAGCTCACTTCTCAAAGTGAACTTCTTGTTCAGGCCCCTTCTTGTTCAGGTTCACTTCTGAACTTCTTGATCAGGCCCCTTTGGAAGGCATCCCCTCCTTGTATTGCATCAACTGCACCATTCAGCTTGGAGTCATCAGCAAATTTGCTTAGGATGCACTCAGTCCCATTGTCTAGAGCATTGATAAAGATGTTGAAGAGCTCTGGTCACAAGGTGGATCTCTGGAGGACACCACTCATGACCAGTCTTCACCTGGATGTAGAGCCATTTACCACATCATCTGGCTATGGCCATCCAACCACCTCCTTTTGCACTGCATAGTCCATTCTTTGAACCCGTATCTCTCTAATTTGAATGCAAGGATGTGGTGCGGAACCATGTCAAAGGTCTTGCAGAAGTCCAGGTAGATGATATCGTTTGCCCTTCCTTTGTCCACCAGTGCTGCCACTCTATCATAGAAGGCCACCAGATTGGTCAGGCAATGAATCAGTGCTAGCTGTCTCAAGTAACCTGCTCATCCCTTGTGTGCCTTAACAATTCTTCCAGGAGGATCCATTCCATAATCTCCCCAGGCGCATACGTGAGACTCAACAGCCTGTAGTTTCCCAGGTCTTCCCTGCTCCCCTTTCTAAAAATGGGAGTGATGTTTCCATTTTACCAGTCCCTGAGGACTACTCTGGGCAAATATGATGGAGAGTGTCTTGGCAGTCACAGCAACCATCTCTCTCAGGACCCCGGGATGTTTTCTGTTTTATTGTATCGGCCCATGATGTCAGAAGTAGATGTTGGTATGGCAGTAAAAATTGAACCTTCCCACCAGTATTCCATTCAGTTTTGTTGCTGTGTGACAGACGGAGCAGAGGGGCAGTCTGACATTCCTCAGCCCAATTCCTCCACATGGAAAAAAAATTGCACCCATTAACATTCACTGATGCTTTCTGAATGTTTATGGAGACCAAACAGTGGATGTGAGTACAGTGCAGTGGTGGGTGGTGCATTTCAGCACTAGTGGCAGCAACAGTGGGTCACCTCTGCTAGTGCAGATTTTTAGGAGTGCAGCATGCCGGCTTCTGTTCACCACTGGTGAAAATGCACAAATGCACAACTGGTGGTGACTGTGTTGAAAAAGAGTGTTTTGTAGCTGGGAATTTGATCTGTCAAACAGTGTTACTGTGCTCTTTGTATCTATTGAGATTTTCAGGGAAATAAATAGGAGGTGACTAAGACAGATGTTGTGAAGCATCAATTGGGCTACATTGCCTTTTGGGGACATACAGCAAGGTCTGAGTGTTTGAAGGGAAGGGAGAGTTCGACATGGTTTCTACCAGCAGGAACCCTTAATCTCGGTGAGTTTCCTTGGCTTGCCCTGTTGCAATGTGTGCAGGTGTGAGGTGAGAAGTCCCAGCAGCACAACTTCAGAACTGCATTGGGCTTGGCAAAGCTGTTGCTGTCCCACTGCCCCTGCAGTAATGCTGCTTTTTCTGGCCTGGAGAAAACAGAATTATGTTATCTGGAGAGTACCAGTAATACTTCAAGCTGTGAAAGATTTGCCTGGCAGCTTTTGTAAGGTTATTCAGAGACATTATTTTGACATGACTACTGCCACAGGGTTAAAGCTGCTTCCCACCGGCAGTGCCACAAAGAAGAGAGAATTACTTCCTTCATTTTAGGCCCAGCAAATTTTTGGCCTGCTTAGCCCCAGAGAAGGCAGTCCCAGGTAGAGATGATGGTAATGTGTATTATCTTTTTCATCTTCTCATCCTTCATATAACAATAATAATAAATCACTCAGCGGATGGACATTCAAACAAAAAGCAATGGCATTTAACTATTCAACGTAAGCCAGGGAAGGGAAGGGAAGGGAAGGGAAGGGAAGGGAAGGGAAGGGAAGGGAAGGGAAGGGAAGGGAAGGGAAGGGAAGGGAAGGGAAGGGAAGGGAAGGGAAGGGAAGGGAAGGGAAGGGAAGGGAAGGGAAGGGAAGGGAAGGGAAGGGAAGGGAAGGGAAGGGAAGGGAAGGGAAGGGAAGGGAAGGGAAGGGAAGGGAAGGGAAGGGAAGGGAAGGGAAGGGAAGGGAAGGGAAGGGAAGGGAAGGGAAGGGAAGGGAAGGGAGAGATCAGCCTTCAAACAAAATCTACCCAGAATGTGTCCTGGCCCCAAGGGAAAGAACAGGCACAGAGATAACAAGCAAACAGGTTTCTTTTTGAGTAAAAGAAGTGCCAGCAGTTGTAATTTAATATAGCCCAACTTTTTACAAAATATGCAATTGTACCATGCAGAACTCTACTAACACTGGCTTTTAAACATTGGGTTTGTAACAGTTGTAACAGTGAAGCAGCGTTTATTTCAGGGGAATTGGACTAGGTAACAACTAAGGGTCCCTTCCAACTCAAGTGATTCTGTGATTCATTAACTACTGAGAATTCATGCAGCACTGATGCAGGCTGGGGAGGCTCTGCCTTTTTCAGTGATCCTGATATTGTCAGCAGTGAGCTGCCCACTGGCAGATGCTGAAGCTTCCCCAGCATCTTGTTTGGCCTCTATATGGTGCTCTCATTTCCTAAGCCTGTACTGAAGAGTCATCAACACAAGGCACAAAGGATGCCTTGTTTAAAGGCATCCTTTAAACAATCCGACCATAGTTGCTGAAATTTTCTGAAACACCGTATTAAGGGATTTCTTTCTGAGGGAGTTTCTTCTTCTTTCTTCTCCCAGGTGGTGATAAATTGTGGTTTGGTTTAAATGAACCAAGTGCAAAAGGAAAAACAATTTGCTGTCCCAGAAACCCTGAGTATAAACAGGATGTTTTTGTGCTTGCATCCTCCTAGTTTGCACTAGAACTTTTCTTTTTGGTTGTATTTTTTTTTGTTTGTTTTTAAATGATGCTTCTGAAGTCTGATGTCATAAAGTCCTTTGAATTAAATGCCATGTTGCGGCTGAAAGGTTTATTCCTTTTAGTTACTTGATTGTTTTAGTGATACAGAAGATAGGTTCACTTTTATCTGCAAATAGGAAAATACTTGCCACGTCCATTGTCACAGTGCAAAGTGTTAATTGAAAGCTTCCATTTTTGAAGCAGCTGGGATAGTAGCCAAGGTTCTCAGGTAACAGGTTTCTCCACACTGGTCCCAGCTCAGTTGTTGTCTTTACAATCCCATGCTGCTCAAATGGTCATGCCTGGATCTGTCAATGGAAAGTTTTCATCACCTCAGCACTGAGATCGCTTTTTATCCCCTTGCCTGACATGAAACAGCAACACAGCATTAAGGGCTTTGTTGGAGTGAATTTGTTATCCTCTCACCTGCTTGGTGAGATAAAATAAGGGATCAGAGCTGTGTGAGCTACTATCACAATGGAAAGACATGCTCATAAACAAGAATATGGATGAGTGCTTATATGCAAAGAAAATTGTGTGTATTTGCCAAGTAAATCTCACTGGAAAGTTGGTGAAGACGTACTATGAATAACAGCAAACTAGAGTGAACCGTTTCTGCTCTCCCTGCTCGCCCAGGGTTGACCCCTGTTATTTTTACATCCTCTGTTTCTTTTGTTACAGTATTAATAAAGCCACTTTTACAAAGATCACTAGGTTTAAAAAACAACAACAAAAAAAATGGAAAATGGAATTTTCAGTATCAGCCTCCAGTATGCTTTTTAAAGTAGAGAGTGGTGTAAATGGCACAAAATCAGCATGGTGAGACAGTCAAGCCAGCCCAGGCAGCAGGCATGACGAAAGACTTCTGAATGAAACCAGCACACTGGTGCAGGATAAAAACTGCCCTTCCCATTCCAAAGACATTCAGGCTGCTCTGATGCTGAGCATGATGACCCACTGTCAGTTTTTCATAGTCTGCCCTGATGTAACAAAAGCCCTGGTATGAAGAGGCTCAAGCATCCTCTGTGGGCTAGAGGTGGGTGCCACAGCACGTGTTCAACCAGGAAGCCAGAGAGAAGTATGACATAAAACAAAGGTTAGGCTTAAAAACAGGTCTTCAAATGTGCAATAGCTGGCAAAGCATTTCTTTAGGAAACCTGTGGGTCTTGTGTTCAGACAGAATATTTGTATTTGAATAATTGTAACTATGGCCCATGCTGATGAAACAGAGACACGTGGAAATGGAGCTACACGGTAGATTTTGCTAAATGAAATAGGCAGCTTAGAGCACAACTCACAGGATATACACTTTGGATTTAGCTGCCCAAGTGGCACTTAAAATTGCCATTTTTGCTTTAGACTTTTTTTTCTGTCTAGGAGACAACCCTTGGGAGAGGTTACAGGTAAAAAGAGAAAGAAAGTTTTATCAATCAATAGATTGAAAAAAACAATTCTCATTCCTGCAGTCTTCTCTTCTTGGAGAAGGTATCTAGAGAAAATTTGAAAGGCTGAAGAGCTTCAGAGAAATCTGCATAATAATTATGACTGCTAAGTAGTAGCTGTACTTGTCATTCATGTAACAGTATAACCACTATGTAGTGTAATTTCCTAGAAACCACAGCAAATTGGGTTGCAATCGCATGTAGAAAGACATTCTTCCAGCCCAAGGCAGAAGAAACCATTCTTAAATACGACTTAGTCTTCATTTTATTGGGGTCTACGATAAACAGTGCGTTACAGGTGTAAGGGTCAGATCAAGTTTGGAAAGTGGTGTACTCAACGTCTGGTTGAAGCTCTACATCAGAAGATCACTCAGCTGTAACACAGTAATTAAGGGCATTCCAAATCTAATTAAAGTTCATAAAATTAAATTGAAAAATATGTGTTACTACTTTGTTGAATGACAGCTACAGATACGCAGCTTGCCACCTTATCATGTCACTCGCCTTGATATCTAGCCTTGCTAGATCCAAAAGGATGTGGCAAGTATTTCCTACACCTAATAAGCCAACAAGCTTCACAGGGGATGGTAAGTGTTGAATGTCCTCTGTGTTAAATAGTGCTTCTTAGCAGTATTATATAGAAAATATTCATTTAAACAGAACAAATGACGTGGATAGATAGATACACTATTCTATTCACATTTCCCACTATGTTTGAAAACTGCACCCTATTTCTAAACTAAAAAGTGTATATGTTGCCTACCACTGCAGACATCTATGCTGTCAGAAGACCGCGTGGCAGCAAACATTGGCAAGTTGTGGTTTTTTCCAAACTGCAGCTCTGAAGACCGGACAAGAATGTGCTCACTCTTCAGTCTTGGAAGGAGACTCTGCAAACAGTGCTATATCCAGCAAAGTTTTATAGACTCAGGATTATCTCCAGCATCTGTGCAGGAAACATGAGAAAGGACATTCTCTGGTTTAAGATGTTGCTAATGAGGGTAAGGTTGCTTCCATTCCCTCACGTCAACTCCCCCAGACACATTCAGGCTATTCCACCATTTCAAGCCTTCCCCTTCAATAACAAATTGCAAAGTGCTTTTTTCTGAAGGCTACAGTCTAAAGCATGGGATGTATTGTAGTGTGCTTGTAAAAGCAAAAAAAAAGACTTCTCTGAGAGCATTCTCTGGCATCTGCCTCAAAGATCCCTTCTCCATATCACTGGTTTGTATCTTACCTGACCACAAAAATGTTTCCTTGCTGCTCTACTGGCAGAAGAAATTGGGAACAGAAAGTTCCAGGGTGATAGAATATATTTTCAAACATCAATGCTGGCACAACTTTAGGAGCATTGCAGCACAGATCTTTTCAGCCACTGTTATCTGGGACCAGAATGGCAAGAGTAAGATTATCAGTCAACAGGAAACAGCAAAAACAACATGAAATCCTTTCAGAGAGTACCACTTTCAATTGTTATATTTTTAAATGACTGAAAAAGCAAATATAACCTCAGTTGAAGGGGACAATTTTCGCAAACATACTGCAAAGACTTGCTGCTGTGCTCAAGGAGCTCCTTGAAACAGGTTCTTTGATTTGCTGGTTTTAAATCACCACTAACAAAACATCCAAATTCTTATTTGCTTCTAAGTAATAATTAATAAACAAAGGAAAAACACACATACAGTGAAGTTTGTTGCTTGTAATATCTTTTCATTCAAGCTCACCAAAACTAACATTATTTAGGAGGATGCCTTGCTGATATTTGCTAATCACTCCTCTTTGCCGTAACAGATATCCTGGGTGGCCCAACAAGTTGTAAGCTAATCTTCAGGTTGAGTGCAAAGCAATATCCTGAAAGAAAAATGACTTGGACACATTGTGATCAGCAACTTGAATTACAGCCCTGATACTCCGAGCATCACACAGTTTCATTTAAAAAGCATGACCACATGTTTGCAAACTGATGACTGGTTTTTGATTTCATTGCAGAAGCCAAGTTGGAAATTGTAAAGATAGCACGATAGCAACAGCTTGCCACATCCAGAAGAAGAAAAATCAAAACCAATCTTTTGCGTATGAAAGGGAAACACCGATGTTTGTGTAATGAAATATAATAATGATACCCAATGTTTATGTTTTTAATAATTTTTCTACTGTAATATATAGTACACATTATAAGGTACTTTATATGTCATGTATATAATACTAATTATAACACTGGTCTGATGGGCTGCTTAAGAAAACAGTTTTGTGCTCATTCCATTGCTCTGATCTCTGAATACGAATGTGGTATTAAGTATTTCCATTAAAAGAACAAATTCTTATATATTTACAGGATGCATTTAAATGATTGGTGACACCTATCTCCTGCTAGGTCCCTTCATTTCAACTTGAGCTCTGTAGAACTGATCAAGACCAAGAAACAAAGACAGGGCCAGGGGCTGCCCCACCTCATCAGCTCCTGCTGGTCGTAGGAAGGATGATGCTAACACAGCCTGGCCTTACTTCCACAGCTAAATTTAGCTCAGAACATGGAATTAAACCATGTCAAACGTATGTTTCTGTGATTCCTTTGCAGATAAGCCAGGCTCAGGAAGGGAGAAACCCAGATGAGTTTTGAGCAAATTAGCACAAATTTAGCAGCTTTTGCTTGGAGCAGCAGATTCAGTTCAGTTCTCTCATTTCTAGATCTGGCCTGCTAAATCCATCATGGAGCATGAGAAAAGAACGTCCACAGATGACTGAGCTTGTTACCAGTGGCTCGGCACTGGAGGTTGAGGGTATGTCAGAAGGTCAGGGCTCATAGCACCAGTCACTACCCCATCCAGAACCTTCTCGTGGAGGAGGTCAGGCTCCCCACATCTAGGCCTGCCTCCCCAGTCAGCTCCTGCCCAGCATGTGGTTGCCTGTGATATCACCCAGCTTTCTAACCTTCTCTCCACAGGAACAGGTTCACATGTGCCACAGCGGTCAGTGGCCGCTTGAGCATGGGCAAGCAAAAAGCAGGACTGTGTGGTGGGAAACAGAGTGAAGAGGAGCAGAAGTAAAGGAGGAAGAAAAGCCACATCTTCCCTCTTTTGTTTTCCGCAACCGCCTGTTGCTTCCATTCACCATCCTGTGCTGGCATACAGGTCTTGCCAAGAGCCCTGCAGCTGACTCATTTAAATCAATTAAATGGGACACTCATGCACTGGAAATGAACTCTGTGTTTTGAAGACCTTATTTGTGTTTTGCAGAAAGGCTTCAGCAGGCCTTTCTCCAAACAGATTCAGGAGTACATGGATCCAACACATTAATGTACATGGAAAGCAATAAGGATATTAGGGAGTCATCTCCTTCACCCATTTTTCCCCATCATCCCCCTCACTCGGTTGTGTTTTCGGAACACACTCCTGGCTTCTTGGCTAAAAAAGTTCACTGGCATAATTCTGCATTTTTAAACACTTACTCCACAGAAACATATTACCTAATCTTGTCCTCTCCCTGCTTTAGAGACTTGCACCTATACCTCTGACTATGTGCCAAGTCAGTTATGGCTGCTACTGCATTTCTAGGGCAGCAAATAACTCACACTACCTTTTCTTCTGGACTGCAGGACCAAAACTTCTCATATAATCCATTAGAGATGCAGACACAACACCCGAACTTGGTGCCATGTTTTGACCATGTCAAAAAATTGGAGAATGCAGCCACTACAATCATTTTTCCCTATTTTGAACAAGGAGTCAGTGCTGGAAAGCCCCAGCCAAGAACTAATCAAAATTTAACATAAGCTGCCCAACTGCTCTTCTCACTGCACATAACATGCAGCATGGCCTCAGCAGATGAGGGCAGACTTTGGTCCTTGTAAGCTTGCTGAATTGGTACCTATCATTAGTGATAGGACCAGAGGGAATGGTTTCAAGCTACGGCAGGGGAGATTCAAGCTGGACATGAGGAAGTATTACTTTTCAGAAAGGGTGGTCAGGCACTGGAATGGACTGCCCAGGGAGGTGGTGGAGTCACCGAGCCTGGGGGTGTTCAAGGAAAGACTGGATGTTGTGTTGAGGGACATGGTTTAGTGGGAGCTATTGGGAATAGGTGAAAGGTTGGACTGAATGATCTTTCAGGTCTTTTCCAACCTTGGTGATTCTATGATTCTAAGCAATTGCTTTATTTATGTTCATCTTTCTACTGTCAGTTACTTTCTCTTATTGACTCAAATCTACTGTTGATTTTCCCAGTGTGGGACCATATCTGTTTGCCTGCTAACACTTAGTACAGTGATCTTTCCATGGTTGACAATATCAGTAATACTCCACATACTCCACTCCCCATTTGGCTCTGGTTTTAAGTTGTTTTCCATTTTTGTCCCCACAAGCAACATCAGAAGGCATTGTGGACATCAGACTGGATGTGAACCAAGAGCTGGAGATGACCACCACATCATGTATACTTGTGAAGAAACCACTCCAATGGAACTCAATAAAACAACTCACTATGCATCATCTACAAGCAAAAAGCAGTAAACAGACAAATATGCAATTGTGCTAAGGCACTGGATGGGAAAAATAAATCCATTTATGCTATTATAGCATAATAGCTATTCCTGCAGTAATTCACAGATGTAGCTGCTACCTCAAGGAAGATTTACAGGCTTCCTGGCCTCTACCTGCACAGGAGCTTGTGCTTAGACAGCATAAGAAATCTACCTAACTCCACTTTGTGCAGCTGCTTAGAAAAAAACTAGGATTACTTCCACCTCATCCCCTCAGACAAGGTAGTGAGCTCCAGTTTCACTTCTGATAATTGGTAGCCAGAAACAAACATACAGAAACTTAACTAAGCATGTTCATGGAGCTGTTATTTACCAACATGCTCTATTGTATAGTAGTTTATAATAGGTTTTGTTGTTTGTTTGTTTTTTCAATCCCTCAAATCTTTTCTGAAAAGAGTCCTGGAAACATAAAACAAGGGCTAAAGGCACCTTCATCTATGATTTTAAGGGAGCAGATTCAGATGTTACAAATCATGGATTTTATGCATGGAAATCTTTATTCAACACAAGATATCACTGTGTAACACTTTCATCTAAGCACATGTATTGCTCTTTGAAAAGCTTTTGTGTTTGCAGTCACTTATTGAGCCCAACCCTTGTGCATTAGTTTACAAGAGACCTTTTCAATCCTAGAGTGAAAACAAAACAAAAAACAGCAGATGAGTACGCTCAGACCGCAGTGCATATTGCTATCATAATACCACAGATATGCATCCCTGTGTATCTCAGCTCATCTTGCTTTCTAGCCACTGTAGGCATCTGAAATAGAAAAGTGATTTCCCCTTAATCCGGAAAACATTAGGAGAAGTGTCACCATGATGAAGAGGGGCCTTCATGAACAGTTATACTTCCCAATTGTGTCAGGAAGGCTGGCAAGGTGTCTTTTCATCTCATGCAGTTGCAGACTTCCATCAGGATGGGGATTTCCTCTCCTCCTTCAGACCCGGGGAAGGAGGATAGGGAGGTGATAAACCCTCTGAATGCCAGAATTCAATATACAGGCAGCATCATCTTTCTGATTCAAAGTAGCCCAGTGTAATGGGACCCATTCATCTTGGAACGGAAACACAATCCTGCTAGAATAAAGTTTACTACAAAAACTGAGCCTACAAAGTCAATGGTTTCATTTCACTAAACCTGGACCCCAAATTTTAACTCAGCAAAATTCATGGTGACACAGGTATGACTTATCACTTGGGCATGTATAGTAGCAAGAATCAAGCAACACGTGGTATGCTGAAGTGATGCAAGAGCTTAAAAGCTTGTGTTTGACCTTAATCCCTAGAAGCAAACTCCCTGAGTTCTGAAGTGGATATGATCTAGTTGTATGAAATCCCTTCTTCAGTTCAGTATCATCTGGAAAACAGCTGTTTACTACCTGCAAATTCTGTTAGGGAAGGTCTCTACATTACTTCTCATTTTATAAGAATGTGGGAATACTTATTTGTATCAGAGTGCAGCATTTCAGAAGTTTTCATCTGATTATTTTGTCTTCTTGAACAGCTTTTCCTAAAATCCTTTGACTTCATTGTATATAAGGGTCTTGAAAGCATTGGGATTAATCTTCTTCCTTATGTTGATGCACTTAAGATGTATCATACTCCTGGAATAACCATGACATCATAGTTAACCTTTCTGTCTCTACATATGCTTAAAAGAAGTTTAGGTTGAAATATGTGTATGCTTATTTGTACTTGGAGTCTACGCACATATATGCAAGCACAAACAGTATTTATATATATATAAAACACTTTGAAAAGCATTTGAAATATATCTATTTAAAAATTTGCAGTGATTTTTGAATGCAGGTGAATATTCAGGCTCAGCTCAGGCAGCCCCAAAACTGATCTAGATTTTTAACTTTGCAGCAGAGACCCCACAGCAGCAGGAAGCACACAGAATTTAGCTACCTGACCTGGCCAGAGACCATCAGGCCAACTCTCATCTGATTTTTCTCCCCACACCTTAGTTCAAAGAGGAAATACACTGGCATGGTCCTTCCTCAGGAAACTGACACCTGAAGTTAGAAGCACGAGTTAAAGCGTTGCCATAGGCTGTACTGGAGATCAGTCAGAATGGTGCCAGGATGTCATCTGTGATATCTGTCACAGTGTCAGAGAACCTAACATCTGATTACAGGAAAAAATGAGGTTTGCAACCAAGGAAAAAGTGAAGGCTGCCTTTCCATTATTAGGAGAGATATTTGCTCTTGGGGGAAAGGCGGTTTTGTTAACTATACTATAAATAAAATTACTGAGAGACGTAGTGTGTTTTCCATTTAATTAAAAACTGCTTGGTTTTTGGTGGTTTTTTTTTTTTGTTTGTTTGTTTGTTTTTTTCCATTGTGCAGATATTCTTCCAAAGAACAAGGGATAATGTGGATAGGAACGTTTTGCTATTGAATGAGAATGAGGAAATTAGACTGTTTGGTACTTATGAAAAAAGCTAAAATGATCTTAATATCTGGGACTCACTAAGGTTTGACAACAAAATTTCTCTTTCTCCATTTTTTACTGTGTTCATTTGACATATTTTTAGCAAGTGTTTTTTCTACTTGCAGTTTTCAGGATTCATGGTGAACTACGTTACGTGAGCTAAAATGGCTGAGTAAAGAATGGCATCAGATTTGCAGACTGGTATTTAGGATCTCCCTGCCTCTGTGGTGATTAAGTTACTGGTGAGTTAGAAAGCCTTCATGGTCAAAAATATCCTGGGGACAGTCCACTTCCCAACTTTCCAAAATAAGCAGCAATGAAACAAAATCTGCTATGGGCACATGCAAACATAGCTGCTTTCTTCACTGTCTAATAGAAGTCTGGGGTCTCTGCCTTGCTGAGAAGTCAGCTGAGCTGCAGTTCCTTCCTTTACCCTGGGAGAAAGTGGGAGATGTTGTGCCTTGTGTTGTGTTCACATGTGCAACCTAAGGTAGATGGAAGCTGTGCTGTCCATTTGGGAACTGTCACCTGTGAGGCTAGGCTGCTCCCACTGCTCCCATCTGCTTCTGTGGCACCACAATGAGATGATGTAGAAAACAGACTGGGCAGAAAACTAGTCCCATGGGGCAGAAAAAGTCACATTCTTCTCTAGCTTTTTGCCCATTTGGTTCCCTGAATTCAGCAAGACTTCCTACAGGAACACCTCAAAGCAACACATTTTAGAAATACAGAAGAAAGCAGGAAGAGGCTCAAATAGGCATTCACAGAGGGAGGCAAACGGAAGGGATGATAACCTTACATTTCCACCTTACAGTATGATACAGGCATCTTGTCTCATCATGGGCCAAAAAGTCAGAAGAAAATGGAAACTGAAATTTCAAAGACTTATTCCATCCACAACAGTCGAGTCTTGTTCTGTCAGACCTCCACATAAGCACAAACTCTCACTTAAGTCTTATTGTGATTAGGAAAAATCTTGATAGCTGGGGCCACCTGGAAGCCCTCTGAACCAATTTATATTCAACATACAGAAGAGAAGTAAACACAGAAGAAAGGATAAAGAAAGAATGGGCAGCTGCTGGATTAAACCTTAAAATTACCTGACGAGGGAAAAGTGCCTGGCTATGGTCCTGACCTACTGGTAGCAACACTTAAGGCTGATGTGCACGTGACAATACATGCTCATTCACCAAGGAAAGAAGGATCCAGCCAGGGAACCAGAGATATGGGACACAATCCAGCTGGGCTTCTATGGATAACTCAGCTGCCTGGGGGACACTTAGGCATAGCTATGATAGAGGTCATCTTGTGCTCTTGACTTTCTCTTCTGCAGTTGTACTCAGCAATGCTTTGCTTGCCCTTCCTGCAATTTCTTGATCATACTCTGGAATCATTTCAAAATTCACTATTCTACTGGGTCAGGTAACATCAAACTATGATTTGGGATATTGACGTGACAGTTTGGGAGGCCCCTCCACATCTAGACATTACAAGCAATTAGGGAAGTGGGCCTTGAGGGCACAGAAGAGAGTTGTGCTACATCTACACTGCTGTTATCTCAACTATAGCCTCAGATATTATTTGACATCAACAGTGCAAATTCTTTGGTCTGCCCACCTTGTGCTCACAAGGCTGCCTACCAGTGCTATCTATATTAAGAGTGATCTGAGGAGTATATCTAAAAAAGCATATTCCCCAGTGAACACACAACTTTCAGCTTCTGAATGCTCAAACCTACTACTACTGCTACAACTACTACTACTACTACTACTACAACTACTGCCACATGTGCAGCCCTGCCAAGATGCAGGCATTTTCTGAGGTTACTTGGAAAACTTGCAGTGCATGAGAGGACGTGCCGTGGATGCATTCTCGGGATTTGGAATACACATTTTTACTAAGTCACACACTTAGATGCCTTTTGTAAAACTGGTGTCCCTTGCACAAAGACATCTATTTATATATTAGTGACCGATGGATCCCAAAGGCGGGAATACCAGGGAGATATTGGATCTGTGTTTCTGTCCTGTGAACACAGATTCAAGCTCATTACACTAAGCACTGTTGGCTAGGCTACCCATGGCATCACGAGTTCAACTTGGGCTTTAAAACCTACCCCACAAATGAACAAAACAACTCAAGCTGAGCTCCATGTCCCATGAAGCATATTGCTGTTTTTATGCTATTAACCTGGAAGTGCTTCTCATGGGTTGATCTGAAATGAGGATGCTACAGACACACCTCCGTCTGTTTTTGCAGCACCTTCTGCTCCTTCACTTCTAAATGCTATTTTAATGGAGTTTTCTGCCTTCCAGGAAGTACCTGAAGAATAATTTTCTAAAATGAGCAGCTGACCAGCAAGAGATATAGCAATCCTCAAAGCCGTCATGTGAGATTTTTCAAAGCATTCCAGAGAGGGCACCGAAATCAGCAAGATCACACACTTCCAGACGTGGATTCCTGGTCACTCCACCTGTAACTATTAACACCAGCATTACTTCACAGTGAATAAACTCTAACCCCCCCCCCCCCCCCCCCCCCCCCCTTGCAACTTCTAGTACTATTTAAACTCTCAAAATAGGGCATTAATTGTACTTAAATTCTATTCTTAAATAAGGGGAAGTTAATATCTTTCTACAGGCTTAACATCATGAATTTAAAAGCAACAGTTGTATAAGTTTTTTTTATTTGTTTTTCAAAAATATCCTTAAAACCCTAAAAATTTATTTTTATATGCATGTAAGCATATGTGCATATATCTGTGGATGTCCCCATGTCCTGATATTTGAAAATGTACCCCATAAATAATTTGGCCAAAAAAAGATGGTAGAAATATAAGCATGAAAGGAGGTGTTTGTTTTGTTGTTGTTGTTGTTTTCCTTTTCTTTTTCTGCTATGTTTTATTGTCTCCAATAAATATGATATTAGCACTGCAAATGAAGAACAAGAAGCTCCCTGAATGCAAACATCACCCGTCAATGGGTGTGCATTGCTAGTCTCCATCTGTACTCACACACTGGGCAGTGTAGAAAACATTTCCAATGATGCCTGTGGTGCTGTGATGCTCAAGTTGTTCTAACAAATCCTTGCATCTTGGAAAATCCTTCTATCATTCGCTGAGAGATCTGCTGATATATAAATGTATGTTTCTTCCAAACATGTGGTCTTATTTTTACAGCTCCGTTGAAACTGGGAAAAGTAAACTGGTAAAGGGAAAACCTTTTTATTAACATTTCAGTCATTTTGTTCCTTTGCTTTTATCAGCAGTTTCTCCCTCTCTCTAAGATGCAGACTACAGATATTACACTCCTGCAATTCTGGCTAAGACAGTAACTCCATAGGATCTAGGAAGTCCATGTGCTCCCGTGCCCAGATCCAGCAATAGGCTTTCTATATGAACACAAAACTTGTATCCTCTATTTGCTTTAGTAGCATGGCTGCCACTTTGGTGGCACACTTGAAGTATTATTATAAAAGGTGGCCAGAACAAAGGAGCCATAAGCACAAGAACTTGAAGGAGTAAATCTCCATAAAACTGCGAAACCTTCACCTTCCCGGAGTCTTGAGGTGTTTGACCAAAGGGCTAGAGAAACCTCTTGGCAAGACCTGCAAGTCATTGCTGGTTCCACACAGTTGTCAGTGTACCCAATGAAGAGGGCTGCCAGATAGTTTGGTTGCTGACTCCATGCAATTAATTTCCTTGGGACATTTCCCAAACTCACAATGGAACTACAATATAAGCCAGTATTAAACTTTATTAGACACTATTCAGTACTATGCAGACAAGCCCTGTGACTGGAACTTGGCCAATAAATACTTCAGCATACAAACACAAAAAAAAAATATGTAATAAACTGCGCTGCATGTGCAACTGAAAAACGACCAATTTCAAAAGAAGACACAAAGTTGCACACTTCCCCTTGGTAAGGGGAAACAAATATTGTATTAATGATGCTCTTCAAGCTTACGGGGAGGGAGAGGGCTGAAAGGATTTAACAGATTACATAGTTTGAACTGGCACAATCTCTTCCTTCCCCTGTTTGGAGCTGTGTTTCTGCAAGCATGACTACTGCTGTCATAATGAACTGCTCCACAGATACTAGAGTGCATGTCAGACATCAACAGAACAGAAATGACAAACTACCTCATCAGTGATTATGTCCAATCTGGTAAATAAAAGGCTTGGGCTTTGGTTCAAAAGATAGATGAAATTATATGGAAAACAACTATGACATTCATCTCTTTCTCTGCAAAAAGCAAGATAACCTCATCCTCATGCTATGTCCCAAGTTATGACTGGAAGAAGGCTAGCTGGCATTAGCCAGAACTGTGCCAAGGCTCATACCAACAGTTAAATAGTGAGAATGATTGTCAGCTTGAGGGTAAACACTGGTATTGCCTCATTCCCTGATACAGATATAGCTCAGGATATAAGGAATTATTTTAATAGACCTATTGTGTGAGTTTCTAAGATTCTCTGTATTACCATGATACAATGTGTTGAGGTCAAAGTATTTAAATAGTCACCAATTTTATTTCAAAAGAGATGTAATTCTTTGATGACTTTGTTTGAGAAAGACAACACTTTAGTTTACAGCCCTTGTTCTTCCATATTTTTACATGAAATATGTAAAACAACAAGCTGACTTGATCAGTGCAAGAGTGAACAAGCATGCTGTGGTACAGCGTGGTTTGAAGTTAGTGCAGAGCACCAAACTTTTCTTCAGTTGAGATATGTGCCATGACAGCAGCAGGGGCCCTCTCCACATTCTTGTTGGCATTGTATAAAGGTGATTCTCCACTCCCATTTCTTCCTAGTGCCATGCATCTCATAGATCTCAACACATCTGGTACAAAGAGGGGCATGCAAATACTTTCCAGAGAGAAGTCTGCTGTGCCCAGTTTGACTATGGAAACAGTAAATGGTAGAAAGGAAGCAGCCATGGAATGTGCCACATCTGATATGCTGTTATGTTTAGCAGTGGATGAGAAAAAGTCCTATTTAGGATTTAGATGATGTGTAGTCCACAAGATGTTCATAGCTATTAATGTCACAGCTCTCTGATGAGAGCTCTGGAGGTGTGAAAAGTGTGGTTTTAATCCTCTGAAATAACAGAGATGCCAGCAGAGCATTGCAGCAAAGAATAATTATCAAGGTACCTGATTATCACACACAAAATCTGGTATTATGCTGTAGAAATGGCATCATCACAGAATCACAGAGTGGCCAGGGTTGGAAGGGACCTCAAGGGTCATGAATCTACAACCTCCTGCCACATGCAAGGCCACCAACCTCCACATTTAATACTAAACCAGGCTGCCCAGGGCCCCATCCAACCTGGCCTTGAACACCTCCAGGTATAGGGCATCCACAACCTCTCTGGGCAGCCTGTTCCAGCACCACACCACTCTCTCTGTAAAGAATTTCCCCCTGACATCCAAACTAAATCTCCCCTCCCTCAACTTAAAACTATTGATTCCCCTCATCCTGTTTGTAGGCTCTTTTTAGGTACTAAAAGGCTGCAATGAGGTCACTCCGCAGCCTTCTTTTCTCCAGGCTGAACAAGCCCTGCTCCCTCAGCCTCTCTTCATAGGGGTGGTGCTCCAGTCCCCTGATCATCTTCATGGCTCTCCTCTGGACCCTCTCCAACAGTTCCCTGCATTTCTTGTACTGGGGGCTCCAGACCTGAACCAGTACTCCCAATAGGGCCTCAGAAGAGCAGAGTAGAGAGGGAAAATCTCTCTGTCCCTGATGGCCACCCCTCTTCTGATGGAGCCCAAGATACCATTTGCTTTCTGAGCTGCAAGAGGACACTGCTGGTTCATGTTAAGTTTTTCATCCATCAAGACCCCCAGGTCCTTCTCTGCAGGGCTGCTCTCAAGGACTGCTCCTTCCAGCCTGTATGGATGCCTGGGATTCCTCCGGCCCAAGTGCAAAACCTTGCACTTTGCTGTGTTGAACCTCATCAGGTTCTCCTGGGCCCACCTTTCTAGCCTATTGATGCCCCTCAGAATGGCATCCCTTCCTTCCACCATGTTTTGAATATTTCCAGAAGAGACTCCACAACATCCCTGGGCAGCTTGTTCCAGGGCTCTGTAACCTTCAAAGTAAAGAAGCTTTGCCTCACGTTTAGACGAAACTTCCTAGTTCTAGTTTGTGTTCACTGCCCACTTGACTCTCACCCATTAGATATTTATAAGCACTGATAAGATCCCCTCTCAGTCTTCTCCAGGCTGAACAGACCTAGTTCTCTGAGTTTTTCTCCATAAGGAATATGCTCTCCAGGCCCCTCTCTAGAAGTTCCCTATCTTTCTTGAACTGGACACAGTATTCCAGATGAGACCTCACCAGGACAGGGAGAGGGTGATGATTACCTCCCTCAATCTGCTGCTGCCCACGCTCATTTTAATGCACTCCAAGATGCCAGTGGCCTTCTTGGCAAAAAGAACAAACTGCTGGCTCGTGGCCAACCTACTGCCCACTGGAATATTCAGGTCCTTCTCTGCAGAGCTTCTCTCCAGCACATCAGCCCCCAACCTGTACTGCTGCATGCGGTTATTCCTCCCCAGGTGCAGAACTTAACATATTCTTTTCTTAAACCTCATAGAGTTCATCTCTGTCCATCTCTCTAGTCCAGATCTTGCTGAATGACAGCACAGCCTTTTGGTGTGTCAAAGCATCTACTGAGATAAAGCTATGCTGCATCTCCTTGCATGGCTCCCATTAAAGTAAACCGAAATAAAAATTGTAAAAGTTTTAACAGAATGATGCATTGGTGGAAAAGTGACAGAAAAGCATTCATTTTTTTCAACTCTTCTTTGACAACATAGCTTTGACAGATCTCACCAGTTCACTAATCTGATCTCATTCTGTGCTGATAAAAACTGTTATATGACTTATGGTTTGGATTGAGTACAATCCATATGAGGGCCCATAATCTCAACCCAGAATTTAGATGGGGTCAAGAGTTCAAAGCGAATCTAGCATACAAAAGAATAAAAAGTTTACAAGCACAATCTGACACCACTGGATCCTAAGGCCAATTTTGAAATAGTACAACACTGGTCTACCTCACCTCAGCCCAAACTGAGGTCTGATAAGTCTCCCTTAATCCGGAAGTGACTTGCTATCTTAAGGTGCAAAATTCTAAACTCACTGCCTAGAAACTTTCCACTTATTCACTTTGGAAAATGAGCAAAATAAAAATAAAAATAAGAAATAAAAACATGGGGAGAAAATACTTCCTTTGGAGTATATAAAAATGGAATGACTGAAAGCAGCAATTAAACTACAAAATAAATAGCACTATAAATTCCAACCTGTATACGATCTTTTTCTAGGTCCCCTTTTCACCACCCCTTTCATCAGTTCTGCTCCTGTCCATCATGCTATAAAGCAGAAGGCCAAAGCCTTGCTGCGTGCACCAGACCAAGTTGGCACAGGCATGATGCAGTTTGCCAAGCCTGCCTCCTTCTGATTTTATCAAGCTTGCCTCTTGACTTCAGGGTCATTGTGCCTGATGTCACTGCTCAGGCATCCTCTGATTTGTTGCCATTGGCAAAGACATACAGATTTCCTATGGCAATATGTTCTCTTAACTTCGAAGTGTAATGTTACTATCCTTAGCATTTTCACAAAAGGCTAAAGTGCAATGAACTTTTTTTGAGTTGTTTTTCATCTAATGAGATTAATTGCAGAACAGACGTGAGGGACCTGTGATCTTTTATACAGTCTCCAGAGATTGGGCTTAGCTAAAGTAACAAGGTGAACAAGGTAAGGCTGCTTGTCCACTTAAAAGTAGGACGACTGGTCCCTCATATATAAAACCTGTGTGATACTTCTTGGATCTTTGAAGTATTCACTGTGGATGAAGTCCTGTTTCGTCTTTCTTCTAAGCATTCATGTCATATAATCTATTGATTTATAAGTACTGGGGAAAAGAAGCACCAAACATTTCTGAAGCTGAAAATTGTCATGTGGATTCTGCCCCTGCAGAATTTCATGGAAGCGATTAATACCACTTGGCACTAAGCCTTGTACAAGGAAGGCAGATTTTTTGACATGCATCCTATTACTTAAAGTAGAAGTCAGAATACCTGACATGATTAATTTCACAGAGCAATAAGCTTAAAACATAAATAGGTCAGGACACATTCAGTGTTGTATCAGAGAAACTGTTATCAGGCTTAGCTTTATGTAGAATCTTTCCTTACTTGAGAGATGAGATAATATACACTGTGTATTATATCTCTGGTTTGCTGAGATGGAGAATATGGAGAAAAAAAAGAATGCACAGTAGGAAATGATAAGGAGGATTTAGAAGGGGTAGTAAAGTAGTCTAAAAGCAACAAAATTATATTCGTGTTGAAAAATAGATCCCGAAAGTATATCCATGGGAATAAGGATATTGGAAAATGCCAGTAATGAGATGGGAGTGGTCACTGGGCAGTTTTCTGAGAGCCAAAGATGGTCTTTTTTTTTGCTATTCTGAACTTTGTAGGCGGACAAATAGCATCTGCGAATAGCACTCCAGAATATGATGACACATTTTTGCAAGATGTATTTTTGTTGCAGTTCTGTGTGATCACTTCAGCAGCAAAGAGGCCTGCAAAAGTAACTTGATACAATAGAGATATAAAACATTTATTGCTATGAGATAGTGCCCCAACCTGCACTTGTGCCAGCAAACAGAGGTATACAAATCCTAAAAAGAGGCAATGTTTGTTTATTAAGTGAAAGCATATGCTCAGTCAAGAGTGATATCATGAGAGGTCACTATCACAAATCATTCAGAGTGTTGTTGATGCCTCCTTTCTCACTTTGGGATCCACTCAAAGTTATTTTTATAGGTTTGCTAACACACTGTACACTCTCTTCATAAGGCCCAGTACACCTACATTTACCACATATGGTGTGTTTTATCTATGCCTTTGTTGCCTTTGATATCTCCAAGTTTGATATAACTGCATTTCTCTGATGCCCAGTAATTGCCATCTGTGAGTTGTTTATAGCCCTGGCGCCTCCAGCATTCTCCTGTCTGTGTTCTGAAGGCCCCTGCTGTCAGTTCTGCACTCCCATACTTTAATAAAATCATAGCTGAACCTATGCAAAACAATTGCTTATCATTGCTATATTAGCACAAAGCTATGTGGCAACAAATTTACACAACACAAATTTACAAAGCTTATAAAAAGCTAAAACAAGGTAGGTTAGTGATCACTTATTTGCTTTATGCTTGCTGCTACAAGCTAAAACGAATGTCTAGGAAGGTGAAGAGAAGTCTGGACAAAGCCCTGACAAGCCTTGAGTCCTGTGGCAGTAAATTAACACACAGCCTGTGGCCTGAGACAAAACACAGTGCAATTTCAGGGTTATAAGACAGCAGATATATGGGGAGGTAATTTCACAGGGAGAATAATTAAGTGTTGGAAAGGTTTGGTCAGAGAGGTTGTGCAAGTTCCATCCCTGGGGGTTTTCAAAACCTGGCTGGACAAAGCAAAGCCTTGAGCAACCTGGCCTAATCTTGCAGCTGGCCCTGCTCTGAGCAGGAGGTTGGACCTCCTGGGGTCCCTTTCAGCCTCAGTGATCCTGTGGTTCATGACACTACAAGAATACTGTTGGAAAAGGTAGTCATATTCTACTTTCTCTTCTGCTCTCTGCCCTCTCCTCTTCAAACTTGTTGATTATAAATGATCCATACCTACAATGTATTGCTATCTGCAGCATTCCCAAATATCCTCTTCCAGACCACCAAAGACTTTGAAGTTGCTTTAAAAGCCATATCTGTACAATTTTATATCTGCTTTGACCCATTAATCCCAGCTGAGTTCTAGCTGATTGACGCCAGTACAAGATAGAAACAGCACTGTCAGATGACGCATTTCAGCCTTACCTAAAGAGCATCTTGGACAGGTTACCATATATTATTCAAATTTCTACTCACCTCTTTCATGAATTTTTCAACTAAAACTACAGAACACAAAGAAGTGGAGCAGTGATCATTGATGCCATACTATTGCTTTGCAAGTAGCTGTTGAAAAATGTGAAGCACGCTTGTAAGAACCAAGCTGATGGTAGAGTTGACAGGTGACATGATACTGAGAGGGTTGATAGAGTACTTTGGATAACAGGGTTGGAATTCAATGGTTTTCATAAATGAAATAAATGATCTGGAGAAATGGTAACTGTAGAAGATATGATAGACATCTGTTCAGGATTACACAGCCATTGCCTATGCTGTGACAATTGAGGAATAAATAAAAGGCTTTATTTTCTAATCTAAGTGATTTTGTGTGAGTTAAAGGTAGAGAGTCATACTGTCATTTTCTGTATCTTAGAATGAATCAGTTTATTAATGGAAATGAAAATGGCCCAGGAACATACAGTGGGGAAAAAATGTACTGAGTTCTCATGTTTAGGGTCTGTAACACTGCTAAAAATTATAAATAAAAATAACATCTAAATAGGTAACTCATTTAGATTGCTGGTGGCAAGACTGCAGGGGGTATTAGATTTTTTTTTTTAGTGAAAATTAAATGTTAAAGGGTCTTATATATTGATGTTCTTATAATGTTCAAATAAAGACAATCCTAGTAGTGACAATAGTGCTTGTTACCATTCCTAAATGTGCTTATTTATCTGATTAAGAGCAATAGATAGAAACGGAGTGAAATTTCAGAATGAAAACACGTATGGAACAGAGTTTAGCATTTGCAGATCACATGAGCATGCCAAAAGTATTAATTCTTCTGATGCAGCAGTGGGAGCAGATAAGTTTGTTCCACTGTTTCCTAGCCAGGTCAGTTTACTGACAGCCAAGGAAAGAATAGCCAGGACTACCTCATGCCAGCAATCCCCAGCTCAGTGTACCAATGAATTGTAGTAGCTGCTACTTGAAAACGAAGTGGTTGCATTTATCAAAAAATAATGAAAGAACACAAAATCCCTCAAAAAGACCAAGAGAAAGGTATAGGGTCCAAAATTTGTGATTCCAGAAGCACATATTTTGATGGCACATCTCTACTCAAAGCATAGACCCTCTGTTTAGCATTACACTTACAAAGCCAAAAGTCTTCCCCAAGAGTTTGGTGTGGCTAATTAATGATTAATTAATTAATGATGGATGCAATGAGTAAGCTGAGATCGCAATAAAAACAAAAACAATAAAACAGTGATATATCAGTGTTTAATGAACAAATCATCCAATAAGCACAACAGCTTCTTTATTACTTACAAAATTACCACTAGTAGAAAAGATTTAAGTTCAGCTTGAGTAATTCATCTTCAGATTAGTCTCAAATGAAGCTCTAAACAAGAAGCTTACTGACTTTGTTGGCAGATGACATTACTAACTGCAGAAGATGAGCATCTGTGTGATGCAGTCACAAAATTTAACAAGTCCCAGGTTTAGATTCTGGATAATATCATTCTTTGATAAACAGCCACTGTTTCTTCAAACCCAGCTGTCCTTGGCATATCAAACCTGTCACAGGTTCCTACAGCTGTGTATATGTTATTATAACACACAACATACATTCTCAGTGACACATGTCAAACCACGTATCTGAAATAATTTTCATATTTGATGATAAACTTATATTATTGTGCATCATACGTTGTTTTGAGAATAAACTTCTATTTCCAGAAATGGTGTAAGGTTAAAGTTATGAAATGAAATTCATATTTAAGCATGTAAAGAAAAATAGTCTAATTTTAAAGACCCCTGGTTGTGAACACTTAGATTTCAGAGGAATTACTCTGCATACTTGAAAATCAATCAGAATCTGCTAACATGTTCCTCTAAAAACACTGGAACCTAATCTGGAGTAGCTAGATGAGGAAGAGTTGCCTTATGGCACAAAATGTAATTTAAAACAAAACAAAACCCTTAAAATTCTTACATGTGAATGTAAATCTAATCAACATATTCATTAAATATCCAGAAATTCACAAAAACAGAAAGCACCCATTATAAATACATATTCGCAAGTATGAATCCAATATACATAGTTCTGACTCAAGTTCCTAGCCTCTGAAATATTATCAACCCTTGTGTCATAGTGAAGGATCCTTATCTTTCAGAAGGAAAGCAATTACAGAAAAAAGTGCAGCAAAACCAGCTCAGGATGACCGTACTCCCAAGGACCAGAGGCTACAGAATAGCAGCAGCCCTCCTTCCTCAGCTCGAGTCTGTACTGGATAATAAGCTAGCCTACCTTGAACATTGTGTGTACATGCAGAGAAGAGTTTTAAGTACTGTAATGAAGATGGGGTTAAGAAAATGATGGAGAAAATAGGAAGTAATCAGATACCAGATATGGAAAGCATAAGAAAACATTTTTCCAGTGGGAAGGAGTTAAACGTGGAGAGACTTAACACGATTAGTGTTGCACGAGGACTGCTCTAAAAACAGAAAGTTGAATTATCAAAAGCAGGGTTAAATAAGGTAGGTGGACTGAGAAGCTTAGACCAGTCAGGCTTCCTGCCTGCAGTTACAGGTGGACTTCTCATGAGGCCTAAATACCTGGATCAACGTTTAGTAACACCCAGCTGGCAGCACGGCAGCGGTGTAGAATCACAGAAGTGTTAAGGCTGGAAAAGCCCTCTAAGATCATGAAATCCAACCATCAGCCCATGCCCACTGGCCGTGTCCATCAGTGCCACACACGCACATTCTTGAGCTCCTGCAAGGGACGGTGACTGCACCACCTTCCTGGACAGCCCATGCCACTCCCTCACAGCTCCTTCTGAGAAGAAATACTCAGCACACAAGGCACACCACGTTTGCTTTCTAACAGGTGAACGTGGACCCAGTTGGGATGGCAGCTGAACAGTGCATGAACAGCTGAGGTGTCCTAGCCCACATGCATCTTGTACACTGCTAATGAAAGCAAACTGACCAATGATCTCTAACTTGCCAGGCAATTTTAGAACACTGGTTTGAACATATCCGTGAAATACTTAATACCTAAAATACCACAAACGTTACGTTGAAAGTATTGGCGCTTTCTTTCAACACGAAAAAAAACTACGGGGGGCCGTTCCTGCCCGCGGGCCAATCAAACACCACAGAACCACCGGTGGGGACGGTGATGGGGGAGGCGAGCTGTCACTCAACGTGGGGCGGGATCACCTCAGGGACTGCTGCGCGCGCGCATGCGCTCTTCCCGCTTCAGACGTGCGGCCGTTGGCGCGTGCTGTTGCCGCGCAGTGCCGTTGTGCTGCTGTCTTCGGATTCGTGTCTGTGCTGTAGGTTGGACCCTCCTCCTTTCCCCCATCGGAGAGGAATGAGCGGGCACGCAGAGGTATGGCCGGCCCTCCTCCCTTTCCTCTCCAGCGCCTAAGGCCCGGAGTTGTGGCTCTTGCCTTGACCCTTTGAAATTGGTGGAAAAAATTGAAAGGAGCGATGTCAGGCTCGCGTGTGCAGGAGCTTTGGGAGCAACGTCCCAGCAGAAGCGCTGGGCGTTCAGACCTCTGTCGCTGTCTGTGTATACAAACGTGACCACTGACAACCATGCGGTTCATGCGGCCTGCCCTCCACTGGCATGCTGTGTATGCGTTCAGGTGATGAGGAAGCCACGTGGGTCACAGCGCTGTGAAGCAGCAGGTGGTCGCCTTCAGTTGTGGTCCCTCTGTCGCTCTTTGCCAAGGAGCAGTGGGCAGTGGTGATATTATGGCATGCTGTGGTGCAGGACAGGCTTTTCATCCCAGCTGCAGTTTGCTTTCCTTTATTTTTGAGAGTGTTAGTGTATATGGTGACATGCATGCTCTCCAGTCCCCTTTTTATCAGATGGCCTTCCGTATCACAGAATCAGAAAATGGCCTGGGTTGAAAAGGACCACAGTGATCATCTAGTTTTAACCTCCCTGCTATATGCAGGGTCGCCAGCCACCAGACCAGGCTGCCCAGAGCCACATCCAGCCTGGCCTCTAATGCCTCCGGAGATGGGGCATCCACAGCCTCCTTGGACAACCTGTTCCAGTGCATCATCACAATGTGCAGACTGGAAACACAATTTTTACTTCTTATTGAACTTTTTTTTTCTGTTTCATTTGTAGGTTAAAGTGAAAATACCTTTTGGAAACAAACAACTTGATGCTATCTTTAATGTCCCAGAGAAGAAATTAAGATATGGAGTGATTCTTACCCATGGTGCTGGAGGAGATATGAATTTCCCTCAGTTAGTCTCTTTGGCAGCCTACCTTGCATCACAGGGAATTCTCTGCCTGCGGTTTACTTGTAAAGGCCTTAACATTGCTTATAGGACTAAAGCTTACAAAACAGTTGTGGTAAGAAATGACCAAATTCTGCCAAAGATCCGTGGATGTAAAGAGTTTACACATATATTTAAATATATAAATATATTTACATTCTTTCTGATTCTGAGTTTCTTAAGTTACCAGGAGAAATTAGTCAAGTAACAATGAGAAGATGAGAAGTGATAGTTAGCTGGTACAGTTAGCTAAATGGAGCAGTGACAATGTGCAAAAAGAGCAGGGACAATTCTCATATGAGCTCAAAGAGAAAGACGAGCTTGAGAAAAGTATTTGAAGAGAGCGAAGATGTTCTGTGGGAAAAATGAAAAAAAATTGATTAGGGTGGAAATGGGAGGTAGATATTACAGAAAGGTTTGGTTGAGGAGGAGAGTAAATGAAAATATATGGCTTTAGGAGAGGCTTTTCAGAGGAAGGAAGCTGAGCTGAGTATTCTGGATCTCTGAAGGTTTGGGAATGAGAGAAGAAGACTTCAAGGAGACAGATGCAGGAGGATGGATGTGTAGGGAAAAGATGCAGGAGAATTTGAGGCAAGAGATTGGGTGTAGTTGAGCAGCATAGCATATGAAATCCCTAAAATTTAAGTAGTCTTTGATTTCCAAATCAATTTAAATTATTACATGGCCATATTCATCTATTTCTGCTGCTACTACATTATTTAAAATGTTTTTCTATACCTAGATTTTGTTAAAATGAACAGTGGTTTGCTGTATTTATATCAGCCTAGAGTCTCTTGTTCTGGAGCGTGGAGGAGGGAGTGGAAATGCTCCCCTGATTATCTAGCTACTTTTGCTAGGGCGTAAGAAGGTAGCTTGGGCACTTTGTATCTGGCATCAGACACTTCCATTGTAGAACTAAGTTCAATTAAGGAATTAGTTTGCATGATGTCATTGTAATTATATTACACAGTTATATGTTACCTTGAAGTTGGACTTTGCTAGCTTTAATGTGGGTCTGTTTTCTATTTTTTTTTTTTGTCTGTGTGTGTATAAACAAGATGTTGTTGTTGAGTTTAATGCTGATGTGTAAAGGTAATTAAAGGACCTCTATTAAGATAACATCCAATTAGTTATCACTTGAAAACAGAAAAAAATTGTCGCTTAATTTTTTCTGTTCTGACTGTATCTTAAATGTTTTTTTTTTTGTTGGAAATATGTTAACTTAAGCCTCAGGGTTGGATATTTGTATTACCTCATTTTTTTTGCATTTTGCTGGACTAAGAGTATGTAGGTAGGTAAGCTGATATACCTAATACTTGAATCACTTAACATTTTGGTAACTTGATGATGTGTCTGAAATTTTGCTGAGAGCTGTTTGAAATCTTTTGCTGAGAGCTCGTGTGAAATTGCTTGTTATATTTTTACTGCAAAATATAATGAGGTGATTTTTATGGGGAAAAGAAAAAAACAAGTAACTTCTAGTAACTGTTCCTTGCTTAATCTGCAGTGCTGAAAGTGCTTGCCATTTTTGTGTTTTAGTGTCTGCAAACAAACAAAAATGCTCAACCTCTTAGCTGTCTTAATTTTTACTGTAATATTTCTTTCCTGTTGCATTTTTTTTAGGAATACTTAAAGCTTTCTGATGATTATAAGCTTTCAGGTGTCTTCCTTGCAGGTATGGTTTTTGTTATCCGTAGTTTTCTTGTATACTGACTGTAATGAAAATGATCTGTAATTCCTCCATTCTTGGAGTCTGTCCTGCTTTGGTAAGAAGTGAAAGAACAGAAGTGGGTGACGGTTTTCAGTTTTCAGGAGGCACTGAGAGCTCGGTGTCTAACATAGGCGCAAGCTGAAAAAACTGCCTGGTCAGTATTGCTTAGGCAGAGCAGTTCAGCTAGGAGCATCTTCACAGAGAATTGAATGCTCTGCAATCTTTGTAAATTGACTACAAGTCCACTGATTGCAGTGGGGATATATATGCCAAGATCATTTAGAGATCTGGATTTTGGTGTCCTACAAGCTCTTTAATTGATGGATGAGCCCAGTGGGTGTACAGCTTAGCTTGTCTCACGGCTGGTTTGAACACTGCTTCTTGGATCACAGGTGGGAATATCTAGCCTTATCCTTTTAAAGAATTTTTTTTTTTAAGTGTGATCATCTGGATCTATTCACTGTCCTCATGATACTGGAGATTTCTTAGAAGGATAAGGAAAAATTCAGAAGAGTATGTTTTGCAGATAGTTTGGGAGAAAACTTGCTTATCTCTTGTAACTTGCAAGGCTGTTCTCTGATAGAGCTCTGAGTTCTCTGATGATCCCCATGGACTTTCCTAATTAAACTTCTTGAAGAATCCTAGTTAACTGGTAAACAGCTGTTTTCCCAAAGCAGATTTTGATGTATAATTCTCGTGGCAGGTAGAATATCAACTACATTGTGTGAAAAAGGGAAATAGATGGGGGTAACTAGGAATAACTTGATACTGGAAACTTAGAATGTTGTCCGACTAAGCGAAACCAAATCTGCCCTGATGCAAGTTAATCCCACTGGAATCAACCACTTCTGACACTCAATTATAGAGCATTGTCAGCTCGTATGCTGCTGCTTTGAGGAGATATTTTGATATCCACTCAATGTTATTAACTGAACTTTACAAGTGAACTTGAACTAACTTTACAAGTTCATTCTTTATTTTTATTTTTTAATCCTTTTTGCATTTAAGTTGAAATTTGTTGTGTGCATAGACAGTTGTTGGACTAGTTTTGGTAATAAGGAGAATAAAACTTTGTTTTGTTCTATGGCTGTTTGAAAAAAATCAATGGAAGGTAATTGCATTGTTGCTTGAAATTCCAGGGGTCTGTAGCGTAGGACCTCTTTCTCTCCCTCTCCTCCACCAATAGGAAGGGTTGCTGTTCTTCTCAGTATTACAAAGGATCCCTGTCCATTTATCTTTTTTTTTTAATTTCTTTTTAAAATGAAATCATACTACAACCAGACAATTGTCTTCAGCAGAAGTATGTTAAATTTATAATTTGTACTTTTCATAGAGTAGATAAGTATACCTAGCATTTTGTACTACCAGTTCACTGAAATACATTCATTTTGATTGGTTTTATAAGTTGTTAACGCTGAGAATGCAGATGAGGTGATGGTGAATATACTTTTTTCCTTTATTTTAACATGGGAGAAAGGTCGTTCCATGGGTTCACGAGCTGCTGCCTCTGTGATACATCAGCTTAGCCAGGATGGTAATAATGATGACTTCATTCAGGGTCTGGTTTGCTTATCGTACCCTTTGCATCGACCAAAACTGCAGTCCAAGCTCCGGGATGAAGATTTATTATTTATCAGGTGCCCGGTGCTGTTTGTCTCAGGATCAGCAGATGAGATGTGTGAAAAAGTGAGTATCCTTGTAAATCTCTCCGTGACAGCATAGTGTGGAAGAACAGGAATGAATCTGAGTGATGTTTGTAGTGATATCCACAGCTGTAACTTTGATTTGCAATCTTCTCTAAATATACATCTCTGATGGAAGATTTAGGTAGAAAACTTCATCGGATTTTGAGAAACCTGAGCTGATTTCTTTTAACTTTAGCATGTCTGGATCATGCTTGATCACCTGCTTTAGGAAACTTACCGTTTTGTAAATAAATAATTCTGATTTTAATGTTTTGTCCTTTTTTAGTATGATAGATTTTACAAATTAAGCTGCACGTGGAAGGGACAAGTAGTTTGCTGTTCTATTTCCACCATTTCAAGTCACTACAACTGAGTGCTGCTATTGTACTAATCTGCCTTAGTCACATTTTCATGACATTCTTCTAGCAAAGCAGTTCTACCCACAAGTCAGCCATTTATGATAGTAAATTTATGTAAATTTAATTTATGATAGTTTTTGTTGAGAACAGGCGTGTAGTGATCAGAATGCAGCGTTTTTCTGTCTTGATTTCTTGCAAGGTAAATATCTCTTGTTCTTGAATACTTCAGCTTGAATTTGGGACAGTGTGTAATGTACATGCAAAACCATCTTGTTTTTAAAAGCTGCCTACTATGTTTTGCATAGTCTAAGTGAGGGATGAGTGCATTCTACAATTAATAGCAGCTAATTTTCTAAATTTCTCATTCTTATTTGCCCTGTAGCAATTGTTAGAAAGTGTGGCAAGCAAAATGAAAGCCCCTAAAAAAATCCATTGGATTGATAAGGCAAACCATGGGATGGCAGTTAAAGGCCGAACAGAAGATGATGTCATGGAAGAAATAAATGTACAAGTTTTTTCTTGGCTTAGAGAGAATATTGGACTGGAACACAAATGACTTGCAGTGGTTGAGTAATATCTTCAGTTGGCTTTTCCAAAATGCAACACATAAGCTGGAGATGTGTTTTTGAAAGCAAATGTTTTCCAAGGACTAAAAGGTAAATATTTTTTTAAGAATGTAAAAAATATACAAGACAGTAAGGAACATTTTAAAGGAAAAATGGAAAATCTATCTGGACAGTACTGTTTTTAGTAACTCCATTTGAAAAGTATTTAATATTTAATGTTCTGCATTACCAAGTAAATATTGTTGGTGTCTTTTATATATTCAAATATTTTGATACCAAATCTTTCGATGCCTTTATCAGCTGAACTAGTACCTGTGAGATGAAATGGCTGGTTGGTCCTGAGAAAAGCATCTTGATGCTGTGGTTGTCTCAACCCCATTGCTAAGAGTTCCCCAAAACTCCTCTGGTTGTGCAGCATTCTTATGGCTTTCAGCTTGCTGCTGTAGTGTGACTGGCTGTGAACTGTGTGAACTGGCAGTTCTAACCTGGAGGTTCTTACAGGCAGATGAAAGTTAAGCGTGTGAATCAGCTATAATAGACTTCTATCACAAAATGCCTCAAGAATGCTGATATCCCAACAATAACATGCAGTAAGATGGTGCATATCTGAATGTTTACAGCCGATTTCTAAAGGAACATAAAATAGCCTTACAGGTTTGAAGGTGGCAATGTTACAGAGAAAATAAATCCTCACTTTTGATGGGGAAGTTGTGTTCAAACTTGAGAACTGGATGAATTTAAACTCGATTTTACGTCTGTCAGAACAGAATTTGGTGATGAGGTTGGTATGTTCGTAAGTTGAGCTCCTTAATGTCTGTGGAAAAACAG
This sequence comes from Tetrao urogallus, assembly GCF_951394365.1. NCBI lineage: Eukaryota > Metazoa > Chordata > Aves > Galliformes > Phasianidae > Tetrao > Tetrao urogallus. The sequence continues at coordinate 53,187,296 of NC_136813.1, forward strand.
CTCCCTTGGCCATTTTCTGTAAGAGGGGTGCTCCAGCCCTCTGATCATCTTTGTGGTCCTCCAGCACTTGCTCCTTGTCCTTATGTTGGGGACCCCAAAGCTGAATCTAAGTATCTATCTCCCATTCACCCCCTTCTATATCCTCTTCCAAGTGATGCAGGAGAGCATGTTATGGAGACTCATTAGACCCTAACGTTTTGTCCCTTTGGCTTTACCACAGTCTCTCTCTGCCCTTGCTCCATGTAGGGTCCCTCCCATGGGATGCCATACTTCCCAAACTGATCCTGAGTGGGTTTCCCACAGGCTGCAGCTCTCCAGGCACTATTCCAACACAGCTCCATAGCATGGGGCCCACCCTGCAGGCGTGGTCTGTGTCAGCGTGTGTCCCCACAGATGGCAGCTCCTGCCCCACTGAAGGTTTCTCTCCATGGGCTGCAGTCTGAGGCTGCTCCTGTGGGGACTCTGGTTTATTTTTGCTAGTCAGTACTCTATATTACTACTTTTTTTTTACATTGTGGAAGCATCTTTGAAAAATCATGGAACTTAATTTTTGGATCTAATATGCATGTAGTGTTATAAAGGGCTGTATTTTTCCTTCAGATTAAAAAATACATTACAAACCCCACAATCATTGTCTTTGGGAATATTGCCTCTCAGAAGGAACAAAATGGTAGACTGAGAAAGACCACTTTGGATACATACAGTGGGGAGTAGATTTGCAGGTTTCATCTGGATGTTTTTGCAGAACATATTTGTAACTAGCCTCACTATACTGAATATTCTGTCTCAGTTTATTGAGAGTGTCTACTTGAAAAGTATTTCAGAAGTGTAACAAATGGCTGTTATAAACATGGCTTTTATTTAAAAAAAATATAAAAATTATAGTGTTTTTTGAACAAGGCTCCATCACTATTGCATGATAAAAAGGAAATAGGTGGTGACTGGTTTTCTTCCATATGTAGATCATGACAGAGTAAACTTCATAATATCCACTGAGGTTTTAATTAAATTTTTCCTTCTTTCCTTAAGAAGTGATTTTGAATGTAGGTAAATACTCAAAAAAAAAAAAACAAAAAACAAAAAAAAAAAAAAAAACAAAAAAAAAACCCACAAAACTTTCTGTCAGAGTTCGTCTTTGGTCTGTAATCAAAAAAGAATAAACATTTTTCAGTTAATTGGAAACTCAAATTTCAATTGCCTAGTCCTGAAAATGCAGTAATAAATGTTTCTAACACATTAACAGCCTGGAAACTGATAGATACTATGTGATATTGAGCAATGATTGTTCCAGTCTGGTTGAATCTGAACTAAATACATTCAACGCTGTATATTTAACAATTTATGTGTTGTACCTTTTTTCTGTGGCAAGTGCAAGGAAAAAGGTCATCCTCAGGCTGCTGCACTTTCTCCATGCCGTCTCTGATTTTTGGCTCGCTCACTTGCAAACTGGAGTATTCCTAAGTTTTAGAAAGAAAAGTGACATCAATTCATAAACTTACTACATTATATACTCAGTTGTAAATAATGCAACAGCTCGGCTGAATAATTCCACAAAAATTCCAGACCTCCACAGTCTGTTACTCCATCCACAGTGTGACACAGAAAGAGTAAGCAGATACTTAACTGTTGACAGGAACCCCTTCGGGTGCCTCACTGCAGTTTCAATATCTTGGTGCTAATGCACAGATATTTTCAGCTGTGGCTCATGGAGTGTGCGTCTGATGTGGAATTCTTTGATCATTGTGAGCAACATATTATTGCAGATTACATGAAGATTTATAGGATCTGATTGCTTCTCTCACACCATGCCAAAGCTTAAGGAGCTTCGTAGGAAACAACTGCAAACAATGTTTATACACCAACTGAAGTTCTTAATTGTTGCTGCGTGCCTTATGGCTTCAAGTACTGCATTGGCCAATTTCCAGCAGCTGTGTTGTGTGAATTCTCTTTCTGGGATTTCTATTTTTGTAGTGGTAGCAGTTAAAAATATACTTACCTGGAAAAGTTTGAAATAGTAGCAAAAGATGTGATCTCCCATGAGATTGTTTCTTGCAAATTCTTGTCCAGATTTTGCAATCTTTTTTGCCTGTCAAAGATAACAAAGCTTTTTCTTTTTTTGTTTTTGTTTTTAAACAATTCTGTAAAAATAGTTCTTTCGGGGCTCTTGCATTGATTCCAGAGTCATGTATAGCGTTGGCAGTTTAGAGTAACTTATCATTGGTATTTATCTAATGTTTAAAAGTCCCTGCTCTGAATTGTCCATGAAATTATAAATGTAAATCTCTTACTGATGAATGGAAAGCATCAGAAATTTATGCATTCTTAACTTCATAAGTAAGGAAGTCTCCAAAATACAGTATAGTTTCCAAACTAAGTGCAGTATTATGTACCTTTAAAAAGTACTTTTGTGCAGTTGATGACACTTATTCTGATGTCGTTTCAGAAGGAAACAATAGGGCTTCTAAAAAAATAAATGCACTTTTACTTCCTTTATTTTGTCAACAAACATTGCTGAGTACTTCTAAACGTGTATTTTACCTCTTCATCATGCTCTTTCGCCCACTGTAGTTTTTCTAGTAGATCGCTCAGGTCACTTTTAAATGGAATGTAGTGTTTCCATGGCTGCAGCTCATTATAAAAATGCTCATAGTAGATGGAGTCTTGCTTTAGCACTACACTGTTTCCTGCTAGTAGGTAAGGCAATCTATATGCTGCCACTGTGCCATCAATATTAATTTGGTATTTGTACTGGAAAAAAAATGACCATATGTTACTAACAGACAAGACTCAAGTAGCTTGGTTAGAGTGTATTAATCTGAGGGCACTGGTATTACTGACTTGCCGAGATTGAGAAATGTAGGATTGGCTAGGCAAGCACCAGTTTTTAAGTAGCTTTTGTTATTTAGTTTGGAATTCATCACAGTGCGGGGTACACAGAGATGCCCTCTTCATCAGTTAAGTTCTCCAGAATTCTTGGATGCTCATCCTTGGATGTGAGGGTAGATGTGCCACTTCATCCACTGATTTTCCCACTATGTTAGTTATGTTAGTAGTCCTGATCGCTGAATCAGGAAAAAGAAATAAAAAGGAACTTGGAGTTATTAGATTACAAAAGGTTCTACAGAACCTTCAGATGTAAATCAAATATAATTATTCGCAATCTTAAGAGCTACACATCAGTTAATCCCAGTGGAGGGATGCCTATTCATGCTTGTCATTGGTGTTGTGCTGAAAAAATAAAATCATTTTATTATAACTAATATTTACAAAGTTATTTGATAATGGGAAACACTGAGAACCTAATTCAACAAAAATGATTAGTGGCTTACCTTAAAAAAATCAAAAAATGAAATGTGCTTGACAATGGGGCCATAAAGGTTCTCATCGTGTTTAAAAAAAAAGAAGTTTGTGAAAGCAGCATCTATAATCTCTGGATATTTTCTACTGAGCTTTACAAGTTCAAGCCTCTCTTTGCGGCTGTCACGTCCCCTCCAGAATGCTGTGGTATTCTTGTCTTCCCATGATGGGCCAGTATTTGCTTGAACTGACATCATATCCAGACTGACTCTGAAGGAGAAATAAATGATTTAATGGTGATGCCTCTGGAATTATTTTACATGTGATTTTAATTTATTTAAGTGCAGTTACTTGAAATAACTTAGGAGTACTAATAGGTAAATACCAAACATTTAAATAAGTCATAAGTACACCCATACGTGTATAGTATCAGTAATTCTTACAGTGATAAAAAAGGTAAGGAATGTAAAGTTCATAGAATCGTCATAGAATGGCCTGGGTTGAAAAGGATCACAATGATCATGTAGTTTCAACCCCCCTGCTATGTGCAGTGCTGCCAACCACCAAACCAGGCTGCCCAGAGCCACATCCAGCCTGTATCTTGTCTTCAATATCTTAGAAGCTAACTTTGTAGTGTTCCAAGATAACAACAGGCTTGTTATTATGGCCAGTTACCATCAGTAATCAGAGCAGAAGATAGCAGATCACTTGCTGAGAATTCTGGCTACAAAGAACTATAAAAGACACAGTGTTCTAGAAAAATCAGGGAGAAAGAGTCCTGGCCACTGGTCAGCATGTTCACTGGGGTGAAACAAAGGAAGCAAACAAAATATCTACCCTTAAAAATACACTCTAAGTGCTGTCTACAGTGACTTGAACACATCTAGACAAATGGTTATTTTTGAAATAAAAGTGTAATAATAACATTTTTTGAGTAAAAGAGAATGGTTTCATCCATGTAATTTATATGTTATATAATTCATAAATTGATTAATGCTAAGATAACTGACTACATAGCTACTGCCTAACTGCAGTGTGCCAATGTCTCAATGAATAAATAAAACAGTTAATTTACTGAAAAGATCTTTTTGGAAGATCATTCACTATGAGCTTTGTGAACAACTTAAAAGATTTCTTACCGTCCCATAGTCTCCAAAACCGAATCTGTTAAGTCATATGTTGGCATGACAATGTCTTTTGATTCACTTGACCCACACCATGAGAATATAGGGTGCAGGTTCTGTGGGGGTTTCTTTTTCTCCAGAGGCCAATCCCCTAAGTTAACAAAAAACTCCACATCTGGCATTTTCACCTAGACAAAAGTAAAGGGGGTACAAATTATCAAAATACACATACACATGTAAAAATAGAATTAACACCTACTGCTGGCTCCCCACCACATATAAATATCTCAAAGCATTTCTTCTCAAAAAACACCCATGTTCTTCAATGCACAATGGCTGGTTACAGTCTAACATTTCAAAATTCTTCTTTGACTAGAATAAGTTTCATTAATTTTCTTATTAAGTTTACAGAGAAATTAATCGTGTGTTGAATATAAAAACCCTCAAAATGATTGATATTTTTCTCTAATGACTTAGCAGAGACATCCAGAAATTCTAAAGACAAAAAAACAAAACAATACTTCTTGTCTTCAGTACACATCCTGACAGAAAAGGTTTTGCATGCCTTCATTTCAAACGGGGTTGGCTATACCTTCTAATCCTCAGCTCTTAACTTCATTAGTACAGTGCCATCTAATGTTTATAACGGCTATAGAAAAGCGATGTGTTACATTTCATCTACATCATAGAGTCACTGAATCTTTCATCAACTGACACCCCCAAGTCCTTCTCTTCAGAGCAGCAATGGCTGCTCTCAAGCCATTCTCCTCCCAACTTGTATCTGCGCTTGGGATTGCCCTGACTCAAATGCACAACCTTGCACTTGGCCTTGTTGAACTTCATGAGGTTCAGGTCGCTCTGGATAGCATCCCTTCCCTCTAGAGTGTCAACTGCACCACTCAGCTTGGTGTCATCTGCAAAACTGCTGAGGGTGCACTCAATCCCACTGTCCATGTTGCCTACAAAGATGTTCAGTAGCACTGGTCCCAGCACCGATCCCTGAGGAATGGTCAGTGACAGAACCATTCAACAGGCTAAATCTTTAGCACAATAGATTTAACTGCCTTTCAGTGGCACTAATAGAATACTAGTTCTGAGCATATAGAAAAAATTACATTTCTTTCATTTATTTAGTCTGCTAATGTGCATATTTGCCATAAAAGAAAATTACACAACTTGAAAGAAACATACTTGATTTTTGGATGATAAACCCAAGTTGTTCCATACCAATTGTCTTATCTTTCAAGATGCTTTTAAAAATGTTTATTACTTCTGAATATACTTGTAATGATTAATTTTAGGTGAACAACTCTGTATTTCAGTAGCTCCTGCCTATTTCTTTCCGTTTAAAGACAAGTGCTTTGTCTTTTTACAGTCAAAAATAATAGATACTGCTCAACTCTGATATCTTGACATTGCTGTTGCTACCCACATTTCTGTGTGCTGAAACTTCAGCTCTACCATATTTTGCTAGTATGTACTCAATTTTTTTTTTCCAGATATTTCCTAGAAAAGAGTCTGTGCAGTGCTTTTTGCTTGAGTTTCTCCACATGCCACTAATGGGATTTTAGTGCTTTCCAACTTAAAGGAAAATTAATCTGATCTTTCCATTATCAAGAAAATAAGAGCTTTTTAAGGGAAACAGCAACAAATTATATTGAAGTATATTTGTTGAGCAAAAGTCTAATAAACTAGAACATACAGAATAAAGGACTATATCAATATACTCACTTTTCTTGTCAAAGAAAGAAGTATAGCATCCATGAAAATTCTGAAGCCAACATGTTCCCCATATGTCTTTATATAAACCTGAAAATAACCCAAATATTTTACTGATCTGATGTTTTCAACATCAGAGAATGGCTGACACAACTTATAGCTCTTTTAGTAACTTAGTTAACTAGTCAGACTGTACAGCTGATAGATTTATTAATCAGCTGGGACACTTTACAAATCTCTCTCTAATTCATGATGGGAAAGGAGTGGGGTGGAATGTTTTGCTTGTTTTTCTTGTTTTTGTAGACATTTTAGATCTGTCTCATGGGAACAGAAACTGGTTGCTGGTTTCAATTGTATTCTGTTGTTCTCACATCCATAACAAACTACTGAAGTAAGTACAGTTTTATTACAGAGAATTGTAGCTCCAATCTCAGTTGAGCTAGGTGGTATTTCTTCACCTCAGAGTTATTCACAATGTAGTCCACTGATGGATGATCAGGACACTCCACGTTAATTACAGAGAACAGAAAACGGAACTACTGTTTAAGAGACTTAAAGTTCTGTTCCCACTACTCATCCTGATTGCTCAGAAAGTAATCTGCCTTCACTGTGCTTCTATTGCTTTAGTTGTAACATGGACAAAAAGCATTTTACAAAGCAGAACATATATTAATAACTTATATACAAACTGCAAGGACAGAGGAGCCATCAAAATAAGTTTCTTAAAGAACAGATAACAAGAGGCCTTTCAGCTGGAAACAACCAAAACGCCTGATTGTATCACTTGCCACCAAATCCTCACAAGTACCTCAGATCAACCCATACTGTACCTCATTGTCTTTGATGGTGTAATGACACAAGCTCTGTCTTTGTCCAAACCTCTGTGGGATTTCTATTGCAATCTTATCTGGATCAACAACAGGAAAATTTGCTAGGTCTCTTTGAATCTGTGGAAAGACCTGGGGACAGTTCATCTCTTCCAGCCATACACTGCTCTCTTCCTGAGGACAGTCACAGTTTTCGTGGTAAACCGGTCCTGTTAGGAACACATTTCACAGTTTTTTTTTCAGCAAGTCACAGTATAAAGCCACTGAGATCAGAAAAGATAGTCAGGCACTGGATGCTAGTACTTTAGGGCCAAATCTTCAGCAACTCTAAATAGACATAGGTTGTTGGCTTTTTTTTTTTTTTTTTTTTTTGCTACTACAATGGAGTCATGCCTATCTACATCAGCTTCTATATGAACCCCCCACATATACTTGCTTGGAATTAGATTCACAGCATTTGTTCCTTTTTACTATAGTGAATAGTACACATAGGACACTTACAAATAGTCCATAATTCCAATGGGATTTGATAGTCCTCAACATTTCCAGAGAAGTGCTGAGGCCCTGCACAATTCTATGTCCTTGAAAACACTCGAGGAGATAGTTTCTGAGAAAAAGCCACAATATGAAATCTAAGCAGTATGCTGCTTCTTACCTTTTAAAATATATGGAGACTTTGCAACATGTTTATCTTTGGTTTTGACTTCTATCTTCAGGCTTTTGTAGCTTGCATACATCCTATATCTCACAATGAAGGAACCATCTTTCCTGTCCAAAACTTGAACACCAACCCGAGTGAACTGTTCATCAGGAGCAGTGATCTTCACCTGGAATGCATTTTCACCTGGTGATGAAGTGAACCTACCAAGAGAATAAGCAAGAGCTTAAATAAGAAGCAAACACACAACAGTTTTCTTATTTTTCTCCATTATTTTTAAAGTTGACGGGTTTCCAGTGACTTCACTGAGCACTAGTAAGTCTTTATCAGCACATCCTAATGTTTGCAAAGCAGGCATGATTTTCCTGAAGATAATTTTTGTCAGGTTACCTCAAATGAGTCATGCTTTTTAGAAACAACAGGTATCAAAGCATTTCCACTCAGATATTCATGAACATATCTTGAAAACTACTTGGTGCTCTACATACTGAACAGTGTTGGAAATACCGGTCTTTGCTTTGAATACTTGGGAACAGAGTACCTTTAAAAATCCAGTGGAGAGTGGAGCTCTTGGTTAGTAATAGCTCAAATGTAAAATAAGAAGGTAGAGAGCACAGAAATAAATGGATCTTGGTGGATATAATAATATATATATATATAATATATATATCAGAACAAGTTTCAACCAGCAGTACTGGTTTTGTTGTTGTTGTTGTTTTTTTTTTTTTTTCCCCATACTTGGAAGCAAAATAATTCCAGTTTATTCCTTTTCCAGATATTACTTAGAGAAGTAAAGAATGAAGTTAAACATCTAATAAAATTTGCAATCCTTCATCTTTATGGAAGGTTGTGAGGGGAAAAAAGGGGTATCACAAATGCTGGTATTTTGGTAAGGAAAAAAATACTGTAGCAGGACCACATCATTCAATTATGTACTTGTCCAGACCTACAAGAGAGCTGCCAATTCAACTGGAAATATTTGCTGTCCAAGATAAGTTGAATTGACAGCTGCCAGGCTTGTGAGGTCAGGACTTATCTCCTGCTGGAAGCTGCAGAAGAGGTATGGAGAACCTTGTCACATCCCAATACTGGGCTGAGATGTGGCTGAGGCATCTCTCTAGACCTAGGAATTGAGAAGTCTTGGAGCAATCACTATGAAATCAGAGTAATGTGGAGTCCATTCCTGTAAGGATACCTGGATAAAGCCACGCAGCCCTGCTTAGGAAGAAAATGAGAAGGTACACCAATGAAATGGAAAGCCACATGTTTCTTCTGAACACTAAGTTTACCTACTTAATTCCTATGAATCATAGAATTGTTCGAGTTGGAGGGAGTCTTAAAGTCCATTTAGTCCAACTCGCTTGCAATGCACAGGGATACCTTCAGCTTGATCAGGTTGCTCAGAGCCCTGTCCAGCCTGACCTTGAATGTCTCCAAGGACGGAGCATCCACCACCATGAAGTCAACTAATAATCTACAGCATACACCCTAAATGACTCTACTGATCTGGAGCCACCCTGTGTGAGAGAAATCGTCATATTTATCACAGTGGACATAGGCAGGACGCTCACATAGCTAAATTGTAAATTAAACACCCCAGTTACTGCTATGTGTTTGATAAAGCTGATTAAATCATAAACTGTTGCCTGGACCAAGGATACACTGTTTAGCATTTTAGGTTTTTTCATCTCATCCCATTGCTAGTATACATGCAAACACATCAGAAGCCGCTTAGCTTGGGGAAGGTCACACCGCCACATGCCTGGTGTGGGGAGGTAAACGCTGGAGGAGGGCAAACAGAAAAACCCAGTTTTTCCCTCCTCGTAATTTATTTCATCATCTTGACCGGCAGCGGGAAGGCGGACGACTCCTCCGAGGTAACAAAGTAACTTTTCGACACATCTCTCGCGCTTTTCCTCCCATCAGCGAAGAGCAAAGTCTGCGGGGAACAACTGCCGCACTTACCTCCGCCCCTCGGTGTCCACGGCCTGCAGGTAGAAGTAGCGCGCGGGTAGCACGGCCTCGGCTCGCAGCCCGGGCCCCCATACGGCGCTGCGCTCGGCGCTCAGCCGGCCCCCGCCGCCCCCGGCAGCGCCCAGCGCGAGGACCCCCAGCGCCACGCACCACCGCCAAATGCTACACATTTACAGGTCTACCCCCGACCGAGCCGCACCGCCGAGGAGCCGGGGGAGCGCAGCGACGAGGGGAAGCAGCCGGGAAGGCCGGGACCCTCGTCCTTCCCTCACCGCCGCACCGGGGAGTTCCGCATGGGGGCGGGGAGGGAGCGGGACGCGCGGCGCCTGGTCCCCGCGCGAGTGGCTGCGAGAGCGGCCGGCCGGCTCTGCTCAGCGCAGCATCCCGCAGTGAGCGAAGGAGAGAGGGAGGGGGGCGGACTCCCGCCTCCTCCGGCGGCCACCCGAGCAGCGGGCGGGCAGCACTTCCCTGAGCGGCGCTGCTGGGAGATGTAGTCCTGCGGGGCGGCGGCGGACCGAGCCGGGATAACCCGGAGGTCCCGCAGACCCGCAGCGCCCCGAGCGGCTGAGCAGCTCTGCTGTGTCCCCAAGGGTCGTCTCAGCGGAACGAGCCGGCTTTGTCTCTGCTTTTTGCGCTAGGTTCTCGGCATGACACATCGAAGTCGCCCAGAGTTTGTGCTGGCTATCTGACTGCGATGTGAGAAGTGAAAGAGTTTAGCGTCCTATAACCGGGCACAGCTAAGGACCGTATGGTTATGGAGTCACAGATTCGCACAGGATTGTAGGGATTGGAGGCCACTCTGGAGATCATCGAATCTGACTTAACCTGGGCAACGAAGACTGAGCTACAGAGGAAAAAGTCGAAATTTCTCCAAATGGATGAGCTGGTGGATCAGACAAGCATTGGTAAGATGGTAGTACAAAGGTGTAAGCACTGCTAAGGCACCAGGCACTGTGTATGTCCACTGTGCATAAGGACAGCTGTGCCAGAGAAAGTCACAGAATCATAGAATGGCACGAGTTGGAAGGGACCTCAAGGATCATGAATCTCCAGCCCTCCCACCACAGGCAGGGCCACCAACCTCCACATTTAATATTAGACCCTACCCCATACTTCATAACACAGTAATGAGCCACAAGTAGGACTAGAACGAATGAGATCCCGGTGGATCCCATGTTTGGGTTTCATAGGAATTGTGGATGTGGCATGTACTGCTTACCTGACTGCTGACTGTGTCCTCCATGATCTGGATCCACAAGTTTATCAGTACGAACAGCTAAACAAAGAGGATTTATCACATTCTCCATGTCTGAACAGTACCTTGTCCATTTTTGCCTCTGGAGGTGTTCAAGGCCTGGCTGGCTGGGATCATAGTCATCCTGATCCAGTTGGTGGTAACCCTGACCTCAAGAGGACGATGGAACTGCATGTTCTTTAAAATCCCTTCCAATCCAAGTCATTCTGTGATCCTATGATTCTTTAGAATATTTCTAAACAAATATTGAGTAAGGAAAACCTGGATTTCCAAATTAAGAAGACACCATGGAAAAGGTTAACAGGGTATTTAGCCTATCAGAGAAGTTTTTTTTTAGGGCTTGAAATGAGGCTCGAGAGGTTTTAAAAATAATCCTGTTTCTTGAAAACGCTCATAGCTAATACCAGACTGAATGCAGAGCAGCTCCATTTGCACAGAAGAGCCAGAAAGAAAGCACGAGACACTGTCATTTTATATATACATATATAACTGCATATGTATACACATATACTAAAATGCTTTTTTTCTTTTGTCATCTAACCACGGTAATATTCTCAGAATGAAAGCTTTGTGGAAGAGCTTCAGTCACAAGAGATACTTACAATTTATCTTCATAGTTTTTCTTGTCTTAAGGCAAGCAATACAGAACACTGAACCTCATCATCAAAGAGTTTTGAAGAAATTTTACATTTTGAAATACTCCAAATATGTTTGTATGTAAAAAAACCCACACATAATAAATCAGTTGCTTTGAGGAAATCACAGACCATGATTTTAATAATTTTTAATGAGCATCTTCATCAAAAGATGCCTTAGAAAAATTGTCAAGCTTTAAAAATATAATTTTTTACTTCCTGTTGTTCCTATTGGCATGACTTCTCAGGATTGCATTCCATCAGCAGCCAAAGACTTCCAACCCCTAATCTAAAAATTGATGCAGGTTGCATTTTATGCCTGCAGCCATTCAGCTCCTCTCTCTTACCTATCTTTACCTTCCTGATGTATTTTGCAGACAGAAATCACACTCCTCCTCAGCTTATGCTCTGCTGTGTGAAAGAAGCTAATAGCCTTATATTTATTTTAAAATACATTTCATAACTGTAAAAATCAATGTACTGCCTCTTCTTGTAAGGAGGTACTGGCACAATAAGGAAAGCACAGCAGCAATGTAGTAAAGGTGACACACTTTATCTCTTCCCTCCCTGCCCCCTCCCCTCCCCCTCCATCTTTCTCTCCTCCAGTTTTTCTTCCTCCATACAAATACAGCTCAGGGAGTCTGTGTGCAGATCTGACACTATTTGTCAGCACCCAAACAAGCTGTAAAATAAATCACACAAGCTAATTTTAGTTCTGGCTGGCAAAGCCAACACTGCTGCTATCCATATACTAATGCCTGTAATTTGGCTCAGAGAAAAATGTTTTGGAGGCAGAATTGTTTAACTCCTTCAAAAGCAGTTGGCCAACTGGGGCTCAACAGGCTTCCAGCTGGCAAGGACACAAGGGATTCTGTTCTCCAGTCGAGGTACGTTGCTTCTGGATGGAGCCACATAAAATCCTGAATTTGATACGGGTTTTGTTGCAAACTTGGATCTGCCAGCAAACATTATAAGACTTCTGCCACTTTGCTCTAATTAATAACTGAAAACCACCAATTAACTCTAGCGCTGGAGATTTGATTCTTAGTTCAGTTATTTGCAGCATTGCTCACAGAAGCTACTGCATGCGTTAGGGCTCTGTGGTTTGGGGGCACTATGTTGTAGTAGCACTGAATCTTGTCTCAGCAAAATGCTGTAACTTATGATCTTTCTGGGTTTTGGTTTTTTTTTTTGGTTATTGTTTTGTTTTTTGTTTTTTAATTATTCTAGTACATAGTAAGCCATGTAAGTGATCATTTAATGGTACAAATATTATTGTAGTATAGATAATTTTAAAGTAGTTGTGGCAGTGCCCCATTTTCTGCTTCCCTCCCCCTGAATTCACATCTTCAGAGTCACTGTATGTTGAAAATACAGTAACTGCCAAGAAGACCAGAGGTATCCTGGGTTGCATGAAAAAAAGGAATTAAATTAAGGGAGGTGATTCTCCCCCTCTACCCTGCACTGGTGAGTCAACATCCAGAGTGCTGTATCCAGTTCCAGGCTCCTCAGTGAAAGAAAGATAAGGAACTTCTGGAGAGAGTCCAGTGGAGGGCCACAAAGATGGTTAGGGGCCTTCAGTATCTCTCTTATGAGGAAAGGCTGAGAGATCTGGGACTGCTCAGCCTGTAGAAGACAGAGAAGGGATCTTATCACTGTTGATAAATATCTGAAGAGCAGCAGTCAAGTGGACAGGACTGGACTCTTTTCAGTAGTGTGCAGCAACAGAACAAGGGGCAATAGGCACAAACTGAAATACAGGAATTTCCGTAAGAATACGGGGAAAAACTTTACTGTGAGGATGACAGAGCACTGGAACAGAGTGGTGGTGGAGTGTCCTTCTCTGGAGATAATTCAAGACCCACCCGGATGCTTTCCTGTGTGACCTGCTGTAGGGAACTGCTTTAGCACTGTGTTGGACTTGATGATCTCCATATGTCACAGAATCACAGAATCACAGGGTTGAAGGGAACCTCAAGGATGATGAGTCTCCAACCCCCCTGCCACAGGCAGGGCCACCAACCTCCCCATTTAAAACTAGACCAGGTTGCCCACGGCCTTATCCAACCTGGCCTTGAACACCTCCAGGGACGGGGCATCCACAGCCTCTCTGGGCAGCCTGTTCCAGCACCTCACCACTCTCTCTGTAAAGAATTTCCCCCTGACATCCAACCTAAATCTTCCCTCCCTCAACTTAAAAACATTTCCCCTTCTTCTGCAGTTATCAACCCTTTCAAAGAGTTGATTGCCCTCCTCTTAGTAGGGTCCTGTCCATTCCACCCCTACAATTCTGTTATGTGAAATATTTCCAGCACCTCCAGACACCGCTTTCTGAAAATCTTTTGTACAGTTTTCTCGAGGCACTGCAGACACATTTGTGCTGCACTAATCTCACTGCAGCCAGAGAGAACTAGCAGGAGCTTGGAACAAAAGGACAGACTTGGATGTCTGCACCTGGTTCACAGCAGGAACCCACGGCTGGTTTATGCTCCTACACTTTGAGATGTGAAGATTTGGCTGCTTTGTAAGACTGAGACAAGGGCTCGCCATCAGCACGTTGCACTTCAAACCGATGCTGGCTAAGGGCAGCAGGAGGCCGCGAGGCCGCAACCCAACTTCTGAGCTCAAGCACAGGCGAGCGGCCTCCACCGGACGAGACCACGAGGGCGCAAACCCGGGGGACGGCGGGGGGACACCGGAGCAGCGGAGGCGCTTCTCTCCGGCACCGAGGCTCTGCCGATGCCCCTCCGGGAAACACGCGGGCGGCTCCGCCGTGCTAGCCTCAAGAGCTCGCGGCATCAGCAGCGAGGACGCCGCAATCCGCCCCCCCGGCGTGATGCGGCAGGTGGTGCCGCCCGATGGTGGCGGCGGCGGTGCGAGGAGGCGAGGGGCGGCGGGGGCGCAGGTGAGCGCTCGCCGTGGTTTCTCCCCCCCTCCTCCGCGTCGCGCATTGCGTTTGTTTCCGGCGGGCGCCGCGCAGGTAACGGGCCGGGGCCGCACTGCCGCAGCCGCACGGCCTTTCCCCTCTTTGGCCCTCTGTCCTCTGTGCAGCGGGCGTTTCCGGCGAGCCCCGGCCCCGCGGTGGGCCCGTCCTTTTCCGCTCGCGGCTGTTAGCTCTGGAGCCGAGTGGAGGCGGCGCGGCCTCGCTGCGGTTGTGTCGCTGCCTTCTGCAGGGCAGCGCCGGCGGTTGTTTGCGGGCGCGTTTTGTGGCACGGGAGGGCTCGAATGCTGTCGGCTGCGCTCCGTGACCAGACGTGGGGGTGCGGAGCGGAGCTCCTGCCTGGTGCAGGGTTTCCGTCTGTGGAGCGTGTTTGTGCTCACGCGTGCGAGTTGCTGACATGATGCATAGCAAATACAACCGACTTGCTTGTTAAAGACTGATAATCAAAAGCCTGATAAATTAGGTTTTGAGAATTCTTAGCTATCAACAAAACCTGGCACTTTTCTTCTGCACTTTTTGAAGAATGAGAGGCACGCTGAAAATAAAAGGGAGCCTTTCGTAGTTGTATAAGAAAAGCAGTGAACAGGCTGGTTCCGGTGCTGGCAGTTTGTAATAAGCAGAGGCAATCGGCCATGTAAGCTTAAGCTTTGCTTGCCTGAGAACTATGCAGAATTCTTCCAAATTCAGTGACCTTATGTTTGTTTGTGATTTGTCCATTTGTTTAAGTTGTTTTACGCTATATCCATGAGAGATATTGTGCCCTTAAAGGAGCAGAAATGATCAGGCACAATTATATGTGTGTTTACTCATGATGTTGTCATCATAGCGTCACTATAGCATGTGCAGTTGATGCTTCAGCAATAATATTAAATAAAAAAAAAAAGTACAATTTCTAGAATTCTGGAGATGTTTAGGAGAAGACACGATGTGTGTTTGGGTGTATCTTGAAAGATGTTTCAGGTTTGTTGGGATATGTGTTTAGAAATAAGCCTGGTGTGCATTTTTAAGTTGGCTGAGACCTGTTGTTTTCTTTCAGATACCTCAGCTTGCAGTAGCAATGGAGGCAGCGTTGCAAACTATGTGGTAATTAAAAATAGACAAAACCATTCCTTGCAGTACAAGACACTTCCAATATTATTCAATGCCTCACATCTCAGAAGATGAAAAGGAGAATGGTTCTGGAAACAATGGAAACACTGAAAAGAAACCTGGGAAAGAATCCTCAGAAGCTTCTCTTCGTGATCCTATAAAGTCGTACTGCATCTCAGATGCCTCAACTGTTTCTTTGGTGTCCAGGGGAGATGGACATTACCCATGGGGATGTCCTGTGACTCATACACGAGAGAAATTTTATACCATTTGCTCAGACTATGCTTTTTTAAACAGAGTAACATCTATTTGTAAAAGCCCAAGTGCTTCAGTTAGTGCCTGCCTGTCAGGCAGTGCTGCCTTAAATGTTGGAAATAACACACCTAGCTTGCTGGGCATTCAAACTGGTGCTTCAGAGATAATCTACAGTGAAGATGCTAACTTGGAAACCTTGTCTGGCAGCCTTGGAAAGCTTCCGCTGGCATGGGAAATTGACAAATCAGAATTCAACAGCGTGACTGCGAATCATAAAAACAAAGCAGGTGAGATGGTGATGTGTGAGTGGTAGAGGAAGAGTTGCTTTTCAGAACTTGCTTGTGAAGGGGCATGGTTGAAACATGTATTTCTTGATGGAGTGCTACAGAGAGCCTGTACGTCATTTCAAACAACTTGCTCATCAGCAAAAGAGAGAGTGAGGTAGGAGGAGTGAAAGCCAAATGTAAGTGGCCATCAAACAAGACTGGTTTGTTCTTAACTGTGTGTGGTGGCTTTGGTGTCTCTGGTTAGTAGAATCTGATGAATTTTGCAGTGTTTATTTTTGCCTGTTAAATACAGTTTTGTCACTTGAATTGTTGCCAGGTACTGCAGAGGTATGCTTGGAAATTAAAGGTGTGCTTTATTCATTATAAGAAGTAAATGAGATCATTATAGGTATCTAGGAGAGCAGTTTGTTTCTGTAACAAAATTGTATATGTTTTGATTCTCTGTATGTATATGGTGTTAAGGAGCCAGTTCCATTACAACTGGCTTTACTGCCACCTGTGTTCTTTCTCTCAGATTGCAGCTGTGAATCAAGCACCCATATCTGCATGGTTTTCTTTGTTTTGTAATCCCTCTGCTTACTTACAGCTGCCTGTAGCTTCTTTTTTTTCCTTCTGTTTTTGTTCTGATGACTAGCTAGTTAAATAGCTGTGTTATCCACCTCATTGTGGATATCCACAGTTTAGCAAAACGTGAACATTTTTAGCAAATTTCTGTTGTATTTTAATGTGTACAAGTAGTATCATCAAATAAAATTAAGAAGCAATGATTACATCTTGCCAGATGGTTAATTTAGCCAAAAATAAAATACTTGTAGTGTGCTTTATTTGGATATGGTGGCTTCAGAATAAATTAAATACTTAAACTATTTTTTGCTGTTCCACTAACTTAGTGGCTTGAACAGGATGTATTATTCTTTCTGACTTTGCCCATAAGCTTTCATCAGAAAGAGTAGCTGGTTGTGAAAAGTAAAGTAAAAAAATATATATACTTTGGCTGTGAAAAGCAAATGTTTAATTATATTTTCCTATACATTTAATGTTATGTGATGGGAAGTTTGTGTTAGGCTGTCTGTTAGTCTGGCAACATATTTTCAGTTTTCAGAGAATGTGTTTCTGGGACAGCTGATGTAACTCAGAGAGTAATCAGATTGACTGCTTTCTCAGATTAGTTGAGCAGATCATTTTTAATTCTCTTAAAAAAAAAAAAAAAAAAAGTTTGTTATGTAGCAAATGGGTTCTTCAGTATTTACAGGCCCTTTGAAAGTCTTGATTGGCTATTTGACCCTTCATCAAAGTGTTTAGTCCCAGTTTGCAATTACACAGCCAGCATCTGTTGTTTGAGGTGCGTGCTATTTCTAACAGTACTTAAGGAATAGGGTATAAAAGGTAAGCAAGGTATTAATTTGTTTCTGAAATCTTCTTCACAGGCAACATGAAGAAACAAGTGGCAAAGAAAAAGTCCTCGGACAAAAAAAGCAAACAGTACAAGGAGTGCCCTCAGCTCTCTGCTCTTGAAGATGTGAAGGAAAGGAAAGTGTTGGACCTTCGAAGATGGTAGTATTTATGACATATATTTGAGATTATCCTCATGCAGTTTGTTGGTAAACACTGTTGCTTATTATCTAAAACATCTTAAAAATCTCTTAATTTTATTTTACTAGAAAGACTGCATAGACTGTGTGCGCTAAGCATGTGTACTCTAAATCTCATACTTTCTGAAAGAAGAAAAGAATGAGAGCTTCTCATCTGCAGAAATCCTAAAGCTTTTCTCATTTCTGTAAACAACTTTTTGTTTTAATATGGAATCAATTTATGTGGAAGTTAAGTGCTTAAAGCAATGCAGGTTTACTGGCAAGGTCAGGCAAAAACTAACTTTAAGTATAGTACTTTTTTTTCTTTTAAGTTTGAAATGCTAGGTAAAAATCTGTCAATTCTATACAGTCTTTGTATATTGTGTGAACACAGTTAATTTAATGAATTCATCTGGTTCTTACCATATGTCTCTTACATCAGGGAGTTGGAATTAGACTAGAGAATCTGCAACCCGGAATGTCATTTACTGGCAAATGGTTGGAAATGCAGTTTATTAAAAATTTGTATCTTTAGAAAACATATGTATAGAACCTGTTGTATATTCTTACAGGATCATTTGTACAGAACTTCTGTAGGGCTGTTAGAAATTTAGCTGCTTTTTATGAGATGGAGTAGTAATATTTGACAAGCATTAGTGAATTTATTAGTTGTTTGTTTTTTCCTGAAAGGATGTGCTTTTCTGTAGAAGTGAAGTAAAAGATTTAGTATAGCCTGGTCCCTCAATGGTATGGCACAAAGCAAAGAAGTTCACGTTGCTCATGTGTGTAACTGGATCAAGAATGTTTACTGATGCATTTGTTGTTGCTGTTGATTTAGGTATTGTATTAGTCGACCTCAGTACAAGACTTCTTGTGGAATTTCTTCATTAGTGTCTTGCTGGAATTTCTTGTATAGTACACTGGGGGCTGGCAGGTGAGTCACACATGGACACCCATTTTCCTCTAGGGAATCTAAAATGTGGTGTCAATTACTTTATTAAATAAAACTTTTTTTTTTTTTTTTTTTTTTTTCCCCTCAGCTTACCACCTATTACTCAAGAAGAAGCTTTGCATATATTGGGTTTTCAACCCCCATTTGAGGAGATTAGGTTTGGTCCCTTTACTGGAAATACAACTTTAATGAGGTATGCTCAGTTCTTCTGATGCAGCCAAATAGTTATTACATGGAAAACTAGCATGGTATAAACTAAATCATAAAACACCTAAAGATATAGAAGCAATTCATTTATTAAGAAAGGAAAGAAGTTGTGACTGGCGTATGTTAGATCGTAGAGCAGCAGAGCATACATGGGTGCTCTGAGAATGTGTGAAGAGTTTTTATAATAGCTGTTATCTATGATGTGATGTTACACAGATATGAGAACATAAATTAAAATGTTTAATTTTTTTTAATTCAGTTTGATTAGTGGATGTGCTTCAGTGAATACAATTCCCTGGTTAGGAAATTTATTGGCTCTCATTTTCCTGTTTTTGAAAATGCTTGTTAAGTGCTTATTGGTATCATTAAAACAGCCTGAAATGACACTTGTTTTAATAGTAGCTTTATGTAAAAAATAAAACTGAGACTTCAAAATGAGCTGAGTTAATTTGTTCCTTTGCTGCAGCAGAACTCTTCAGGATGAGTTTGAGGGGGAAAGATAGGGCTGAAGTCACAGAAGTCCTGGACTTTTAAGTTCTCTTATTTCTGCTCTGCTGCTTTCTGATCTTGAGGAATAAGGTCTAAAATCTATGCCCTTTCTTTGTTTTATGGAACTCAGAAAATCTTTTACAATTAAATAAGACTATGAGATTTGAACGTCTTGAAAAGGCCTTGGTGTGTTACCCACATGCCAAAGACTGAAAATTTTTTGTGTAAGATTGAAAAATTTTGCAGTTTTCTTAATAGGTCTGTGAATCATATTTCATCTAGTTGATATTCTTTAAAGGCAGTGTGTATGATTTGTCACAGAATGTGGGTGCTGGATTTGAAAACGTGGCAGCAGTCTGTTCTTAAATAGTGGCATACTGTCTAGATTATTGAAGTGTCGTGAGAACTTCCTTCTCTGACTGAGAAGACTCAGACCCAGTTTTTTTTTTTGTTTTTTTTTTTTTAATCTCTTAGGAATATGTCAATCCTTACAGAACAAGCTTATAGTACATTCTGTCACTTTATGTTAACAGTCTGTACAGCAGAAAGTGTAACTTGGTGTTCTTCTTTCTTTTTGCCTTTGAGTGCCCTAAATGCTACAGAAAAGCACTTTTTTAGTGTTTTTTCCCAGACAAATAATTTTTAAACATATGGCTGACTGGAAAACAGGAGGGCTGAGAGACAAACCCATCCTAACATAATTTTATGATTGAGATATTATCTTGAGGGAATATAAATTTGAATCCTCTAGCGTTGCAAGATGAAGTGAATATCTGAGACAGACCTGCTGTCGCTTGCTGTTGTGAGGAGTTCTGGCACTGGACTCATGTAATGCTTTGGGAACATGACAGAAGCCCAGTGTGATATGCAGGAAGTCCTACTGAAGTCTCTTGTCTTCTAATGTTTTAGAAGATTCCCACTGTGTGCCTTACAAATCATGGCTGGAACTTGGCAATACAGAGGTTGGGCCTTTCTGAAGGCTGAATAACTGAAAATTAGGTGCAACTGGCACGAACAGAATAGGGCTAACATTTCTAAATCCAATGCTTTGCTAATTATGCGTTCCATAAAGGGTCTGAAAAAGCAAAGGAGAAAGCTCTCAGTATTTATTTACCTTCCTAGAATGATTTGTTTGTGTTGTGGTAATTTGCAGTCCATACACTAGTGTTACAGGTACTTAGTAGCACCCTGTAACTTCTTTTCTAAACTGTCAAGCAGGGAAGTGAGGAAAAGATAAAATTTGCATTTAACAACTCTTGAGTTACTGCAATCTTTAAACTTATTGTTTCAGATGGTTTAGGCAAATAAATGATCACTTCCATATCAAGGGTTGCTCATATGTTCTTTATAAACCTCATGGAAAGAACAAGACAGCTGGAGAAACTGGTAAGTAGCTAATCCTAAAGCATTCACCTTACTGTATCTAAATTGAAAAAAAATCTGCAATGTACTGCATTTGGCAGGGCAAATTATTTAGTGCTTCTGTTTCAGGTAAGCTATCAAATATCCTGTCTGTAGAATTTTAAAGTAGCCAGGTTTCCTGGCTGTGTTTTCTGTAATACTGGAGAAGCAGCAATTTTTTAATTATTATTTCAACATTTTAGAAATCTCTGTATAAAAATTTAGAATGTACAGCATCAGAGTATTAATATAATAACTAAATTAAACGTTTTGTACTTCTAAAAATAATTTCCTGAAGTTGTATTCATTGATAGTGATGGTTGTATACCATGATAATGATAGGACAAGGGCGAATTGTTTTAAACTAAGACATTGGAAATTTAGGTTAGATATTCTGAAGAGATTTTTCACTCTGAGAGGTGGTATGATTTTGGTGTATTTACAGACTATATATTCCATTTCCTTAGCACAGTCTGTGGCAGATGTTAACTTTTTTGTGCCAAGACAGAAATAAAACACTAGGTCAGAAGTTTTGAATCAACGTTATTTTGCATGTCCCTGTCAGAGCACATACTCTAATTTAAAATAAGTGATGTAACTATTTTGTAGTAGGAAGTACAACTTTGTTGTTGCTGAATATGCTATGCTGGATCGAAAGCACTCTGAGCTGTAACATCAACTTTCTTTTGTAGCTGTGGGGGCCCTTGCAAAGCTAACGCGTGGACTGAAAGATGAATCAATGGCCTACATCTACCATTGCCAAAACCACTATTTTTGTCCAATTGGATTTGAAGCAACCCCAGTAAAAGCTAGTAAAGCATATAGGTAAGATTGGATGCTTATACTTATTTTAGTGGAGAAATGTACAGAAAAACTTACTGCAAGTTGATACCAGTTTTCTCTTTTAATGGTATTGTGTATGTTGTGAAAACATTTGTGTCCGAACTAGCAAAACACTGTATTCTTAAATAAATGATTTAAAGCTAAAAACAACTGAGCAAGCTAGACTGAGAAAACTTAAACAAAAACCATCAGTGGTAGTTAGAAGCCACTTAAAGATGTCTATATGTATGGAATAGTTATTTACAGGAAGGACAATTAGCAAGTCTGAAAAAAAAAAACCCAAAAACAACAGACTTAAAAGCAAGGTGAAAGTGCATATATGACTTAGGGACTAGAAGTAAAAAGCTTTGAAGTGGTACTAATCCATTGTGGAGCAGACATGATGAAATCTGCAAGTGCTGAAACAAATATTTGTTTATTTTGAGAACAGGGGATCTTGTAGTACTGCACTATTGTGCTTATGTATGTTTGCAGTGTTGACTAAGAACGGTGACAAAATTAGAGTGTAAAACTTAGAAAAATAAGTAAAACTTCCTGAATAATTTGTTACCAAGAATCTTGAAAAGAGGGATGATGAGAAGCTTGAAGAAATTTCTGTCATAGTATGTTTGGCTTTTATAAATGACTACTGTAGTGCTGAAACACTTCTTGAAGAGAAGGGAAAATGTAATATGACAATTGTTTTAGAATAAAAATATGATTTTAATTTCAGATTTGTCAGTAATTTGACATTGCTCAGGATAAAATAGTGGAACAATCAGTATGAGTTTAAGTTATATATAGGTTTAAATGGAAAATGATGGCACTGAAATTCATACTTACATTAGGTTAAATTCTGTGTAAAACCACAAATTTCCTCAAGATTGACATTTTTCAGCCCTAGTGAACTTCATCTGAGACTCTGTAATGTTATTAACTTGCTACTTTATGGTATACTGAGAGTAGTTTTTCTTCTTTGTGCATCATTTACAGAATCATATTCAAATTGCTATTCCTGTCTCTAAGTTGTGGTTGTCTCTGGTTGTGAACAGTATGTGTCAGAGGTTTTCTTGATGCACTTTATCAAGGTTCATCTGCTGATCAGTATTTAGTAATGGTATCAATGGGCATAAGAAAACAATCTCTGAGAAAATTAGCAGATCCCAATAGCAGGAAATAAGATGTAATGAAGAGTGTAAGTCACTGGTGTGAGGTGAGCCTCAGTCTTGTACTTTGCTTACCAGCCAGTCTGTGATTTGGCTGTGTTGAAATATGTAGTGTCATGTCAGGAAATGAAGAAATGTTAACTCTGCTTTTAGAATTTAGAGTGGTAGCTGTATGGGTGCAATAAAGCATAATCACCTGAATCTACTCTGTTCCCAATGTAAGGCTGTAACCAAGGGATTAATGAAAATTTCTATAGTCATAGAGCTGAAAAAGACCACTGAGATCATCTAGTTCAACTGGTGACCCATCATCATCACGTCCTCTAAACCATGTGCCTCAGGGATGGTGATTCCACCACTACCCAGGGCAGCCTGTTCCAATGGCTCACTACTTCTTTGGAGAATAAATTTCTCCCAGTATCCAACCTGAAACTTCCTTGGTGTAACTTGAGGCCATTACTTCTCATTCTATCACTGTTACCTAGGAGAAGAGGCCGATCCCCATCTTGCTACACCCTCCTTTCAGGTAACTTTATAGAGTGATGGTGCCTCCCCTGAGCCTCCTCCAGACTAAACAATCCCAATTCCCACACATGTTCCTTTCGAGTCTTGATCTCTGTACCCTTCACAGCTTCATTGCCCTTCTCTGGTCGTACTCTGGGGTAGATGTCTTCCTTGTAGTGAGGGACCCAAAACTGAACGTAGCACTCGAGGTGTAGCTTCAGTAATGCTGAGTAGAGAGGGACAGCCACCTCCCTAGTCTTGCTGGCTTATCTATTTCTGATGCAAGCCAGGATGCTGTAGGCCTTCTTGGCCACCTGGGAACACTTCTGGCTCATGTTCATCTGGCTATCAACACCCCCAGGTCCATTTCTTCCACACAGCCTTCCAGCCGCTCTGCCCCAAGCCCAGAGCATTGCAGGGGGTTGCTGTGACCAAAGTGCAGGACCCAGCACACGGTCATGTTGAAGCTCATACAATTAGCCTCAGCCTGTTGATCCTGTATTTCTAGATTCATCTGTAGGGCCTTCCTATTCTTGGGTAGATCAACACTTCTTCCCAACTTGCTGCCATTTGCAGGCTTTCTAAGACTGCATTCAATTCCCTCATCAGTATATGAACAAAAGAGTATATAAGGTGGTTGTGGGCTTTTTTCCATGCTTTTATTTTTACTTTTTTTTTAATTGAGGTTTCATACACTGACATGCTATGTGGTGACAAGGGTGGCCCAGTTTGAAGTTCAGCACGTTAATCTACTTAAGATTACTAAACAGTTAATGACTTGCTTACTCCATCACTTACTAAGAGTATGCACTGGAAGAACAAAGGAGTTAAAGTAATAAATAAAATGTGCAAATTAGATTGAAAGTGCAGTTAAAAAAAAAAAAGTGGTGTGATCCAGTGAGTGGAAATTTCTGATGCCTTGTAAATCTAGTTTGAATTTATGTTGCTTAGTAGTGAACAAAAGCAGTATAGTATTTTACCCATGATTGAAATGGATTCTCAGTCACTACTGTTATTATTTTTAAGTCAGTATTGGATTTCTTTTTCTTAACAACAGATCTCTCCTAAAGGTGTAATATGAAGTAATGAATTCAAGGAGCTTTTACAGTCTTATTTTAGGCTGGGGCTCAAACCATAGGAGCATCCTGTTTTCTTTCTGTCTTCTAACATCTTGCTCTGAAAAATCTTGTTAGTACCCCAGAGGTGCTGGCATTAGATTTGGTAGTAATTCTTGTATACTTTTTGCTAGTTATATAACTAGAAAAGGTTTTTCTAGTTATAGAAAAACTTTTGATTAACTGTAATACTAAGAGACCTTTAAGCTTAAAGTGAAATGGGTAGATAGATTTCTAGGCTGAGCTTAGAAGACAGTTCTTAGGTCAACCATAGACTTCCTATGATCTTAGGTTGCTGGATTTGGACTCAGGAGACCTGGGTTCGGTTCCCAGTTCAACCACAGACTTCCGTTGTGATTTTAGGTAAGTCAATCTATCCTGTGTCTCAGTTTACCAGGTGTGGGATGATGGAGTACATTGTTACTTTACAGGGAATGTTAGGAATAAGTAAGCAAATAGTTGCAAGCAGTAAGGCCATATACTGTTTATTACCTAGGCAGGAAAAATGTCAGCTTTTGTTACTGTTGAAACTGAAGTACCTTTTCATTGGATAATTACACACAGGAAGTCACAGGGCTATGTATGTGACCTGTCTGCCCTAATGCCTGTCACGAACTTTTCCCGAAACAGTTACTACAGGCCATGAATTTCTGGAAAGTTGCTTGCAAATGTGAATTAGTATCAGTTGAGGGCTTGGTTTGCTTTGTTTTTATACATTAGGCGTTCAGGATAAAGTGACTAACATTAGGAGTTATTTTCCTGTATGTTGCCCTATTTCTTTTAATAATAACTGTTAGAGGGGCTGTAGTTTAAAAATGGTGGAAGGAGCTAATTGATGGCTCTGTCAAAACTGGGGGGTAAAGTGTTTGTTCCCCTCTCACATGGCTTTTCACAACTCTTACTTGTATTCTTGTACGTATGTTTATATTTAGATCTTACCCTAGATTGCCTTTCAACTAAGTAAAGCAATTTTGAAGATCTGTCTTTTCTCTGAATAGTAAGCAGTAGTATTTCTGTCTTGCTTAGATATATATAACATCTTTGTAATTTATATGGATATTTTAATCTTTCTTCCTTTTTAGTATGCACAGTAAGTCTTACTAGCATTATATGTTCTATTGAACAGAGGTCGTGTTTTGCAGCAAGAAGTAGAATACTGGATCTTAATTGGAGAGCCGAGCAGAAAACATCCAACAATACACTGTAAAAGGTATGTTATTTCATAAGAATTTTTAAGTTAGGCATTTTTAAAGAGCAAGGAATTTGTATGTATCTCCTAAGGGCCACTAACAGACTTTTCTGCTGAGTTCATTTCTACTGAATGAATATACTGTAGTTTTAAGAGAAGCGGTTGCTTTAATGGGAAGCTTCATCTTGACTTCAGGGCTAGCTTTGCAATTTTAGATGTGGCAGGACAGAGGAAAACCAAAGTTTGTTTCTCTTAGATGTGACAGCATATTAGTCAGGCAGAGAAGACACATAATGTGCCTGCAATCATATCAGATGTGATTTATAAGCCGTGTGAACCTTGACTGAGCACTGGATGTCTCAAGATCTAGTTTAGATGTAGGTACAGCCTGTAATCTGCTGCATCATTAGTTTATACATACATAAAACCAATATATTCATGGTGAGGTCTCGTTCGTAAGAAGTTGGTGAGTAAACTAGTTGCACAGACTAGGACAGCTAGAGGGTTCTGTATTGAAGTTTCCTTGATTTAATTTATCATGGCAAATGTAACTGTTAAACAGTTTTCTCAGCTTTATTTGATGTTCTGTTTTGTAGAGCTTAGTATTAATATCTGGAAGGGTAGAACAGTGCAAAAGAATAGTATTTCTCAGGAAAGAAGTTCCTTAGCCAAAACAAAAATTTTAACAAAAATGCTCTGCCATGCAGGCCAGTTTATTATGCAGTAGGGTTTTTTTTTTAATAAATTAGGAAAAGAATTGCTGGGAGGGCAAGGAAGTCACAGAACTACTTTTTCTTTTCTTCATTCTCTCAATTATTTTGAAAGATTATTTGAAAGAGCTTATCTGATATAGACAGACAGATCAATCTGAGTACCTAAAACTCAGTTTGTCTTTTTCTTGGTTTGTGATGTGACTGTCCACAATTGTGAATAGTTGTATGTTTTGGACTGCTGAGATTAAGTGCAACAAAACAAAAAATCACACTATGTATGTGTTTCCTTTATTGAGAAGCATAATCCTATGCATCCTGCTGACAAACATTGTCCTGTGGTGTATGAACTACAAATGGGAAATGCAAACTCATGTAATACAATAGATGTCACCATGGTAAAAACCAGTAATTCCTCAGTCCCACCAAGAGCTAGCAAAAAGTTCTGTGTATTAGGTAGGATGGGGAAAAAGGTTGGGACAGAAATCTGTTTTCTGAACTTGGAAGGTGATATAAAAGAGAAATGTGTAATTTGATGTTTGAAGAACTGAAAAAGTGATATATAGACATAAAGATGTGTAAAATACAGGGATATTTATTTGCGCTGGTCTAGAAAGAGCTATGAAATTGTGAAGAGCTGAGTAGATGGGGAATGATTGAATTAGAGGTGGGACTTGAACAGAATGGAAGTGTGGGTAACGGGTAAAACTGTCTAGTAGAAACATTTGATGGATGAGGAAAACAAGGATTTGACTGAAATGCAATGCAACAGCAAAAGGTATGGTACAGTAAAAGGAACTTTTCTCTTTGCCAAAAGTACATTTAGCTTCTTCCTTTCAAAAGTTGATGAGTTGGCAAGCAACACAACAAATGACTTTTGATGCAATTATTCGTTTTGGAAGCTATTAACTAAGAGCAATACAATATCTGTGAATGCTTCAATTTAAAAAAATTAAGTTTTTATATCTAACTTGATGTCTCCAATACAGAGGTGTTTATATTTTACACATTTGTTTATCTTTAAATTCCTTGTGAGACTGTTTAAAACCTCAGATTTCTATTCTTCTGTGTGTAAAGGAGGTGCATGGTTTTGAGGCTTCAAATTCTCAGCAGAGTAGTAATCTTATTTTGTAGGTGGGCAGATATTGTCACTGACCTAAACACCCAAAATCCGGAGTACCTAGATATTCGACACCTAGAGAGAGGACTGCAGCATCGGAAAACAAAGAAGGTAAGGTAAATGCTATTTAGAAGGAAGAAAATTTGTGATAAATTTTGGCAAACCTGTTCATACTTGAGCAGTTAAAAACTTTTTATGAAGTGATTGCAGAAGGAAAAAGTCAAGTGTGTGTACTCACATGCAGTCATGAATGTTTACTTGCAGAACAAGACATGATTTAACAGTAACCTGGCATATGCTAGGCTGTCTGCCTATACCATATATTTGGTAAAAATATTTAACCTTTGTTGGCTTAAAATTAAGCTGCAGCAAGTATGGAAATATTCTACAGATAAATTATAGACTGATCCTCTGAATCCTCTTGATGCTACATGTAGTCTGGAAAGAAAATACGGTAGAGTATCAGACAGAAGAATGCACGTGCATCTGTTAACTTTATTTATTGTTATGTATTATTTATGTATCATAACTATATATATTACTGTATTTCTTTCTATAGATAAGCTTCTATCTTGTATGTGGGAGAGGGGACTCTATTCTTAATTTGCAGGTTGAAAGTCTGACATAATATGCTGGAGAGATTACTTGAAATGTGGTGATATGGAAGATGGTGTCAGCATGATGACAAGAGAACAGAACAGACAATTTGTGTGAAGATGGCTGGAAAATAAAAACACTAACAGAACATAGGTTGTGTTAGCGATAGTTTGTACTAAACCATGAAGAATAAAATGGATTATTTAAAAAGATAATAAAGAAAACAGATGAATCAAAGACTGACCAAGGCTGGAATACGCCTCCAGGATCATCTAGTCCAACTGTCCACCTACCACCAATATTTTGGCACTAAAACAGTAATACGTCTAAACATTTCTTGAACACTTCCAGGGATGGTGACTCAACTGCCCATTCCAGCACCTCTGGGAAATTATCAGAATTGATTGAGCAAAGTTTTTTGTTTTGTGGGTATGCTTTTGTGTTGCTATAGTTGTTGGTTTGTTTGTTGCTAATTGATTGATTGATTTTTAAAGAATTCTGTTACCTGAGAAGATCTTTATTTCAAATATCTACTTAAGCACGAAAGCACATTTGTAATTTATAACAAAGAACTTTTTAAATTTTGTTAGGTTGGAGGAAATCTTCATTGCATCATCGCCTTTCAGAGACTTAACTGGCAAAGATTTGGTCCTTGGAATATTCCATTTGGAAGTGTCAGACAGGATAAGCAATCCCTAACACAAGGACAAGGTATTGCCAAATCTGAAAGTGAAGACAATATCTCTAAAAAACAACATGGACGACTGGGTCGATCTTTCAGTGCTGGTTTCCATCCAGAGTCTACGTGGAAAAAATCTAGTCTTCGTGAGAGAAGGAACAGCGGGTATCAGAGCTATAATGATTATGATGGAGATGATTAGAATGAACTTCAGGTAATAGAGTTTATACATCGAGGTCAGTTTTAATCAACACAGAGTAGGGGTTTATTAGTCCTAGGATACATATGAATAGAAAATATGGTATAAAATACAGCTTTGTAATCCTTAGATCAGTTATGAATTATATGGTTGCAGTGGATGGCATCTGATACATGAACTGACAGATAAGCACAGATTATTGTACTTTTGTAATCAAAAGCAGATATGACAGCTAAATCAATCACTTACTTTGAAATGACTATATTATATCCTGATCTGTGAGAATAAAACAGCAGATTGAAATTAGCCAGTGCAACAGATTTCATTGAAAATACTTGATATTCAGAAGCATGAAAATGTACTATATGACTTTATAAAAAGGCTTATACTGCATATGGTATAAGGATAAAAGTAAACATTTGCCTTCCTTTTTAGCATTCCATTTTGTTAAGGCTGCTGATACCCAGTGAAAAGAAAGAAATTACATAGGTTAGAAAACCTTGTCAGATTAACAAAATGAATGTATATTCTCAATCTAGTTGTCAGTAGAATTCTCTGAGTCAGATAGTAGTGTTTTGTAGGTAGATCCCAGTTACTTTTCCCATAGTGAGATACCTGTTTTAGACTGAGAAGAATTGCTGGTGGCAAGGAAGGTTCGAAGAGGGTCATTTACTGCTTTTGCTCTGTGGATACAGTAGCAGGTTTCCTATCCTGTGAGCTCTGGTGAGCAGTGACTGTGTAACGCAAACTTGTGAAAATCAGTTTTATAAAGCTGCATTTAACCTGAGCCCAATGAGCTGGCTGAACAGAGTGTTCTGCTGGCAATTCTTTTCCTTGTTCAGTCTTAAAACTGCTGCTGTTTTTGTGCTGCTCTCTTAATTTTGTATGAAGGTGATGCAAGTGCCCAAAACTGCTGGCAGCCCTTATGATATACCTCTATGCCAGCAAACAATCCATGTCTTTTCGGGTGTCCACGTGCAGTCTTTTTTTTTTCTTTTTTTTTTTTTTCCTTTCTGGTTTATTCAATTGTTTGCCCAAATGCATCTCGATGGTTGTAACTTTGTGTGCAGACATTCATACCTGCTCAAGGATTTTTATTTTTTACATAAAATGATTTGTCATGTAATGCAGGGTTTTTGTAGGTTGATGCTATTGTTAACCAAAAATGGGAGGGAGACTTTTGGACTTCTGTTCATTCAATAAAATTTGTTTTCTATTTTGTCTTGTTTCTTTTATCTTGGTAAGATACGTTGATGGAAGACTTTCAGGAAAATAGGTAAATGAAGGACTGGATTAGCATACAGAATCATTAAGGTTGGAAAGGACTTGCAAGATCATGAAATCCAACCACCAGTCTGCATGCTGGTGGGAGACGCACAGTTCTTGAGTGCCTTCAGGGACGGTGACTCCACCACCTCCCAGGGCAGCCTCTGCCTGCACCTCACCACTCTTCCTAAGAATTTATTCCTTCTTTCCAGCCTGTTTAGCTGACTAACCCTGGGGTCAGGACCGCTTTGCATGCTCAGAAGGCTGCATACCCTTCTGCTACTTAGCATCCTACAGCTTTCAAGCTGACGGTTGAACAAAGCTCTTGAAAACGTAGGCGCTTTCCAGGTGAAAACTTCTGCAAGCTGAATTTGGATGGGGAATTTAACGCTTTAAAAGGTTGAGCTCCCTCCCCTAGCGAGAGCCGTATAGGGCGGTGCTGCCCCGCCCATCGCAGCGCCCGGCTCCACCCCGCCGGCTGCCCTTCCCGGCGGGCAGCGCGGCAGGGCGGTGAGCACGCATGCGCACTCCGCAGAGGGAGGCCGGGAGACCGTGGGGGGTTTCTCGGCTTGGTTCGTGTTCCCCTCTCGCGTCGGACTCCGCCCCCAGACTCTTCCTGCGCCGCCAGGTGAGCGGTGCTGCGCGCCCTGAAGATCGTCCGTAGGGCGGCTTGGTCTCTCGCTGGGGTCAGGCCGGTTGGGCGGTACCGGGCGGCCGCGGGGAGCGCAAACCCGTGTCGCGCTTGACCGACATTTGGGGGTTCTCTGATGTTAAACCCTGAGGGAGCCATCCGAAGCGACGGGACGGCGTTAGCGGCTTTGGGTTATTTGTGGTAACAATGTTCTTGAGTTTTCGGTGGTAAAACTCCAGCGGTTCATACGGTTCTTGGGTTTTGTACTTTGAATTGTGCCTCATGGACTCTTCTCTCTCAAGATAGCTAAGAGAGGACAATGGGAGTTCAAGGGCTTTGGAAACTGCTGGAGTGCACTGGAAGACCTATAAACCCACAAATACTGGAAGGAAAAATTCTTGCTGTTGGTATCCTTTAAGGCTGAGGAGCCGAATTTGTAAGAGAATTTATTCAAACCACTTCACTTAATTCTATACAAACAAGTTTGTTTTGTTTTGTTTTAAATTATTTTAAATTGTGACAATACTTTGATATTTTGCCCTTCTACTATGTACTGTTGAGACCTCACCTGGAGTACTCTGTCCAAATGTGGAGTCCTCAGTACAGGAGAGATGTGGACCTGCTCGAGTACATCCAGAGGAGCACCATGAAAATGAACCAAGGGGTGGAACGCCTCTCCTACAAGGAC
Source organism: Tetrao urogallus (assembly GCF_951394365.1). Classification (NCBI taxonomy): domain Eukaryota; kingdom Metazoa; phylum Chordata; class Aves; order Galliformes; family Phasianidae; genus Tetrao; species Tetrao urogallus. The sequence continues at coordinate 53,218,663 of NC_136813.1, forward strand.
AGGCTGAGAGAGCTGGAGCTGTTCATGTTCGTGAAAAGAAGGCTCCAGGGAGATGTGAAAGCAGCTCTTTAGGGAGGCTATAAGAAGGAAAGAGATAGACTTTAGCAGTGTCTCCTGTGACAGGACAAGGGGAAATGGTTTCAAACTAAAACCATTTTCAGTGGGATTTAGATTGGAAGTAAAGAAAAAAGTTTTTATGATAAGGGTAGTGAGTGAAGCAGTGGAATAGGTTGCCCAGAGAGGTGGTGGATGCCTCATCCCTGGAGACATTCAAGATCAGTCTGGAAAGGGCTCTGAGCAGCCTGACCTACTGTAAGTGTCCCTGTTCCTTGCAAGGAGTTGGACTAGGTGACCTTTAAAGGTTCCTTCCAACTCAAATTACTCTTTGCTAATTGTTTGTAACTTCTGTATGAGCTTTCCTATCATATAAACTTGGTTAAATACTGGAAAAATGTTAGAAAGATGTGGAAATAAGTTATCCTTCTTTTATTTATAAACATTACTGAGGAAATAATGCTTGCTGCACAGCAGTTTCAATTTTGCTTTTTGTCCAGGGCAAGAAAAGCAGGATTTATTCCCTGAAGTTCACTGAAATATATGGATAACAGTGGGTTCAGTAGGCCAAGCATGGAACAGCAAGCCACTCGGTCAAATTTGCACTTTATAGAAACTGTTAACATGCAATCTTGTGTCTATATCATATTATCTCCTCTTAACCATTATTTAAGATATCAGTATTTGGTTGAACCAGGCAATAAAGGGAGTCAGAGATCGTCATGGTAATACTATACAAAATGCTCATCTCCTCACTCTTTTTAATCGACTCTGCAAGTTGCTGTTCTTTCGAATTCGGCCTGTCTTTGTTTTTGATGGGGAGGCACCACTTCTGAAGAGACAGACCTTGGTATGTACCTTTTCTGAGTCACTGCAATATAAAATATGGTGCATGTCTGTTGATACTGAGTAGCCATTTTAAAATTCCTTGGATTCTGTTTATACTTCTCAGCCATGAGGGTGGAGGGCTTGAAGCACGCTGTTGTCCAGATGTTCTTCATAATCCCAGTCTTTGTCAGCTCTTGGAGCATGCAGCTTCTCCCTTTTGATTGATATATTTTCAGGTTTGATTTTCACACCTACCAGACTGTAGAGAGGTGGATGATGGCAAAAGACTGACTTCTACTTCAGAATGGATCTGAACATGACTCTTGCAAGCATTTGTACCCAGAAGCTGAAAAACACTGCAGTCCCACAGAGGCCACTGACCCAGACTTAGAGGATTTGAAGGCTATGTCTATGTAGAGTGAGTTAGGAGTTGCTCATAGGCTCAGCATGCAGAGTTATAAGAGTTGTTCGCTCGATGCGTATCTTCAGCATCCAGCAAAATTAACTGGTGTTTTTTGTTCACAGGCAAAGCGAAGGCACAGAAAAGAATTGGCCGTCAGTGATTCCAGGAAAACTGCAGAGAAACTCTTGAAAACATTTCTGAAGAGACAAGCTATCAAAGCTGCTCTTTCTGGCAAAAGGCAGGAATAAAAATTATTTTGCCTTTGTTTATATCTGCTAAGTTTTATGTAGCTAAAAATCATTGTTATCCTCTTTTTTTCCCTAAGCAATGAACTTTATCCCAGTATTTCACAAGTTCGAAGAGAAGAAATTGATGATATTTATGTACTGCCCTCTTTAGAGGATGAAGAGAAAAACAGGTAGGTAGAGTTAAGAAAAATAGCTGAAATGATTGTAGTAAACTCAGATAAGAATTTAAGATATTGTTTTTGAAGTTGTTGGAAGATTTTTGACCCATATGATTCCTTAATATGTAACATATCTTCAGTTTGTGTTTCATTTCAATTTCTTTTTGGACAGATTGGATCGTAGCGTGGATCCAGAGGCCTTCTAGTTATTTATTTTAGGGTAACTAATAGAACAAGCTTTCAGCCTGTAGATTAGATTTCTACCCTGAATTCTTGTTGAGGGCTGAAAGTGCTCCCTCGCTTTCTATGTCTACATCTATGAGAGTAAATGAACCTGACTGTTCAAGTGGGTAGCTGGTGTGTGACAGCTGGATGCTGGTTATTGTCCCCTCATCCAGTGGTGTAGATGCACCAAGCAGAAGTAGACGTATTTGTCAAATATGTGACATCTTAAGTATGGGCAAGAGAGATGATTGACCACCACTGCTTTGCCTGTGTGAAGCCCCATCTGGAGTACTGTGTCCAGGCCTGGGGTCCCCAGTACAGGAGGGATGTGGAGCTGTTGGAGTGGATCTGGAGGAGGGCCACAAAGATGATCAGAGTGCTGGAGCACCTATCCTGTGAAGAAGGTTTGAAGGAACTGGGCTTCTTTAGCTTGGAGAAGGCTCTGGAGGGACCTAATTGTGGCCTTCCAGTACTTGAAGAGAGCTTGTAAGCACGAGGGGACTGACTTTTTAAAATGATTTGATAGTAACAGGATAAGAGGCATGGCTTTAAATCCAAAGGGGACCTAGGTTAGATGTTAAGAAGAAATTTTTTATGCAGAGGATGGTGATGTACAGGAACAGGATGCCTGGGCAGGTTGTCTTATCTGAGGAGGTGTTCGAGACCAGTTTGGATAGGATCCTGGGCAGCCTGATCTAGTGGGTGGCAACGCTGCCCACAGCTGTGGGATTGTAACTAGATGATCTCTGAAGTCCTCTTCAGTCTAAGCTATTTTATTTGTGTGTGTGTACTTTGCTGTTGTGTGTGGGTTTTTTTTGTTTTGGTTTTTTTTTTTTTTTTCCAAGTGTCAGGGAGGGAAGGCTAATATCCTTTTGCTTAAAATACACGTTTCATTTACCTGAGGAAATGTCTTTTTCCTTGCTGTGATTTTTAGCTCAGAGGAGGAAGAAGAAAAAGAATGGGAAGTAAGAATGACCCAGAAAAAGCTACTGCAGGTAAATACATCCTAATTCCCTTGTTATTGTGAACTATCCTGTCATTTAAATGCTATACTTCTTTAAATAAAAAAAAAAGTTTGAGTTTGATGGTATAGGTGTTACTATAGCATAACTGACCAAGTAAGCAAGGTGATTTTAAGAATGCCATGATTTCCTACAAATCTAAAAACATAAAAGGAATTTTCTTCACTTGAACACAGCAGAATAGGAATTTTTATGTCTTCATTTTAAACTACTTTCTCTGGAATAAGAGTGTGTCTTCTGTAATATCAAAAAATGAAATGTGTGCATTTTTTCACATGTATGTGCAGATAAGCAGCATATTGAACAGAATTTGCATACTTACCTGAGTACAGAGTGACGTTGAAATGCATTGGTCCTTGAGTTTTCACAGACAAACTCTGTATTCCTTTCTGATGCGCTGATCTTAGAGGAAGAGGAGAAAAGAAACACGTCAGCTAAGCAGAATGTGTAATGAATTGTAAAATTATTTTTTCTTTCAAAAACAAACGAACAAAACCAACATTAAATAAACTCTCTTGGAAACACTGTCAGTGTTGGAAGTAGTTTGCAAAAAAAAAGCCAAAACAACCAAACCTCTTTGGAAGGATAAAACCAGGCTTGCTGAGGCTCTAAAACTGTCTTCTGTGATTCATGCTGAATATATTTTTATGGAAAGAATGAAACCAAGTTTTAAAGTTGTAGTTTATATGGAGTGCATCAAACAGTATAGGAAATGGTAACAAAGATTTTATAGTTGTTTTTTATTTTTTTTATTTTTTTTTTAATTTGAAAGGATGATGAAAATATTTCACTGTTTTTAGGCTGTCATATAAAATTAATGTATATATTTTTCCTGTTTTTTTTTTTTTTAATAGGAACAATTATTTGAAAACCCTCATGCTATAGATATAGATTCAGAAGACTTTAACAAGCTGCCTCCAGAAGTAAAGCATGAGATCTTGTCTGATATGAAGGAACTTACTAAACGAAACAGAACATTATTTGAAGCAATGCCAGAGGTAGTATTTAAAATAGTGTCAAGCCATTGTGGTGGTTCTATTACAGATGAATCACATCTGGAGAGCTTTACTCACATACTCTATTTAATGAGAAATGTTATGATAAGGGAGGAAGGAAAAGCAAGCAAGTAATGACTCCTAACAGATCCTTCCCATGTGTGCATTCAGTGTCCTATCTCTTGGTTTCTACTAAAATTGCTAATTTGGTTTGGCAAGAATGAAAAAAGCATGCTGTGTGTCATCCCTCAGCAGCATTATGCCCAATGTTTCAGTTACAAGGAACCTGCTGCTAATGCAGATAAGTCAGGCAGAATGAGTGCAGCTCGGATTACAAACCCCCAGATTGTTAGGGGAGCTCACAACTGCAAAAAGACCTGCATGTTTGTAACTTAGATGTGATACCAAAGCCATTCTGAGATGAGTGGGGAATCCTGCAGTGCTACTTGTAGAATAGCTTTCTGGAGCACAAATATTTTTAAATTACAGTATCAGATGAAATGATAGCTTGTGCCTCAGTGCAAGCTAAGCACCATTTTGTGGTGGACAGCATCTTAAAAACCACCCACATGTGGATTCTATTATAATTGCATTGTTGTTAAGATGGGGACTAGTTCTGTTAGCCAGCTCGCTTTTGTTGATCACATCATTTAGATCTCATTGTGTTTAACCAGCATTCAGAACTCCTTAATGGTATCTTTTAGAATTCTGTTGTGTATTGCAGCAGTAATAGCACTGTCACTTGTGAATGCAGCAGTCAATAAATGCCAAATGTTGCCTACTTAAAGGAAATAAGAAAATACTTCTATTAAAAGGCTTTCCAGAGCATGGTAATTGCGCTTGCTTTAAAGGTGCAGTTAGTGTCATTTTTTGAAAAATTGACTTGGATTCTTTTTTTTTTATTAAGGACTCCAGTGACTTTTCCCAGTACCAGCTTAGGGGCTTGCTTAAGAAGAGTCACCTCAGTCGGTGCATAGAAAATGTACAAAAAGAGTTGAATCAGCAGCACTCGGGTCAAATCCAAACACAATATGACAATGAAGGTGGTTTTGTGAAAGAAATGGAATCTAGGAGGATAATCTCTGAAGACTCTTCTCACTATATCTTAATAAAAGGTATGTCAGGTCTTCACTTTATAAAACCTTTTATTCACTGTGTGCAGTCTGCAGCTTTTAATTTTAAGAAAAGACCTGCATATTGTTTACAGGTGTATGTAGTGAAATTTACTGTACTGTTAGACATAATTGACTATGATTGGCAAATGTAGAAAACTGGCTTATTAATCTTCAAATGATGGGTTTTGTTTTTTTTCTTATGTAGTGTGGAATGCTAGTATAAAACAGCATTTTATCTTAAAAAAAACTGTTTTTTTCAGGTTTTCAAGCTAAAGAAGATGCTAGTAAAGACTTGGAAGCTACTGCAGGACCCTCATCAGAAAGGTCTGAATTGAATAAAATAAATGAATCTCCAGCTAATGCAGAGTTAATTGCATCTGACAAGTTGCAGACAGACAAAGATAACAGTGTAGTCACAGCACCACCCTCTCCCCAAACATTGCTTGCTATCCAGGCAGCAATGGTGGAAAGCAGCTCAGAAGAAGAACTGGGAAATGAAGATAAAGAACGACTAAACCTGACTCGGTCTGTAATGGAAGAAGGCAGTGTGTCTCCAAGAACACTGCGGGCAATTCAGCAAGCTCTGAATGATGATGATGAAAAGGAGGAAGTTGTTACTGTTAGAGCTGATAGAGTGCAAACAGAAAGGTCAAAAGCGAAGGATTTTCTTCTTAGTAGCTCAGATGAGGAAGATCAGATTCCTGAAGTTAAAGAGGATAAAGAAATACTTATATCTACAATTCATTCATCAAACCAAGCAATTGTGCAGGATATTGAATTTGGACAAAAGAGTCAGGAGTTGGGAAAAAATTGTATTACACCCAAGGGCACCAGTATGTCCACAGATAAAAATTACTCTTGTGTTGATGATACTGAAAAAGGGAAAGAAGTTGTAGACACAGAATTAAATGGTTCAAAAATAGACTCAACTTATTTGGAAGACAAGGATGTGAACTTGTGCATTCAGAAGCCAAGCTGTTCCTCTTCACAAGCTAGTATAGGGCCTTTGGTTCACAGTGAAACAGCAGGATTTTCTAAAACCGAGGAAAACTTGAAAATTTGTGAAATTACAGAGGAAGTTCATTCACAGACAGAAGAGAGTATATCTGAGGTACAAAAGGAAACTGAAATTCTTCCACCAACACAAGGTCCTAAGGAGGGAAGAGAAGGGACATTACAGTCTGAAGACAGTGATTCTGATGGTATGTGCATTTTAATTGAGCAAAAAGATAAAAAGATAAAGCCTTACTGTATTTGAAATCAATTGAATTTAACCTTAACCTTGTAAGAAATGCTTTTAAACAGATCTATTCCTACATACACTGGAATTGGGAAGAAAATCTGAGCTATATTTTCCCTATAGTGCCGTGCCTGGGTACACAATATGGAAAAGCAGGAAAGATTGTTTTTCTATACCTTGAGCTTGATTAACTTAGATGTGGATGGTTAACTACTTTGTTTGTTTGTTTCACAGTTCTTTTATCTGTTTATTTCATATAGCAAAAGCAAAATAACAACCAAGCCAGCAAACCCAACCTCAAAACAAAACAAAAAACAAACCAACCCACTGCCCCACTAAAAAATAAGTTGAAACACGTCTTTTTTTAAACAGACAGCAAGAAGCTGAGCTCTTTGTTCTCCCCTTGTAGGAAGCTTCATTGAAGTGGACAATGTGATTAGTAACGAGGATGAATTTTCTACTGAATGTGATGAGAGACTGGGTGATAAAACAGCACTTTCGGAAAGGGAGGAAGATGGACATGATATAGTCACACAGAACTTGCTGAATGATTCTGATGAAGTGCAACTGGCAAGCAGTCAGAATGCTGAAAAAGAAGATAATATTAGAGATGCAGGAGATGAGTGGCAAGACATCAGTTTGGTAACTTTGATACTTGTCTTAAGCTGATAGTTAAGTGCTATGTCGTGAAATACTTTTGCAGAAAAGCCATCAGGGGACTTTTTCATAACTGTAATATATTTATTTAAATTCTGTAGGGGCATTTTTTTAAAGATGACAATTAAACAATATCTGAAATCAGGAGAAGTGTCCTCCTGATGAGGAGACTTAGGTATGATCTTATAATTTACTGCATAAGAGAAGCTATGACAGTTTCCTGACATGAATTAATGGAGCTTATACTACTAGTTGTGGACATAGGTATTATTAGATAAAGTATAAAATGGTTGAAATGACCAAAAACTTGTTTTATTTTTCAGGAAGATCTAGAAGAATTAGAAAATGACCTTTCTGCTGAACAGGAAATGCTTCAGTCTCAAAAACAACAGCAGGAGCGTGTTGCTTCTTCTGTAACGGGGCAAATGTTCTTGGAAAGCCAGGTAATTCACTGAATCATTTCAATTTGATTCAATATAAGACATGCCCTCCCACCCCTACAGTCAAATGTTTTCCTTTTCTTCCTACTTAATTTTTTTGTATAATTAAAATAGGAGATTCTCAGTCTCTGTGCCTAGTACTTTTTAGTGGAAATTAAGATTTGCTCTGAAATATTAAATACCTCCTAACTGTGAAATTGACTTTTTTTGAGTCACGTATTAGTATATTACAATCCATTTTTCAGATGAAGTATTAACTGTTTTGTCTTCATCCTACAGGAGCTTCTCCGCCTATTCGGCATTCCGTACATTGAAGCTCCTATGGAAGCAGAGGCACAGTGTGCTGTATTGGACCTCACTGATCAGACCTCTGGAACAATCACTGATGATAGTGATGTTTGGTTATTTGGTGCACGGCATGTTTATAAAAATTTCTTCAGTCAAAACAAATATGTGGAATATTACCAGTATGTTGATTTTCAAAACCAGCTGGGTAAGGGCCAGTGACTGTAGATACAAGTGTCTTTGATAAGACACTTTTTTTTGCCATGTATCTTTCTGAAGTTGGATTTCCTACAGAAACAGATAACACATGCATAAAATGCAGCGTTCTTTGGAAAGTCTCTAAAGACATTCAGATGGATTGCTGTTTCTATTGCCAGATGGAAATTTATTTTGGATATGTTGACACATAATGATTGAAAAGGGATCCTATGTCCTATGTAAGAAGGTTTTTCAGTTAATATTGACAGCTTTTTCTTCTTATTGTTCTTGAACTTCCTAATCAGATTCTTGCTAATTATGATGAACTGTTGAGCTTTAATGTTATGTAGTATATTGAAGAAAATATGAACTAGTTCTGCATAAACTAGACAATAATAATAATAAAAAAACAACCTATAAATCTTTTTAAAGTCACTCTGATCTTTGAAAGATCACTCTATGATCTTTGAAGTCATATTTTAATATCTTCAGTATGGGAAATACAGCGTGCAGTGGAAAATGTATCTCTGTTTTCTTTTCTCAACAAAGAGAAAGCTATTATTTTACTTATTGTTACTTATCTTAGATATGCCACTGTAGTTTACTTGAGAAGAGTAAAATAGCAAACTGTGCTTAATTAGGAAATGCAGCTATGGTGCTTGAGGTAGCAGTAGTTTATTAACACTGCTCTAGAATATAATTTAGCAAATCTGGATGTTAATGCATGTATATTTCTTTTGTTGTTTGTCTTTCAGAAAATACAGTGTTTTTAATTTGTAAGGGAACATATGAGGAATGCGGTGGCTGTATTTGGTTTACACTCTTTCTTTTACAGGGTTAGATCGAAACAAGTTAATTAATTTGGCATATTTGCTTGGAAGTGACTACACTGAGGGAATCCCAAATGTTGGCTTTGTAACAGCGATGGAGATCTTAAATGAATTTCCTGGACATGGATTGGAACCTCTTCTAAAATTCGCGTATGCTTTGCTGGATTTTATTGTTTTTCTTTCATATTTTTCTGTAATGTCAGTGTTGGTCAATATACTTTCTGCTCTTACGTATACAACAAAATGTGTGAGGCTAACTTAACTATCAAGGAGGCTAACTTAACTATAAAATATGTAATGCGTTGTATCGGTACTTGAAATGGCAGGTAATCAAAACGATGTGTTGATGCAGCAATTACAGCAAGACTAGTGAAGACAATAGAACAGCTTTAAAACTGTGCAACTGCCTCCAAGTTCATTGCAGAGCTGGATCCCTAGTGGAGTCAAGGTTGTTTCTCCCTGAGCATGTGAGAAGGTGCTGTAGCTTGCCCATAGAGAAAAGAGACTTGATGACCTGGAAAGAGACAGACAGGTAGGCTGTGGGGAAGCACAAAGTTTGAATTGTGCCAAGCCAATTGTATTGGCAGTTGTGAGAATCACAGACTCATAGAATCTTTTTGTTGGAAGGGACCTTAAAGATAATCCAGATCCAACTCCTCTGCTGTACACAGAAGCACCTTTCATCCCTGGAGACATTCAGGGCCAAGCTGGATGTGACTCTGCGCAGCCTGGTCTAGTCGTTGGTGGCCCTGCACATAGCAGGGGGGTTGAAACTAAATGATCTTTGAGGTCCTTTTCAACCCAGGCCATTCTATGAATCTGTGATGCCACTAAACCAGGTTGCTCAGACTGGTTAGAAGTTTGTATGTTTGTTTTTTTGATCTCTGGTTTTTATACCAAAAAAAACTCCAAAGAATGATTGTTACATGTGGGGTGTCCTTCCCTTTGGCTTCTAAAGTGGAATCCAGGTAATGTTTGCTACCTTGGCTAACAATGGCTGTGTTTACTGTATGTTTTGTCCTTTTTACTTTCAGATTCTTATGCCCTTTAAGCCATTATCCTTTGAAAATCTCCTATCTCATATCTTGCAGTAGCTGAAGTAGGGAGACTGATTAAAGCCATTTAAGATAGCAAAGTGGCTGTTGGCAATTCAAGTTACATTTTATGGGAACAAGTGAATACTTTTTTCTGTTTTTCAGTGAGTGGTGGAACGAGGCTCAGAAGAATAAGAAAATCAGACCTAATCCACGTGATACCAAAGTCAAGAAGAAATTGCGGGAGCTGCAGCTTTCTTCAGGTTTCCCAAATCCGGCAGTGGCAGAAGCATACCTGAAGCCTGTGGTGGATGAGACAAGGGGCTCATTCACGTGGGGAAAGCCTGATGTAGAGCAGATTAGAGAATATCCTTTTACTATAAGACAGGAATTGCTAGCTAAAAGTACTCAGCTTAAAGTTCGTATGGCTAGCTAGTGCCTCAGTAACAGAGTGTCAAATTCTTAGCATCTCACTGGTGTGACGGACCTCCTTACCCCCATCTAAATGTACTTTCCTACACTGATACTAACTCTGGAATTGAAAAAAAATGTAGATATATGTACATGGCATTTGAGGCTGTGCTGCCCTTCTGCTTCACTCTGAATGCAGGGTCTTACTGCTGAACTGACTAACTTGTGATGTTATAATTCTGTAACTGTACTGTCACAAGTAGATTTCAAAACCTGTTTATTCACCACATTCTTTGCAATAATGCCATTTCTTGCAACAGTTGTAGCTTGAGCTGCAGTGAATTGTTGAAAAGTGATGGCAACGCATACAGAGTTAATAGTGTTTTAAACAGTAAACCAAAATTCCAGTGTTTGTAAGTGTAAAAATAAGGTTTATTTATAGATGTTGTGTTTTATGACAATGCTGCATATCCAAAATGCACTTTTTCTTTATGAAGACATGCTTTTGGAAATGCTGATGTTAGAGTTCTGTACCTAACAGAGATGTAATGTCATGATGGAAATACATAGCATAACATTAGAATCATCCACATAACTTGGCTTTAATAACTTAAGATATTTTCTGTTTTTGTAGTAGTAACATCTCTGAAGAAACTTTCCTCTAGGCATTGGTTATTTGCAGAATTTCTATTTTTGTGTTTACAAAATAGTAGCAATAGCCATTTTGTAATGTTCCTTAGCTTTCTGCATATTCTGTAAAGATCACTTTGGCTGGACTAGGGCAAAGACAGATGACATCCTTTTGCCTGTGATAAAACAGCTGAACTTGCAACAGGTATGGTACAGAGCAATGTATACCTTAAGGCTAGCTGGAAAAATGTAAGAATCATTTTGAAATGAACAGCAAGGCTATATGTTTCCCAGAAACTGGGATTTGGACATTTTTTATCTTAATGTATATTTATATTTTAAAATCTTTAAATGATTCTCTAGATTTTATTTCTTTATGATCGGGTTTATTGTGAGGCATTCTACTTAATTTCAGTGGTTGCAATTTTCATAGTTGATATAAAGCTTTATCATGTACCTACCTCAAATCCAGGTTGCAGGACATAAATAGAACTACAAGTACCTCCAGTACATTTAGTGCTTTTAAAAGACACTACATTGAATCTTAAAATGATTCGTAAGAATGACCCTAAGATTATAGTGAAGATTTTAAGTGAAATGGACCATTGAATACCACACTCATTGTGTAAGGAGAAGTGCGGAATGAAGCATTTATCAAGAGCCCCTTTATAACATTATTGTTCTTCACCAATAAATGTGCTGTGAACTTTCATACAACTTAAAAGTGAATAGTGATACATGCTGTGATACTCTGAAAGTCAGTGGTAAAATGGTTTACTCATATTCTTATCTTCTGCTATCAATGAGATGTAGTCCACACCAATCTTCTAGGCTCTCTCTGTCAGTCAAAGGAGTGAAAAGTACCACAAAACAGGTTAAATCCATATACTTTCAGGCTGACTAGAGCAACCTCTGGAAGCATCTGTCTCTTAGCCGATTTTATGGATAATATAGAGGACTAGCATAGTTTGTACAGCAAGCCTAGTTGTAGTTAACAGATTCATTGTGTTTGACTACTTCTAGTTCTACTCTCAAATCTGTAGCAGCACGTGATACAATTCCATTCAAATGACAGCATTTTGTTGCAGTAGCGTATGCAGATACAAAGTGCACTAACAGTATCCCCTTAATAAACATTCTGTTGTTTTAACAGCTTGCAGTTTAGCACTTTTTTGCAAGGATATACTGAAGAACACTACAGAGATTCTGTGTATCAGGTTTTAAAATAGAACTGTGTTTCTACGTAAAATCACACGCGCAATGTTAATAAAAAAGTTCACTCATTTTGCCCATTATTTAGTTTCTATCAAAGTTCTCATTGCATAATTTATAATAAAGTGCAGTTATTACTGGAATCATGCATCTTATTATCTGTGTGCATTCTGATTTCGTTAGTTTTTATCCTGCTTTAATTTATAATGCTTTGTACTATAACTTAGGTAACAACTAACTTTCTGTCACAAAAGCATCCAAAGCTGTTTCACTGTTTTTTTTTGTTGTTGTTGTTTTGTTTTTTAATAGACTCAGCTTCGAATTGATTCGTTCTTCAGATTAGAACAACATGAAAAACAAGCTATTAAAAGTCAGAGACTACGCAGAGCTGTGAGCTGTCTGAAGAGAAAGGAAAATGATGAAGTTTCAGAGGCTACTGCTGCTATGGAGGAAGAACTTAGTCAGCACAAGGAAAAGAAAGGGGAAAGTGCTTCAGGCTGCACAGATCATCAAGGCATAGTGACAGAAATTCAAAGTGGAAAGAAAAGAAGGCATTCAGATTCCAGGAAAGTGCATTTATTTGGAGGTGGTTTTGTTGGGAGTTTGCATCTTTCAGAAACTTCTAGTGACTCCTCAGCAGAAGAATCAGAAAACAGAGATTTAGACAAAAGAAGGAAAATTGCCTCTGAAACAGAGACAGCAGACCACAAAAAGAGCTACAGTAGCTCAAGTGGTGAGGATGAAGAACTGGGAAACATGATTTTGGTGACTGCCAAACCTGTATTTAAGGGCAGAAAACAAAAATCACGAAGTAAGGGAGGAAGAAAGAAGAGGAGGTCTTAAAGGAAAGAAGTCATAAAAAAGCAGACTATGTAAATGGGCTTTATTACTTAAACTCTGTAAGTATTCTAATGATTTTTTTGGTGTAAAAACAATAAATTATCCTTATTAATCATGCATTCGTCATGAATTGTCTTTGTGTCCAGAATTTAAATAGGGATTTTAAACAAGAAAAAAAAATACTTTCATCACAATTGCTCATAAAAGCTGTATGCTGGACTTAATGTAACTATAAGTTTAGGCCCAAAATTGTATCTATTCATTTGCTTTTTATCACTGCTGATTTGCATTATTATCACTGCGATAAAATAGCTATTAAAATCACATGCAACCTGTTGCACCCTGAACTTCACACTTATATAAAACCTTAATGACTTAATTTATTTCTAGGTATTGAGAGAAAGAAAAGAAGTTCTATTAGTCTCGGTTCCCTTATTCTCTGCATCATGCCTGCTCAAAGTATAATGTTGATTATTGAATCATTTATGGTACAACATTAACCATCATAATATGTCATGGAAAATAGTACAGTAGAGTAAATTTGATAAGCCATTATAGATTGTATGTTCTGAATGTAAATTACATGTTAGACGTGGAATTATTTGAGCATAGCCACAGACAGCATTTGTTTCCAAAAGTGATGCTCAGAAGTAGTATGGAGTTTTTCTTACAAGTCCCTTAGATTTCGCCTTAGAGCATTTATGTGGGCATGTGTGAAATATTTCCATTTGCTTTCCTGCCCAAACCCTTTGGCATATCAGTTGCTCTTTCTGAAACTGTCTTAATTCAAGCCAGATTTTTTTCTTTATCCTTATATCTCCACACAGCAGGATTCTGTCAGCCTGCACCCCACCCCCTACCCAGCACTTCCCTGCCCACCCTTGCTTTAGTTTCATCCTTGGGGAGGATTTTATTAAAAGTGCAGGGGATTCTTCCTGGAAAACTACTTTCTTGCTAGTGCTTCAACAACCCGGCATACAGATCCACTGGTTGCAACACTCTTGTCAGGTTATTTTATGAGATAAATAATTTGCTAGATCCAGACTTTCTTCTCTCACCTCTCTCTCTGATTATAGAACTTATTTATAGCTCCTGTGGGTTAAGATGGAAAAACAGCGATTGCTGCCAATCACACACATGTTCTTACATTACATTTTAGTCCTTTTTGCTTTTTGATCTCTCAGTTATTATTTTTTTTTGTAATTCCTCACTGTTTCATTGCCTGAAAGTCAAAGTCCATGCAGCTAAGTTGTGAAACATCAGCCTTTCCTGGAAGGATGAAGGGTTGAGGTTCACTAGGTAGGATTTGGTCCTTCTAGCTGCAAAGAGTCTAATGTATAATGGAGTGTTTTCTGGGTGAAAAATATCCCTTTTTCTGGGTGAAAAATAGTACTTTCGTAAAAGATTGTCACATTATAAGTATATTCTCAGTCTGGACAGCCAGTTTACAGCTTTATTTTGCAGATTACTTGAGTGTTGCTGTTTTAACTTTAAAGGGTAGATTAGGCCTTGTTTTGTTTAATAGCTTCTAGATGTAGGAATATGATAAGATACATCTTTGATTTCTGTAAGGCGCAGTATTCTTGTATAATAAATTATTATTCTGTGTCACCTAGAAACATCAGCTGAGGTTAAAATTTGGCTGAAAAGTGGTGAAGTAAAGAGGTAGTTTCTATCCTGAATATATTGTATTGTAAACAAAGAGAGGTCTTAAAGTTACCTCCATTTGTTCCAGTGGCACTAAGTGATTGCAGTCTGTTGAGGAAATCTACATCTTGTTTATGTGAAAAGAGGAGTGATGCATTTATGTATTTATGTATTTATATTTATGTACATTGACAGCTGTCTGAGTTGAATATTCAACTGTAGGTTTTGTACCTTGCTGCTGCTCTGCATTTTTTTATGAGTATGTGTTTGCATATGCATTTGCACAAAATGCACTCCTGTTTTGTAAATTGGCCCTTTGTGCTTGGAAGAAGCCTTTGTCTGAAGAATTACTTTTTGTTCTTCAGTTACTTTTTAGTGACAGTGAGAACTTACTAAAACAACCTTGCTACTGTCTTGTTACTGCCAAAACTGTTTGGAAATTGGTTACTTTTTTGGTTGGAGCTCCCCTAACTGCTGTTATGAGATCTTCTGTACCCTTACATAAAATAGCCATGGTGCCTTGTGCCTACTTTGGGTTCCTGCTGCAGCTGTCAGGATTTATTACTGCTGCTGGTGTGGGGATGTTGGCAATATGTAATGCACACTTCAGAACTTTTCTATCTGGAACTGTCTGGCAGCTAACTGCGAAGCAGACAATTTGACAATCAAGGATTTTTGAGTGTGGTCATCGGGAAGATAGAAGCAGAGATTTAGGTAATGTTAACTGCAACACAGTCAATGTGGCTTGCTGTGTGTTTTACTCCAATTATTTTCTATCATTTGCCTTTCACTCTGTAAGTCAGTAACTGAACTGTTCTGCACCTGTGTGTTTTTAGCTGCTGGTAGTACTACTGAATTAATATGCTGAAGTCAGACGGGTTGTGTAGTTCTGTATAACTTAGAGTATTTTTAGAAGGGGAAAAGAGTGCACAGAACTAAAATAAATAAGTACATAAAATAAAAAAATAAAAAAGACTGATTGATCTTACAGTGCAGCATTGCTTGTACTTCAGAATACTGAAGGACTGATAATCAATCCATTACTTTCATCTTCTAATAGGAAGAAAAGTTGTCTTTTTTGTACTTCTGAAGTAGATGATAAGCTGATGAATGTCTGTAACACTGCTTCACACTCGTTTCTAATGCTCCTTGGTGTTCTGAATATGGACTCAATGATTTTCAGTTCTACTCAGCCTACCTTCTCTGTTTCCCACATAATGTTGTTACTATTGCAAAGTTCATAGATAAACATAAATGTAGTAGCAGTATTTTTGTTGAATGTGCTGCAGTACTGTATAAAAGCCAGCTAATTTACTTTTCACTTTGAAATAGGTTAATGCCTGCTGGCATTGCTGTGAAAAGTTTTAACCCCTCTGCCTTTTGTAGAGTAACATTAGCAGTGTATCATGTATGCTCTCTAACAAGACAGGGTTGTTCTGTGCTATTCACTCATCCTATGAGTGAATCCCTTTTTGATAATAAAGCACCAAGAATTTGAGAACACTGGTTGTCTGATTTTCTGCAGATGCTGAACATTGAGTTGTTCTTTTTCTTTTTATATCACACTATGCTGCAGCTTCTTGTTTAAATTTTGCCCAGTCATGCTTTCCCTATTACATTTTTCTGTGTATGTTCTGTATCTGTACATTTGCACATATGTGTTTTGTTTGGTGTATTGTTGATAGGCCCTGCTTCCTACTTGTGTACCACTTTTGCTAATTGGTTATTCCCTTCCTTTTCAGGCTAAATCAAACTACATGAGCTGGTACAATTTTTCTTTTCCTTCAGAAATTAGCTGCTACCTTCCCATTCAAATAATCGTAAACCTTCTAATCTTGATTTGAATTGATTCTAATTTTTAACCACTCAAAAATAATTTTAAACATTTATCAAAGCATTCTTTTTCTTTTTTTTTTTCTCCAATATATGTTTTTCCCTCTTTGAGAGTAGAACAGCTAAACTTGCTTGCTACTTCTGACTCTTAAATGCTCTGATATTCATATTTGTACATCTTAAAACAAGTAACATAGCATAACAAATGCAAACTCTGCATGTTGTTTAGATGTTGCATTGGGAAAGAGGATGTAAAGCAATTTTATCCATTTTTAGCAGGTAGGCAGGCTTGTGGTTATCTGTCGGTGGTCTTCTGGCTTAGTATGGATTTGACATCGTCACAACATAATCATCTGCATAATGAACAGAGAAGAAAATTAGAAAGACAAGCAGGTAAAGTGTTGATTATTCTTTTCTTGTTATGCTCAGGAATTCTGTTAAGTAGAAGGAACAAGGCACCTTGCTGACAGTGAGCTATCTTACTTATTTCTCCTGAAGAATTGTGTTTATGGCACTTGTAGAGAAAATGCAATAGATAGCGCTGTTGTAATATTCTAGCTATGTAGTAAATAACTGCTATGCCAGCAGTCTTTGGTATGGTGATTTCCTACCAGTGTCTGCCAACTTGCTGCAGCTATTTGCCTGTGACTTATTCCAGGGAATGAAGCTGTGGCTATGATTGAGCTATTCAGAATAAGTTTGTTTGTGGAGTGACAGGCAGGATCAGTTATTACAAGCCCAGTTTCTGTATAGATAGCCTCACAGCTGATCTTAACAAGGACTGTTAGCAACTTTAGTTTTTTTTTTTTTTTCCTAAGTAGATCTTAAGCTGCTCATTTTCAAGATCCAGAAACATCAGGAATAGAAGAGATTTGATTGAACTGAGATTTAAAGCAAAAATGCCCCCAAAACATTAGTGTTGCCAGAACAACTATGCATGCACGTTGCTTTTAAATTTCTTGTAATAAGTCTGAAAAGACTGGGAAGGGCAGAGGAGCAAGAGGGGAATCCCTTTCTTTCAGAAGCTTTCTGTTAGTGTCTGGAGGGGCTTTTTGTTTCCCTTTTTCTAAGTCATCATATACGTTACAACTGAAGGGCTAAGAAAATTAAGCACCTAAAATCATAATCTTCTCTAGAAAGCTGATATCACACAAGAAAACAGCTGATAGAGTTTGGTATCGATTGCAGTTACAAAGTCCCTGTTTTGCATGCCCTAATCTGGAGAATTTCTTTAATACATTTCCCTTTCCTATTATGTAATCCTGACTTCAATGAAAAGCTCAAGTTGATCCCACGTGTGATGAGGCATGATTGGGGTAAGAAATATTTAGAAGTATTAATATTAAATACCAAGCCATTAAAGACTGAAATATTGATGACTCTTATTACATTGTACACAAGAAGGCTGAGTTCCAGTTGCACAGGTATTGCTATGCTTCTGCAAGTTTGGCTTTCTAATACTGATACTTTCTTCATGCAGGATTTAGGGCAGGGAGCAGTGAGTCTGCATGTAATTACTTAAGCTTTTGAATTTTTAAAATAAATTGAATTCTGGGACATAAGATTGATTTATGCAAAATTAGTAGGTAGTACAGGATCCTTAAATACAGAAATGTATTCCTTTTAGCCAACAAACTTGATAGCAGGTTGCTCACTTCTTTCTAGTAACTCTACTTAAAGAGGACGAAGAGACACCAATAGAAAATGGCACATCTTTGGAGTTTCACAGTTTATCAGCATCAGGCTTTAGCATATCAAGTTCCATTTCATATTTTGGAGGCAAGTGTGTTGAACCTGCTGCATGGAGAATTACTGCTTCAGTGCCCTCAGCCTGTACCTTCCTTGTCCTCATTTTCCTCTGCCACATTCTCCATTCCCATTTTATTCACTTCGTCCATCCAGACTCAATCTCTGTTTCTTAGGATTCTTGCTCCGTTTCAGCGTCAGAGCTCTTTGTATTTGCTGTTCCACCACCCTGTTCTCCTTTTATTCACTGTCATTCCCTCACAAGGTTCTGTTATCTCCACTGGCTTGTCACAAGTTCTCTAGATTAGAACTCCTTATCATAGCTCATGGTTACCATTACTACCAGGTTCCAATTTACAGGTAGATCCTCACCTGGTCTGATCTTTCCTAGTCACTTTATACAATCAGTTCTCCAGCACACCTGCATCATTAATATCTCTTTTCTTTCCTCTCATGACTTCTCTTTTTCACTAGCTTTTACTCTCCTTTGCTGAACTTTTTCTGAGATCAGACTGTACCACTGCTGCCTTTGTTTCTTAGGACCTGAAATTACTTTGCAAGTTTTATATTATTTACATTCACCCCAAAATAATTTTATCTCTGAGACAAAAGGAGAAGAGCAAGTTTGCAACTTGTCCTTGACACTCCATCGTCTCACTTTACTTGGCTGGGGCCCAGTTTTTAATCCAGAAATATCTGAGAAAATGCTGACCTGGTAACCTTCACATATCTTCCAGAGCTTTATAACAGTCATGCTCCTTCTCTTCCCCTGCTCAACAGATGTCCTCATTGATGGTGATTCCTGTCATCATTTCAAGTCTGGGTGAAGTCCAGAAAGATACCTTAAATGGGACATGGTTGGAATTGAGGCAAGTGAGAAGCAGCCTAACCCTGTAACTTAGAAGTTAAGAAGTTAAGCTGGGATGAGGGAGTGACTTAGTGTCTTATTTCCATTTCCTGGGTTACTTCTAAGGACGCTTCTTACCTTCATCTTCTCCTTTTGCTGCAGACCCTTTTCCCCTGACTTCAAAGGCTTTTCTAGGAAAGGAAAAAAATCCTTGGACTGGACGATAGAGCCCAAGTCGGACTATTCACAACTGAGTGTCCAGTTTCTAGGTTGGCTTTTCCTTGCTTGTTATTCTTCTGGACACAAATCTCATAATTCTTATTTCCTTATGACCCATCTTCAATGGTGGTGGAAAGGAGGGGATCCACTTAATTCTGTAGAATTGATAGATGTGTGCAAGAAGTGAATTTGACTTTCTCTAAAGAAGGCCCAAAACTTGATTTCTCTGCTGAGTGCTTAAAATGCTAAAAGATTCTTTATAGTGGACGTTGTAATTAGCAGAGCTGGTTAAAAAGCCAACTTACTTCTACTACTGCCACCTGTGTTCCCTTCTCTCATCTTTGACCTGGGCAGGCTGGGAAGTTGTGTAGAGTGGAACCTTATGAAGGCAAGTGTAAAATCCTACACCTGGGGAGGAAATACTACACACATCAGTACAGAGGATGGAGATGGAGAGGATAAAGAGGAACTCTGTAGAGAAGGGCCTGGGTGTTCAGATGGGCTACACATTGGCCATGAGCCAGCAGTAGGGGCTGGTGACCAAGAACATCAGTGGTCAAAGCAGGTCAAAGGAGGTGATCCTCCCACTCTGCTCTACCCTGGTGAAGCCACATCTGGAGTACTTTGTTCAGTTCTGGGCTTCTCTGTTCAAGAAAGACAGGGAACTTCTGAACAAGGGGGAGCAGACAAACTGGAACACTGTTAAGGACCAGATGGGATGTGACAAACATAGAAAGCATGAGGAAAGGCTTCTTTACTTTGAGCCTTACAAAACACTAAAAAAAAGCTACCCAGAGACTCTGTGTAATCTCTGGAGATATTCAAGACTCACCTGAAATCTTTCCTATGCAACCTACTGTAGGGAACCTGCTTTAGTAGAAGGGTTGATGATCCCCAGAGATTCTTTCTAACCCCTTCAATTCTGTGATTCTGTGATATTTTTTTCCCCCTTAGTTTGAGTTATGTTTCTATCTTAAAGAAATCAAAACAAAAAACAAACCCCTAACACAACAACAATTAAAAAAATACAAAACACAAACAGAAACAAAAAAACTTTTCCATTAACTGTTACCTCAAAAATATTTTAAAAAGATATAAAAGCAGTACGTTTGGAAGTCATGTCATTAGTTAACAATATTCTTCGGCTTTGCTGCAGGATCAACCCAAAATATCAGAACTCAAATTTTATTCCTCATAGCTGACATAGCTAAATTTCAACAATTAATGAACTATTTCTCTGTGACCTCACGGAAAGCTCAAATATTGTCATGGATTGATGTTTTTGGGTAACTTTCAGGTCCTTTCTTCAAAGAAATATTTTAGAAACTTGAAAATATTGATAGGGAAAATTGGCAGACATTATGTTGGAGTCACTTCTGTTGCACTGTTACATGGATTCTTCTGGCATACTGTTAGAAGAAAATATGAACTTCCAATGACACAAGGCCTTTTTGACCAGGCAAGATAAGAAATGTGAAAGATGATGTTAGTCAGTAGTGTCTAAGTTACTCATCCAGATTACTCCTAATCTATCAGAAAATTTTCAGCCACCCTTTTATAATGAAGAGCAGAGCACATAACATAGAAAAAAGCCTACTTTTGCAGTCAAAAGGAAATCATTTAGTTATTATTAGCAATTATTATAGGTGCTGAGCACAGGCCTGCAGATATTTTCAATGACAGACAAACATGGTTATGTAATAAGTAATGGGTACATTTGAATTTATTATATGTTCATGAGGTAGTCTGACCACAGTACTTCTATTTTCAGCTTTCTAATGGTTTTAGATGACCC
Source organism: Tetrao urogallus (assembly GCF_951394365.1). Classification (NCBI taxonomy): domain Eukaryota; kingdom Metazoa; phylum Chordata; class Aves; order Galliformes; family Phasianidae; genus Tetrao; species Tetrao urogallus. Next base: position 53,239,575 of record NC_136813.1, read on the forward strand.
GTGACTTATATGAGGCTGCAATATCAGTGACATGAGTTTCATGTTGAGAATGCACCTCTAAAACCTGGATAAATCCATTACTGGAGAGCATAGCCTGTTCTCATCTCCTCGCACTCTGTACTAAGGGCATTTTGCCTCTTGGCTGAAATTAGGCTGCTCGTGGGTTACAGTTTTGTATTTCTACATTTCCAAGTATGAAGTTTCAAGCGTTATATTACGCTGATGTAATAAATCAGATTAATCTATACAATATAACTTGTCCTTGCCATCACTTCAGCGGGTACAGCCTGGAGTGAATGGTCATCACCACCCTCATATGTAGGCATGCAGACAGGAAAAATTAACTGGGTGGTTTCGATTAGTGATTTTTCTTGATTGATATTTTGATTTATGTTCTTAGAGAGGTGCAGGTTTGGAAGGTCAAGGGGATGGTTAAATTTCCCTCCTGTTCCCTTCCTTTCAGTCTTCAGTCCTTAGGCTGCAGTGGATTGGAATGAAATAGAAATAGATGGATGGAAATGAAATACTGAAGTGATGTCACCTGGAATTTGGGGACTGTTCTGTGATTCAAGATTGAATATGTTTCCATGGAGCTATCTGTAATGTTTACAAGACGAGGACTCTGACTACGAGACATCAGTAACTCGATAGAAATTATGAGGCTTCAGTGTCCCTTAGAAGTACAGGCTAATGTAGTTCTGGGATGAAGTTCTTTTGGGTCCTTAGAAATACCCAGATGAATTTGCAGGGCTACATTTTGAGGTTTTCCATCAGTATAGTAATGTAGCTTTTATCCAGTAAGCTTTTACAGTTACAGAACAAGTTGCAAATCTGCTCCCTTACAGATCTTTCTGTGGGTTTCTTGTCAGCATTGGTATGCATGGATATACATTGCTATTACATCTATAATATCTATCATGTGTAGTTGTAAAAATATTTCTAAGTACAGATCAAAATGGTAAGTCTTCTGTGATTCTTTACTGTGAGGTTTACAGAGCACTGGAACAAGCTGCCCAAAGAGGTTGTGGAGTCTCCTTTTATGGAGATATTTTGAACTTGCCTGGAGACTTTCCTTTGTAACCTACTTTAAAGCAGAGAACCTGCTTTAGAAGGGGGTTTGGACTAGATGATCTCCTGAGGTCTCTGCCACCCCCTGTGTATGTCTTATAACTAAACTCTTCAGGTGAGAGTATGTTGCTTCTGAAGAAGAGAGAATGTGTTTGCTGTAGGTCTGAACTTTGTCAGGTCAAGTTCCAAGCTGAAGGCTTGGATTTCATTCTTTTTGCCAATTGGAGAAAATCCATGAATGCAGGAGAGACACAGAAGATGGTTGGGTCTTATTTCTTTTGCATGCTCCCTTATCACCTTGTTCTGTTACACTATTTAACCTTAGAAAATAAATAGAGTTAGCCCAGCACTTGAAAGAGACTAATCTATGATTCCCCTTGTCCCCCTTCTCCTGCTCCCCATAAATCACTGGGTAAAACTACATTTTTATGTATTAATCATAGAATCATAGAATTGCTCAGATTGGAGAAGACCTTAAAGATCACCAAGTTCAACCGCAAATGCATTAACAAAATACTTGAAGGATGTTTTGTTACTCAATCTGCTGACTGTGGGTGAGTCAGAAAATGTAGATATTGACTACAGGTATATTCTTCATAGATTCCATGTATAGTGGTTGTTTTCTTCCTTTATCTTAGTCACATCATAATTCTGTTATCAGGATACATTATCAATATATTTTAATTTTAATTCACAATTCTTGTCTTTGTCACTTTTCCTGCATTTTAAGTGCTGTTTAGCAGTGCTTGTTCTTTATCAGTTTGGTGAAAAATGCATTAACATAGGAAGTATCACTAGGTGTGTGTTCAGATATTTGGCATGCTAATTATTGATGCACAGTACCCAAGTGAATTTTAAGATTACTGTTTCCTGGTGGAGCTGTGTACTACCCAAGTACAATTTTTATGTAACTCCTGGTGCAAACAGAATAAACAATAATGTAGAATGTTTCAAAACATACTATTCTATTTCTTTCCTAGCAAAAAAAAAAAAAACCACCAGCATGCAGATAATGTTAGCCTAAGGCCCATTTTTGTAATTTCCCTTATTGTTAAAGATGTTGTAATTTGTAGCTTGTTTTATCCCAACGTATTCTACGTATTATCTTGCTCTGCCTTCCCCTCCTCACCTCCCTAGCTCTGCCTCAGTATCACTCAGGTTTCTTTCTTAAGGTTTTGTTCTCGTATAAAACATTCTGCTTGATGTTTAAATGCATCAGCAAAAACCTCTAGTTCTCTAAAGGAGATTCTGCAGCTTGTCATACATTTCCGTAATCAGCTTGCCACTAACTTCAGGACACCAGTCTTCCACATCATTTATTATCTCTCTTTGGAAAACTATGTTCAAATTCTATTTCAGGAAGGATTTATGACATCTATAGGCAGAAATTTGTTTGTGATCAAGATCAACAATTCAAGGCCAGAGGAGTGCCGTTTTATTAACAAAAATTATCTGAGTCTCTATATGCTAAGTGGATAGGGTCAAACTATCCCTTCCTGATGTAAATATGTTTTAGCACATGAAATTCCAGTAGTTTCTGTGTTTGCATGCAAATGCAAAGAGATTAATAAACTATACGTACATTTCTATGTATATAATGTCTATGTATGTAGATATACTTCTATGTCTCTCCAAAACATGAAGGAAGAGAAAGTGATAATTAAACTCTTATTAAAGGTAAATGAAGAAGGGAGGAACCAGTTCTAGCAGACCTTTATGTTCTGATGGTTTGTTGTGTGTGCTTGAGTAATATTGCTGGAAATACCCAATATGAAATTCCATTCTTGCAAGAACTGATTCAGGTCAGTGAAGCTTCCTCTTCCATTGTCTGACCCTTTATTAGTGATGGGTCTTTCTATCTTTAAATATCACTGAAATTCTTTCACTGAGTTGTAACTCAACATTGCAACTTGAATAAGGACTAACACAGAGTTGAACACTTATAGGAGAATAACTTCCTATCAGCTTTTTATATCTGGTATCAAGAAACTAGATTTTGATCAAAGCATAACTAGCAGAACTTTAATACTTTAGCAGGTATTTGAAGACTTTATTTCACTTGGGCTTTGCTTACACAGATAACAATATTCTTCTTGCATTATAGATTTTCTACTTGTTTGTTATTTTTCTGTTCTGACTGCTCTGAAGACTGTAGCAGAAAAAAAAATTTTTTTGCTTTATTTTTGTTTTTGTGCGTATCTCAGTCACACACGGAGTTTAGTTATTCTGAACAATATAAAGTAGAAAATAGAAGAGTGCTTTTTGGATTGTAAGGAAAGATTTATGTGGAAGTAAGTATGTCTGGCTAAAGGTTTGTGGTCTTTACTTTGTCATTAGTTTCTTGGTCCTGATTAAATTTCTCACTAAGGTGAGTTTTGAAGCCTGTCTTTCATAGACACATAGTGAAACAAAGAGAAGATTGTGTTATGTCAGCTTCTTCATGTATCCCACCTATGGGATTACTGAAGGAGTAAGAGGGCCAGTGATTTAAGTGGTATTAACTAGTAGATCTAGATCTCCTCTTTCAGGAGTATGGATAATTTATCCTTGGCAGGGAGCAGTGGCCTACAAACTTTAATAGTGCAGGTACAACACAAGCCTTGAGTAGAAAGATTACTGACAATATAAAAAAGTAAGTGGGAAATGTTTATTGAACACAAGAGGGGTAGCTGTAATACTTCTGGAGTTTTATAGATCGTTTGGCTGAAGCTTTGTAAGTTAAGACTTTATAAGTTAGGGCTTTTCATCAAAATTGGATCCAAAGCAGTTATCAAAAGAAGAGGAAGAGAAAAATGGCTGTAATTGAGAAGTAATAGAAGGAATAGCTTTTTATTTTGACAGCTAGTGCTAATCACAGAATGAGATCAGACTGCTGTAAGCGGTCTGAGAAGATTAAAAGCAGTCTAGATCTAGTACACTTAGACACAGGATGATAAATTAAATACACTTTACAATATCTGTGATAAGAAATCCTCATATTATTTTTTCATAGGAAAAAATTACTATGGCCTCAAAGCAGCATTTCTATCATACGTAACTCCTGTTTGTTTAGAGTTTCCTGCTCATGGGCTCAGTGACATATGTGCCTTCTCTCAACTTTACAACTCCTGCAAGCCTCTAGTGTTATGTGCTGATTGTACGCTATGACTTAGTATCTGATATTTTAAAATATCATCATTTTAACGTTAAGATTATTCTATTTATGTTACCTTTAATAAATTATACTATTTAACTTTCTTTCTAGTGGTGTATATATATTATTTTATTTTTAATTTAGTTGTGTCATATAATCATAGAATCATAGAATGACTTGGATTGGAAAGGACCTCAAGGATCATGAAGCTCCAACCCCCCTGCCTAAGACAGGTCTGCCAACCTCCATATCTAATTCTAGACCAAGTTGCCTAGGATCCCATCCAATCTGGCCTTGAACACCTCCAAGGATGGAGCATCCACAACCTCTCTGGGCAGCCTGTTCCAGCACCTCACCACTTTCATAGTAAAGAACTTCCCCCTCACATCCAGCCTGAATCTGCCCTCCCTCAACTTAAAACCATTTCCCCTTTTCCCCTTTGCTTTCTGAGCTGCACGGGCACACTGCTGGCTCACGACTAGTATTTTATTTTTTTTCCAATCGATTTGTGAGATACCATCCTTATTTTTAATTATTATTATTATTTTGTTCGTTTGTTTGTAGTTCCAGGAAAGGAGAGAGAGTTGCCTCTCTTGATAGGTTATGCCAACAAAAATACCAATGCATACAGAAGAGCAGTGGCTTGGAGGGGAAGAAAATGTAGACTCTTCTATAATGCCAACACTGCTGTTCTCTTTATATAGATTTACTGAAGGATGGTAGTCAAGTATATTCATTTCTAATGACCACTGCAGTTTCTGTGCTGTGTCATCCAGTTGTGTGTCATTCTGTGCCATCTTGATGTTTCTGCCTGTGATTTGGATGGCAACTGCAGGCCTGATAGAGGAATTCTGCTTTGGAAAAGATGGTAACCCAGTTACCACAACTTTAACATGCTTTTCAGGAGGTATAGCTTGTAAACATGTTTTGCTTTAGCTAATTTGCCAAGAGATTGTGTCTGGCTGTGAAAGCAAATTTACCATGCAGACTCGGAATGATTCTTGATTTTGCAAAGAAAATGCTCTGGAAAGCTTCATTTACATGTTATCTGCAACACTGTGGTGCGGCTTTGTGTGATGATTGCAAAAGTGACACTGGCTTGGTATTCAGCTAAACGAATGAATCCTTTCTTGTAGAAGGGTTGCCCTGGATTATGTTAGCTATCATAAATATCCTTCACATAGCAGCAAGGATGGCATTCAGGATGTCAAACCAGCTGGAAAGAATCCCTTTTACAAGGCTCTGTTGGTGTGGGTGGATAAGCTTTCTTGACAACAGTAGTGCTTTCTCTCCTGTCTGTCATAATTTGCGTTGCTAGGATCTGTTTCACAAGTTTTGTGACAGACTTATATATGATATTGTGATTCCTTTTATTTACATGGGGAAAGTGAACATTAAAAGAACATGGAAAACAATAAAAAGTCGAGGCGCAAAAGACCATGAGAATAAATATGAGAGCAGCTGTTCTTGAAGTGAAAAATAATTTTCTGTTGGTTTGATGAAATGAAAAGTAATATATGGTAACATTCCACTTTTTCTGAACTTCATTTTTCCAGTAAAGTGGAAAAAATTACTTTATATAGTCATAAAGTGAAAACTTCTATTAGAATTCAGGAGACTTTCTATATATCATGCCATTATATATTATATATTTTATTTATTTTACCATTAATGGCAAAATGCATTTTAGGTCACAAACATCATTCCAATTCCTGCTTCAAATCAGCATTTCAACATAAATTGGTGATTTCATTGTCTGCCCTCTCGGCTTATTTAACTTTTTATATTCTTACTTCCAGGGGAAAAAGAAGAAGAACAAATAGTTACTGAAATCATGAGAAGACGTTTTTTTCCTGATGTTATAACTTATAAGGCTTGGGAAGGCTTTCACTTTGCTGGCCATGAGATAAGGATTACAGAAGCCACTGATTGTTATGGGGCAGTTGTCTGGCCATCGGTACAATATTTACATAATATTGTTACTTTCAGTTTTGGAGTCTTTTAACACATTTAGTTGGTTTTTTAGTGATAAATATTTTTTATTGTGTGTTGTGAAGTTAAGGATAATATTCTATACTTTCTCCATTCTACAGTTCCCAAACCTGAATTTAGCCTAGTTTTCCTATGGCTTCCTGGTTCTCAAAGCTTAAATGATATGCAGGTCACTCCAAAGATATTGCCTCTTATTTATTTCTATGCAATCCACAACAGATACAAAGAGTACAGTGGCACTGTTTGATAGAGCACATTCTCAGTTAAAAAGACTTTTTCAATATAGTCACCACTGTTAGCTATGCATTTTTGCCAGTGATGAACAAGAGCCTGTATGATGAGCTCAGAAAAATCTCCAGCAGCAGAGGTGACCCATTGTTTCACAACTGCCATGACAATGTCAGTGTTAGGAAAACATTGCCTGTGCAGTCCATCTTTCATCAGCACAAAAAAATGGAATTCAGAAGGCACTAAATCCAGCACTATGTGGTAGAGCAGACCATCCAAGATTGGCAGTGTGCTCCACAGTCTTCAAACTGGTATGGGACCTGGTGCTATTGTGTAGCAAGAAAAAGGCTGTCGTCTTCTCTGCTGTTTATTTGGAAGTTTGAACCTTCAGCTCAGTCAGTGTCATGATGTAGCAGTCAGATTTAATGGTTTTTCAGGTTTCCAGGAAATCCTGAAAGATCACCACTTATGCCAAAAGACTGCATATCACTTTATCTGCTGAGGGCTACATCCTGAACTTTTTTGTTTGATGGAGAATTCATATGTCACCACTGCTGTTTAACTTTGGCTTATAGTGATGACACCACATCTTGTCACTGCTAATGATGTGATCCAGAATACTGTCACCTTTAGCCTCATACAAACTTGACGAAGTTGCGTATGGTGCTCTTTCTGTTCATGTGTGAGAATTTGTGAGGACCACCTGCCATAAACCTTGTGATGTTCCAGCGTTGCTACCGTTTTCAACACACTGAAGCTGATATCCAGCTCCATACACAGTTCTGTAGTTATTATCTGCTGATTCGTGTGGATGAGCCGATTGAGACTCTCTATTTTGAGGTGTGGCAGTTGTGCATGGCTGTCTGGAATTCAGCTTGTCTTTCATGTTGTCATTGCCACTATTGCAACACACTTCCTACCACCTCACTGTGCTCCCATCCACTGGTTGGTCCCTATAAATGTTCAGGAAGCATCAATGAATATCAAGGGATGCAATTTTTTGTTCATTGAGAAATTAAACTCATCATTTCTTCATATGCACTTCCATGTCAGAAGTCATTTTGTCTAACTGTCCCTCTGCTGCCAATCATCACACAGCAACAAAATGTAACAGAGTATTGGCGAAATGTTCAACCTCTACTGCCATACCACCAAAATCCATCTCTGATGTCCTAGGCCAACATAATAAAACAGAAGGCATTACTTTTGGAGCAGCTCTTGTATTTCTTGTTTGTGCCCCTTCACACAGCACGTATGATGTGATGCCTTCTCCTCTCCTGTTGAAACTTTCTGGTCCTATTGGCCAATTAGAAGCAAATTTTAAAGGAAATGTGGGTCTTATATGAAAATTACGTTACTGTACGTGTTATAAATAAATAACCCTAAAAAAAAAGAGAAAGCAGATTCAGAAAGAACTCAATAAGGTGCTGACACTCATAGATGCTACTTAAGCTACTGAAGAGAAAAATTTAGCATGTAAATATGCAGTCACGGGAGAAGATTCACATAGGACTTCCAGTTTCTTAAAAAGACAGAAATGTATGTGGAAGTGAATCCATGCTCTCAGGAACCATCATTCTTGGCTCTTGATATTACAGAATCACAGGATGGTTCAGATTGGGAAGGATCTCAAAAATATAAGAACTAGCAACGTATCCACCATACAAAGAACTTTCTTCAGTCTTTTGAGTTTGTGCAATGCAGCTAATGGACTGTTTTGAAATAATTAAGAGTGAAAAAACACTGCTGCGGGTGGACAGGTGCCACAATGAACCACTGACACTTGCATTGCTCAAAGAATCTCTCTAAAATAGATGGATTTCCAAAACCTCCTATAGAATCAAGAGGACTAAAAGCCAAGAGGCTCCATTGTTGTCCCAATATCAGCTTCCTGTGCTGTTTTTAAGAAGCATGACCATAATCCATCTGAGGAAGGTTAGTGTACTCTCCTGCTTTGGATGCCAAACACTTTTCCTTAGCAGAACTGGAGAAGTTGTTTACACTGTATCTCTTAGCAGCCTCAGTGAATGTCTTCAAGGCAAGGTTGGCTGGCTGTTAATTATTCTCACAAATCAAGGGCTACACTGAAATGCACATTTTTTTCTGTGGAGGTTTAGTCAATTTTTCTGTGAAAGGAAGGAAACCTTCACTGTGTCTCTATATTCTCCCTTCTGTTCCAACCTGCAATACTTGAAATCTTCTGAAAAATATCAGTCACATTTGTCAAGAATGCTGAAAATTTAAGAGAAGTTAAGCTTCTGCATGGAAAGGAAGCGGAGTTTCAAAGGTTCCCTAATTTAAGTCACAGAACTTTTGAGCCTGCCAGCTGGTTTCAACAGCAGAACATGTCAAGACACCAAGGGACGAAATGATGGGAATGAATGGAGCTAAAAGGAAAACTTGATAGGATTTGTTTTAGAAAGTCAGTTCAATATCACGCGCAGTCTCAAAGGACCTGGCTTTTATTAATACAGTGTGCACAAACTTTCTATTTTTAAGTTTTGTTGACTGAGATATCTGTGTGTTCATATGAAAAATCTTGTTCTTTTTGCTCTGATTTAAGAGGTTGAAAGCAAAAACACTGACTTTCTATCTCTTACAAAGTCAACAGTCCTCCTCCGTTCCTTCTATATTTTAATCTATTGAAGTAAAACCAAGAATAAAATTTTGCAGAGCCAAACTGAATCATTTCTAATTATTTTCCCAAATGGTAATCTGTACTGCAAGATAATGTAGCAACCGATATACGTATTTGTCAGTGTAGACTATATGATTTTCTAAGTGTGGGAAATAATACACGAGACAGGCTGGAAACCGTCTTTGTGTGAGAGGAGTAAAAATAGCCATTTGTGTTTCTAGAGTGATCTAAAGAACAACGGTCAGTGTGAGATAGGACAGAAAAGCTGGAAAAGTTTCTTAAGTCATAGTTTATAAATGTATACATAAGGAGTCAATTGTAGAGGGCTATGTAACAAGGTATGGACATTAAAACTAGAAAGAAACTGAACTAAAAGTAAAGGGGTGAATTTATTGGCCCTTTTTGAATCATTATGATCATTAATTATTATTTTAAATAATTACTGCAAGAAACTAGCAGGAGTTGTGGATTTTCTCTCACATGCAGTCCGTATATCAAGATGTCTTTGTGACAGACATGTTTTAACTCAACCAGAAATAAGTGTGGGAATTGCTGACTGGAATTTTACAGCTCATGTTATGCAGTGTGACAGATTAGATAATTGCAGTCATTCCTTCTGGCTGCAATGCTTTGCAAGCCCATATCGAAGCATGTGGTGGCATTTGTTTTGTCAGCCTGTAGAGCTCAAAGATAGTGAGTCATGTTCCTTTCAGGACAGTGTTTGAATAGATATTGCTCATTTAAACAGACATGAAATTATAAAACATTTTTTTTTGCATGCTTGTAAATGACAATGTGTATTGAGTGAAGGTTTTTATTTAATTTATTTAATCAGTATATTCATGGATTCCCTCTCCTGCAGGCTCTCGTTTTGTGTTATTTTTTGGAAACCAATTCTAAACAGTACAATTTGGTCGACAAAAATGTGATTGAAATTGGAGCTGGAACTGGATTGGTCTCTATAGTAGCCAGTTTACTGGGTGAGTACATATCACTGCTCTTATACTTTTGGAAAAGTATACTGGAAAGCAAAGGAAGTATGTTGGTACTTCTAAAATACAGTTATTTGACATTTTCTAAGAGAAAGAAGAAGTGAGTTCCAACAGGGTTTCTTAGAAATTTGTGTAGTTTTTTTTCTCTCTCTCAAACTGTAAACACAAAGGTGTAGATGCAATAAAGAAGGTCCCTGTGGATGTTGTTACCATTAGCAGTGTTAAACAGGGGACCAACAAATAAGAAATTAGTGTCTAAGAGGATGTCAGTGGCAATAGGGTAAAGTCAGACGCAGACATGACCAACACATCATCTTCCATTGATCAAATAAATACCTCTTGGATGCCAGGTCACTTCCTTCAAACTTGAGTTCAGCCTTTTCTTTCAGCAACTGATCCTTGACTTTTCTGCTACAGAAACTTGTTTTCTCTCATGGCAGCCTGCTCTTCCTCAAGAGTAATTCAAATCAGTAACCCTTGTATTTGAACAGAATTTAGCTTTCTGCAGTCTGAGAAAGCTTGTTGATATCTTAAAAGGAAAGAACCTGAGGCCACGCCTAAATCTAGTGTTGATTTTCTGCAATTAGTAACTGTTACTCTTCAATTCCCAATCTCTCACTGTGCTTTCATTAAAAATGACATCAAGATATGGTATTTGATTTATCCCCACCCAAGCTCAGCTGTCTTTAGATTGCAGTCTGTGCAGCAGAACTGCTGCCAGTTACCAAATATTTATTTTAAGTACAATGAGTAATAACTATTGGGAGCAATAACAGTGTTCTATTCCCCTAGACAGAAAATTTGCTAAAATCGGTTCCTTGTGCAGTGGCTTTTGCAAGTGGGCTTTTACTCAAGTCTTGAAGTATATTGAAAGATTGTTTTTGTTTTCTTCCTGTCACAGGTGCACTTGTGACTGCCACTGATTTGCCAGAACTGCTGGGAAACCTTCAGCACAATGTTCTCCAAAATACAAAACTGAAATGCAAGCACCAGCCCTGTGTCAAGGAGTTGTCCTGGGGAATTGATCTGGAAAAAAACTTTCCCAAAGCTTCATGTCACTTTGACTACATTATGGCTGCTGATGTAGTTTACCACCATCCCTTCCTGGATGAGCTCCTACTAACTTTTGACCACTTGTGCAAGAATGATACTGTCATTATGTGGGCTATGAAGTTTAGGCTGGACAATGAGAACCAATTTGTGGACAGATTTCAGACACTCTTTGATTTAGAGATGATTTCTAATTTCCCTAGTTTGAACATAACCCTGTATAAGGCAATGAGGAAAGGCAGGATGAAAGTCAGACCTTCCAAATTGTCTGTCTGAAAAAGAGATATATGGGGGTGATCATCTCAGATGCTTTGTAGCTAGTTCTCTTTTTAATAATTTCTACATAAGTAGTTGCCTGCATCTTTACGAATGACATTTTTGAAGCAAGTTAGAACAAAACATTGGTTTTCCGGTGCATCCCTATGGAATTCCTGAGTTCAATTTGCTGAAAGTTTTATACATGGAAGAAATGTATTTCTGATGTTTTCTTGACTTTTATGTGCTAAATTGACAAAACTAATAACTTTCATAATTCTCAACATTACTTTTATGGGATGTGCAATGAATATTTCCTTTCAAATGCAGTTTTAAACAGTGTCTTATGAGATTAACCAATCTTTCAAAGATTTACTACAGTCTTACATTTTGTATTTAACAGGTGTGATGTTAAATCTATTTTTCTTCATTCCCACCATAGCGTTCAAATCCTTCCTTCAAATGGCCCTTTACATGACATTAACTGAAAGGAAAAACGGGAGATATAGTATCATAATAAAGGGAGAGAGACTATTAGTTACTCCTTGATTTAATGACTGTGTTTTCATAGAATCATAGAATGGTTTATGTGGGAAGGGATCTTTATGATCAACTAGTTCCAACCCCCCTGCAATAGGCAGGGACACTTCCCTCCAGACCAGGTTGCTCAAAGCCCCATCCAGCCCGGCCTTGAATGCCTCCAGCATGGGAGCATCCACACCCTCTCTGGGCAACCTGTTCCAGTGTCTCACCACCCTCACAGTAGTGAATTTCTTCCTAATATATAGTCTAAATCTACCCTCTTCCTGTTTAAAGCCATTTCTTTCCCTTCCACTTTTTATTTAGATTCAGGGATTCTTCAACAGACAGCTGCACATGTGAGGCAACAGGGAGTTAAATATTTTGTTACTTGAGCAAAGGTCTGGAATAAGAATAGTACATCACATTCACAGGTCCCCATTGCAAAGACCTTAAATTTTTGGCTATGTGCCCATTCAGAAATAGACTGGTATTTGCACCTCAGGGAACAATGGAAAAACAACAGTGGCATCAGGATAAGTATTCTGCAGCGTCAGCTGGTGGCAGCTGGAGGTAGAAAATGAAACCTGCTTGTCACAGTGTGGCTGAGACATGGACAGACTAGACTTTTTGCAAGGGCAAATGGAGCATTTTTCTCCTAGCCTCTCCTAGTTAACATGTGTTCCCAGTTTTAGTGATCAGATTAGTGTACTTAAGCACATAATTTTTTCCTTTGTTCTTACTCCCAGCATAAAATTTGGTTTTCTGAGATAAAACTTTCTACCGTTAGACATGAAGTGGTGCAGGCAGGAGAATCCAAGCTGCCAAGATTTTCCAGTGGGATTTGGGGACCCTAAAGCTGAAAGGAAGTAGTGGGAGGATAGGTGAGTATTTGGCAGGAGGGATCTGGATGTAGGAGGGTTGTGGAAAAAAGGTGGATGTAGTGAAAAGGTGAGATGAAGAAAGAGAAGAGGTTGCAACAGTGACACTAACTTCAAAATGTTGGATCCACTGATTGAAAGGGGACATTCTCTGTAACAGCAATTACTTGCAACCATCCAATCCACTGCAATTGAAACTAAAATCCTTTCATCCTAAAAAGCATCTCTGTTTACAAATATTTCACAGATAAATGGATTGGCACTGGATAATGAGCAAGACAGCTCTGCTTGCACCAAAATCCTCCAGTGAAAATATCCTGTGAACTACAAAGCAATGCAGGCTAAGGATGAAAAGAGAGAATCCAGCAAAGTAGTAAAGTGGGATCACTTTTAATACCAATGAGCCCTTCTATTTTGTCTGAGGCTGTCCCCTACTGAGCTCCTGCTGAAGTCAACAGGAGCTGTGTTTGTAGAGCAGATTCAGAATTGGGCTCTTCAGGCCTGACAGCATGGTAATGTCTAGTGTAATCTAAAACTGCTCCCCTTTCTCACAAGTTGGTCTAAGCAACACTGTGTGAAGTTTCCTGGGAAAGCTCCAGAGCCTAGCTGCTCTATTGTATGAAGGCCTTTTGTCCTCTGTTATGATAGGCAGGTTATTAGCCATGACCAACGGGTGGTGGAGGTTATATGTGGCATTTGCCTGTGGAGTTTATTTCTGCTCTTTGAGAACAGGTCTCTCAGATGACTGTCAGATATTGCATTTTCCTAAAGTCGGTTATAGTTTTAGTAATCACTTACCCTTTGGTCTAAAACTTCAAACAAAACTCAAGTTGTATGCAGAGCACATGGCATTGGCATAAAACTATGCGTGAAAGAATTCCACCTATATGAACGCTAGAGAGACTGTGTAGGCTTACAGGCTTTTACATTATATTATGGAATGTTATGCTAATGATATTAATTGAAGATATAAGTCATGTATTACTTAGGTTCAGTCAGTTCCTTGGTTTTCCATACTCTCCTCTATCAGTAACTTATTGAACAACAATACCAACAACATGCATAAGCAACTGGACAGCATTTTCTAGGTTTTCCACCAATGTTTTACTAACCACACAACTTTCATATGCTAATATTTATTATTACCATTATTATTATTATTATTATTATTACCTGTGTACATATAAAAAGATTAAATAAATTTCTTTCGCTGTTAATCATATAATATCTCAATCAAAGTCTTTATAAATCATACTTTTTGCTTCTAAACATTGAAGTAGCAAAAATTTTCAGCATTGTATTTTTTCTAAATAACCATACTGAATTTTTGTTTCTGTCTCGTTGAATTGTGATATTGCAGCTCTGGGTGACTGGATTGCATTTTCGTTATTAAATTCACTGATTTGTGCTTTTGCCTCTTATAATAGCTGTAAGAAAAAGCTATAGCCATTGAAAAATCATTCATGTGACAGTACAGATTGTTTGAGCAAATCTCATTTTCATTTAGAAGTAGTAAAAATGGCCCAGACTATGAAATACAACAGCCAGGGAATATCCAAATAAGTATCCATGGCATAAATGGCAGTTGATTAATTGCACAATCACTTGTCAGTATTAGGTGAGCAACAAAGACTCTAGCTGCCATGGGTGTCTTTAATCGTGATTGATACTGAAGATCTATTGAGTGCGTTGATAGATGTGACTATCACCTGAAAAAATACTGCATTTTATAAGCAAAGAATAGAGGATCCTGAGAACAGGATGGGGGTAGAAACACTGAACTGAACCCTTCAAATTTTGGAGATCTGAAAGGTATAAGATACTTTTCTGTTCATAATTTCTGATACTACACTAGTAACTATGAGGTGACCTGAAATAAATTCAGTGAGAGGAAAATAGTGGCTGTTGAGATGTCATTGCTCCAATGATGTACTTCAGAAATCGATACGTTCATGCTCATAATAGCTCTGTGACGTAAGGGAAATATGGTGACACAGTTATAGAGCAAAGAGGGAACTGAGCTAAATGTCAAGTGGTGTAACCATGGTCACAGTACGAAGTACAGTAAAAAGTTATTTCACAGTAAAAACAATATTTCCTGTGGTTTTTTTTTTCTTGTTAGAATTTGCTCACATGGCAGCAATGGAAAATTTAAACTAAATTAATTATTTCCTAAAATAAGACCCCATGCATCTCTGTAAATAAATAAGAAAAACATAGGGAATGTAAGCACTCAGATTTCATGTAGTTATTCCAGCCAACCATGTAATAATACATGGAATGCTGCAGCTACAACAAAATGCTGGAATCGTCCAGGTAGGAACTCACCTCGTAGTTTGCAGACATACGTACCTGGAAATGTTTTCCAGGTGGGTTCATTGCAGTCTTTCCAGGAACTGAGATGAAGCAGACTGGACTGTAGTCCTCAGCTAATGTTTTTATCCCACTATATGCCTTCCTCACTCTTCTCAGGATTTTCAAACCCCATTCCAGGTGCACTGTCACACAGAGTTAGAATTTAATCCCTCATCCTCCCTTCCTGTCCTTTAAGATCTATTAGCCAAAGCATTGCATTTATGCTGTTCAACTGGGAGAAAAGGCTCTACAATATACCTGTATGACTCTTTTTCTATCTCGGGGAAGATTATTAGTTGGAAATTGAGAGACAAGTAAATCAAGGCATGAGATTCCAGAGAGTTTCTATTGCTACCCAGACATAAGGTTTGGATGCTCTGAAATCCTGAGCTCTCATGTCCCAAGAGGTCTGTAGTTACAGAACTTTTCTACAGAACATTACTCACTGACTATTACAGATGATTAATCTCCACTGTCAGATTATTGCATTATTGGATTATCCGGATTATATGTTATCGGATTGTTGTTATTAGCCATAGGTCATCTGTCCTCTATGCTACTGAATCCACTCACATTCCTTTCAGGCTTGAAGACAGTTCATGAAATCAGAAGAGGCTGTTGCTCTCATGATGGCTGTGATTATTACACACCTGTGTGAGAGACAATGTCTGCTTCTTTCAGCCTTGGCAGCAGAGTTGAAGTATCATTAGATATTGGCTGTGTTCCTGCTAGAAGTTCATCAGATTATAGTAGCATTAGAAGTGCATGGACACTCAGGGTAACAAAATGGATTTTTTTGACAGTGGATGATACCATTTTTATTAGGAACACATGGTTTCTCATGATTTATTCTACTGATCTATCAAAATAAAAATGTTAGCAATATCCTCCAACTGGAGAACAATTGTGAGCAATCACAGAAGTTGCTCTTGGTGCCCTGAAAATGAAATCCCAGAAGACTCTGCAGTCATGCTGCTGTAAAAACTAAGAAAATCACACATCTCCCTTCCAGTTTATTGAACTTTGAACAGCACTGCTTTGATTTACAATGTGAGAAAACAGATAGAGGTAGATGGTAAATCTGATTTAGAAGATCACAGCAACTGTAATCTGACAGAGCACTTTCTTGTCTATTTCTACCTGATATGGATGGCTTCAAAATATTTCAAAGTGCACACCTTCAAGACAGTCTGCTCCCTTCCAGACTGAAGTGCTTCATCAAAGAAAGGTAACTTCTGGGAAGCGTTTTAATCTGAAGTAAGATGAAAAGTCTTCCAGGTTCACCCAAATCATTTGGAGTCTGGGTGATGATAGTGAATGCCTGAGGAGCCCTGTACCCAGTGCTGTAGCACAGGTGCTTGAAAAACTTTATACACACTGGATGGGGAATTGTTAACTTTTGAAATCTGGTTTTTCTTGCAGCACAATAGGTAAATAAATAATTTCGTAGTACACTCATTGTAACTGAGATATCCTATAGAAGCTGTGTTTTGTACTGCAAAATAGGTTTGTCAGATGATTCCTCGCTAATTCTAGTTTGGAAATTTCAATGGGAAGGCACCTGTTGAACAAGTTGTGCAAGAGACTGGAGAGATAAGAAATCACATGGAAATTATTGCTAAGCCATGTAAAATAACACAACAGTATTCACTGCTTTTTTTCAAACTACTGCCCAGTTTTCAGTAAGCTCCCAGTAGGTAGTCTTTATACCAGGCCATAAACAACTGAATAATACAGGCAGGATAAAGATCATATAAGAAAAACTGTCTGATACATCCTGTGAAGAGAAATCTGCCTTTTAATAAGTATGTAAGAATCCCCATTTGTAATTTCAATGCTACTTGTATGGAAAAGGTATAGGCTATCCACAGTGTCACTATGATCTAGTCATGGAAAACAAAAATATCTACTGTGTGTCTTTCATCATTGTTCTCACATCAAGAACAGAAATTCTGCTTCTATCCTTTCTCACAAATGCATTTGGTCCCCAAATTTTATTTTTCTCACATACTGTAACGGTTGTGGCAAACATGGTTGACAGAGTTTAGGAAAGGGGGAACTAATAGGTCTGGGATTCTTTGTCATGCATGTGGCATTGTCCATTTTCCTCCATTTCAAAATAGTTTGATGTAAAATGTATATGCACTTGAAGAGTGATCTGGAGCCCCTTTTATATTAATCCATTCAAGGTTAAGCTTACTCTTGGGTCTGTGGGATCACTGATCCTGTGACTCCTGTATTCCCGAACCTGGAGCAGTACAAACTCAGAAAGAAAGTGGAGATTGTTCCCACTAACTAGCTCCAGGATGAGAAGAAAACTTGATCTTCCATCCTTTATCTTCTCGAGGAAGCACTGCAACCTCTAGACCAGTTTGCCACAGGAGATGCAGATTCCTTATGCAGACAAGCATCATCTCTTGAAGCTGTGTCTATCCTAGAAAGATAGAGATACCAACAACTCTGCTGTTAAATCATGCTTGAAACCTGATTTACATTTGGCAGCTAATGCTCCTCATATTAACACAGTTCTTTTTTTTTTTTCTTAGCATAGAGACAATTGTTTTGACTACTAAACAGTGTTTGTCAGTCTTTCACTGCATAGCATATAGGCTTTGTATGTTTGTCAACTGCTGATTAACTAGTATCACATACAGTGTTACAAGCTCCATAAATGCAGCCAACACCTTCAGTACACATATTTTCTCTTACTGTGATAGTTAAGAAATTTCTTATCTGGGTACTTCATGTCTTCCAAGGGAAAGTGTGAAGATAAGCACTCCTTTTTCATTGAATTTTCACATAAAGAAGGCTTGTGCTGCACAGAAAACTTCCACTCAATGTCTGTATCTCCAGTTATTCTTATTTCATTCCAGCTGACCTGATTCCTTGACGACCTTTTTTCTTTACACTTCCTAATGTTTGTCTTCCTCAAACTATAAAGTTCCCACAGAAATTCAAACTGGTGTGTTGCCTGAGCAACAAGTAATCTGAATCAAATCAAACACTTCAACATATCATGAGCTGTGAATATTATCTTCTCACCTCCTTCCTGACAACAGAAACCTCTATGATACATTTTTTCAATGCGCAAATGTCTATGTTTTCCTTTGCCTGAAAGTTATTTATCATAGACAAAAGGCACAGTTGGTACTATCAACTGGTAGTATCTCAGTGTTGCACAGCACTATTTATTTGTGTCTCTGCTGAACCCCAAACCTTCTTCCTCACTGTCTTTTTGCAGGGATTCTTCTGAGAGTTCTCTCCAACAAAAGGGCAATGTGTCTCTTGGTGTGCAAAAACCTCATGCAATCTTGTCTCAGTATTTGGACTTCATGCCACTCTTCTGCTATTCCTTGCTATTTAGGCTGACAGTGGTAGATGACTCTTTCTTCAGCCAGAAAGTTGCTTCCAGACAGCTAATGGCTTCTACTTTCCCATGAAGTATGATCCCCACATAAATGTGCTGAAACACTGGGAAGTAAAAGATGGGAGCAGGGTCATCTTTATAAAGGTTCAGGACCAATTTGTGTCAACAGAGATACACAGCACCACTATGCTGTGAGCTATACAAACTGAGAGAAGAACTCCCAGTGAACAGCCCAGCAGGGAAGAATTTGGGAGTTCTCTTGGACAAAAAGCTGAACATGAGACATCAGTGTGCACTTGCAGTCACAGAATTATAGAATCACAGTATCCTTAGAGTTGGAAGGGACTTGTTAAGGCCATCTAGTCCCAGTCGCCTGCAATTAACAGGGAAATCCACAGCTGGATCAGTTTGCCCAGGGCCTGATCCAGCCTCACTTTGAAAATCTCCAGGGAAGAGGCACCCACAATTCTGGGCAATCTGTTCCAGCACCTCACCTCCCTCGATGTAGAAGATTTTTCCTTATATCTAACCTAAATCTACTCTCTTTAAGCTTGAAACTGTTGTCTGGAAGGCCAACAGTGTCCTGGACTGCATCGAAAGGGGGATTGCCAGCAGGGAGAAGGAGGTGACTGTCCCCTTCTACCCTACCCTTGTGAAGCCCCATCTGGAGTAGTGTGTCCAGACATCTGACACCCAATACAGGAGGGATGTGAAGCTGTTGGAGCAGGTCCAGAGTAGAGCCATGAAGATGATCAGAAGTCTGGAGCACCTCTCCTATGAAGAAATGTTGAGGGAGTTGGGCTTATTGATCTTGGAGAAGAGAAGGCTCTGGGGAGACTTCATGTATTGAAGTATTTGCCTGCCAGTATTTGAAGAGAGTTCCTAAGCACCAACTTTTTACATGGTCTGATAGTGATAGGATGAGGGGGAATGGTTTTAAACTAAAAGAAGAGAGATTTATTTTAGGTATTAGGTGGAAATTTTTTATTCAAAGGGTGATGAAGCACTGGCACAAGCAGTGCAGAGAAGCTGTGGATGCTCCATCCCTGGAGGTCTTCAAGGCCAGTTTGGATGGTGCCCTGGGCAGCCAGGTCTAATGGGTGGCAATCCTGACCACTGCAGCATTTGGGACTGGATGATCTTTAAGTTCTCTTCCATTCTATGACTCCTTCCTGTCTGAGGCTGGTAAAGAGTGTCTCAAATTAACATGAGGCAATTGACTTATCTTTGTGGATAATTTTAAATTTGGATGCATCTTTTTGGAGTTGTTTGCCTTCAAAAGGGAAGGCTCAGGAATGTTTACTGGCTGAAGAATTGGCCTGGGAGTAAATGAAACCAGATTGGTACAGAAGACTTGGAGATGATACTGCTGTATCCTTTGAAAGCAAGATGCAAGTTGGCGTCTCCCTTCTTCCTTTTATCTACTAACTTAGATTTGCAAGGCCTGGAAGAAGTTCCTGCTGAGATCCCAAAGCCAGAAGCTGACACTCCAAATGAGCTGGCTAGGCTACTTCAGACTATAAGTAATAGTGCTGTCATCATTAGTTGTTTTCAACTGAACAATACAAGCTAAGATGATCCACCACTGCTAAAGATCAGCACCTGATACCAAGACGTCACTGGATCAGGGAATGTTGAACCACTTTGCTTTGCTGTGTTTGTGTCTGTCTGTCTGTCTCTCTTTGCCCATTTTCTATCCTTTCTCTTTATCTTCTTCTATTCTTTTACTCTTTGTAGTAGCTGGTGCCTAAAGTTGTCTTACCTGTAATGCTTATTAATTGTAATTAGCTGATTATCCAATTTTACCTCCAAGTAGTAGTTGTCGTTGTTAAGAAAGCTCTCAATAAATTGCTGTGTAGTATTCCCCTGAGTCTTGGATGAGTTCCTCATGGTAGCCTCCGCTTGCTGACTAGGAGAGGCACATCTCAGGATACAAAAAATTCACCTTCCTTGAAATCTAGGACAAGACACTTCTCTCAAAGAAGTCAGATATCAGTGTATATATCTGTCCTCAGTACACTTTCCCAAAGCTGCTAGGCACAATACTGACTGGTGAAAATTACTTCAGTGATGAATCATAGAATCATAGAACGATGTGGGTTGGAAGGGACCCCATGAAGGCAAAGAGTGTCAGAGCATCTAATATATATTGAATGTAACATGGGTGTTTAGTAATGATAGGACAAGACTGTCCAGGAAGACTCTGACTGTACTACTCTACAGCTAAATGGTCTAGAGGATTTATCATTTTGGGACAAAGGTTGGATAAAATCCTTTGGAAACTATAAAGAACAGAATCAGCTGTGAGATTTAGAGGTGGATTCTGTCACAATCTGAACAACTTTGCTGCTTACATTTTGGGGATTTACAAACTATTACTTGGAGCTTTATGGCAACATCAAAATTTCTGTTTGATGCTGTCTCTCTTTTATTTGTCCTTTAGTGCTTTATTCATTCAGGATCTTTTTCATTTCTCAGGTGTGTGTGCTGCTGGGAGTCACCTGCACAATGGATGCACCTGTTGGCAAGCAGAAAGAAACAATATTTATCCCTTTTAAAGATTCTGTGTTTTCTCTGTAGGTGCTTTGCAGCTTCTCCTATCTGTCTTACTGAGGCCTAGTAAGATATCCTGGAAATATGAGATTGAGATGGAGGGACATGAAATAACACTCTCCTGACTGCATGTAATTTTGTGAAGTTAGAGCCTTTGTATGCCCCTGTATGTATTGCAAAAGAGAAACATTCCTGTCACTTCTTGTGATCATGCTTGTGAACTCCATAGCACATACATAAATAAAAATCAGGTAGAACTGCTTATGTATGGTTTGATATCTTCTTAAAACTACCTTTTATTTTTCATTAATGCCTGTCATCAATTAGTTTACTATCTGTATCAATAAATCTCCTTGGAAACCACTAGCCTGACAGTAACATTTGAGTGATGTGGAAACCATGATGAGAGCTACCTAGAAAAATGGATGTTGAGTTAGATGATAGCTCTCATCTCAGGCCAAATTTGACGAGGTTGAACCTGCTGCCTTGGCAATGTGTGTTCAGCTTTGTGACTCTAAATGGCAGAGGCTATTAGCAGAATGGAATTTGTCATACAGTGGTCTTTATAATGGGCTGTGTTTTTCCTGTTGTCCCACATGGGAAAGTTTCTGCATCTGAGTAAAGCTGCTGCACTCATCAGAAGTTGAAATACAAAATACTTTTCAAAATACTTTCTAAATCTAAAGATATTGAATATGTACTAACATAGACTTGTCTGCATTATTCTTTTGGCATGTATTAGCTGAGCATTCTTTTAACTTGAACTATTCTTCTCCCTGGTTTATAGTTTCAAGATTTATTTGATAACTTTTGATGTTTTTCATCTTTGATAAGGAAATATGAAATTTGTCTCACAAAACTCCATGAGATGCTTCTAGGGAGATTTATAGATTATAGTTAAATAAACTTTGTCAGATTAAAGGCTTACCTGCTAAAGAAGTGGCAACATTATGACTTCATTACTTCTTTCTTGCTTCTTAATTCGAGATGACATAGTTAATCTTCAGTTTTTATCCAAGATTACATGGATCTGTCTCCATTTCCAGACCCACCTGCCACATGTGGACTGTACTCAGGGAGTTACTGCATTCCTACAAGTTTAGAAAAGTAAAAATCTCATACTGGCCTCTGGAGGTCACTGTAGCTCTACAAAAAGCAGAGAACCACTAATTAACGACTGACTAGGAAAGGATTTGGAGACAGAGTGTTCTGGAATATGTATGTTTACGGTGTGAAAATCGTGTGATAAAAACAATAAAATCCTTTTGCAGAATGTGACTTTTTTTTTTTTTTCCTTCCCAAATTGTGCATATTTAAGGTTTATTTTGAGCAAATAGTGTAGGAGTCCACTTCCCACATGTTCCTTTCCTATGTGCTATGGAAATTTCAAGTGCTTGGTGTGCAGGAGGTGGTCTGTGCTAGAGCCCGTTTTCTCGTCTTTGCTTAAAGAAGGAAATTTCCTATGAAGGAATATTTGTTACTGCTTTGCTTCTCTTAGCTGACCATCTCTCTGGGAGATCCCACAGCTGAGGATGTAGGAAAATAGATTACTGTACTGGGGGGATTTTCTGAAATTTTGCATTTTTCCTTCTCTACAGTGAAGTGCACCATCTGCCCTTCAGAAGACATATGATGTGCTCAGCTCACAGCTGAACACTCCCTTGGGCACCCACCCTTCTGGAGCAAGACCAAAGAGCAGCTTTTGCTACTTTTGGTCACTGACACATAAACAAGAGACTAAACTGGCTATAGCTATTCCGTCACTAAACCTTCTTGACTTAAATTTGTTACCTGCGTGTATAACAGGGGCACCAGGTAAGGCTGCAAAAACCTGCCTGAATAGATGGTTAGACTGTCTGGCCTTCACACTGTTCTGACACCCAATGCAGTGGCTGCTGCTGCAGTGGCAGTGCTGTCAGCAGTTGAGCTGCCAGCTTGAAGCCAGCTCAGGAATGCTGAAGTGTTGGTGGTAATACATAAAGTGCTTTTCTGCTGCAGAACACTTTAGCATATGCTCATGCTCAGACTTAGCTATGTGTCCCTGACATCAAATGGAGCATAAGCATTGGAGGACATAAAAACTTTTTAAAAGATGTAGAATCTTTTGAGTTCTTATACCGGAGTGCTTACGAAATATCTCATCTCTTGTACTCTAATAGCTGTTCCTTAGAGCTGTTTTACAGTAAGGCACAGATCTTGCCTCCAAAAAGCCTTCAGCTAAAGATAAACAGCATGTGAAAAGTACAAGTGAGGAAAAATGCAGAGAGACTGACATACATCTCTATCTACCGATACACTTCTATGGAAAGCACTGAGGTTTGGGCTCACCCTACCTAAGCTACAAGCCTGGTTGCTTTAATTTTCTTTCATAATGTGGCAAAAAATGGCAGGAAAGGTCACAAATGTGGTGTGTCTCAGAGAGAAGCCAGGGTCCCTCAATTACCTTCTTCCAAGGGAGGTCATAACAAGCCAGTTTAATAGAGAAAAAATCCATCTGAGCTTTAAGATCTGCTGTTTATACATACCTTGACATCTGTTTGATAATCTATACAAATAACCCTCATGTCCATCTCTGGACACTGTTAATACAAGTTGTAGCTTATATGTTTTGAAGATGAGTGTGCTGTGAGTTAAGATAAAAGGCAGTCAAATCCTAGAGTGAAAGTCTGTAAGTTCATCCGTCTGCATAGATATTTAGTCTTCATGCAGTTAGTAAAAATTGGAGTTGTAATGGACTGGTGCAAAGCACAGCAACCCTTCAAGGTATCTAGTGTAGGTGTGGACTCTGTTTCTATGCTGCAGCTGCTGGTTTTATGTCTGCAACACAGTATATCTCAAAAAGAGGCAAAGAACTTGAGCTTGAGATTTTGACATTTCCTTTTAAAACATGCATTGTCTGATTTTTCCTGATGAAAGAATGTCCACAAAGTGATTAAGCCTCTTTATTTAGAAACACTCGGAATGATTATTAATGGGGATTTCACGAGTGTTTCATTGACCATTCCCTTAAGAGTATTGCCCTGTAGACTACACATTTTTAAGGCTGAAGTTATCTGTTAGAGTTTTTCGGTGTCTTTGGGGAACTCATAAGAATCTGTTGCAACATTAAAATTGACATACTTGACTTCACTATGTGCGTAAATATGATCGATACATCATTAGAATTGAGTCCTGAGCTAGAGCTTGAAGGAAGATAGACAGTTCATTGCATGTGTCCCCTGCACAAAAGGTAGTGTAAAAATTCTTTAGAAGGCATCAGGTGAAAATGGAAAAATAGAGGGATGAGTGTAAGGTTGGTATCATTGCTGGGCGATGGTACCACAAGCCATAAGGATCCTTTGGCGCAAAGGAGGAAGCACAAATTTCTCCCTGTTGCAAGTCTTGTCTCAACAGGATTATAGACAGAAGGGAGAGGCTGGTGCAAAGGACACCATGTGAGGGTCAAACAAGCTCTGCTGCTTCCAGCTGGAAATAACTGGCAAGGCTTAAATGCTGACTTTGAAGGTTGATTTGATTTTCTAGCTTTCTGAGCTTGTCTCTTTGAAAATCAAACGTGGGAACTTATTTGAGGCTGCAATTCCCTTACCTACATTTGAATCCTATAAAAGTCAAGCAGAGGGGCAGTGACACCAGGTTTTCAGGAAGAAGAGTCTGAGCTGAATATGGAGTAAGCTCGGATGCTGTACTTGGGTTTCTAGATCAGACCTGGAGAAGAAGGGACAAAGAAGCCATGAGGCAGCACCAGGCAGCAGAAAGGCAGCACCAGGCATTTAAGAAAGTCCTGAGGAAAGGTGACTGCCGGTGTGCTTTCTCAGTACTGAGGAACCACATTCATTCTTCTTCAGAGACAATATGGGATTCATGCACTTAACAACTCAGCAGCCAAATTGGCTGTTTTCAGAATGTTTTGTGCATGCAATCTTTTCCTACAAATCAATTTGCATATCAGGAAAAAAAAAAAGATTTTGGAGGAACAGAGGATAGTTTTCAAGGGATTCACTAAAAAGATTTCACTGTAGAACAATGTGTTAAGGGAAATTTTTTTATAATGGCTAACATTTGATCTTGACCTCAATATAATTTGGAAAATCAGCTCTCTATCTGCTGATTAGGAAGTGTGGCTGACTCCTGTATAAAGAGCAGCCTTGCTTTAAACAGAAGCTCTAATACCTTAAAGACATTATCAGTCAGTGTCTTTAACACCACGAGACTCTCCAGGAGAAGCAGGGCCAAATGCAGAGTGTCATACCTTGAGCTTGACTTTGCTTATTATTTGTAACTGATTGATTGATTCTGAGCAAACGTCTTCATTCCTGCATCTGTTTTCTGATCCAATATTGTTTTCCTGCTGAGTGCTAAATTTTCTAAGGCATTCCAGTATTTCCAGTCTTTTTTTAACAGTTCTTTCCCTTTTTTTTTTTTTTTTTTTTTTCAAAGAACTGTTGCTTGAGCTGTTACCATGTGTTTGGGTTATCTGACAGCCATGGCATAAGCTGCCTTCCCCTTGTATACTATCCTAAGGAATCTATTACGAGTCTCATTCTATGCACCTCCTGTTTTACATGGCCCTATGTTCACCATGGTGGCACATCTGAGAGCAAAACCCAAACTTCCTGATCTGTATTTTCAAGCTGTTCATGTTCTTCTGCACTTTCTGTCAATACAAATCCTATTGAAATAGTAGCTGTAACCTCTACCTAACCTTTAGCTGATGGAGACGAGCAGATTAAAGCAAGCAATCTTTGCATACACTCATGAGCCCTGCTCAGCAAAAACCTTGAGCTTTTATGGACCATGAGACATAAGAGACAGGGTTATGGTGCAAGCTGGATGTGTCAACTCATGTCTTCAGTGTCACTATGTTCTGTCTTAGTTCCTTAATATGAGGTTGCTTTCAGAGGAAAAAACCGGTCTCAGGCTTTCTCAGGCTTTCCCCTTTAGTAGGTTCAGTCCTTATTTTGTTATTACCTTTTATTCCTTTCTAACCTTATGAGGGCTTGCTGTCTCCAACAAGGACAACCCTGAAATACAAGCAGGTTGAGGAGGGTTTCTCTTTTCTGTAGGAGAGGTGATGGTCAGATCCCAGCTTTGCTCCAGATGTCAGACTTCTCTGCCACACAAGGCTGTGTGATGTTCTCTTCTTGTGTGACCTGATGGCTGCTGCAGATGCCCAAAACATTGCCAGCAACTGCAGGAACATCGTAATACTCTTTACCAGGATGCTTCTGTGAGGAGTGGAGTTGTTTCCATGCTTCATGCAAAGGTGGAAGGATTGTCCTGGCTTTCTGTTAGAATATCCGTGTACCAGATAGAGAAAGAAAAAACGTGCCTCCAAGCCTGGCTCCCTTACTGCTGGGATAGATTCTCAGACTTCTTTCCTAGCTGCTAGGGCTGTCCTGAATGGCTGGGATTTCTTTCAGCCAGCAAATGCTCTTTTGTACTTGGACATTGCTCTGCTGGTTACTTTTTTCTGTCATAATTTTGAAGATGTGGCAATTTTCCATTGCAAGTTGAACTTTCTTATCTTTAACGTTATCAAACTACAGCAAAACAAAACCATCTCCAAATGGACAATTTTTACTTTTGATCTTGCCATCAGTTGGGACATTTGATCTCCACTCCCTCAATTTAACAGGATTCGATCACAAGTGTTACAAAGGCTTGGAAAGAAGGTAAAAACTGAAAAATACTTTCAGTGATCCATATACCTATGCTGTGCACAGCTCATTGATAACAAACTGACTTCTCTGGTTTGCACATCTTCTGAGAGCAGTGGAGATACTCTCTGGTGGCTTATAGTGTGTATGGTCAAGGCACAGAGGGTGGGCAATTAGCAGGGCTTAATTCTAGTGGTTGGAATTCCGGTTGCAGCATGAATGATTTTGGATGTGCTTCCAAAATACTCTCTCTTGGCATTAAAAGACCCTACTAGAATTACATCTTCTGTACTGATTTTTCTCAAAAAAGAAACAAATCTTTCTGTTTGGTTAAAAAAGATTGCTGAGGGCTGTATTCTGGACTGCTATGCTCATTTGTCCACAGCAGATACTACAGAAACACATGCTTATACATATCCAGCCCATCTTTTAATACACACTGTACACGGTGAACAATATTGTCTGACCCTGGATCACAGTTTAGAAAACATACAGTTGGGCAATTTGCAGTAAAATTTGGATTTAGACACATTACTGCTAGACTCCATCATTCCCAGTATAACAGACAAAGGAAAAAGGCATTCAAATAATGAATTGTCCACTGAAAAAGCTGTAAATCCAGACTCTGCTCTGAATTTAACACCATAGAACTGCCTTAATGAGCCATAGGCTGCCAGCTACTGACATGATGTTCGGCAGGAGACTGAGGGCAAGAAGGCTGTAATGTAAGAAACATTACAGGATTCACTGGAAAGCTGCAGATGTATGAAGAAATAGGTAAGGAGAAAAATCATTACTTGCTGTTCAGAGCAAGGAATAACAGCTGCAGCTGAGGGAGGTGGTGTTGTCACTCTGCAACTGCTTAAATATCATATAACTCTGTGATTAGATTTTCCTTTAGGATTTATTCACCACTGCTCTTCACCTTGCAAAATGGGCATGACATTTGGTTGGTGCAGTTGCACTGGGAGATAGGGTACTGCAAGGACATCAGGATTAGTTTGGCTCAGTGCAGCTCAAACAGCTCAAATCTGAGTCGATATACTCAAAAACAGGAAACAAGAAGAGCCACTGTTCTTGTTTATCAGACAAGTCTTAAGATTCTGAGGACTTGATTTAGCACTGCAGAAATCCTCAAATTATCCATACTGTAACTGTTCAAACAATGGAGGTGCAAGCAGAATAGCTTAAGAATTTGTACTCCGAGCAGGAAATCAGAAATGCATGTGTTACTAAGAGAGTTGTTATTATTCAACATTACATGTGATCTTAATATAGGAATAAATCTTTTACAGTATGCAATATCATTTAGATATTAAGCAACACTTGGATTTTCATATGTAAGTATTAAAAGAAATGCAAAATTCTTGTGTTGAATTACATGTAAAGAATTACATTGATTGTATCATCAGGGAAATTCACCTTCTTCATGAAAGAAACAAGGTTTTAAGCAGCACAACAAATGGATTTAAAACAAAAACAAGGGTAAATTACCTTTCACTTCCATTTAATGTCTGCCATTATGGAATGCTCTGCAGGAAGGGATTAGATTACTACCTGTGGACCTGGACTGGGATTTATCTTGCTGAGTTTCACACTTTTACATTATCATTTTCTACATTTTCTGCTAGGGAGCAGACTTCCCAAGTCCTTAAAATAGATGCTTGGAAACATAGTTCAACGATCTTGCTTTAACTGCCCACCTGTGAATGATGGGAACCATGTTCCAGAGGTGTCTGCTTCTTTCTCGTGACTGCAGAGGGAACGACACAGCAAGCTCAGGAAAACCCACTCTTTCTATCTTCTGAGTGCCCACACAGCAGATATAGTTGAAAATGACAGCACAACATTTCCCAAAGTACCCTACCATTTTCTCTTGCCCTTTGTTTCTAAAAGCTGTGCAGAAGGAAAGAAGAGGGAAGTTAATTTTTCAGGAAGCACTCCTGTGCAGTTCAGGTGCTGGAGCACTGGCACAGGCTGTCCAGAGGCTGTGGGGTCTCCTCCCTGCAGCTCTCCAGAAGCCGCCTGGCCGTGGACCTGGGCACCCTGCTCTGGGTGGTGCTGCTGGAGCAGGGGCTGGGACACACGGACACAGAGGGCCCTGCACAGCTCAGTCAGACTGGAGTTGTGGGGTAATTTCTCCAGCCATGTTTGCACAGTCTTTGACAAGGGGCTCTGAGAGCATTTGCTAACACAATATGGGCCTTGGCCCTGCAATTGGCTTTCTGGCTCACAGGCTGCAGACTCCGTGTGGTTGGGTCCTGGTGCTGAGCTGCCCTCAGATGGGTCTGCTCTGCTCACTGGGGTGCCCTTCACTTGTCCCTAGGCAGCTTCTGCCTGCAGGGACTTTGGCTCTTGGTTTCACATGGCTGTAAGCCAGCTCACAAAAACAGTGCGGGAATATTTCTTGTTCTTTCAATTCTTGGCTTTTCTGTTGTCAAGGGAATCCAAAAAGAACAACCAGGGTGATTGTTCTTGTGAGGACACACAGTCCTGAGAACTTAAAACAAATAATCATTTCCCAGGTGAGAACATTTCAATGACAAGCTGTGTTAGAATTAGAGAATGACAGGGGCAGAACAGGGGACATTGTCCATCTAGATAAGAACATGCTTAGGAAACATTCAGATTTCAGTGAAAAACAGAATAAAATGTAACCTTATTTTTTCTTTCCTACAGTCACCCGCCTCCCCTCACATCTCACAGCTGATCAATAATTTGCTTTGACATCTGAGCTGTGAAAAGAAGAGGGGAAAAAAAGGGAGCTCATGGCAATATGCCACCTAATTATATCTACAACACAAAATCACTGCTTCAGCTGTATCTGACAAACATCAGGGAAGCCTTAAAGCTAACTATGCATGAAATTTCGAACAGACATACTACATGTGTGAAAATTGCCTGCAAAACATAAAAAAGGATAAATTCTATACTTCATTGTGTTCTAATTAAATAGACAATAAGGTACCGTATCTGTTTTTTTGTATTTTTTTTTTAAGCCTTAGATTCTTGCATACCTTATTATAATAATTAACAATACCACTGCATGTGAAAATCAGTTTTGAGGGAGCTGATGCCCAAGTTGTCATGAAAGAGAATGGTGAGGAGAATTGCTTTATACTTGGAGAAAAGGAAGCTGTGAGATTTCAAAAATAATTATCATGACTGTGAAAAATTTGCTTGGCAGTTCATTTCACTTGTGTCTCAGGGCTGCCATTCTTTCTTTTAAGTGATTTCTTGCTAGGTCTAAATACAGGCCTCCAGTCTGAAGCTAATTCCCTACTTCAACTTTTAAACTCGCTTTTGAAGAGAACTGGGAAAGAATTATGTTTGGTGACTTCCATGATACTCAGAGTCTGACTGCACTTCATTTTCACTCTTGGATCGAGACTTCAAAGTGCCACAGAACTATTAATCCATCCTCCAATGTTAGCCATTTATTATTACTATAAGTTCTTATTTTGCTGTGGTTGGCATCAGAAAATGCAGGCTAGCTTTAGTGGAGGGAATCACGAGCAGCTTGGTTGTCAGTAATATTTGACTTTTCAGAGCTCAGCATGTGTCCAAGGACTTCACAGTCTAAGGTCTTGCTTTTTTGGCTGTTAGTGCAAATGCTTAATTTCACTTACCTTAGCAGTTCCCAATCAATACATTAATTTATATTATTTTTAATAAAAAGGGAAAAATGAGAAATGCTAGTAAACAGTCTCAAATATTGAGCCTGGTTATAAAGAATTCCTTGGTGTCCAATAATGTAGAAACAGTACTCTGTTGATGACATACATACTGTTTACAGTTTGTTTTTAATGCAGTTCTATAGGATGTGTCAAGAGCATTCCTATAAGGGGAAATGGAACAAGAAGTGCTTGTTATGGGCTCCTGTTAGCAGTACACACTGCAAATAAAACTAAGCTATGCTCTATTACATTTTGTCTTGGCTCTGTCTCCAAGGAAAAAAAGAACTAAACCAAAACACACAGACACACACACACATACACGAAAACCACAGGTTAGAATCTCTTAAAAAGAATGGCCTTGAATGGAAAAATTGCCTGTATTTCTCTAAGCTCATTGAAAATGTATCATTCTGTGACAGACATGACATCACTTATTTTTTTCCTCCCATGCTGTCTCTTTTGAATGTTACCTTTTAATTCTTGATGCCAAATCTCTTCTGAGAACATGCTTACAAGTATGTTCATGGCTAGGAGCATGGCAAAGAGCCCTCGTAAGGAACCACAAGCAAATGTGAAAGAAGGTCTCTTTTCCCTGAGAGAAGATGTAGGGAGGAAGTACACCTGGGAGGATGTGGTTTTAAAGCAAAAATGGTTACTCTAAGGCTCTGGGTGCAGAACTTTATACTCATCGAAAGAGGGCCTCTTGCTTTTGTTGCATTTCTCAGTCCCTGCTATTTGCTGCCTACATTTTTCTTTCACTACCTTGATGATGAGCTCCTAGCGACAATGGCCGACTTCTTGTGCAGATGTGTTTCTTATCACATAAGCAGAGAGGGGTGTGATGTTTTCTGTGTTAGCATAACAGTAATTAATATTGAGATGACTGGCACTTGTGGCAGCAGGGATTCTACTTTAATTTGAAAATGCACAGTGAAATTTTGCATGTATATCTGGATATATTGTAAAATAAATTTGAGAGTAAAAGTCTTTGATTTATTTGATGATAATACATCTGCAAACCTGTCCATGAGTACATTTTATATTTCTATATTTTTTACTTGTAGAAATGTGCACTGCTTCAGGGGAGGTTTTTTTTTTTTTTTTTTTTTTTTTTTTAAGAGATGTGTTACTTATGCTCTTTCTCCCCTTTTGGCTAAAGTTCTGTTTCCATAAGCACAGATAAGGGATTGTGTTCAGTTTTTCCCCTTCTAGGTAGAAGAGCAGAGAAGATACAGATTTGAACTTTCTGGCCTAAAGACCAAATATCCCAGATCATGGGCACTTGGTGAGACCACTAAGAAGCACTACAGTGTGAGAGCAACAGCCCTTCCCCCTTGCGCTGTTGCACTGTGGGCAAGGAATGTGCAGTCTAAGGTTTACTGTCCTCTGCCATGGGATTTGAACTCCTCCTTGTCCTCCTTGGACTGTCCTGCACCAGGTTATGTGGAAGATGACACGACAGCTGCCGTTTTGACAAAAAGCAAATTAAATGTCATAGAGAGCAAAAGTCTCCTTGGAGAACTCTTTTTCTCCCGATGAACATATTCTAATTGCTTGCCATTGGCCATGAATGTACTGAAAAGAGACCTCACTTATAACATAGGAAGAATAAAAATCCTCCTTGGTCCTCACAGCACTGAAATACTGTTTTCCTTGCCTACAGCTCTGAACTGCTCTCTTCTCCTGTTACTGCATTTATTGTTTAACTGAAACGAGCCCATTATTTAGCAAAGCAACGTGGGAGACAGTTTTTAATAAAAGATATTAAACAAAGTAAAGTTTATTGTATTATAAAGCTTTATGTTGCAACCAAAATGTTACCACTAGGAAACCAACCACAAAACTCAAGCAATGATTTTTACGTTCTGCTATTCCCATAAGAATGTGAATTTTGCTCTTTAGATGTTTCATACTAAATTTCCCCCTCATTTCATGCTAATCAGGAGCAACAATTCCAAGTTGAAGGAGGGAAGATTTAGGTTGGATGTTAGGGGGAAGTTCTTTACGAGGAGAGTGGTTAGGCCCTGGAACGGGCTGCCCAGGGAGGTTGTGGATGCCCCGTCCTTGGACGTGTTCAAGGCCAGGTTGGACGGGGTCCTGGGCAACCTGATCTAAATGTGTATGTTTGGTGGCCCTGCTAGGCAGGGGGGTTGGAACTACATGATCCTTGAGGTCCCTTCCAACCCGGGTGATTCTGTGATTCTGTGATTCTGTGATTCTGTGAACAAGAAAGGCATTGCCATTACTTTTCCAGGGCATTTGACAAGTCTCTGTGTATCTACATACCTATGTGCAAAGCATATACTGAGGCCTTGATGCCCACTGCACATAATTAACAGATCCCTAGTGACTGAATCTCTCCATTTATGGAAAGCAGAACTGTGTCTATCCCTGTGTCTCCTGTAGCTCTGACTCACCTCTGAGACTTTTTTCACCCCGTGGCAATAACTCTTTTTGTCATATGAGTCTGTCCCTTTGGTAAGCACAGGAATACTCTGAAATGATGGAAAATCTCCCAAAATGATGTGTACAGAAATCACCTTTTTGTTTTCCAGCTATTTTGAATATATCCTGCATCAATAAAAGTAGAATGATCTGTCTATAGCTGATTGCAATAATAGTTCTTAAACAAAAATGTTCCCAGCACTGTAAACACTTGAAACATGTATGTATTTGTTACATGTACTTTTCTGAAAAAATAAAAATTAAAAGTCTGTGTTTGCTATTTTTAATCTAAGGATTTTACTTTCCTTACAAGCATAGAAACATTGTGAGGCCATCAAGTGCCTGCTTATTGTCTTTATCTCCCATATTTTGCTGCAGCTGGGTGGATCCTGCTGTCCCTACCTTTGCGACCTCCTCTCCCTCTCCAGTAGCCTGAGATTCCTGGAGCTCAGCCCATGGCCAGATCTCAGCACAGGCGGCTGCGTTTGTTTTGTGCAGACAGCATGGCTCCCTAAAGATTTCCTCAGCTCTTTTGGCTGTGCTGCTCTCCTCCTGGCTTCTGGAATTTAAGTATTTGTCTTTAAAATGCGCTGTCTTCCAATCCCTACAGAAACTGGGACAAACAGATGCACAGTTTGGTCCTCGGTTTGACTCTGAAATGATTTTAGAAGTCGAGGCTATAAATCCTTGGGCTGGATGAAGGGAGAGTTTATCAGGGAAAAGATTAAGTTTAAATCCAGCATTTCCACATTGATAGCAGCATTATTATTGCCACCAAGTGCACGCACTGCATATCTCACTAGTAAGTAGCTCCAGCATATCACTCTGCTTCAAGGTCTAGTCAAAGGATTTTTTTTTTCCTGATCTTGTTAGCTTTGGATTGACCTTGCTTTATTTCTGTTCAGTTTCTGTTTGTTTAAGGGACAAGCTTCAGAATAAATTTATGAGCATTTAAAAAGAAAATCTGTTCAGACTATCTCATATGCACAAATATTCAGTGGAATTAAGGTACATTAGACAGTTTTATATATATATATATATACACATACATATGTATATATGTATAAATATTTATCAGAATGCTATTTCTTAGTAGCTATTTTGTTTTATTCAGGTGTGGCTGCTACAAGAGGAAGAGTATCAGTTTTCCCATTAGCTGAAACTTCTTTGTCAGGAAATACTTATGCATTCTTTCATACTTTCTCTTGGTCTCAGCAGTTAACCTTAGCAGTTGCCCACAGCACTTCTTGGTGGCCAGCCAAAGTCTTGGGGTGTGAAGCTGGGCTTCTGTCCAATGTGTCTCTATGGTTTTTGATGCAAATACAGAGAATATTTGTGAATACTCTTCTTTTTTTTTTTTTCAGATTATACAGTCTGATGTCTTTGGACATTTACATCATGTCCTCTTTTTTGGCCTCCAACTGCGCTGCTCATTCTGAGACTTCTGAGCAATTTCTCACTCTCATCTTCATAAAGGGCAAAGCTTTTTCTTAGCCCCATCTATGACGTCTTTTTTTAAGACCAGTCATGCACCGCAGCTGTTTCTTGTACCACATGCTGAAGGTTGGAGTGACCGGACCTCTACAGACCCATTGTACTTTGGCTGATTCCATAGATTGCGTCTGGTCAATGCACAAACGATCTTCTTTCCACTTGTTCAATATCATGCACAAATGATCTTCTGTGCAGCTTGTAAACAAAGCACATTCACCTTCACCAGCTTCATAATGATTGTAGCAACTAAAACATGCTGGAGCATACGCCGATTAATTGAGCCGATTTAAACACACTACACGTGGGTGATATTTTGGTATTGCTGAACACAGAGGAAACAATAGTATGTTTGCATCAGGTATACTAATTAAATAAATTAAACTTCTATTGTCTGGATTCCTAATCAGATTGGTCTCAAAAAAGGGTTTGAAGGTTATCAGCACAGATCTCTGCATCTTGAGATTTTATTATCTGGTATCCTGAGGTATCGTGACACAGTACATGCTTTCAAATTATTTATATCCTTGCTTGCTTACAGCTACCCAGCCATTTCCTACAGGTCTTTCAATATTAACACTTCCATCCAGTCTTAATCAGCCTCCCAGTTCCACAGGACAAGGGGCTAACCCGAGATCTAACTTTAGCTATTTAACGTAGGTGACTAAGTTACTGCCTGTAAAGGTAAGAGGCAGCTTACCTGTGCAGATGTACCTGGTTTCCAGCTCAGGAATCTGCCCTCAGTTCCTTAAAGTGTACTGTGTTGCAGCAGGATGGAGCAGCTGACTGTATGCTTTGAAATTATTCAGTTGTTAAACGTGCTTAAAGATATGTTATTATCTACTGAGTGTAAATCAGATGAACAGTTGTCAGTCATGAAAATAATCTGTCTAATCTCACACATTCGTTTAAATGAAAACCTGCAATTGTAGTGACAGACCGTTGCATTTTTCTTGGCAAAGTCTTGCTGATAAACTTTGGTTACAAATGTCACTGCAGTCATATAGAATCGTAAATTGCTACTTGAGTCGAAACTGTATTTGCTGAATGATTTTTCTTCAATACATGAGACTTTGGGTGGCTTGAAAAATGGACAGAAATTGCTCTTTTTTGTACAATGACATTGATTCTTGTAAGATGAAAAACCTCTCATATCTCCTTTTAAAAGCCTTGTATGTCGCCATGAAATGAATTATTTCATGTGAATGTCTTATTTCTATGATTAATGATAAAAATGAAGAATTTTTTATGCTACAGGAAAACATTTAGCTTTATTCAAAAGAAAACTCCAGAAGTGCAAGGGAGAAGTTCAGCAAATGGGTAGAAAAATTTGAGAGAGAAGAATTTTGTGGTGACCAAAAATGATAGTTTTGCAAATACTGCATTTTTGTTTTGGTTACCTGTCTCTCATTAAGTGCAAACTGTATAACTACCAATGTCAATAGGTATAGAAAGAAAAATGCTGCAGACAAGGGATTTTGTGCACAAGTGCAATGCTTTATGACTTCATATATGTTAGGAACGATTTCACGCAAATAATTTGAAATACAGGCTTTGTAGCTCCTATGTCTGAACAATTACTTGCTAGCATTACAAGTGTCTCATTTAAGATCAACCTGAGCTCCATACTTACAGTTCACTCAGTGATACCTGAGTGTTTGACCCTCTTTCATGGCTTTAGCATTTGCCACTTCTGTTATCCCTCACTCATGGCTACAGCAGTGCTTCAGAGACCCAGACTTGTCTTTTACAGTTTCAGTTCCTATCTGAAGCACACAAAACTTGTTCAGGTGCAGCCCATACATGTCTGAAGCCTTCTGGGATTCTACAGGACACTTGAGACACCTGGCAGATATGGCACAGGACATATGATAGATCAGTGCTCTTCCAAAGAGGCAGGTGGAGGCCAGGTGGGTACTCTGGGGCACCCAAAATAGCCCCGGCTACCAATGCTCAGGCAGCTAAATCACACTCTCAGACTCCTCAATAGTCAAGGGGGACCAATAATGACTATTATAGGATGGTTCAGATTTTGAGTAAGTTGAATCACACTGCTATTTCTTTTTCTGTCAACTGTAGAAGACTCTTCAGTTGATAATGCTCCTAATGCTAAGCATTTCAGTTTGATTAGGTCTGGTTTTGTATATCTAGCTGCTGCAGATGACACAGTAACTGCAGAAAAGCATATGCTGATTTTAATTAGTTTCTGATTAGACCGAGGCAAAGTGTTTCTCTCTGAATAACGTATTTACAAAAAGAAAAAAAAAAAACACCAAAAAAACAACCTAGAGATTCAAGCTGGCTGAAAATAATTCATGGCATTTGTCTCAGTTTTGCTGAGAGACTAGCTTACATAAAAATGACAACAAGCTGTAGAGGAAAGGCAGAGTTTAGTCAGACTTATTTTTAAAATGGTTGTTTCTCACATTTGTTGACTGTGTGAGGTTCCCATATTGATCAGAGCAAAAAAAGGACAACCACCAGATTTCCAGAAGAGATGTGCTGCCTCTTCTTCCTCATACCTCTTCAGCTTGCTATCTCCTAATCATTTAACGTCTTATTCTCTTTATTCTCTTTATTCTCCTTCAAATCCTGATGTGAAGCTTCCTACTCCTACACAGTGGTGAGTTACCAAAGCTGCAACTTAACACTGTTTCTACTGCTGGTTTGTTTTTATTCTTGCTGCCTTGGAGCAGATATCGCTCACTGGAGGTGGGGCTGGTCTCTGAGCCGGGTCTGTATCTCTGCTTCTTGCAGGATATTGCCAACAAAGGTACACCTTCTTTCCCTGACTAAAGATTGTTACTCTTCTTCCTGGGGTTCTGCAGTATACACAAAGATCATCTGACTGCATTTCCCCAGCCTCCTCTGCTGAAGCTGCCGCCTTTGTGCATTTCAGCCAAGGAGGACTTGCTAAATTGAGGTTGGAACTTTTCTCTTACTGAGCCTTAAAGTCATTCTAGTTCAACTTTTAGTATTAGAATATTACGAAAAGCAAATGGAGATCAGCAGGAATGGTTGTAGCCTTCCGAGAGCAGTCAATAGCCCACTTACTAGGAAGCTCTCCTGTCAATCCCTCCTGGGTGAAACATGTAGCCCTTGTGTGGGTTGTGTGCCTGTCACACTGAAGGCCTGCTCTCTCCTTCAGCAGGCTTGCAAGCCTGACCACTTGTTTTCATTTCCTTTTCCTGTTTTCCTCTGGAAAGCAAATGTCAGGGTGACAGCACATTTTTTCAGGAGTATTTTTTTGCTGGTTTGTTTTGACAAGGATTGGCTCATTGCATGGCTCCATCCCCAGCAGTGTCACTGTGTGTGTGAAATAATGAGTAGCACTCATTGCAAAGCTTTCAAGCCACACTCACAGAAGGCAGAGGTAACCCAAGGTATCTCAGCCTAAGCAGCCAGTGCTGCTGGAGCTTTCATAGCACCTAGTGATCTCCATTAACTACTCAGGGAATAAAGAGTTTCTCTGGGGGAGAAGGACTGCTTCCATCAGTGCTGATCCTGTCTACATACAAGGTTAACATCTGGGGACGGAGGGCCAAATACTCTTCCCGCACCTTTAGTATACACAGAAGCAAATGCTAGCAAAAGGCAGATAGTGACATTAAAATACAGAAATAAAATATTAGTAAGAGACCTTAGGGAATCAGTTCACTGGGGAATGTGACTAAACTGCCTTTTACAGATTTTCTGTGTGTCATCTGGGATTGCTGTAGAGGGGATGTTTAATTTATTTACTTGCCATATTAAATTAGATAATTTACACAAATTACCAGCCATAAATTTGCCATGGAGTAAATCAACCTGATCTCTATGAATTAGTTTATCTGTGACCTGTTTTAAGCTACCTGATAGGATTTTGAAGCACAATTAATTAATTAAACAAGACAAACGTTGTCACTCTGAATGAAGTTCTATCTTATTCATTTCAGGAATCACAGCTGTAGGTGTTCATCTCATTGGCCATGCATTGCTCCGCAATATACTTCTCATCTGAAAGACTGCTGGCTCTCTTCAAAAATCTATAAAATATTCTGTTTGATACCCATCGACCCAGTTGCTTGTTTCTATAGTGCTGAACTCATTTCCTTGGAGGTAATTGAGGCAATCAGTTTCTCATTATTTAGCTGATCCAGCTTTGGCATTTTAATTTTAGATGTTCAATAATTTCTAGTCTATTAGCTACTAACTTTGATGTACACATCTGTTTATAACTATATATTAACAATTTCCTCATTAATTTTGATGTGAATTATATATTATCACTAAGAAACACCTTACCAGTACCTGTGAAATTTTTCTGCTTTGAATTATGTTTGTGCTAGTTTCATTATTAATGGATAAAAATAACTTGAATTATAAAATGCAGACATTTATATTCAAAGTTGTGGATACTATATTTCACTTTGGTGGAAAGTTAAAATAGCTATCTGAAGGTTGTTCTAATTAAAGAATAACCAGATATTTAAATATCAATATTTCAATAAAAAGAAAACACAAGAAATTTGTTCATTAACTCATTATCAGTTACATAGCATTATTAGCAACTACTGACACTTGAGTTCAGAGTGACAGGTACTTAAAAATATGGAAAGTTATGATATGCACCATTTACTATATAACTTTAGACATAAATTGATAAGCATGTGTGAGAAATTGGTGTGAAAGAGGGAATGGAGTGTGAAGAGAAAAACATCCCTACCATGCACTGCTGTCATTTTTTAAATAAAGTTTCTTTTTTGCCAAGGAACTTCTGCCTCTTTTTTTTTTTTTTCCCCCCCATCTACTGAACTGTTAAAAATTTAGATATGGATTCACAGAAAAATCCCTTGCAAAACTGTATAAAGATCCCTTTATATGGAGCAGGTCTAGATTGCCACCTTCTGAATATCCTAGCTTTTGAAAATTTTACATCCTTGTCTTTTAGGATATGCCTGGGATAAATTACCACCAGAACAACAGCCTTTCTAGTGAACCTTGAGCTAGTGCAAGCTCGCTTAGTGAAGCCCTGAAGCTATGTGTTGCCACAGATATGCAGAGTTGATGTATTCCAGTTATAAGCTGTTTCCTTGTGACTCATGATATAAACATACTTTTATTTCACAGCACCCCAATCTGGTTGAGGCAAGCAGGGCCCTCTGTGTCCCTGCATCCCAGCCCCTGCTCCAGCAGCACCACCCAGAGCAGGGTGCCCAGGTCCACAGCCAGGCGGCTTCTGGAGAGCTGCAGGGAGGAGACCCCACAGCCTCTGGGCAGCCTGTGCCAGTGCTGCCAGTGCTCCGGCACCCTCAGTGCACACAGTGCAGCACAGCTCCTGGTGTTCAGAGAGAACCTTCTAGGTTGCAGTTTGTGTCCGCTGCCTCTTGTCCTGGCACTGGGCACCTCTGAGAAGAGCCTGATGCCATTCTCTTTGCATTCTCCCTTCAGGACTTTGAGCACTTTTGTAATGTTTCTGTCTCTAAGTTGAAAGTATCTTTAACTACAGTGCCATTGGCCATCATGAAACCACAATTCTAACATGTCTGCGTAATAATCAAGAGACACATGTAAATTAATGCTCCTTTATCACTGTCTCCTGAGAAAGGAAACCCCTTGCTGTGCTCTAGCAAGCAGGTTCCTTGTGACTGCAGCGTTCAGGGGTCAAAGCCTTGCCCTCACCTGACATGATCTCAAAATAAAGAGCAATAGGCCTTACCTGCTACCCACACATCTGGCCTCTGCTGCAGAACTGCAAGCAGTTATCATCTTGACTTGACAACCCAGTGTTCATACTTTACCCTTCTGTGCTAAGACACTGCTTGTGAGTTTAATGCAGGAGGTGAGTCTGCTTTTAGAATAAGAAACACAGAGAAAAATACAGCTGCAGCATGAAAATCCAGAAAATCCAGGAGTTAGTGACAGGAGGCCAGGTGGGCATTAAGCCAGCTCCAGGAAATGTCAGTAGTCCATAAAAGAGAGGAAGAAACCTTGGGCCAATGAACTCCCATAAATTAACTTTTGGCATTCTATTCCCTCTTGGGACTTTAGACACTGTAACTTATGCAAAATACAGAGAGCTTCTTCTGATCATAAGTCTCTTCATTAAAAAAATAAACACAGGTGAACTGAGGAAAAGGCCACCTGGGCCACCGGAGTGCATAAAAAGGAAGAGATAATGACTGATGATCAAAGTAAATCATGAGTTTTGGGTCTACAAACCAACTTTCAGTCAGAGCCTAGAGGTTTGGAGATTTTGGCACTGATTCTAGAGACTGAAGGATTTCTCATTCGTATGCACTCTTGTTTTTGTCAGTGAACATAAAATACATCGATTAGCAAGCACTTTCAGAGTTCTGCTCTCCTACCTGTTAAGGAACAAAGCAAATTAAAAGTCAAATTAGGCTTCATGGATTGTGTATTAATAAATCAATTCTCACCTAGTAGACATGAAACAGAGACAGCATTCAGATTGTTTGCTAATGTGTTACTAATATGAGACAGCCCTTGAAATGGAACATCTTATTTAAAAGTTACCTAAAAGCCATTTAGAGAAAATTTCAATTGGATAAAAATGCTGATGAAGTATGTATAAATATTTACATGTTTGCGAAGAAAACAAATCTCAGCACTAATTTCAGCTCTGTGGTAATACCTAAGAGGGATGGACAGTTTTATGGTTATTCTAAACTTTACAGTGAATGAACATATGGTAAGAGTCATTGAGCTCTGGATCGCTCACCGTCCTTAGAGAGCAGTATATATAAAGATAAGATCTACGATCCTGTGAAACATGCTGCACTGTCAGAATGACAGAATCACTGGCAAATTACTATCCATGCTCCAAAATAAAATGCCCTCCCAAATTATTGTAGTGGTAGTAATGGTGATGAGAGGATGGTTGGACTAGATGATCTTGTAAGTCCTTTCCAACCTTGTGATTCTATGATTTTATGATTTCAAGAATGCTGTCTGTAAGAAGGCAAGAATTACAAACCAAAATGTATAGGCTGTCTTAAACTCTCTACCAAGAGAGAATGAAGTATACATGTGGACTGTGAAGACTTCTGAGTCTTGAGTCAAATTCCTTATCCAGCCAAGGGGAAGGTACAAGCATGGCCAGGCTGCAAGTCGACTCATCCTAACTTAGGTGTCAAACACAAGCCAAGCAAACTATGCCTGAAAATGCATCCACTAACTAGGCACTTGAAATGATCAGCTTAGTTGTAAATAGCAGATGCTGGAAAATCTGGGAAGGCTGTAGCTCAGGTGTCTCTGTAGATGAATTCTCATTTTTCAGAGTATGTACCTTACAGCAATTCTTGTTGCACTAGGCATTTTAATCAGTCCTCAAAGTTATTTGCATCTGGCCCTTTACTTTCTGCAGAGGTAAGAAGGCATGTAGCTTTCCTGCTCTGAATCTGCTTCAACTAAACAAATGTACAGCTCCACTGCTGTCCCTTAATGCATTCAAAGAAGTGACTAACATTTGTCACTTTTCTTGAGGAGAGAACTGAACATACAGTACAGAATTTCATTTCATTATGTTTCCAGAAGTGTTTATCAGCAAAAGCTTGCTTTATAGAGCATACTTTATGCAAAACTGAGGGTCATGATATATGAGAGGGTTTAGCATTTCACTGAAAAACATGTACCAAAATCACTATGCTAAAGGAGAATAAGATAAATTTGTTCGTCTTTTTCTTGTTTATCAGGTACATAAATGCTGAGCTGTGATGCTTTTCTGAATTAGGTGTATGTTTTCACATCCTTAGAGGAAAGGAAGAGTTGAATCTTGTGAAACATTGTTGTTAGGTCAGGTGAAAAGTGAGCTTACAGCAAGCTACAAAAATATAATTAGATGAGGCAATACACTACCCCACTAGGAAGTTTGAATACTTCTGCTACAAAGAAATGCCACTCTGCTGGAGTTCACCAATGTCTTTGTTACAAAAAGCAGAAGAATATGAAAGCAATTCAGATGAATTTATGTAGCAGTGAGAGAAAAATTATGTGGCCCAGCCAGCTTTTGTCACATACAAGATATTGGTACGGTTTCACCCAATAAGAAAAAAATGTTGATTCATCTACACCATGCAATCTATAGATTTCCTCATCTCATATTTTCCATCACCTGTTATGTCAGGACTCCGAAGCTCAAGTCTAGAGCATTTCTTGCCAAGAAGCTTGAGGAGGAAATAAAGAGATCCATTGTGAGCCTATGCAGCTTGCTTCAATTCCTGCTTTATTCTGCACTTAAACAAGAACCTTGAACTCCTAACAGCATTATGACACAGTGCTCATCAGGCCTTTTCTCTGAACAGTGCTTGTTTCACTAACTTGAATCACCTCAGAGTTAAATGCCTGGACTCCCTTTCCTGTTGATGAAGAGAAATAGCAACCTTCACAATGTGATTCGTCTCTCAGCTGCTTTAAACATCTTGTGTGGGACGAATACTTCACCTGCCTGTTCCCTATGGGATTTGTGATTAAATAAAACATATTGGTGCACATGTGTGTATGGGGTGACTCTTCCGTAGACTTTCATGTAGAATAAATTGTCACAAGAAAAAGAAAAAAAAAAAGAAGAAATGGAGGATAATTTTGGTTGAGTGGTAGAAAAAGCACATCCTTTTTAAAACAAAGAAGAAAAAAGCATGAGAAATCTCTCATACTGATACATAAGAGAGAGAGAAAAAAACAGTGACAGTGTGGAAGAAGTGAATATTGCCTAGTATCCAAAAGCACGATCTCTGTCTCGATCTGCTTTCATTTAATTTAATGGTATAATTCCTGCCCACTTCATGGGATAGGGCAAAGCCAAAGACAACACTGCAAATGAATACATATCCATTAGGGAATTAACAGTCACTGTGGCAGGAGTGTTTAGAAACATCAGATTTTAACTTTAAAATGTAACCTTACTAAACTCATTCATTAACAGCACGCTTTTTGACATTGGCCAAGACTTACACAGTATTAATCATCACCACTGCATATACAAACCTGTTAGTCTTTAACACGTATTCTTAATTAGCTGTGAGTATGCAGTACCATGGAGCTGATGCCAGATAGCACAGATTGCTACAGTTGCTGATGGTCCTCTGTCAAAAAGGCTGAAGTGCTTTGAAAACTCATCCATGAGAGATGTTGTGACTGTTGAGGGCTTTTTATTTCTTTTTATTTTACCTTGCTTCTTCTTCTTCTGCTTTCTCTTTTCTTTATTTCTTTATTTCTTTTTTTTTTCTTCTGCTATTACCCCTCTTCCTCTCTCCATGAAATGGCCTCCTCTGCTCTTTATTCTGTTCATCCGGGTTTTGATTTTGCCAGTTGTCCTTCTTGTGCATTTGCCAGCTGTGATCCCTTGGGTTTTTCTTGTCCTTTGTCTACCAGCCTTTTGTCACTAACATCCATCCTACATAGAGCAAGAATCATCTTTCCTTGTCTCTGCGGTGATCTCATTGCTTATATATTTAAAGTTAGATGGTTGCTCATTGTGTCTGACTGCCTTCATCATGTTACAAAGCGTTTAAGTTCTGTTGTCCATTACATTTACATAACATAGAATAGAATCATAGAAGAGTTTAGGTTGAAAAAGTGTTCTGAGTTCATCAAGTCCAACCAGTAACTGCTAATTCTAGCACTAAGCCATGTCCCTAAGCACCATATCAAGCAATCTTTTAAACATTTCTGGAGAAGAAGACAGGGCCATTTTCCTAGGCTTCCCATTCCAATGTTTCGCATGATAAAAGCAAATAAATATTCATAATACCCAGATGAGTATATGTATAATTTGTAGGGACCACAGGTCTCTGTACTGGCTAACAAGGAGTATCCAATAGGCATTCATTACAGTTGGAGATCCTTACTATGCTTTTAAAAGTTTTCAAAGAGATTTAAAGGAGATTCAGAGCTGAAGTACAGAGAAATACGTCTTATTGCTTAAAACTACTGCGTGAGCATCTGGGTTCAAAGTAAATGTCAAGAGAACTACA
The DNA here is from genome assembly GCF_951394365.1 of Tetrao urogallus. Classification (NCBI taxonomy): domain Eukaryota; kingdom Metazoa; phylum Chordata; class Aves; order Galliformes; family Phasianidae; genus Tetrao; species Tetrao urogallus. The sequence continues at coordinate 53,283,850 of NC_136813.1, forward strand.
GGAAGACAGCACATATATTAAGACCCTCTAAGGAAGAGAGATGTTTCTGAAATACATGGAAGCTGTTGTTCACACTAGCGCAAAGGAAAACTCAAAGTCCTGTCTCATAAGCAAATCAGAATGAATTGGACACTCTGTAATGTAGAGATCTCTCTGAAATCTGAAATGTAATCCAAAGTCTGATTTTTCATTTTGAAGGTGTTTTGAAACTTACTTCTATACCTACCAGCTTCTCAGCTAAGGACCAGAGCCAATAGGCAATGACTCTAGAACTGTCATATCATTTTATATGACCCTTACATGGTATTGACCTTCTCACTCATTTTTTAGTACTGTATTTAGCTGTTCTTTCTATATACCATCGTGCCTGCAATTAGATGAACTGTGGTTACCCTAGAATCCACAGTCCATCTCCTTTTTCCTTGCCATGAACCAAGCTGACCTAGGTGTCACATGGAACAAAGCTAATTCATATAACAAACTGATAGTTCTTGTCCCTGGGAATGATTAGTCAAGCTCTAGATCCCATACGAGTGAAAGCCATGCACTGACAACAAATAAGGAGGAACTGCTTGTGTTTCTGCATCTTGTTTAAAGCATTTTGTGAGGAAACCAGTTGGGTTGTGGTGCTCGTAACAATATGATGTGCATTAAAGTTCAAATAATATTCATATATGTTCTTTAAGTACTCAAAACTGTGAGTGGTATGAACTGATACAGTCCTTAGGATGTTATTTGGCTCAAAATTTGGGAGTTGCCAATGTGACTCCCATTTATAAGAAAGGTCGTAAGGAGGATCCAGGGAACTACAGGCCTGTCAGCCTGACCTCGGTGCCAGGGAAGGTTATGGAGCAGATCGTCTTGAGGGAGATCATGCGGCATGTGCAGGGTGACCGGGGGATCAGGCCTAGCCAGCATGGGTTCATGAAGGGCAGGTCCTGTTTGACCAACCTGATCTCCTTCTATGATCTAGTGACCCATCTGGTGGATGAAGGAAAGGCTGTTGATGTGGTCTACCTAGACTTCAGCAAAGCCTTTGACACTGTCTCCCACAGCATTCTCCTGCAGAAGCTGGCAGTCAGAGGCTTGGATGGGTACACTCTTGGCTGGGTAAGGAGCTGGCTGGAGGGCCGGGCGCAGAGAGTGGTGGTGAATGGAGTCAAATCCAGCTGGCGACCGGTCGTGAGTGGTGTTCCGCAGGGGTCGGTGCTGGGGCCTGTCCTCTTCAATATCTTTATAGATGACCTCGATGAGGGCATCGAGTGCACCCTCAGTAAATTCGCAGATGACACCAAATTGGCTGGAAGCGTGGATCTGCCTGGGGGTAGCGACGCCCTACAGAGGGATCTGGACAGGCTGGAGAGCTGGGCTGGAGCCAATGGGATGAGTTTCAACAAGGCCAAATGCCGGGTCCTGCACTTCGGCCACAACAACCCCAGGCGACGCTACAGGCTTGGGGCGGTGTGGCTGGAGGACTGCGTAGAGGAAATGGACCTGGGGGTATTGATTGATGCTCGGCTGAACATGAGCCGACAGTGTGCCCAGGTGGCCAAGAAGGCCAATGGCATCCTGGCTTGCATCAGAAACAGTGTTGCAAGCAGGAGCAGAGAGGTGATTGTTCCCCTATATTCAGCACTCGTCAGGCCGCACCTCGAGTACTGTGTCCAGTTTTGGGCCCCTCACTGCAAGAAAGATATTGAGGCCCTGGAACGTGTTCAAAGAAGGGCAACGAAGCTGGTGAGGGGTCTGGAACACAGGCCATATGAGGAGAGGCTGAAGGAGCTGGGAATGTTCAGCCTGGAGAAGAGGAGGCTCAGGGGAGACCTCATTGCTCTCTATAACTTCCTGAAGGGAGGTTGTAGTGAGCTGGGGGTCGGCCTCTTCTCTCGTGTCATTAGTGATAGGACCAGGGGGAATGGTTTCAAGCTACGCCAGGGGAAATTCAGGCTGGACATGAGGAAGTATTACTTTTCAGAAAGGGTGGTCAGGCACTGGAATGGACTGCCCAGGAAGGTGGTGGAATCACCGACCCTGGGGGTGTTCAAGGAAAGACTGGATGTTGCGTTGAGGGACATGGTTTAGTAAGAGCTATTGGGAATAGGTGAACGGTTGGACTGGGTGATCTTTTAGGTCTTTTCCAACCTTAGTGATTCTATGATTCTATGAAAAAGGCAATGCCTATAACGTATCTGAGAATGTAAACCTTGGGCAGTTCTGACTTGCAAATTCTCTAAAATCCAATGAACAGTAGCTACAGGACTATTTTATTTCATGATGCAGTACTCATTTATCTGTGGTTATCTTGAACTTTATCCCTTCTAGATTTTATAGAGTTAACAGTTGATGAAATCAGGATTGTACAGTGTAGGCAGTATTGCTGGAACTCATGTAATGATTAGCTTAACACCATACCCTTAAAGTGAACAGCAGAAATCTGTTACAAAATCTATTCCTTATTTTCATGCATTTGTGAAAGGAACAAGTAAGAAGAAGTACAGAATAATTTTGTTAAATGAAGTTTAAAATTTATGCTGTACTTTCTCAGTGTAATTTCTGAGAAGGCAACATGAAAACATCTCTTGAAACTGAAAGGTGGATTCATGCTTTCTAACTGGATACTGAAGCTTCAGCCTAAGTGAGCAGGCAGCCTCTCCTCTCAGACTAAATATAGACTCCATTTAGAGAGAGACAGGATGCTGTGGAGGTAATTTAAAGCAGAAATACAATTTTCAGTGCTCGGAGGTCACATACTAGAGTTTGATTCTCTCATGGTGTTACTCCTGCATATCTGGGCTCTGGAGTGAAACTGGCAGAGCTTTAGTGTGGCAATATCACTCCTCCCCATTGTGTGCACAGGGAGCTTAGGAAAACCGAGGTTGGATGTAAACTCCAAGTGAGTGCCTGAAAGTAGGTGGTGGGAAATCTTTCCATCATTTTCATTTTGAAAGTGATTTTCCAGAATGAGGAGGAGTTTGTACCATGTCCATTTTTCTCCTGTCTAATGTTTCATGCACCCCTATGCAAGTTTTAAAACAAGTGACAAAATCTGCAGAATAAATCTGCAGATGTTTAGTCACGTGGCTCTCTTTTTTGCTGAAAACTAGATGGCTACATAAGAAGATCCATCTCTGTCACATATGGTATTTTTGTGTGTGATGTAGAGACTACAGGGAGGCAGAAGCATAAACTGATGCAGCAGATGGAGGTTTGCATCTGAACACAGTCACATTGATTTCTTCTTCATAACAGTGGAAAATTTAGGTTGAATCTGGCATATTTTCTCTTTTTTAATACTATTTTTTTTATGTATCAAGGTGTGTACTAGTTATACATTAAATGTTAGACTTCATCTTTTGTGCATTTTATTTGAATATTCTTTCTCAAAAAGTATTATCAAGTTAAAAACTATTTACTACTATAACCTCTTTAAAGTACTAGAATTAATTACTTGAATGGCTGTCGGACACTTGCTTACTTAAAAATGATCTTTGTATTCAGTTTTGGGGAAAAGTGTGGAGGAAGAGTATTTATGGGAAAGCCAGCAGGTTGCACTGAGTCACATGCGAACATCTTTCGATCACACCTGATGTGACGTAAGCAAATTTTAAGGCGTGAGTGACAGAACACTCTTCTATTATCTGGAGATAATGGAAAGATTATGTAAGACCAGGAATCAAAGTGAGATAAAATGCTGGCAATTAGTGGGGTACGTGTGTTTTAATTCATACATATGCAATTTCATCCTCTTGTCATGAGGTAGGAACCTGTGATGACAGATACCTTTGCTTCTTTCAAAAACAGGTTGCATATATCATCACTGTACCATGAAAAAACAATCCTTTTCTTTCCTGACAAGAATCTTAAAAGGTGCTGTGTGCAAGATTCACTTAGAAATATCAAATGATTTCTTTTGAGACAGCAAGAGGCAGAGTGGCACAGGCATCCCATTGCTCTGCAATGCTGGAGCAAGATCCTAATGCTAAGTCCCCCGGGGCTCCTCTTATCCTGTTCCAAATTGTTGAGCGATGCTTTAATACAGAAGTCCTGCATGAATGCCTGGTGGGGATACATCCAGATGGGATCCAGGAGGGCATGGAGTCTCTGGGAGCCACAGGGCCATCAGCTCTGCCTGGAGCAGGTGCACAGCCTTACCCACTCCTTGCAGGGAAGTAATTATGGCCTTTACTTAAGGTAAGAAGTTTCACTCTGAGAGTAGCAACTGGAGGAGTTTTCCTTGTAAGGTTTTTCCTTTTTTTTTTTTTTTTTCCTTTTTTTTTTTTCTTTCTTTTTTTTTCCTTCCTCCTCCTCTTATCTCAGCATAATTTTTTAGAATTTTGGCCAGGAATTTGTTATCTAAATCACATGAATGAACGCTTTAATTGTTGCTGTTTGAACATCCATGTTGCATTTACATGTGTAAATGTCTTGCTTTTGTGATCAGCATATTTTTAAAATTTGCTAGTGATTTTCAAAGCAACAACATGCCATATCAGTGCCAGCAGTGGAGTGGTAAATATTTTTAGCAACAGAAGAATTGTGGAATTAGACTTGAATAATTATTGGGAATTGTTTTGATACTTGTTTTCACTTTTACAGTTTTTATCATGAGTTAGCTTTTTAAACTAGTCACAGGTGAGAAGTGAAGAAGGATCTAGAGCAGAAAAAGAGCACAGTTTCTCACAATTCACACTACTCCAAACTATCTTCAAGCCTTCTACACTTCAGCAACTGTTTCTTCATTAAATTAGAAATAAAAGTCAGTGTCTTCTTGCAGTGGACCCAATCTTTTAAAAATATGTGCTAATAGTGAAATTCAGTAGCTATAGAAAAAAGATTTGAAGAAAGTAAGACACAAGTAATATTAATTCCTAGAAAAGATTTTCAAAGTTTTAAGCTGAAGGTGGAGAATGATCTCATTGTGTTAATGCTTAGGAGAGTTATTCCAAATGAATGACCAGCAAACAAGTCTCAAATGTTTTACAGTTTACAGATTGTACAGATGTTGTACAGATTTTTTGGACTACACAGGTAAAATGAGGAGAAGATTCTTTGGAAAGCGTTGAGTATATGGTCACAAAATATGAGCATATCTTCTATTTTTCACCGGAAGATAAAAGGAAAGATGTTTCATTCAAGTTGTATATAAAGATAGAAATCAGCTGAAACTGATTTTTTAATAAACAAAATAACAGAAAATAAAATGGTGAATTTAATAATTTGGGAAATCTGTTTTTTCTTCATTCAAGACTGGTACAGATCTTCCAGAACTAAAGAATGATCACCTGCAGTATCATATAGAATTACATGTTTTCCAGTGCACTGAGGAATATATGTTTGCTGACTATACATTGCACTGTGCCTGGTAGAAAATATCTGGTGATTTTGTAATATCTGTGTAACTCATTTGGGAAAAATATTTTAAAATATAATTTAGGCTCATTATTTCAAGGGTACAGTGTGAACAATCAGAATGGCTATTAAACAATTCAGTACAATGCGCTTGACTTAAAAATTGTCCTGGAAGATTTAAAAGACCTATTTGTAGCACTGTGAGAGCACTGTAGCACGATTCAGGATGATTTATTAGGATCACAGGTTCTAAGGCTTATGTGCAGAATGATAAAAACTGCAGAACTGACACAATGAAAGCCTTCTGAGAGAGACACAATTAGCTGTGTAGAAATTGAAAAAAAGAAAAGAGAAGAAAAGAAAATAGGTCAGAAATGGCAAGAATGCTACACAGTCATCTTCTTTTGGAGAGAGAGAATGTGGTCTCTGAAAATGAATGGGCTGACATCTCCTAAGAAAAACTATTATTTCCTCTGCCTTAGGGTTATATGCTATAGCTGTGCTAAAGGACACCATAGCACAACGTTGGGGAAACAGCGGAACTTATCCAGGAATAACTGCCTGTTTTTCCCTTGAGGTCAATGGGAAAACTTTTGGCAAAGGTAACAAGTTATCCTTTTGGCTACTGGGAATACATGATCCAGAAATCACTTGCAAAGCTTTATTTGGGAATTTTACAGTTAGGAGGAAGAATTCAGTAAGGAAGCAAGGAGAGAAGTAAGAAAACCATAGTTCTTCAGTGACAGGTGAATTTTCATAAAAATCAATAGAAGAGGAAACCAAACCTATTGGAGTTTTTTACCCGGATATCCCACAATTATTTATGTGTTCTTTTATTGCTGTGTTCATTTTTACATCTCCTCTATCTCAGTTACTGATAGAATTAATTTCCACTTAAAAGGTAAATAAAACCCCAAACACAATAGGTATCATATCCAAAGAATGACAATGTCTTCTGTACAAGACATATATTTGCACTAGGTCCAGTGGGAAACAATAACAACAACCACAGCAACAACAAAGAACAACAAAAAAGAGGATTAGTTTTGTGAACTGCTGATAGGACAAGATTTGGAGGAATAAAATAGGAATAATTCATCCACAGGCTGGGGCTTGTAATGGTTGGACTTGGTGACCATAGAGGCCTTTTCCAATCTAAATGATTCTATCAATATTCATGCCTGCAGACTCCTAAGAATGCGGTAGAAATGATACTGTCTACCTGTGAATGAATGTTATCTCAGGGCAACAATTTATGCATAAAAGGTCTGATTTTCAGATATGTTTAACAGAAGCACCTTGCACCACAATCAGTGATAAATGCCAAACTTCTGTTCAGAGAAACCAATGGAAGCTGTAGGTACTCAGTGTCAATTAAAAACTACGTCACTTTTCCAAGGGTGCTTATGTATTGATGTGAATCCTTGACTTCAGATATATAGATTTAAAAATTTTGAGCTTAATAAGATTTACAATGCAAAGCAGCCAGGAAGGAATTTCTCTCTACTCCTCGCTGCCTTTCATTGCTGTTGCTAAAGGAAAGCAGTGCCAGCTATCTCTCTAAGCAGTTAAGATTATGATGAGCTGCAGCAGTTTAGTAAATTTTTTCTCACTCATTTTACAACATACAATAAAGTATGTCTAGCAAAGTTTTACTGCTTTGTTCTCGGGAATATACTTACATAATTTGTATGATAATTTCATTAGGAATGCTACAGGTCAAGGATCATGGTTAAAACTGGCAGAAGTCAATGGACCAAGTTCTTCTGTAAATTGCATGTATGAAAACTTATTAGGTACAGTGATATTGCAAGGATGTGGCTGAGATAAAAAAATATATCTATTTATCTGTCTAACAAATGCTTTTTTTTAAGAGCAAAAAATTTTTATCTTGTATGCAATCAGTTGCAGGTGATTTTGAAAAAGCTCAGAGCTCTTGGTGTTTCTACTGAGAGGCCATTGGTCCTAGACCTACTATAATTTATATTATTATTTTTCCATGCATGCATAGACTATGTCTGCAGATAGAGAAAAAAGTTAAATCAGATGTATATCAAGAAAAGGTGTCTTGTTATTTAAACAGCTTCAGCTTAGAACAACTGTTCTGAACCTAAACAAAGTCCCTTTTCTTAGAAGATGTTCACTAAGATGTCTCCAGTTCCATAGTTAAACTGGTGTTTGGGAGCCAGTATCAATATGTAAGCCCTCAGCCTCCCATTTCCCAAGCTTTGCACCTGTAAGGTTGCAGCAGTATCAGTTGCACACAGTTATAGCTGAACACAGGCTCTGTCTGAGCACTAAGAAGAAGGACATAAATATTTCTGACAAGTGAGGAATGATGAGACAAAATCCACTGTAAGTGCCTATATGAAACAGCCAGCATCTTCTGGGAGCTCCAGATAGAGTCCTGACACTTGTTGTCCTATTGAGTTAGCCATGTATAAAATATCTTGATACATAGCTATTTTAGAGACTGGTGATTCAAGGAGACTAAGGAAATAATATAGGCTTATAGAACTCACAGGCAGTGCAAAGCCTCACTGTGTTTCACCACAAAAATACAGAAAAACCTAGGTGCTAGTTGACAAGTCCTCATGTCTGATCTGTCCAATACAGAACTAAATCTGCAAAATTTTAGGGGATTTTGGAGCTCATACTTGCATATGTTAATCCCATACTGCTCAAAAAAATTGTAATTGTGGTGAACAGCATCCATTAAAATATTAACATAAAATAGAATACAGTATTAATAAAAATATCATATTGTCATATTGACATACTGACTATGGTAATATCTCTTGTTACAACTTTCCTGCCCAGACAACACCAGACTCACTATAGTATGTTTGTCCCACTCTTTCTTGCAATAGGGATCCTCAGATTGAGCACTATTTTCCTACTGTTGTCAAGTGTCAAAAAGCCCTTTCTTGCACAACTGCTTCCTAATGGTTGTCTTCTTGCAACCACTGTATTGTTGCATGGAGTTGTCCCATATGAGATTCAGGACTTCATAAGGTTCCTGTTAGCCTGTTTCTCCAGCTTGTCCGGGTCCTTCTGGATTGCCACATTAACTGTCCCTGCCAATTTGGCTTCATGTGCAAAGCTGCAGAGCCTACACTGCTATCCTGGTTGTTAATGAAGGCATTAAGCAGGTTTTGCCCCTGAGTGATGCCACTTTTTAGTCTGCCAGCTGAACTTTGCGCAACTGATCACAACTGAGCCCAGAAGTTCAGCCAACTTCCCGCCCACTTTATTGTTCATTTATCCAGCTCATATCTTCACACAATCACAGAATGGCCTGGGTTGGAAGGGATTCAAGGATCACGAGTCTCCAACCCCCCTGCCACAGGCAGGGCTACCAATCTCCACATTTAATATTAGACCAGGTTGCCCAGGGCCCCATGCAACCTGGCCTTGAACTCCTCAAGTGACGGGGCATCCACAACCTCTCTGGGCAGCCTGTTCCAGCACTTCACCATTCTCATAGTAAAGAACTTCCCACTGACATCCAACCTAAATCTTCCCTCCCTCAACTTAAAATCATATCCCCTCATCCTGCTGTTATCTACCCTTTCAAAGAGTTGATCCATATAATCAAATCTGCTGATTTGATGATATGGATAATATGAAGCATGCATACAAGGCCTTGCTAAAGTCAAAATATGTAGCATTCCTGACCCACCTTTTTCCATAGATACAGCCACTTATCACAGAATACAATCAGACTGATCAGATGTGACTTTTCCTTGGTACATTCATGTTGGCTGCTTGCAGTCACTTTACCCTTTGTATGACTGCAAGTTTTTTCTAAGAGGAATTGGTCCATTCCCATTGCAGGAGCTGAGGTGAAGCTGACTGCCCTCTAATTTCTGGATCCTGTTTCTTGCCCTAAATGTGAGCCACTTGGCTGTTTGCACTTACTGGGAACAGAACGGCTTGATTGCTGGAGCTTCATGAAGTCATTAGAGAGATGTCAATTGGATGATTCCCATCTGGTCCCACTGACTTGTGAACATCTAAGTGAGATAAGTACTCCCTGCCTCTTTTTCTCCCTACTGCTTCATTGCCATGGGCTCTTAGGAGTCTTAAGGAACTGTGAGGCCAGCAGACAAGCCTTGGCAGTGAAAACTGAGATAAGGGGTTTGAGGAAGTCATGCTTTTCCCTGTCACTTGTTACTGGGAACTCTGTCCCACTGAGCAAAGGTTAGGATCACAGTCTCCCTGGATTTCTTTTGTTTCTATTGTCCTTACAGAATACTATTTTTTTTTTCTTTCCTCCTTTTTCACACCGTATTTTCTACCTAGATTTTCCATTTAATGACCACATACTGAATCTCTTCTGTCCCGTGCACTACCCTAATGTAAAAAAGGATGTTTAGTTCTTTAGTAGAATTAAGTTCATAGAGTAGAAACATGAAGACTAATTGTAACTATGTATCTGATTTTCTACAGGATATAGCAAGTAGCAAATCCCATCTAAGGATGTGTGGGATTTTCTCAGCCGAGAGAGCTCTTCAGGTAGTGAGCAATTATCACATCTGTATTTCTGCAACTTACCTGACTTAATTCCTGACTTTAACATCACATAACGTAACACGAGAAGCATAAACTGTGAGTAATGGCCATCAGTGCAATGAACTAGCTGCAAAAAAAAACCAAAACAGGAGTGGGAGTTCATGCCAGATGTGGTAGTTTTTTATGGAACTGATTATTTTTATGTTATGAGTTGTGCTGAGAACATTCACTTACTTCATATAATCCTGTAACATCAACAAGACTAAACTTCTGTACATAAAAGTTACAACTTCTATATCAGATGCAAGTATTCCTTCTACAATATTGCCCTTCAAATAGTAACCTTTTGTTCTGAGTTTATTGGGTAATAAATTCCAAGTATTATGTTTACAGAATTAAATAGACAGCCAACGTTTTGCTTTGCAGTTTCTGTAGATACATCTGCATCAACCCTGTAGAGTGATACAGGCTCCATGCTGTATGCTACAAAATGACTCATGTGCCTCAAGGCTGGCCCAACCCAAGATTTCTGTCTTACATTTTTCACTGCTTGAACTTAACCCTGGGTATCCAACAGGCTTTATGGTCTTATGCTATTATCATCATCATCTTTGTTTGAATTTTCATTTCAGTGTGTCTGAAATAATGCAAGTGGCTGCATTTCTACATTAAGGTAGTAATATCATAACATGAAATGAAATATGTACGCTTTACGAGCATACAGGACTTCACAGGTGAAAATAACTCTAAAATTTCCATGACAGTGAGTGACCAGGTTTGAAAGTAGTGTGGAAATGTAGTTCCTTAGTGTTAAATACGTTTTTCTTTTGATATCAGAATTTTATTTTATTTGTGATAATTACAGGATCCTGCTATGTTGCACTTGATACTATTTCCCTTTCAAATGTAGTTTTATGGAATACTTTTACAGCTCTTACTAGTGATGATAGTTTTCAAATGCCATCAGCTGCTTAATATTTAACATGCCTTCTGATGTCTTTAACCTTAGAGGTTATCAGATTATATACTTATTTCCTGCAAAGTGGAGAGAGAAATGGAAAATTGGTTTGGCTGATATTAAGAATGCATTCTGAGTTTTCATTAAGGCATTATCTTTAATTACTTGGGAAATTCGAAAGATACTATTAACAGTTACTTGCACATTATTACCAAGGTAAGAATATTTGCAAAATATTTTTTTTTTTCAGAAATGAATACTGCCTTATCTACTGCATACTGCATAGACATGGCCAGCAAAATTTCTGCCAGTGCAAGACTTTGGGAAAAATGTCTGTATTAAAATATATAGCTACTCATTTTATGTTAACTTGGTTCTTCATAGCTAAGAATTAATCAAAGCTGCAAAGCTATGTGAGAGCAATAATTTCTTTCCATTTGGAATTTGAGTAAGGCCTTACGTGTAGTTATATACAGATATATCTGATTGGAGAATTAATGCTCCTGAATATCTGCTTACTTTTTTTTTAATCTTTAATTTCCTTTGTGAGCATTTCATTGTAATATATTTATAAAGAAATTATTTCTACTGAAGCAAGAAACCAGCAGTGCTGACTCTGTGTCTTTCTGTCAGGAAACCAGAATGGCGTATAGCAAACATTTATTTAAGATCTGCATGCATCACCCATGAGGACTTTGCCAAGCAATGGGAACAGATAATTTAGGTCTGCTTTATTTTTAATTTCTTCACAGAAGTCTGAAGCTATCTAAGTGCATTGTTGACAGAAGTGGATTTCCAGAAGATGCTTGCCTTTGATCTCCTGCCACACAGTGCAGTGGAAGTTATCAAGTGTTCTCAGGGCTGATTGAACAAAATTTGCCCTCTGAATGCTCTTATCCATCAGACCATGTCCCATATCTGTAATAGCTGTCACAGTTTTCTCACCAAGTTATCTCCATTTGAAGGAGAGCAGGTGTTATTTCTAGCACTCCTTCATGGCCTGGCATCAGCAGTCTCTCACTGTCACCGCAGGATTGTGGCAGTGGTCCAATCTGCACATTTCCCACAAACACCGGATGGCAGGGATCTAGGGATTAACAAAAGAGCCCACACCTACTTTGCTGAAACAAAACTATGGCACTCAGGCACTTAGTTTCACCTACCTATATTCTTTTAAATCTGTTTCTATTAAAGAAATGTTAGAGTTCAAACGAACACAAACTTTGAGCTTAGTTTTCCCTTGCTTTGGACATAGTGTGGTTGCATGAAAATCCTGTCCATAGCAAAATGAAAAAATGCTCCCTTTTCAATGCTTCTTTCAAAACACTGACAACAGATGGCTCTCTCCATGCTTGAAGATGTGTTTTTTAATCTTTGGATCTTCTTAATGGATGTAGACCATTGACTGAGAGATCTTGAGCAGTGCAAATAATGCTTAGTGCATCTAATTGTTTTCAGCAATTAAGTTTGTTTTTTTCTACAGAGTGGAATTTAAAAAAATGAAAAATGCCTAGTAGCATTTCTTCTTTTAAATTAATATAATGGTGAAAAATTTTCCCAGCATTTTATGAAGAAATCTATGTTACTGACTCTTCATCCTGAATAAGTTATTGTCTTGACACAACTTAAATGGAAATATTCAGCAAAAGTAAGAAAGAAAATTATTATGGAAGTGATTTGTAATTGCAATGCAAATTTGAGGTTTCCAGCAACAATATACTGTTGTACATCAAAACTCAGAAAGAAATGCAGAATCATTATGAGTCACCATTATGGTTTTGAGATGCAAAAATTAGAAGCAATAAGTGGAGTGCTTTTTATTTATTTCTTTTTCCTTCAGAGTTTTCTTCGTCCATTTACTTCATGGGCAATTGAACAAAATGCTGAAGGAAAAAATTATTTCAGCTACTGTGCAAAAGACAAATAGCAGCAGTATTACCATCACCTTCTTGAGCTATGTTTTAAAAATACAGAGAAGTAAATTAATAGAAAAATAAATAACTTTGAAGTCTAACTGTAGGCTGTTTTTTGTATCTGGGAATCATATTTCCACAGAGCAGTAATATTAGGTATACTCCTTTCTGCCCTGACTTACAGTTGGTTAGCTAATTTTAACTTGCCACTTCCTTCTACAGTCCAGAAGATTATTGCCAGGAATCCCATGCTCTGTTGCCTTGCTCTTCCTCTCTGTCACATGTGGAGCTCAGATAGTGACCTTGGCATGCTCATCTTCCTGAGCCATCTCTAGTTTGTTTGTGGGTGTAGCCCTAAAGGATTCGTCATGTAGACAAAGGAAACATTTGACTAAATGGTAGATTAAGCCAGTTTCTAAACCAGCTGCCAAAGTATTTTTCTAATGTTTTCTTGCTGTTGCATAAAATGTCTAAGCAGATCACCTTGCCATATCTTTTTTTTTTTTTGCAAGGAAGTAATGAGTGTCACTAGGATAGGGGTGGTGACACATGAATTAACTCAATATATCACATGATCTTCTTTGAAATATATATTTCTATCTGAAGGACTGTGCATTAGAATGAGGGACATCATGGCCTCATATGCCCACATAAACAAATAATTGATATCTCAAGCTTCCTGCAATTGAGCATTCTACTGATAGTAAGGATTATGAGTGATGATACAAGCAATGCAATAAAACATGATGAAAGGTAGTGAAACCCTGCACTTTGTCTTACTAGATTTACTTGCTCACTTTCTTGGGATGTCTTCAGCAAGACTGGAAGCATAAGCTGCCCAGTCTGATATTTGTAAATTGTGGTATTACTCAAATACGTGGCATCTTAAAACCAGTCAGAAAAGTACCAATCCGGTTTTAAAGAATCCTGTTGATGCTGTATGGTGGGGGAAAAGTTTTCTTGATGATGCTTTCATTGCAGTAAGGAAGTTCATTTCAAAGTAGTTCCTTTTACAGAAATAGAATCCTGCAGTAATAGAGGACTGCAGTAGAGTTATCAACCGGTAATCCCCATTTCTAACTGAAATGTTTTAGTTGGGAGAAGATGAGGAGTTTAAATTTAGCTTTCTAAACTGATAAAAAAATAAAGGAACAGACTATATTGGGACTGAACACTTTCCAGATAAGAAGTGTACAAGCAGATTTTTTTCTTCAAGAAAATACATTTCTTTTTCTGCCCTTTCATCCATTTCTGCTTTCCTGTATCTCCTTCATTTAAAACAATGCAGACCAACAACAAAAAAGTATATCTCTTGTCTACGGTTTTTTTTTTTTGTTTTTTTTTTTTTTCATCCTGAAAAGGATGGCTATTAAGAGAAAAGTGATTCTTTTGAAATCAGATGGTTGAAGTGCTTTAATTTAAACTCAAAATAAGGATGCACAATTTAAAATTTGAGGGTAAATGAGGCTGGCATTCAAGAAAAACTCAATGCAGATAATTTCAGGTTCAATTATTTTCTTATTGTCATCCTAGAGAAGAACATCTGGGTTACCAAAATAACAAATAGCAGAGGAAGTTTGTTGCATACCGTAGGAAAAATTAAAAGATAAGTGAAAGAAAAGATAGCCTCTAGTCTCAGTCATGTCAGTTCTAAAAAAGGATTTACTAAGAAAGATTTAACCCCCCTACCTTTTTTTTCTTTAACCATTTTTGTTGTCATTCCTCTGATGGGGAACAGCTGTATAATGACCAATTTAGCCCCAGAATATGACCTCATCTAATTCTTAATACAGACTCCCATCTATCTGTGAGCAAGGTATCAGGCAGTAGAATATCACTGGAAACCCGTGTTCTTATTATTTGATGAGCCATTTGATCCTTAAGTGGACAAAATTTAGAAGAATTACCATTTAACAAAAGCCATAAATCAAAAACATTTACTTTACAACTAACTAGACAATATCTTTTTCTAGAAGCTTTCATCGCACCCTTTTCTCCCTCTCTGAACTACCTGTGGCATGAGGGCCTTTCCTTAAGAACACTAGTTCCTTCAGGACTAAAAATCTGAGTATACATTACATGTCTGAAGCAGGCAAATTTTACTTAGCTAATGTGAATTTTCAGTGACATCTAGCTTAGGCATATATTTTATGTGAGTGCCTGTATGTCTATATATCTTAATATTATGTACACACATACGGTAATATCTAATTAACATGAAGAACTCTTTAGTAAAGATGTTAAGTCTTATAAAGGTGCAACATATATATCAAGAGCCAAATTAGAAAAGGTTTTTGCCGTTTAAATTGCCAAGGTAAATAGAGCACAACTGAAGCAAAACTGTCCCTCTAGGCATTCACGAGCCCATGCCTGGGAGCTCTTAGAAGTGAACTTAGCACCAGTTGTATCTTATTTAACTTGGCCATTTAAAAGACTAACCCCTTAACAACTTGGCTCACATTGACCTTATCACACCTTTAAATGACTGACCTTCCCCTCTCAACTTTCCCTCATTTAGTGCACACTGAATGTTTTTGATCAGATTTGATTTACGTTATTTTGGCCAATTAGTATAAAAGACAAAAACAAGATCTCTGAAGAACATGTCTGAACATAAAATATAATTAGATTGAAGTGGACCCGTTCACATTCCTTTTGCCTTAGTTCAGAATGTGAGCATTAAGTTCTAGACGTCTTTTTTTGCCTGCTCGCTTTGCCACCCCAAAGAGCCTCAAAGCCTGACAGCTCTCTTATGCAGGGCTTGTACTCTGCTATAAAAGGAGAATCCTCCCTCTGCTTTGGGAGAGGATGTGTGGTCTGTGCAGAGGGAGCAGGCAGCCAGTGTATTACTGAAGATTTCTGCTGTCATATGTCAAGACATGCATGTGGTACAGGCATATGATACTGTTGAAGAAGTGATGAGATTCAGGCTCTTTTCTCTCTGGTAAATCCATGCCTCAATGAGACTAAAATAGAGCATGTGTATCCCATGGATGCTGCTGCTAATTTGAAGAAAGAAGATTTTTGAAAATGATTTTTTTTTAACATCAAATTGCCGTTGCTGCACAAGACACAAGATTAACTCTTGTTAATTTACTTAATTAACTCCATGTTACACATGATCCTTCACAGATCATGCGTATTTAAAGATACTCCCACATAGAATCCCATTGTTTGAGTCAGCAAAATCAGAATCAATGACAATGGAATTAGATAGAAATTTTGTGTTGCAATCTTTGTAGATTATTACCTATGAGAATTAAATGCTCAGGACTCATAGTAATGACAGCAGTATAAAGTTTTGGACAGATTAGATAGAAAGAATATAAAATTAGTTCCCTAAGGTGCTTATGTCATCATACACATGGACTCATGCCAACTACTGACTTAGTGTGAGATTCTAACCTATGCAATAAAATCTCTAAAAGAGACTCCATTTAAGATGAAGTGGGGATAGAGCTGCCTAAGGAGCAAAGGAAAAGTAGGAAAATAGGCCCCCAAAAGCACAGTGGTGGATAAAGGAAGATTTTTGTGTGAGTGTGGGAGGAGAAGGGAGCAAGTGTCTCATCCACTTCTTGGCTATCCAACACAATCAGTGTGCAGAATGTCCTTATGCCTATATTGCAGCACCTCTTCCTGTAATAGGATGGCTGGGAAAACAAACATGGAATAAGGTCAGCCAGCAAGGACATGTAACTTACAATACATGCAAATAAATTCTGCCTTCTCCAAGCCTCTTGTGTCAATTTAGGCTTTGTTGATGACTTGCTCCACTGCGCAGCTACCAATTGTCCTGAGGCTTTGAGGGTTATCTCTGTTTCTTAAATATGCTGGGTGTAATTTGTGTTAAAATCTCATTCCCTTTCACAATTGCAAGGTTGTTAATAACTGGGTACAGTTAAAAAATTCATTAGAAATGTGAGGACTATAATAGGAAAAAGCAACTAGTACTGTTCACCTCTTTCTCCTCTTACCCTCTTCTGTTTTCTTCCCTGTAATAAAACAATTTTTTTACTGATAATAAGTTGTAAGAGCATACGGTGAGAATAGACTATCCTTTTATTGATATCTCTTGTGTTCTAAAAAGGGGTGCTTTGTGAAGCACTTGAAGAATATCAGCTTGACTTGTCAGAATGTTTTATTGCACATATAATAAATACATCACAGCAGCAAGCAGAAGAGATGAGAGTACTACTAGTGCTGTAAGTCCCTGTTATAGAGGAAAATCAGCTAATCAAAATTCCAGAAGTACTAAGCAGATACTCTGAGCACTTCAAGGTGAGACAAAAAGTCCAGCAACTCCTTCCAATCTTACCTGGGGTTGGGAGAGAAATAATCTTTCTGTCCTCAAACCTTTAGCTCTGAAAATGTGAAGATGTAGGGACTAACAGGTAAATGAGATCAATACCGCCAATTATTAAGAAGATTCAGTTCTACAATATCTTTTTAGCTACAATACATGAAAAAAAATGCAGAAGAAAAAATTCCTACAACAGTTATTAGTTCATTTGAAGCTGTACAGTCAAGAAGACACAGAACACATTGCACTACTTGATCTAAGTAGGATCTGAAAACGTGATCACTGATCAAATAAGGATGTCTACTGTTTAAAAGTACTACATCTGAGCTAAATAGCCTTGACTCCCTTCTGTGGTCAAGGGAGAGATACAGAGATCCCATTATTCTCTGCTTAAAGATGCTTATAATAAATCAGATGAACTATGTTTTAAAAGTTTTCATTTCTTTCCCTTGATAACAAAGGAGATTAGATCAAATACAGGTAGGAGTTTTCCTTGCATATATATTGTCCATAAGCTGGAAACCTGGGTTTCAGGTTTGAAATGGAAGTGTTTAAGTGGACAGACAGGTAATTATGATCTACACACTGCATTTCAGAGAAGAGAATATTAGTAGTGTGAGCATGAGCTGCTACGTGCTCTGTGTGAAGTCCAAAAATTGCCCCTTTACAGTCAGGTAATGATTTCGTTTCCAGCGGATCCCTAGAAAGTGTTGTCTGATGATGTCTCCTATAAGGAGGACAAGGAAGATCTTCCTTGATGCCAGGGATGTCACCACCCATCAGGACACCTTGCTGCACAGGGTGAGCAGCCTTGAGGCTGTGACTTCTTGCAAGGGCTGGGTGTTTTTGTTCAAAATAAACCAACGTGATGGATTGGCCAAGGACGTGTCCAGGAAACTAGTAACACTTTGAATGCTTGTATCCCCTTGGTTTTTGAGCTGGAGTTTTTTATTGGGGAAGGTAAATAAAGATCTTTTAATAGAAGCACATGCAGTCAGAAAATATGCCATCAGCATACCCCGTAGCTATGTTGTTGAGAGCTAAAAATTAAACCAATTAAATTCTGGTCTTAAACTCCACCTTCCTATCTCTGATGTCAGATTTTGAGAACAAGATACACAAAGAAGCAATAACTTTTTCACACATTCTTTGGTAGGTAATATTTCTGATTTTCTTTTTTTTTTTTTTTTTTTTTTTTTTGATTATGTGCTTGTATGTGCTGCTGTGCAATTAAATTCTGATCTCTGGGACAAATTATTAAAAATTAAATTTTGGAGCTCAGTTCTCCTTGTATGCTCTCATCATACATAAGGTTAAATGACAATATTTTCATGTTTCTTTGTAAATATTTCACATAATTTCAGAAGTTTAATTTCAGGATATAGAGCGAAAAATAGAAGCAATACAAAATAATTTGGGCTTCTCAGGAGGAAGAAAGAATAAATGCAGTAGGATGGGAAGCCCTCTCTCTTGGAAGAGTAAGCAAAGGTTTGATATCAGCTTAAGTCCACAGTTCTCTCTCCCTCTCTTTTTTTTTTTTTTTAAAGTTTTTCTAGATTTTTTTATTTTGGTAATAAGGGGTGGAATATGGAAATGCAAAAGCCAAAAAAATCCTGTCCTAAAAAGAAATTAAACTGTTATTACAACACTTCAAGCAACAGAGTACTTACTCCCACTGAGGCCAGTATTTCAAGATATTAGCTAGCTTTTAAGATCTAAAACTAGTCTAAAATATGAATTTACAAATTTCTGTATTCTAAGCAGAGCTTTCCCTACACCAAAATAATATCTGTGTAGGTTCAATACCATCATTAGGGATGAAAGAAAAAATCAATTTGTGCAGTCTACAACCTGTGAGAACACAGTAAGATGTTATTAAAATATTTTGTATTTGCTTAGGTTGCTTTATAAATGTTGCTCTACAAATACACTGATTACATTTGAAGCAACTGTATTACAGTGCTGCTTAATAACACAGTGACAATGGAGAACAAAATTATTCATCCTTTTTGACAAGTCTATTCCTGAGGAAGTTCAGTCTGCTGCATAAGTTCACTAAAACAGTGCATTAGTTCCAACTATTTAATGTATATCTCAATTCTTCCGACACAAATTAACCAATCAAACTAATGCCATCTGAGCACAGTACTGCAGTCAGTTAAAACATATTCTGCTTGAAAATAACAAACCTGATTGAAATGTTTGCTTGAAAGAACAAAATTAAACAAGTCTTAATATAGTTGAAGGGGTACAGAAAGTAAGGGAAAATAAATTATTTTCCTTTGTTTCTTTACAAGTTAGTACGTGCCCATTGCTCACTTGCTCATCCAAAGTGCATATCTTCTGGCTGAACTGCTGTTTCTTATCTCCTGAAATTAATCTGATAAGAAAACCCCCTTTTATCTTCAGAGCTGTAAAGACAAGACTCTTTGGTAAATGTATATGGAACACCCTATTTGATTTCAGTATGCACTTAAAGACAGAAGGAACATTAAGATCCAAGATGATCTCTACTTTTAAAGGGTACTCTTTCAAGAAAAAAAATCACGTGGAGGCAGACTAAAAAATATTTCTTCTACAGTTCTCGATATCAGTAAGAAAGAGCGCTACAAAACCTTTTCCTGCTACTAGATCTGATCTCTCAGTCATTTCAGACCTCTTCTTGGCCAGAATGCATTGTTTCAATTTACATTTCTTTTTTTTCTTTAGTGTTACATCCACTTTTTTTCTCTGTCTACTCGTGTTCCTGCTCCAGTGAACATTTACAGTAGTTTCTCAGCTGTTACCCACCCTTCTGTTATCTCTTTCTCATTTATTTTCTTTCTTTACAGTGTCCTGCGTGCAAGTATCTACTTATGCACTGAAATGTTTATTCCTGGAAGAGATAAAACCTTTTCATAACAGCACACTGGCAGTGATCTACCCAATCTACATGTACTCAGAACAGAAAAGTACTCCTGTGAGAAGCGTATACCTCTCTGCCCACATCTAGACTTATCATCTGTTGTTGCATGTCACATAATATGTGGTGTTATCTATCAAATGCTGATAAAGGGTTGGTATGTACAATGGTGCCTTTCTGGATGCAGTATGTTTTGTAGAAACCCAAGTAAACATTGTCTGTAATGGGACTAACAGATTTTCAGAAACATCTCAATCTGATAAAAAAAAAAAAGTATGTAATGACAAGGAAGATTCTCCCATTATATATATACTGCTAAATGAAAGAGGACTAGGTTCTGATTCTTGTCTATGTTACCAGGGACTGGGCTCTGCCATTATGGATGGGTATCAGAAAACTAGACAGCCATATGGATGACTTGCTTCCAGGCTACCTTTCCATTTAGCAGCATACTCTTATGTGATAGGTAACATCCACTGACAAAACTGAGCATTTAAGCAGTAGAAGTGTCAAGTCTGGGGTTGTTGTTGCTGCACATTGCTCTGGGATGAAGCTGTGTTTTGTGCTCATTGTCAGTGTGACTTTCTCCATCCATTTGCCAGTCGAGCTGTATTCATCATTACTTCTGCTTCTTCTGTGGCAGCCCTAGGAGTAGAAAATGGTGTCTTCTCTGTCTCTTGAGAATCTTGAAATCCTGCAGTACTGCACCACTAATACCAAAGTGCTCTTCTATGTGAATAAGACACATACTCCTATACTAAATTTTGTTATTAAAGTCAAAATCTACATGTTCTTCTGGCTAAGATCTTTGTTTTTTACTTTGTTTTGTTTTACTTTAGTTACTTTGGAGGTAGTCTGGAAGCAGTCTTCTGTACAGTGCTCTGTACACTCTGCCTGTGGTCTGCACAATATTTGCAGTGCTCTTGGATAACGTTCATTTCAGGCTTCAATTGAAAGGCAGAGATGTAAGAAGCCACACCAGCTAAAGGGAAATATATGCTATTTGGAGGGTTTTGAGACCAGCCATCAAAGATGTGACATGGGGAATCCAGTCGACAGTGGAGCTGTAAGGACCATTTGCGGCACAGTCTATGCGCTGTGAATGTTGAAATATACTGAGCACAAATGAAATGAAAAGAATGAAGAGCGTGAACTTCATATATGGAATTAAGAAATATGGCTTAAATCTCCTTAGACAGAAGGAAAAATGGAACTCTGCTCACTGTACAGCAAAGGTTGATTGGCTAATGTACACTGAAAAGGAGAGGACAAAGGAATAGAAAATAGGTCATCAACAAGAGCTGGAAAGAAAAAAGCAACAAGCAGCCAGAATCTACCTGTTCATCTAGAACTCTGCTAAATTTTCTGAGCAAATGACCATTAACAGAGGTCCTGAGGAAAAGCAGATGTCGGAACTCCTTATTTCTAGGATCTGAGTGGATGCTGGAGTTAACTTGTTTCCAATCCGAATGGCATTATAAAGGACATACTATAAGAGTCTGCATGTATCTGTTTCTTGAAATGCCTGATGAATTCTTTGGTAAAACTGTAAGTTGTTACTGGAGTTCAGATATTTTTGCTGAACAGTTTTGCATTAAGTACAAAGAGTACATAAAGTTCGGAACATTTGCAAAGAAGTTTATGGATCTGAGTAGCCTCACAGCATCAATATTCCTCCTTTCTTTGTGTAGTCAAGATGTCCTTTCTCATTATGTAGTGATGTGATTCCATATCATTTTGTATGTTTGAGCTACACATTTTTGAGAAGCATGCCTGAAGGCAGCACATTACCTCTAAACCCTTGTAGTCCTCTGTAGTTAATCCCAAATGAGTCATGCGATACAATTAGCCTTTATAACATAGTAAAAATGGGAAATCTGTCTTTGAAAACTTAATTCCAAGGATCACTTTCCTGTTCATAGCCATTAACTTATTTAAAAGTAAAAATATGTAACATTCAAACACAAACATAAATGGTACCAGGATAAAATAGATAAAAAAAGGAAGATTACATCAAAGATATAATTTACTCATTTTTTTAATAAATGGAGTCTGGGTTCCACAGAGAGAGAAACTGTTTAAACTATTCAGTTAAAAAGCTTAATTTGTCATTAACATCATGAGTCAGAGCAACTATAGACCTACAAGGAAATAATAGCAGAAAATTCATGGTCTTTACATAGAGTTCTTTGATCCCACTAAAGTGAGATGATTTTGGGTATTTAAAGAAAAAAAGAAATAATTTGAGCATGTACTGCTACATTTATAAGTAAATAAGATCAAGGCAAGTCTCGAGGACTGTCACAAGGCAGATCATATCTGACCAATCTGGTGGCCTTCTATTGTGGAATGATGACATTGTTGGACAAAGGAAGGGCAACTTATGTTGTCTACATGGACTTGTACAAGGTGTTTTCTATGATCCTGCAGTACTTCCTTCACTCAAAATTGGAGAAATATGGATTTGAAATCTGGACTATTCAGTACAGAAAGAATTGGTTGGATGGCAATAGCCAGAGGGTTGTTGTGAATGACTCTATGTCCAGATGAAATATGCTCAAGGGTGGTGTCCCCCAAGTGTCCATCTTGGAATCTGTACTCTTTAATATCTTTATCAACAACATAGATGATGGGATCAAGTGCACCCTAAGCAAGATTGCTGATGACACTAAACTGAGTGGTGCAGTTGACACGATAGAGGGAAGGGACACTATTTGCAGGGACCTAAATGGACTTGAAAAGTGGGCATACAAGAACCTACTGAGGTTTAACAAGGCCAAGTGCAAAGTGTTGCAGTTGGATTGAGGTGATCCCAGATATGACTACAGACTGGGAGAAAAACTCACTGAGAGCAGCCCTGTGGAGAAGAACTTGGAGGTCCTGATGGACAAAAACTGGACATGAGCCAGCAGTGTCCTCTTCCAGCCCAGAAAGTGAACAGTATACTTGGCTACATTAATTTTTTTTTTTTCCTATATCCTTGTTGGATATAAGGGAAAAGTCTTTTATAGTGAGGGTGGTGGAGCACTGGAATATGTTGCCTAGAGATATGGTTGATGCCCTATTCCTGGATACTTTCAAGGTAAGCGCAACCTGATCTAGCTGTGGACGTTCCTGTTCATTGCAGAGGAGTTGGACTAGATGACCTTTAAATACCCCTTCCAACACTAAGGATTCTATAATTCTATGATTCTATGAAAATAAGGGTGGCCAGCAGGAACAAGGAGGTGATTGTCCCCCTTTGCTCTTATGAGACCCCATCAGGATCACTGTGACCAGGTCCAAGGCCTTAGTAAAGGAAGAATGTGGATCCATAAAAGAAGGCCGTAAGGAGGGCCACAGAGATGATCAGAGGGCTGGAGTACCTTTCTTTGGAAGAAAGGTTGAATGAGTTGGAGTTGTTCAGGTTGGAGAAGAAAAGGCTCCAAGAAGACCTCATTGCAGCCCTCCAATACTTGAAGGGAGCTTACAAGCAGGAGAAGGAGCAACATTTCATGTCATTTGATAGTGATAGGACACTGGAGGATGGTTTTAAATTAAAAGAGGAGATATTTATTTTAGAAATTAGGAGGAAATATTTTACTCAGAGGGTGGTGAGGCACTGGCACAGACTGCCCAGAGAAACTGTGGATATTGCATCTCTACAGGAGTTCAAAGCCAGGTTGGATGGGATTCTAAGCAGTCTGATCTAGTGGTTGACAATGCTGCCTTTGGCAGGGGTGTTGGAACTACATGATGTTTAAGGTCCCCTCCAATCTAAGCCATTCTATTTTTCTATGACTGCCAGTGGTGTTTGCCTGCTTGAATCCTTTTGGGGTCAAGCTGAGAAGAGCATGTGGGAGGAGGCAGATTGAAATGTGATCACCCTGTTTGTCTGCAAAGAGAGTTTAGGTCTGTGCACATGAGAGGAGCAATGCCACTTGACTTTGGGGTCAGAGACTGCTTTCTGGCTTATTTTATTTATTATTTATTTATTTTGCAGGGGTGCAGCCTAAAATTGCATTTCTGCTGTTGTATTAGCATGGATTTGTGCCTGAGCCCAGCCTACTCTTTCCACAAAAGCTGAAGTGATGGATGGAAATCTGCTTTTCATCTGGAGAAAACTAAGTGTGGAAAACTAAGTGCAAAGTGCAGGATTGGCTGATCTTCTTTGACCAGATCTATCTGACTCCTCACCACCCACTCTGTGTGATTGCATGGCATATTTCTGGTAGGTGCCTGCAAAGACCATGAGGAATACTTGTTATCTCTGAGTGAATGATCTCTAATGGAGAGTCCGATTGTATTCCAGCAGTTCTCTAAATAACATCACTAATTCTGGTATTGCAAATGGTCCAACTGTCCTATGTTGTCTCACTGCAATTGCAGTTTGTATACCAAATGGATGCTGTGAAAAAAATCTGGAAAATGAAATGGAGTGGGTGAAGTGATATAGAATAGAAAGGTCATCAGGGTGATGACTTTTACAGACAACTACGAATGTCTTCATAAAATAGTTTTCTCTGAGCTTTCTCCCGTTACTCCTCCTAATACATTATTCATTTCATAGATGCTGTTCTAGTGAATCCCTCTACTCAGCTGTTATTTCCAGACTGAGTGATTTTTCCTTTCCTTTCAATAGGCAAAATATCTGTAAGCAGATTGTACTTTTCCTCAGATGTAACAGTTTCTGGAAATGATTGCACAGACACAAGAAGTGCAGAACTGTAACTAGCTCTGTAGTGGCAGAAGCAGGTGCTGAGAAAAAAGGGTGTAAGAGACAAGGGCTTAGATCTCCACAGCTTCCAGAAGTTATTTAAGGATATTCTAAGCTGTGACTTGTACATCAAGCATCATATTAAATTGCCAGCGATGAAATTCTGGTCCATGAATTAGTTTTTCTTCCCTTCTTTCCTGTCTATTTTTTTGCACATGAATTTTGTTCATTTTTAAATTGATCCCTGGACATTCTGAAAGCTGAAATATGTCTTCACCTCCATAAGCTGTGTGTTTTGCTCTGTTTCCACAGTAGGTGTGCTTTTATGGAAAAGTGGTCCATATCAGCTGTGGGATATTTTATGAGTTCTGGGTATATTTTTAAAGAAAGAGCCTATGTGGAAAGAATTTGTGTTCTACCTACAGCAGATTTACTACTGACATTAGAAACACATCAGCAGCACAGCCTATAACCCTGACATTTTCATTAATCCCTCGTAGTTAATTCCACTTGTGGGGAATTAATTGTACTCTCAAATTATTTAAACAGGGACTTACCATCTTACTATGACCTCCTTACATTTATTTGGAATTCAGATGGAAGAAAGTGGCTTTTAAAAACTGTGATGAAATCTCCCAAATGAGTAATACATAAACTCATTGCAAAAGAAGGAGACAGAAGGTCTGCAGTCATATTTAAAATAATATATCAGATTACCTAAATGATATCTGATCAGCATATGTAATCAGTGTATCTGAAGCAATTAAATTACCTCTGTACAATATCAGGCAAAGTTAAATTTGTGTAAGATAGAAACAGCAAGTATGTGATTATAAATATTTGTCACTGTGGTGAACATTTGCAGTGAATAAAAATGTGTGTACTAGCTGTGTGTGCTGTAAAGAAAGGGAACTGCTCTGATTGCCTGGAAAATACTGTAGTTTTCCATAAGAAGATCTAAGATATGTCATAACTTGGGGATAGATACACCACTTAAAGGAACTGATCAACTCCCTGTTTTGACCAGTAAGATTTTTCTTCATTATAGAGATTTTTTTTATCTCTTGGCATTTTAAAGGTGTTTGCAGTTATTGCAATAAATTTCTCAACTGAATAATTTTAGAAAGGCAAAAGTCCAGTCCTCATAGCTAAATCTCCATAAAGTTGATGTCAAAAGGACAAAGATCTTAGTCTCGATTTACCATTTCTATAATTGTGTGTTCTTAAATCATTATTTGAGGGAGGAGGTTGATTTATGTCCTTTTGAATGTTATTGGCAACACAGTTTTGTAGTGATTCATTTTAAGTCTTTTATGAGCAAGTAGAGATATCACTAATACATTTTTATATATTATTTGTTTACACACACAGAGCTTTGAGTGTCCTCACAGAATTTTATTCCCAGCCCTTTGTCTTGATTTCAGCTGGGACAGAGTTGACTTTCTTCACAGTGTCAGGTACGTTGGTGTGTTTTGGCTCTGGGAGAAAAACAGTGTTGACAATACATCAGTGCCTTCATTGTTGCTTTGCTGTTCTTCACAGAGCCAACGACATTTCAGCTTCTTGTACTGTCCTGTCACTGCAAGGGGATGAGGGGACACAAGGAGCTGAGGGGGGACAGAACCAGAACATCTGAGCTAAACTGGCCAAAGGGATATTTCATGACATATGACATAATTTGAAAAAACTTGGGGAGTTGGTTGGGGAGAGGGGTGCTGCTCAAGGGCTGGCTGGATGTCCATCAGCTGGTGGTGAATAATTGCACAGTGCATAGGTTGTTAAGTTGGCATATATTGTCATTTCTATTACTATTTTCATTTTCTGTCTTAGTAGCTTTTATCTCAACCCATGAGTTTTACTTTGTGGCTTTTTTTTTTTTTCTTTCCTTCCCAGTTCTCTGTAATGCCTTTGCTTCCAGAATTCCTCCCATACTAAGCCAAGTGCCTGAAAGGTGTGATGGCTTTCTTTCCATATATGCTTATCTTTTTCTACTGACAGTACTGACTCATGTTTTCCAAGAACAGTGAAAGTTGACAATGGAAAATTACTTGTATACAGATAAATTTAATGGAAACTGAAATGAAATAGTGATATAATTCCACAGCACATAGCTACTCATGAAAACATATTCAAACTTCTTCAAGGCTTTCAACTATCCATCATCTACCATTCCAGTTTGAAGACCAGCAAATATCATGACAACTAACTGTTTGGTTTTGATTTGATGTTTTCAGTTAATTTAGTGTTCAGCTTAACTGAGATATTAGTGCTTCTGAAAAAATATATATTCCTTAGCAAACAGAAGCAGTTTTTCTTGTGTTGCTCATCAGTTCTGGCTCAGAACATCTAGACAGTCTTGTTTAGTTGCAATTTGGTTGTACTTCTGCATTGTACTTCTGCACAATACTTGTTTTAATTCTGGATGTGAACAACTGATACTGTTAATCTGGGAAGAACAAGAGCATTATTGTGAAGTATTGAGTAGCAAAGGTCTGTGTTTTCAGAGATAGGGAATATTGATTACTGTTTTAGGTTTGCATCAAATGTACAGTATATTGATTGGCTGAACCACAAAAAAATAAGTTCACCTGTCTTTTCATAGACTGACAAAAACAATAATGATTAGCAGAGTTTATAATTATGTTTCTTGAACATCATAACCTGATTAGTCTGCAGCAACAAACTCATTTAACTTAAATTGCAAATCAATTTACTCGTTAGTTCTATTCAAAATGTACTCTCTTATGACTAAGACAGCAAATTTGTGATAGAATCACTTCTTCTATTTGTCTTTTGGTCAGCTGAAAAATTAGTTGTATGATTAAAATCGTTATATTCTTCTGTCTGATTTTTTTTTTTTTTTTCCTGGTTAAAGGAAATGTACTAAAGGATGCCCAGAGATTTTATGGAGAAAAGAGATGCATTTAATTTCATCTTTCTTGTTAAATCTGATTGTCAAAAAATGATGCATTTAGTCAGACCATTCAAATGTCCCTTATAGAGAGAGAGACAGAGACAGTTCCAGTGAATAATTCATCATATAACAGATATGGGAGACAGAGGGCTTGATTAATTTTGGTGGTCCTTCCTTTTCTTTGCTGGCTAGAGAACACATCTTTGTTCTCGGATACATAGCTACAAACTTTGGCTTGGAATATATAATCATTGAATCTTTGCAAACCTTATACCACCAACCATGGGATGAGACAGACAATTAATTCAAATACCTTTTGAATTTTGGGATAAGCTTGTCCTTAGATATACTTCAGTTCATTTTTCCTGCAATGGTTTGAGATCCTGAATTGCAGCATAGTCAGAACATGACTATGTAGAAGTAGACTCATTGTGTTAACCTAGAACCTGCTAAGACATCAGTGTAACTTTTCAACCTGAATTGATACATGATTATCAGCATGTTTAAGTGTTAACTGAATCTGTTAGACTGAAGATCACTGCTTGATGTTTCTTAATTGGACATCCTGTGATGTCTCATCAACAGGTTGTTTCAATGAATAGAAATAACGTTTCGAAAATGGTACTGCCTTTGAAAGGAGATGATGCAGAGTGGATTAAACCAATTGACCTCTGTAAACTGGGCTCTTGCTTTTGATGATGTAAAAAAAACCCTGTAGCAGTAAGGCTGGAGCCCACCAGCATCCTTTAACAGAGAAATTCACATCTCAGCACTTGTAGGGATTACAGCAAAATGGCATGCATGTGGCAGGGGGGTTGGAGATTCATAATCCTTGAGGTCCCTTCCAACCCTGGCCATTCTGTGATTCTGTAAAAGAAGTAACATCTTTCTCAAGACCTCTTTCTCTATGGAGAAAGAACACAGCTCCTCCAAAAGTTCTTGTGAGAAAGCCCAGACCAATTGCATCATAGATGGACATTGATGCTTCCCAGCCGCCTGCAGCTGTATATTTAGGAGCTGTCATGTCAACACAACCCTGCCTCTGGCAAAATTAGCAAGACACGGAGATTTTTTTTAAAGTATGTTGTACCCTAGAGCCATAGGTTGGCCAAAACATTTAAGCTGGCTTTACTTCACACAAAACTTGGAACATCCAACTCTCACTAGAATTCATTGTAATGACTGCAGGAACTATAAGCTCCAGGCTTCATCTGGTACCCTCACTGCACATACACCATGTACATTAAAAAAAAAAAATCAAATATGGCATCATATGTCTCATAGTCATCTTACACATAATCTGAGATATTTTTGTTACATCTCACAGCCATAAACTTTGTCTGTATGTTAAGATTTAGTCTCAGTTCTTTCCACCACAAATTATTCCAGTGGGCAAAATTATAAATAGTTTCTGACTTTATTCAGTTCAGTGTTTATACAGTTGCTTTAAATACATACACATACATAGTATAAGCAAGACAGACTACTATTCTTCAATACAATTTCAAATTCTCCCTTAAAAATACACAGAAGCTTTGGGGTTCAGCATGGGGAAAGAGTAGCAGTTTGTTCTAAGAATGACTCTACCCTAACTAACATCTGCTGCCCATTTTTAGATGGAAACAGGATAAAACTTCTTATCACAGATGTTACAAGTAGCAGTTTATTCTTTTCTCGTTGAAAGTGGTGTTTCACATCTCTGATTCCTCCATAGAAGAATTCACACATTTTTCTGTTTATTCTTTATTCTATAAAAAAAAAAATATCACACCTAGCTATGTGCTATCTTCCACTAAGGGTTGAAATCCTCCTTGGAGGTATGACCATTCTGAACTTAACCTGAAGGCAAAACAGCTTCAAGCCTCTCCGAACTCAGCAACATTTTAAGATCCTTTCTCTCACATATGGTATATAAAAATAATTTATCTTTTGTTTAATATTGGGCACGTTTCTGCAGCAGTGGAAAGCTACACGTCTGGAACGTAAATTCCACAATTTCAGTTGTGTTTGTAGAAAAGCTGCCATTTCAACTCATAACACCTCAGAAGGTCCACTTGAATATGACAAAGAGGTGTATAGTTTCCATGTGTTGACAGTTGGCTCACTCTTAAAGTTTTTGGTCAGCCAAGCTCTCACTTATTTCATCTGAAGTTCTCTGGATGTTTTCTTTGCATAAGAGCTACAAGGACTAATGTTACTGAATGTATTCACAAAAAATTACAGCTGCAAAAAATTTACTGTACTATTTCTCTTAAAATTATGCTATTTCTTCACATACTTAGGACAGTTTTCCATATGTGCCCTTGAATTTTCAGACAAATAATGTATATTTACATCCAATTATGTTGGTTTGTGGTTTATATAATTAAAATATCACAGTCATTAACTACATCTTAAACTATGTCTTAAAATCATGAACATGCAAACTTACTGCTTTTGTACAACCACAGAAATTTATGACTCTCAACTACACTTGATAGCACATTTCCCAAAACTCACCTTGCTTTTCTGCATGTAGCTGTCATTCAAATGGCCTTAGACTTATCTCCTAAGCTTTATCTCTCTGCTCATGTTTATAGCACCTAAAGATCAGACTGAAGATGCAAAGCTTTTAGTTTTCATTAACCCAATGAAAAAAAAATAAAAGAGTCTTGACATACAATGTACTATGCATTTGTGAAACTTATAGCTTTAGAAGAAATTAATGCTTCAAGCAATTAGTACAGTGGAATAACTTTAGCCTGCCCAGAGTAACCTAAATGAAACTTTGTTTCATTACTAGCTTGTTTCAATTTCATGGTTGATTCATGTTCAGTGGAAGTCCCCCAGCTTTATCAGATCTTCCACATCAACTCCTATTGATGCTCAGGCACTTATAGAAGATTTATCTTTGTTTGGGGCAGGGACTGAGGCTAGCAGACTGATTTGCTGGATCATGATCCAGAATCTGCAAAACAAGTATCTGCTTTTTTTTTTTTTAAGCAATGGCTCAACTTTATTTTTTTCTTCTTTACAGAAACCATAATAATACATTAAATATTTTAGGAAATTATATTGAAGAAGAAATGTTAAAATTGTGGTAGCAACCATGTTGAAAATCAAAGCAGAAATTTTTTTTAAGTTAATCATTTTGAAGTCTCACTGTCTGGTATCATCAAAACTCCATCTTTTGCTAAATATTTAGCAAAAATGTAAAGCAACGGCATCTGAAAGCAAGTTTTAAGTAAACCATATATCTTTCATCTCTTCAGCTGGTTGAAACCAGAGAGGGAATTGACTATTTTTTCTCGTCTGATACAAATCCTCCATTTTCTTTAGTACGTGACGAAATTGATTTAGAGTCATCTTTTTCTTCTGTTTTCTCAACATCCATATTAGTTTTGACACAGTGTTTTAGGTATAAACGGTAGGCTGGAAAATTAATATTAAAAACGTTATAACAATGACTGAAAAATACTGCATTCACATATAAGCATGCAACCCTTTATTACATTATGTTGATAAAATATTCAAATAGCTCAATACAGTTTATTTAAAGTCAGATTTAACTATTCTATGTCAGCAACTCTCATTACTAAAGAAGTATGTTTAGAAAATAATAAGGAAAATGTTTGATTTTTTTTTTAATGCATGACTGCTTTTTGTTCCTAATAAAAGTACTGCCTATCTTTATTGGGAAGCCTTTGGGCAATTGGCTGGATCTGTGGGACTCAGTCTTCTACACAAATCTTATTTGGTAGAAACTAAGCCAAAGTGAAGAAAAACAGTTCTTCCATTGTCATGCAGTTGCCACCTTGGAAAGAAGTGGGGATATAGCTCCCAGGTTGTGTCCCTGGGACAGTGCTTGAGATGCCTGGTAAGTTGGCTCGTTTGTGACTGGGAGCTAAAAAGTCCCAGCTAGTTTTGGGGGTGAACAAAAAGGATAAAGTTTCAATCCTCAGTAGGTTAGGTGTGTACTTCTAGTGCAATGCATATGAGGTGTATGTAGAAGTAAAAAGGGACCTTATAACAGAAGATTTCCGTTCTCATATTAGCTGTGAAACTAATCTTTCTCTCGATGTATGTCAAGCTGTATGCTTTTCAGGATGGTCCTGGTGTGAAACTGTAAGCTCAGGCACTTTGGAGTGGTAGAGGGCTCAAGAGGAAGGCACCTTTGCCTTTCTTCAGGAAAGGGTAATAACAAATCTCTGCCCAAAGTATACTTCTGCAGTCAGTTGTAGGTGACAGATTGCTTCCCTTGTTCTGAAAAGTAAAGGGCCTTCCAAATCTTAAACTGATCCTTATATTGTCCCACACAGCACAGTGGTGATGAACAGTGATAATTCGAGCCATTATTAAGTTAACTGTTTTCCATTTGATTATTTTTCTCTCTCAAGTGTATGTTCCTGTTTTCTGCATATTGACAGAAAATGAGGCTGATGATGATAGCAATAATAATAATGTTCTAACAGAAAATATCAATATCTGTACTATACCTCCTAAAATCATTCCTGCAAACGTCAACTGGAAAATGCTGTAGATGAGTGGGAAAGTAAACATCAGTTCAAGTTGTTCAGCGGTGAAGGAGAGCTGTACAATTGTTGAACAGAGCTGAGTGTTTTGCATGCCTGTTTCCAGAGACACCGTACGACATCTAAAGGGAATAACACAATAACAACTGTGAAATGGCATCCTGTGCATTCCTCTTCTTTACTAGGTGTCTGCAAAGTCAGGATCCACACAGATAAATGAAAAAATAGCACTCCTCAGCTTACAAGTGATAGAATTTTTAGAACCAGAACACATGCATTTTATGCCAATTAAGCAATTGCAGGGGAATATTATATGCTATAGTCAACACTATTGATTGTAGAATCATAGAATATCCTGAGTTGGAAGGGATCCACAAAGGTTATTAAGTTCAACTCCTGGCCCCGCAAAGGACCACCCAAAATCCAAACCATACATCTGAAATGCTCCTTGAACTCTGTCAGCTTGGGGCTGTGACCACTACTCTGGGAGCCTGTTCCAGTGCCCAGCCACCTTCTCAATGAAGAACCTTTTCCTGGTATCCAATCTGAAACTTTATTCTCCCTCTCTTTTGAAACAGTACTCTAAATTATAGGCTGCTGTTTCTTCATTAGAAGTTTTACTTGCCACAACCCATTTGTTTGTTAGGTCTATTCTGCTCACTTTCTTTGAAGTCCAAGACATGGGCACACATGAGAAAGACAGGAGGAAATACTAGTCATAATCCATAGATAAAAATGTAAACGTTATAAGTTTTATTTACATGCTGTACATTAGAAACATGGTTGGGGAATGAGTGATCTGTTGCAAAACGAATATTTAGGAATCATTCTCAGCATTGATTATTTCTTAAATAAAAGCTTTCTTCACAGATGAAATAAGACTATAAGTCTATGTCAGAGAGAAATCTATACCTGCTCCAAGACAGACCAGCGAGACGAGCCAGAAAGAATCCTAAACAATAGCCAGCTGCTGGAAATATGGTACCAATGATCCATAGCTTAGGTGTGATAACCCATGAGCCTTTGTAGAGTATTCCCCCAACCACAGCAATGATGACAATGAGAACTGCTCCTACTATGGAACCAATCTGTGAGAAAAAAGAGGAAAGATGGTGTGAATAAGAGACTTCACTGAAATTTTGTGACAACAAACACAATGTCAAACACACATTTGAATGCCTTTAGCCGAGCCACTGAAACATCTTATTAAACATAAAGCTAAATGTTTACTGCCATCTAATTCATGGAAATCACACAGATTAGATCACTGCCATTTTCCCAAAAATAGAGCTGTAAAATGTACTTCAAAGTGTGACTACAGACAGATCAAAGCTCAGCTAAAATTAAACATTAAAAACTTCAGAGCTGTAACATAGATGAAGAACAACTTGGATATTAGATTTTTCCCAGCATTACTGGGAAAATAGTAGTCTAATAGCTAGAATAATGCACTTTTCCTTCCCACTCTTTGAACAGTCACAGTTTGGGGCTTAGCACAGTATATGCTAATTAGATGCTAGATTGTTGGTGCTAGGAAATTATTTGTCAAGTGAAGGAATAAATATTTGTTGTGGCTGAAAATATTGTGTATGAGAACTGGCTGTGAGCTCATATGCATTTCTATATAGACATAGTCACTGAGTTAATCTTATTTTCTGTGGCTGAACATACTGAGATCCTCACTGCTTCTTGCCAAGGTAAAGGATAACACATTCTCTTGTAAATATTCAATTTATCTCAATATCTCAATTATGGTATATGTTGCAAGAGATCTCACCAGATATCTATGGTTAAGTGAAGGAGTAATCCATTTTTTAGCTAAAAGGTGTATTCTCATTGAACTGGCTTCATCAATCTTTGACTGAATCTTTTTAAGGGCACTGAGTCAACAAGTGCTTTTGTTTGACTGAGATATTAACCACACGCACCTAGGAAAAAGTAACAGGGTCTAGCCATGACAAGCTATTCTGTTTCATATTGTGCTCTTATCTCCATTTCTCACTATCTGGACTTTAATCTGACAGCTACAGTTCAGTCTTTGCTTGATGCTTCATTGTCCAATATGAAGCAAACTGGCAGTGGAATCTACTGTGGGTTGCTCGCCCACTCAGTACAAACAATGATAAAATAGTGTTTTGCTGAAAGAGTAACTAGATTATCTTCTCATGTGAGCTCAAGTCCATGACTTTCCCTTAACTGAACATGCAGGAACAGCACTGTTTTGAAATCATATCTCAATAACATTCATGTTCTTAAATAAGGTATGGATACATTTAGAAACATAACAGGATAAATAAAAATTTCATGAAAATTACTGGGAGTTAAAAGGAGTTATTTGCATTCTGTAATTTCTGAGCTGATAGCAGAAAAGGAATAATAAAATATAGGTAACCACTTGTCAGGTTATGTTTAAGAAAATGTAGAAAATGTTTATATTAAATTAGGGTAGTCAAGAAAGGCCAAGGATTCTCAGCACATCTGAGAATCACTTTGAACTGAGCAGGAAAATATTCAGAATGATTAATTTTCTGTTAACATAAAATGCAGATAAGCTGTTACTATTACTATTTTGGTAAGGTCTGTTTTTGCCAAAAAATCATGGATTCAATGCTTCTGAATCTATCTTGCAAATATAGTTGAACTTTCTGAATACTTTTCTTATAATTTTAAAATATTGGAACATTTTCAACACACACACACATATATATATGCATATTTAAATCAACTTCACACTCAAAATTGCCAAAAAATGATAAATTGGTTTAAAAGTGGAAATATTTTTGTTTGACCCAGAATGTCTTCATTTTGTACTATTTTGAAGGAAAAATTCCATTTGACCTGACTGATCTTCCTTCCAATTTTCAGTTTACATTATAAACTGAACTCAGTTGCTAGCATAGTTCTAGCCAAAAAAAAAAGTATGCTCTTTGATGATAGCTTCTAATAACATGTACGACTAATGCACGTTTGTGCAGGGGGAAAGCAATACATTTCTGCAGTATTTCATTTGCTTTCTGCTGAAAACTCCAAGACTCTCAGATACGAATACTATGAATAGTAATATGCTGCTTCAGTGGTGCTACAGATTTCATAATTTGTCTATAATTACCAATGCTTCAGCAGTACAAATCCTACCTTAAGTATTATTTTTGCTTTACTGGGCCATTTGTGATTAACAAATACTCCAAATGAAACAGGAACTACAAGAGCTACCAGTGAAATTCCTGTAAAAAAGAAAAGAAAAAAGATAAACCCACATATCATGTCGAAGTTCATGATGGGAGCATTCACCGTGTGGAGCAGCCGGAGGTATAGAGGAAGCCTACGGTGGATGTTTCTGGTATTCACACCCCAACACATGCACACTGTACCAGCACCTGCCCATTTGCTTTTCTACAGTCTGTTATCTTTGGCAACCTGTTGAAGTAATTGCCATTCAGCTGAGCTACATGCTCATTCACCTGAATCAAAAAGGCAGACAGAAATTTGAGTGCACTAATCACCACTATCCTGTGATGTGTGTAGCTATATTAAATGTCCACTTTGTCTGCAGGTGTTTCACTACTGTATCAAATCAACAAATGGTTTAGAGCTTCTTTTGTTCCGGCCTTCTTTCTCCAGCATGTTTTTTGAAAGCACAAGCAATATATGTGATTTTTTTTTTTTTCCCAGGACAGTGGGAATTGAAATTGAAGAATATGAAAGTGATCTGCTGGCTTTGTAAGATAACCACAACATGGGACTGAACGTGATAAGCAACAGGGCTACAGTTCTGCAAAGCACTGGAGCATATATTTCTAAATGCTTTGACTATTTTCTCTTTGTAACTGGATGAGATTTCTGACAGGAAGTCAAATGAAGCCACTCCTGGTGGTGTAGATTGCAGCTTTTCAATGAGACTCAGCAGTTTTAATCGCTTGCTTAATTATCCACATGTGCTTAAGTACTTTGCCAGATACGGCCTCAGCTCTTAGCTCTTTGCAGGATTGTGCCTTAAAGCTGTTACCAATGCTTTCATCCAGGGAAAGCAGCTATTTCTGTATGAATTACTCTTATCCCAGTACCATGCAGGTTTCTAAACTATTTAAAAAGAATGCACAAACTTGTGAAAAATAACTATACTGTGTTTATAATAAAATATTTGATCTGAAGAGCTGTGGATGACTTGAAGTGATCTAGGTACCTAATTCCCACCAAAATCACTGAAAAGTAGGAAAATACATATTTTTAAAATGTCTGAGGTAATTTCTTTATGCTTCTGCAGGATGGTGATAGTGTAAGAGTGTTTGTTACTAGAAGGAAAATAAAGAAGAGTCAGAAGGGAAAGTGTGGTTTGCTTGACTTACCAATGCTGTCATAGGGGAGTACAATTTCACTGGAATCGGTCCACATCTTAGTATAAATAAAAAGACAGAGTGGCATCATCCCCATTGCGAGAATTGTGGAGCACGTTGTCATGCTGATGCTGCAAAGAAATTGGTTTAAGTGACAATTTGTCTCATGCTAGACTATGCTCTCTTCATTTCCTTATTATGACTTAGCAGCTTATGTAAAGATATGCAAGAAATGCTGCTGGCTACAGCCAATTTATCCATATGTCAAGTTGGAAAAAAAGCTAAATGCAAAGAATGGTTCTGCTGAAAAAATAAAAGAAAAAAAACACATAAATACCAACATGTTCTGCAGACATTAAGCAATACGTTACAGTGCAGAGCACAGTACAACAAATTTCAGTACAAACAAAGAAGCAGAGTGGCAATCATCAGGAAGGACTGTTGGCAAGTCTGTACGCACGCTGACTGGCTGGCCTCTGAAAGATCAGCAACATGGATCAACAGCCACTTTCCATTTCACTATCAGTTCTGGACTATTTTAGAATTTCTCTCCAAGGCCAAAAAGCAAACAATATCAACAACAACAAACAAACAAATAAACAACAACAAAAAACACATTAATCATCTAGGAAGTACAAGATAATAAATTTCCCTTTTCTGACTTTTCCTGCTCTAGGCCAAAGAGCAGGTACTGATAATTACACTTTGAAGCTGAGCGTAAGTATTGTTGCTTCCTTGGTTTGTTCAAAGATGTTTTTGTGTTAAAATATAAAGTTTTAGAATCATAGAATCACAGAATGGTTTGGGTTGGAAGAGACATCTAACATCATCTAGTTCCACCCCCCTGCTATAGACAGGAACATCTCCCTGTAGATCCAGTTGCTCAAAGTCTTGTTCAGCCTGGCCTTGAATGCTTCCAGGTTTGGAGCACTTTGCTGGGTAACCTGTTCCAAATCTTGAATCTCTTGAGCCTGGTATACTTTGTTGAAAAATGAGCATTCTGCTGGACAATGGAAGACAGAGTGAGACAGGGAAAAAGACAGATTGAAATGGAGGATATAGTCAAATTTTTCTTTGTAGTGTAGATAAAATGTTGCTTTCATATCATTCTCCTATGAGGTAAAAATAATGACAGAAGGCTTTACTTGAGAGACTTCGGAAACTTCCTCATGAGCCTCCCTTTTGACAGATCTTTGATGTAGTTTACTCTCATAACAGAAGCTACAGATACACAAACTGGATACATTCAGAGATATCTGGAAGAATTCATACAGAAACAGCAGAAATACTTGCTTTAGTTTTGATTTCTTTGACTCTGATTCAGTGTTGTTGGATATAATTACGTGGGAGACTCTGGAAAGAGAATTCTTACACATAAAGGAAAAAGATCAATGGTCTTTTACCCAGGTCTGATAAAGATTCAAGTTATTAAAGAGCTCATGTGTCTATATTTCCTACATATTTTCACAGTTTCTATATCTACATCCTACTACAAAGGCTGATCATTTGCTAACCCCAATCCCTGTTCTTGCAGCAGCTCCCAGAGGAGCTATGGAGGAGAGGAAATGGTAACGCAAAAGAAGTTCTTATGAGTTAGCAAGAAATGTCTAAAACTGGTGTCCCTATGGGAAATTTCAGGGGATATTATCTGGGTCTGAACTACTAAGAAAGGTACAAAACCTCATACTTTATCTTCCACATTATCTTTACACAAATAGTAGAAAATTAATTCTTGCCCTAGCTTATGATTTAACTGCACTAGGAAGTGTTGAGCAGGACTGTAGATAATGTCGATGGCTTATTATATACAAAGATAAAATATCACTTAAAGGCAAAACTTAGTCTGATATGCTGTGCTGGCTACAGAAACCAGCCAAGCTACTTGTACTGTTATTCTATCAAGACTGATTATAATTGCATCACTTGCTGTACCTCCTGTTTCCTCTAGTCCTTGAATTATTGTAAAAACGTAGTGATCAAAAGCCTTTGAAATCTTAAGGTAAAGGCTTTTACCTGAAGAATAATATTTAGTATGT
Organism: Tetrao urogallus; assembly: GCF_951394365.1. Classification (NCBI taxonomy): domain Eukaryota; kingdom Metazoa; phylum Chordata; class Aves; order Galliformes; family Phasianidae; genus Tetrao; species Tetrao urogallus. Next base: position 53,322,278 of record NC_136813.1, read on the forward strand.
GTTTCCAATTTACCTCACCCTCTGCCACCATCATGAGTTATAAATTCTACTCGTATTTATAGCATCATCAATTAGGATTCTGATTATACAGACCTGACAAAGAACAGCTTAGCTCAGTGTATTCTTCCAAGGAAAGATTAGGATGGAATTTAAGACTTGTGCTGGATGTCTTTTTATCTATGTTTTCTCAGACCCGCATTCATTGAAATAAATTGTCTTATAGTTTCTACTATCATAGGTTTTTCCTCCACAGTGAGGAAGCTGGTGATTAGCGGGGGCTGACTTCATACATAATTCGAACGCAGACATTACATTAACACCTGTGTGTAACAGAAAAGTTCACTGTTTTCAAAGGATGGAAAAAATGTCTTATTAAAGCCACAAATATTAACATTCTTAGTCAATTTGCTCTGACTCCACATCTTTCTTACTTCTATTATTTTTTCCACTTCTAGTTCAGACTGGCATATGATAAATTGGATGAATGCTCCAATTTATGTTTCTCTGCAGGAAATGGAGAAATTATCGTGTTTATTTTAGAGCAGAGTAATCAGGATATGAAAAGAAAAAAAGATGGCTCATTTTTAAAAGCTGTTAGAGTTAATGAACGCCCCAAGAAATTTTCATCAGGAGTACGATGCATTTCTACAGCGTGTTTGCTGTCCAAGACTTCACTACATATCCTACATATTTGTTTCTGAGTTTGGAGCACCCAGTCAGAGACCATCACGCTTGGTCACAGTGGAGTTTTTGCATAGCAGCTCATGCACAGGACTGCATTAATCAGTAGTTTTTCGCCTGTAAAAATTTCCTTCAGTTTGAAGACTTTGCAGAAGGTGCCAGGAGCATGTAAAATTGTCATAAGCAATTTCCTTTTGTATTAGTACCCAAAGAGAAAGGCTATGCCTGTCTGTTCATTGTGCAGAACACAAAAGGAGGAAAAATATTTTTCCACAGGTGGTTTCTTTCAAGAAACATTTTTTCAAAAAAATGTTGCATAGCTGCTCTTTCATACACAGGACTGTGTATGAAAAAAAATCTTTATTATATTTTTTTAATTGCCCCAGGTCTTGGAGAAACAAAATCACAAATATAAGTCTTATTTAGTCAATGAGTTCATAAAACTTAGTGTGCTATTTTACGAAGAATTTGAGATCTTATAGCAAAGACATTCTCTAAAATTCACAATTTTGTTATGATATCTTCCTAATGAGTTATCAAGATCTAACAATAATTCTAGTCTGGTTATATTTATTAGTACTATAGTAACTAAATATCTCTACAGGAAGAAAGTTTCACCACACATCAACCAAGACAAGAAAAAAATCAGACGGTCCTTTTCAACACAAAATTTACAAAAAGCCATGTGAACATTTTAGAAAACAATCACTCTTACCTTAGGTCCATGTCACCATCCACCCAGTAGGCAACGACATTAGAGGCTGTGCCTCCTGGACAGCATCCCATGATCATCACCACAACGGCTTGAATAGGAAGCACATTAAAGGCCACTGACAGCAAGAAGGCTGTGAGAGGCATAATTCCAAACTGACAGAGAAAACCCACAAAAATACCCCAGGGTCTTCTTATGTGGTTCAAAAAGTTTTTGATTTCCACATTGCAACCCATGGAGAACATCACCAAAGCCAGCATGACTGTTAGAACAGTGCTTAAAACTACATTCAAAGTCTGGTTAAAAGTATCTTCTGGTAACACACAAGATGTACCAGTACAAATAGTAGCATTTTCTGGACAAGCTGTGGAGTTGTCCACAGCTGGACAAGCTGTGGAGTTGTCCAGCAACTTGGTGTTAAAATGCTGAGAAAGTAAGTAATCCTGCATTTTGAAATGCAGAACTGCTCAGAGAATCCGAGGCAAATTTTCAAGCCTGTGTAAATGATTGTTTGTCAGCCACTCTTTTTAAATGATCCAGGAAGCAATAAAGTTCAATAAATACCTGGACGCTGTTACTATTCCTTAAGGGTTTGGCACAATGCTGATTCATATGGTTATAAAAGTTATGCTTGCTGATATGGTGGTAATCAATCATTTATTCATATGATAATGAGGAATCCCACATCGAGAGAATGTGTTAATATGTAAGGGTGTAAAGGAGGCTTGTGGAATAGCTAAGCACACAAAATGAAAATCACAGGAGGAAAAGAAAGTTTAGATTTCATTCTTTGAATTTCTTGCATGCCTTTAGGAAAGCTGCTCCTGCGTGAACAATGTGTGCGTTACAAGGATGTGCAGGGCTGAAAGGAGTAACCGATACTCAAAAAAACCTGGGTAGAGGCACTGAGCAAGGAAAAAAGATTCACCTTCTAAATACTGCACAAGGCTGCATTTTAGGGGATTGTAAGAACTTCTCTGCAACTGCAGTAGAGCAGTCAAAACCTCAATCCTGTCTAGGGAGTGCTGCAGGCAGAGCTGCGAAGTGTCACACCATGCTATGTGCCACAGCATTCAGGTGCAAGGGTCTACTGAATGCAGGGAGTCATACTGAATGGGATGTGATCCAAGTTCGACTGTATTTCTGGTGTAATAGAAGTTATGACTGGTGTACAGTGCCAACATTCTAATTGTGTTTAGTTGCACTACTTATCATTCTTTCTCAGTTTCCATGTAGTCCTTAAAATGGTTAGGATCCTAGCCTTGAATTTTCCTGCAGTCTGCTTAAAGGTTGCCTGTATTTTGGCTTTGGCTCATGCAGCACAACTGTAGGAGCTGACACCCTGACATCTTCATGTCCCATCAGTCCATGTACACAATGACCAGGTGTCTGTGTCTCACCTCACTCCAGGCCACATCTACCCCTGTGCTGAACCCGTCACTTCGGGAAGGAAGGGGAGGTGGCATGGGCTGGGCTTGCTGGGGCAGCAGGAGATTTGTGGTCCTCCTAGCCAACTTTTGCCAGTTGCACCTGGCACTCTCATGTTGTGCTCCAGCTTATGCTAGAAATGTTGGATGTTGAGAGAAAGAGCACTGGGAGGTGACAAAAGAGGAGAATGGAGATTTGTTCGCTGGGCTGGGCAAAGAGAGTGGGACTGTGGGGCTGGCATGTTGCTTTGGAACTCGCTGTAGCCAGCTCCGGCCAAGCTGAAGCAGAACATGTGCCCTTTGATGTGATCCCTGATCTGAGACCTGCTCCTGTGAGGGTTCTCCATGGGCTGTGAGCTCCTTCAGACCCCATTAATTGCTGCCCCGTGGGCTCCTCCATGACTGAATAGGGAGATCTACTCCATGTGGTGCCTGTGGGCTGCAGGGGATGGCCTGCTCCTCTCTGGGCCTCTCCTGTGCTTCAGGGAGCTTCTGCTCTGTGCCTGGAGCACCTCCTGCCCTCCTTCTGCACTGACCTGGATGGCTGTAGGGCTGTCTTCTCACATTTCTCACTCCTCTTTCCCAGCTGCTGTTGTACAGCAGTTTTCCTTTAATCTGCCCTCCCAGAGACACCAACAGTGTCATCCATAGCTCAGCTCTGGCAGCTGTGTGTCCTTTTGGAGTAGCTGGAGCTGACTTTACTCTGACATGGGGCAGTGCTGGGCTCTGCTCATAGAGGCCACCCATACAGCCCCCTGCTACCAAAACCGTGCCATGTAAGTGCAATAGAATTGTGGCTATCATCCTTCTGGGTGGATGCTGTTTGAATATTCATGCATTAAACAACACAACATTGTGAAATTAATATACCATACAAGCAAGCAAAAAAATAAAAAAATAATAATAATAAAAAAATTCACTAGAACAGTTAGATGAGTTCTTCATGCCAAAACAGCAGCAGTAACAGTAGTAACAAGAAGAAAACACTGGGAAGCTGGGATATTTTACAGTTCTTCTGACTGTGTAGCATACATGAATTGATCTCATGTTTTCCAGACCCTACAAGCCATTAGTCTCTTTCTTGTTTTACACTCTCGAGCTTCTCCAAAACTGGGAATATTTTAAAGGGACGAATTATGATGCTTCTTTATCTATATCCAAGATATATAAATGTAGATCTTATACTAAAACCTAATCCAAAATGTAAAGTACAGCAGGTGACTCCCAAACATCTTTAGTTTTCCATACTTCATTTTTTTTTCTAGACTAATAAGCTAAGCTGTAATTATCTTCAACAAGCAAGACTCCCACTAAATGTCTCAGCATTTTGTGCCTACACTCAGTGTGCAAAATGATAGGTATTACCTTATTTTATTTTTTATTTATTGCTTTTAATGGTGAACCATTGAGGGGAAATAATAGAAAGAGTTTCCCAGCATGCCCACATGGCACCTGTTTCTTTAAAAGTGGATCAACTACATGACTTATCTCCTAAGTCACTGCTGGATGCTTGATGGGATAATGTCAGACTCGCTGGCAGCTGGCAAGCCCTGCCCTGTGATTAGTGCCACATCTGTGTGACTCTGATATGTTTTATAGGACAAAAAGCAAAATAATAAGGAGTAGATTAAGGGAAAAGAAGGCTCCAAGATCTCAGATAAACAGAAAACTCATTCTTCTTCTTACACTCTCATCCAAACAGAATGTTTTATTTTTTCAAACCAAGTCTCTTAAAGGGCTTGTTAGCTTTTAAAAGTATGGCTGTAACAAATATTTTTTTATTTTTTTCTTGTTTTAATCTGCATCTGAATCTGTACATGCACTTGAATTTGCTTCTTGTTGAAACTAAACTTCTTGATCAATCCACCTTGAAATCTCCAGCAAGACTCAAGGCCAAGGGTGGCTTTCCTAAATGTATTAATACTTGTTATCTTGTGGGAACCAATGGTGAGTGGTTTAGGAGAGGAGCTAGTGGAATATCACCTGCTATTGCTCAGATGGAGCTCATTACATGAGCTTCCTTCTGCTGCCCTCTCGCACCAGGCTTGTATATGAACCCTGCAGTGTGCTGGATGCTCCCACCCACCAGAACCAGCACAGTGGGGGTGTCCTGGCTGTTGGTCTCCAGCCTCAGCTGAAAGATATGAATGCCAGCTCTTTCTCTCCTAGGTTTGCTAATTCATCAACTCATTGCATAAAATCTTAGATAACAAGACATCCTTTCAGGAAAAAGAATTGAACCATTCTGAACTCAGTGTATTATTAGGCTAAAAACATAAATTTAGCACTGATGCTAGTATTTATTTCAAGAATTCCTCGTGTGTTGTTAGGGTACTGGAACAGACATTGAAATATTTACAGTCATGGTTAAAACTTGGTACGTTGTAGGGGGTACAGTATTATCAAGTAGGAGGTTATCTGTTTCAGGAGTGCTGGATTTCAAACAGCCCTCTAGTTTATTTTGTTTTTTTACAGTATACTTTTGAGATTGGAAATGGATCAAAAAACACAAATTTGTCTGCTCCTTGCAAGTTTCCCTTACACTGACAGGGACAGCAACATTTCAGCGATGGCTGTCAGACACAGCGAGCTGTACAGCTTCTGTTTTGCTGTCTGTTTTCTACTTAGGTTCTGGTTCTTAGCTGCTGAGATGGACTATGTACCCTGTGAACACAGTTGGTCGCTTTTGCCCATTCCTGTTGCACATATTATTTAGTGTGCTTTTAAGAATTTGGTGTCCAGGAAGAAAGCAACAGTGAATGTGATGGCATTTCAGTGATGATTAACATCACTCATTTGATTGTGGACGCTATCTCCCGGCATACCTCAGGAGTGGAAATAAACAACGCTTAAATAGAGAAATATCAGCCCAGCTGTACGTTTGTGATGTAGAACTACCAAATTGCTTTATTCTTAATTGCCTTCTTGAATTCTGTGATGGATTGATGAGGCTGCCAGCTTGTGCAAGTTACTTTAGTGGCACTTCAGCAAACATATCTAGGCAGATTAAGCCTGTACAGATCTGTCCCTCTGTCGACAATTATACAATTGATTTATCCATTAACTCAAGCAGTTATAAAACATGAATAGCAGTAAGTGCATACTAAGCTCTATACTGGGAGAGAAACAATTTAACAGTTTGTCTTTTATGGCTGTCTAGTGCTTATTTCTGTGATATTTCTCCTAATGAATCTTTTCTGTCTGCTTAATTCAGATTCTGAGATACTTAGTATATTTATGCTTTGGTTAGAAGGATCTTTTATTTCAGACAATTAATTTCCTAAAGGCAATTACCTGCTTCTTTATAGCATCTAAGAAAAAAGAGACAGCAGTTATATCTAATGTCAGTAATTTTGTTTGTAACTTTAAACTTTAGTATAAATATAGATGGAAGAGTTCTTTTTTGTTTGTCTGGAAAAAGTTGTTCTACATAATTGAAAGTTCATAGAGGGCATTCTGAAAAGGAAATCTGTGTGGGATGGAAGGAGAGAAAATTCTTGATGTTAAAATGTACATAGCTAAGATTAGCTTCCCAAGAAATACTGAAAAGTAACTGTGAAGTAGTCTTACTGACTCTTTGCTTTTACACATTTGCATTTCAGCGTTGGTTGCATACATATGAATTCTGCCTACCTGTCAGATTCCTGAGCTAGGTCTGAAAGGAAACATCTGTGGCAGGGGCTCTCTTGCAGTTGGCTGTTGATGAATTCAGGTGGCAAACAACCTGATGTGAAGGGCTGGGATTACAAGCAAATATGTTCTGCAGGTGTACTAGTTTTGAGAGATGCACCTTATGCCCATGACTGAGCTTCTGCATACACCAAATAGTTGGTTTGAGGGATGCGATTCTGCTAAAATTTGCCAAAACTCTAAAAAAAGATTTATATAATGTGTATAAAGATTTGTATAAAGTGTAAAAAGATTTATATAGGGCATTTGTGTTCTCTGACACGTTCCAGCAGTGCCAATGTATGTCATGACAGAAAATATGAACTTCAGTTACTGAGCAAGTAACTGCCCTTAGTTTTCCCATTTAGAGCTGAATGGAAGAGGAAAGACTTTGAGCAGGAATTGCTTCACGTAAGAACTGATCAGAGCTTCTAGGAATGGAAGAAAGAAGTGAAGAAGATGCAATGGAAAGGCCTCTAAGTAAAACTGTTTTACACTGTTACACAGATGTTTACTCTGATTAAGGCTTTATTAATGAAAACAAGCAGATTCATCAAATGGGAAGCCTGTGCTCTTTTCTCAAAAATTGCACTTTCTCTCTCAGTAAGAGAGAGGAAGCTTAGTAGTTCTTTTTCAGATTTATAGCAGGGATTTCAACTCGGGTTTTCTACGTACTGTTTTGGGAGGTTCTGGACACAGGCTATCTAGAGAGTAGCAGCTTTTCCCGTATGGCTCTGTGGGAAGGCCTATTTACCACTGATTATTCTTTCATCCTATGGCTTCATAGAAAGTTCTGGGTCAACTGGAAACAATTTTTTTTTTCTGGTAAATATAAAAAAATTGTCTTTTCATTAAAACTGGATCAATACGTGGTAAAAGGCACATAAGATTCACCTGACTCTAGAGCTTTAAAATTCCATGTAATGAAGGGAATCAGATAATGGCAGCTGTTACAAAGTTAAGATTCCTTTTATGCTAGATGCTGTGCAGGACCATAGTAAGTATGATTCTCTGTCATTTCTGGCTTTTCTTCTAATACTACTCATCTTATTCTGATAAATGGAAAATGCCAGTACAGCTGGCACAGAAGCGAAAGAAAATCTAAAGCAAAAAGGTGTTCATTGCACATATAAATGGTATGTGACAAAGACACCTGTTCTTCTGAAAAGCCAATCTAAAGATTTTGCACTTTTCTTCTGGTGGAAAGCCTTTTGATCTTCCTGTCCATCATCTTAATTGGATTTTAATTTGCCGATGACATCCATCTTCATTATGGAAAATAATGGCAGGACTGCATTATTATTCTAGGCCTTTAAATTCTGTTTTTAAAATGACTTCAGTGATTATACTTGACTGCTTTCAGAAAGCCTCTTATCGCAACGAGACACTGTTTAAAAGCTCTTTAAATATTGGCTCCATATCTGCAAAGATAATCTTAAAACCTTCAACAATGCAACATGCAACCTTATCTGGGAGTTGATAAAGTCTCAGCACTTTGGAAATTTTAACAATTCTGTCTGGATATTGGAGGTTTACTTTTTGCTGGCTGAAAATTCACGCAGGTGGCAGTTTGGCTGTGGGAGTTGAAAGTCTGGAAGATGTGGTGCTCTTGATTTGGTGTATTGTAGTGCTCGTGTAATTGATAGGATTGGTGCTCTCTCTGTGTGAGTGTCTGTGTTGTGCATATGTTAAACTGTATAATTCTTACTGATGACTGGAGCAATAAAATTAGACGGTAATAATAAAGTTGTATTATTTAATAGAGCTCGAGTAGCATTCGGGGCCTTAAGTTAGCCATTTGTCTTCCCATTTTGGGAAAAGGATACAAAAGCTTAATGATGTTGAACTTGCTGATTCTGAGACCTAAGAGAATCCATGCTCAGATGCTTGACATCTTCCATGCAATGTTCATCAAAATAGGCAGTCTCACAAAAGTAGTACAGTAAGGCAGGAGTAATCAGTTAAAAATGCTGAGGAATTGCATTTTGACCTCCAATTATCTCTTTGTTCACTGACTCCTGCAGTATGAAAGCTGGAATAGGTCCTGGGTGTCTTTTTCTGCAAGTCCTGTAGGTTCATGCCTCTCTGCTCTAGTGAGCATTTTGATTACACTACTCTGAGAGGGACCATTTCAGCAGGAGGTCTGAGGGAGTACTTGCCCTCAGTAGCCTGCTGGCTTCGCCCAGGGCACTTTGCAGGCAACTCACCAGGAGCTGGATGATGTGAGTTCAGGTCCCTCCAGGCAGAAATTGCCCTTTTTAATTCTGCTTCCTTTGCAACTTGCGTGAATATTTCAGCCAGTGGGCTTTGGGGATAGGAAAATAGCAGATATGTCAGTGGTACTGTCTGCATGTTAGTGCGCTTTGCCTGTACTTTCACTGGTAGTTTTGGTTGTGCTGGGGCATAGTGGGCAGTAAATGGCAGCTCAGTGAAAGCCTGAGGAATCAGATTCCTGCAGTGACATCTTGTTAGTATAGTATCCACAGCTCTTCATGGGTGGTTGCCTGCATGGGTATCTTATCTGTTTTGAAAATGCTTAATTTCCACCAATTCTGTTTTGAAATTATTTTCAATGCTTATTTCCATCAGAATATACGCTACTTATTACTTGCATTTCTGATAGTGTTGAGCATCTTCTGTTTGGATTGTAATGTATCACAAAGTGACTTTATTCCATCTTTATAATAAAATGAATTTACATATGAATATGAATAAAGCTATATGTAAAGAACCATATATATACATTTATATATAAATTACATGCAATGTGAACAATGACTGAACATAGGCAGAGAAAGTGTGTAGGTTTTTTTTTTTCCAGAGAAAAGTTGTGCTTTCTGAAAATTTGTAACTGAAATGATCACAGAATCACAGAATCACAGAATCACAGAATTGTAGGGGTTGGAAGGGACCTCCAGGGATCATCGAGTCCAACCCCCCTGCCAAAGCAGGTTCCCTACAGCAGGTCACACAGGTAGGCATCCAGGCAGGTCTTGAACAGCTCCAGAGAAGGAGACTCCACCACCTCCCTGGGCAGCCTGTTCCAGTGCTCCGTCACCTCACTGTAAAGAAGTTCTTGCGCACATTTGTGCGGAACTTCCTATGCTGCAGTTTCCGGCCGTTTCCCCTTGTCCTGTCTCCACTCACCACTGAAAAGAGTCTGGCCTCGCCATTCTGCCCCCTACACCTTAGATATTTATAGACCTGGATCAGGTCCCCTCTCAGTCTTTTTTTCTCAAGGCTGAACAGACCCAGTTCACTCAGCCTTTCTTCATAGGAGAGATGCTCCAGGCCCTTCACCATTTCTGTGGCCCTCCGCTGGACTCTTTCCAAGAGATCCCTGTCTTTTTTGTACTGGGGAGTCCAGAACTGCACGCAGTACTCCAGATGAGGCCTTACTAGGGCAGAGTAGAGGGGGAGGATCACCTCCCTCGACCTGCTGGCCACGCTCTTTTTAATGCACCCCAGAATGCCATTGGCCCTCTTGATTCTTCTGAAGTCTTCAGTGTTCCTTTGGTAAACAATGACATGCTTACAAAATGACGTTTTTGCTATTGTTACTGAAATAAGCATAGGCAGTATAAACTTTCCACACATTGGGAAGCCTTAAGGTATTCACCGATAACTATTTTCCCTTCAACAGGATTTTGTGAAAAAACCTGGTGACCTACTGTAAAGTGGCATTTTTTTTAGGAAGAAGAAAATTTGTTTCATTTTGAAGGCATTTAACAAAAATGGGAAGACTCTAAACCATATTTTTTTATCCTCCTAATATTTGCATGATTCAGTACAGTTTATTTATCCCTCTGCACTCTGTGCCTCAGTTTGCAACTTTAAATGTATGATTGTACATATGTATGTATGTATGAATGTACATACACAGTCTTCTAGTTAAAAATGTTTGGAACATACTTGATCTTTTTAAAAATGTGAGATAGTAAATGGAGGAACTTGCTTGGTTTTCTGATTCCTGAACACTTGGAATATGCTTTAGTTCTATTTCTATACTCTGCCTCATGAAGTCTGGAAGTGATCTTAAAATGAAAGTTGGAATGCTAACACATGGAAAAAATAATACTGTGGCACTCCAACAAAATTAAAAATTTTATGACAAAAAAAAAAAACCAAACAACTAAAACACCAAGCCCGAAGTTATCTGTACTATCTGCAAAGAAACCTTTTAAAGAAGTTTTAAATAAAAGTGTACAGACACAAAATAAAAATGTGGATGTGACTTCTGGAACTGTGAGGAATACAAAATTGATGAGTGGGAGTCATTATAAAAAATAGGACAGCACCATATTAACAGATATGTTAACATTTAAATATTGAATTAAACCTCTTTTAAAACATTCTGTGCAGTGTTATGTCAAATAACGAAGTTGCAATCCAAATTTTTTTCATCTGTGTCTCTAAATATCTAAATGTGTGGGTTTAACTTTCTTCTCCTTTTTTTAAACCAGTGTGACCTGAAGGCATCTTGCAATGGAAATAAAAATATTGAAAAAATGAAAGACTTAAGAGTAAAAAGTAGATCCTTAGAGACTGAAGTAATAGCATTAGTGAACAAACTAAAATAAAAAAAGCAGCATCTAAAAAAAATTTTGATGTGCAGCCTGGTGAAGTCCATTTACATTATAAAATATTTGTCAGAAGTACATATTTTTTTAAACAGGAAAGAAAAAACACTGGAAAAAGCAAAAAAGACTAATTTTTTTGGGTCATGCCGGAATAAAGTTAGGAACAAGAAAATGATAACTGGTTCAGTGCCAGCCCCTGAACTAGCTTCTCTTCTACTTTTTGCAGTAAAGCTGCCATTTCTTTATCTTTTATGTGGGGGAACAGTCCTGTCAGGTGACCAATTTGCTATGCTGTGTTTGTGTTCCCTGGAGAAGACATGTGGCTCTGGTGCCTCTGAAAGGATATATGCTTTAGGCCAGGCTCTGATGACACATTTTGATGGTATTACAGGCTGCAATGTCAAGGCAGCCAGGCTGCACTCTGAGAGACATGGTGATGAGAAGATCATCAAAATAATGCAACACTCTCACAGCTCATTCAAAACTTTTCTTTAGTGTGGGCTAACATTCTGCATGTACTTTCTGTAGCTACATGTTGACCTTGAGAGTTGATGTACACTGAGAATGTTGGGCAGATACATGTTTATTTCTTTAACGTGCCTTATTGTCCTTGTATTTTCCATGTTTTCTTAGATATTTAACTCCTTCTCTCCTTACCAGTACAAGCCAAGAAAGCCTCTTACTAGTTCTGTAGGTTTCTTTGATGCAAGCTTGCAAAAACAGCCTCTGAAGAAAGAGATCATAGAATGGCTTGGGTTGGAAAGGACCTTAAAGATTGTTAAGTCCCAACTACCATGCCACAGCCAGGGACACCTTCCACTAGACCAGGCAGTCCAAAGCCCCATCCAGCCTGGCCTTGAACACCTCCAGGAATGGGGCATCTACAGCTTCTTTGGGCAACTTCTTCTGGTACCTCACCACACTCATAATGAAGAATTTCTTTGTTATCTAATCTAAAATTACCTTTTTTTTTTTCTTCCATACTTTTAAAACTGTTACTTCTTGTCTTGTCCTATCTATATGCTCTCAGAAAAAGTGTCTCACCCCACCTTTCTAGAGATGCTGTATTGAAGGGCTGCAATGAGGGAATAGTCAGCTTCCTTGCTCTGCTTCTTTTAATGTAGCTAGGGTTACATCTGGCTTTCTGGGCTGCAAGTGCATGTCGTCAGCTCGTGTCAAGCCTTTTTTCCACCAGTACCCCCTCCCGCCATTCCCCCACAAGTTCTTCTCCATGGTGTTGTTAAATTCATGTTTATGAAGTACAAATAGTACAGTGGAAAAAAAATATAGTATCCTTTCTTGCAAACTAGAATTTCAGTGCTATGTTGTGAATTCTGTTAGGTTCCAAGTGTACCTGTGCCTGCAAATGTTGTGTATCCTGATAATGCTAACAACAAGAACTGTGAACTTCAGGGATTTATGTCTGTTTAATATTTCCTACCTTCAGCTAAGTTGGCCTGAGTAGTTGAGAGGCCATGACATGCCAAAAACCAGGCCTGCTAGCACTACATAGAAAACATAAAATATATATTCAACTGAAAGATGAAATATTATGTAACAGAACCAAAGAGTGGCTTGGATTTGAGGGGATCTTAAAGATTATCTGTTTTTAATCCCTTGCTGTGGGCAGGGTTGCCAACCACTGAAATCTTCTTTCTTCATCAACAAGTAATATGTTATGCTGGCCTTCAGTGAGTCCTTGGCAATATTCATTTTGTCTTGATTATGTGACTGAGTGAATGACAAGTCTTAAGGTCTCCTTTTGTTTTCAGAACTGCTTGCACTTGTGTTATCAGAACTGAACACACCCGAACAAAGGCTAGGTGAGATGTTTAATAGGCAAAACTTTCCAGAAATGCAATGTCCTTAGTGTTGTTCTTTGCCTTTGGCGTGACATTAGTGGCAAAGATGGAGAGATGATCATGATGATGGTTAATGCCTCAATCCCTGAGCACTCTCTTCCCCTGAAGTCCCATCTTGTCTTTGGTTGAGGATGCTTTAGCACAGCGGAGAGAGGAGGAGTGAGATAGGAAACAGTAACTTCATCTCCATGAAATATTTTCCTTTTCTAACCTCCAGGTCTGAGTAGCTGCAGCTTCGCACCTGGTTAACTCAACTCTCAAGAACTGTTGCACGAATTGGGACTCTCTGAGCTGGTGATCATTTCTTTTCTCTTCTAGATGCTTTTCAGTTCATCATGGGAGACCTCCCAGTTCATTACTATAAACTATTATACGGAGCCATTTGGTTTTGCTTGTTTGATGGGAAGGGTGGCTGGTTATTTGTCTATTTCATTTTTTTAAAACTCTTTTTACATAATAAGAGGATCTCTGGCATTGGAAAAAACAAGCTGTAAGTGGTGCATGTAAGTGAGGGCTAGGTGTGAAATATACTGATATAAATTAATATATCCAGGGAAGTTAGTTGTGGAAGGATTTTCTGGAGAGAACTGGAAGCTTTCCTTCTCAGGCTGAAGAAACAGCATAAAAATGAGCAAGATGAACAAATTGATTATGCTCAGAATTTTCTTTAGAAAATGCTTTACTATCCACATAAATAACAATTTCTATTTTTTATTTTTTTAAATTGTAAACCTGATTAATTTAGCTCTTTCTTCTGTTTTGAGGCTGCCTTTTCCATCTCAGACACTGAAATTTGAACAGCTAGTTCATATGACATTCGTCAATTCTTCACCAGTTAAGTTGGAATGGGTATGTGTCTTCACGCTGTCATTATTCAGCAGTATGTCACCATGGAGAGTCCTTTTTACCTCAGGTGAAAGAATGAAATACAGTGAAAAGCTACCTATTAGTCTGTCATCATCCATAACTTCTGATGCTTATTACTCTCTCGTATGCTTTATTCAGACCTGTGAAACATATGTGTTCTTCTGATTTCTGTGGTAATGTTAGGTTCATTTAACAAAGTTCATACCCACAGCCCCTATTGCTTTTTCAAAGTTGTTGCACTTTCAAAAACTGTGATGGCCTCATGCTTTCACCTTAGCCCTGTTAACATAGAAGAAAGAAATAGACTTTAAATTTCTTGGAATGCTGTAGCAAGCATATAGAAGTGTACAGAGGAGAAGGAAAAGCTGTTAATAAGTGACTGTTCTGTTCAGCTCACATCATGGGTATGATCAGACTTTTCCTGTGTGGGAAACTACTTCACCCAAAGCTGTATAAGGAAGTGATATGGGGAGTGGGAACGTTCCTAAGCTAGGGAAAGAAAATAAAGATATTTATTAACATAATGGCACAGTCAAGCTTTGGAGACTCAAATGCAATCTCCTAAATTGTAGGAATGGAGAAATAAATAGCATTACCTATCCATTACTTATTTCAAAACTGGGCGGCGTAAAACTTAATTACTTCTAAGATATGCAAAACTCTGATCTTTAGCTTTTTGATATATAATTATTATTATTGGTCACTGTAATTACTGTAAATGCTATAAGAGTCCCGACTAAATAATGTTTAATTTAAGACCTGTGTCATGCAAATAACAGCCCATGAAACCTGAAGGTTGATTAACAGCAATAACTTGATCATAGAATCATAGAATCACTCAGGTTGGAAAAGAACTTAAAGACCATCAAGTCCAACCACGACCTAACCATACTACCCTAACTCTAACAACGCTCTACTAAATCATGTCCCTGAGCACCACTTCCAAATGGTTTTTAAACACATCCAGAGATGGTGACTCAACCACCTCTCTGGGGAGCCTATTCCAGTGCTTAACAACACTTTCTATAAAGAAGTTTTTCCTGAACCTAAACTTACCCTGGTGCAACTTGAAGCCATTTCCACTTGTCCTGTCACCAGTGAGAAGAGACCAACCCTGCTCACTCTGTAAACACATACTTCACAGTGAACAACACTGGACAGCAAGAAGTGGGGAACACAAACAGAAATCAAATATAATGGTGATGAGAGATGTTGTTCAGTTCCAAAAACTTCAGACTGTTCCAAAAGCCTTACACTCTGTGGGGCGTGGGTTCATACTACATTTACTCAGAGGAAACCTAGTATGTAAAACACTAAGAAATTCCAAATTTTAGTTTAGTAACACCAAGTTACCTTGGTAAGAACTGTGGGCATGACATCCATGTCCATAACGTTCAGATTGCATGATAGTCTTCAAGGTAGTGATCTGTCAACAGTTTATGGGCTGGTTTGGCCTGGTTCCATGATTAGCGGGACAGGGGGGACCCACGGATCCATGCCCTGAAAAGGGAAAAGGGAAAAAAGGAAAAAAGGGTAGGGAGATGGGCCTAAAAACAACACAGCAGCAATGATCTGAGGAGAAAGAAACTAAATTACTAAATAAGACATTGGAACACAATATAACACATTATAATACAATATAATTAGAATTGAAGACAGTAAATTAACTGAGAGAGAGTGTCCGAAAACCAAAGGCCTTCCTCTAATGCTGAGGTGAGATGTGCAGTCAGGGTTAGCAGAAGGGAAGAGAGAGAGCTCACATGACTTGGTGTGACATTTTATTTCCTCTCAGAATACGAAGCCCTCTAGGGTATGTAGTTATTTTCTGGGACAGGTACCTAGAACTGGAGCATTAAGTCCCAGAGCACTGCATGATGTTATGATGTGGAGTACCAATAACCAAAAATCATAAAACCATGACACACATTTATTTAAAACAATTTCTTCTACACCTGCATGGCAGTTATGTGAGTGGAATCACCCTGGTGTCTGGACCACTTGAGCATATCACGTGCACAGATTATTGTAAAAGATGTGAAACTGAGGGCAAAAACAGCCCACCAGCTTTATTAATGATAAAATTTAGAAAGTTATCAGCAGTAGCAACGAAAACATCAAGCAGAATGTCTACATCATCAGCAAATGGTTAGGCTGGAAAGGATAAACTTTTGAGCATTTCCTTTTCACGCTCACTTGTCATAAAAAGGTAATGATGACATTATCTCTGGGTTTGTTTGATTCAAAGCAGCTTCTTTGAATCTCTTTGAAGCAGTCTGAGGACTCTTCAGGGTCAGAGATTGACAGATTAAAAACTACTGCTCTATAGGAAATTTGTCTGTGTCTCATAGCATTTTGCCTCCTGAGAGAAACACAGACTCACATTTTTCCAGCTGATGCTGTTCCCCTCAGCATCTCTGAGAAGGAAGGAGAGCACTAATGTGGATTCTATGGAGTTTTGCTGTTTTTCTTGAGAGACATTAAAGCAGCACTCTATGTGGACAACTCCTGCCATCTCTATGTCTCAGAGCCACTAGGGTTTGGAAGAGGAAAACATTCCCTTCCATGAGCAGAAAAAAGAATTCTCTCATTTCTTGGATTATAAACATTATAAAATAGCTGACTGTTGTTTGTGTACCTTCTGATACCAAATCAACAAATCATTATGGAGGGTAAAGCTGTCCTAAATCCAAGTGAAAAATGGCATCACTATCTTCCCTCATTTTTCCTGAGTTGTATTCATCCTCTCTACAATCCTCTTCTTTTGCTCTAGTTCTGATGAAGTCTAAAGTTTTAGAGAAACATGTTTCTTCTACATAGAGATGAAATAGGGATTCCCAGAGAATATATTTTGATTGAAGTTCAGGCAATAGTGAAAGTTAGTCATATTTTCTATGTATAATAATTTTTGATTCCCCATGCTATAGAAGAGTTTCAGAAGCGTTTTTCAATCTCTCCTTCAAATGATGAATTCCATCATTCCCGCTTCCTTAGTGTGATTTTGTAATTGCGGCAAAACCCACATAGTGACTAGATACTTGGTCATGTCTTTTGTTCTGCTGTTAATTATGTCATACATGTTTTTATTTTCCTACATGAAAGATCAAGAACACCTGACAAGAACATTTCCTTGATAGTTTATAGTTAAAAAATGATGATACGGTCCTACATATTTAACTTCACTTCAAAGATAAAATGGCAGAGGCTGTTTTAGGAATTGAAGGACATGGGAAAGGGAATTTATTTTCACAGAATCTACATATTTTACTTCTGGTTTCTATTCAACAGTACATTAAAGATTGTTAGTCATTACAAATAAAGACAGCCTTGTTCTCAATGGAGCTTATTGTGCAGCAGATAGCTAGAAGAAAAAAATAAAACACCTGAAAGTGAAATAAAAAACATAAAGTAGCCTGGCATATGACAATTTAGCTCTATTAACAATGTTATTGGGCTCTACAAAGTACTCTGTTTCTCATAATGATGACAAAAAGAAAAAATTAATGCAAGTTTATATCCTTTCTGAAATTGCTAAATTGCTTTTCTGCTCTGGAAAATGTAAACTTAAGCCCCTGAATCTCTATAAAATCTTGAAACAATCAATCATGGAAACAGCATCTGATTGCAGAAAACATGATTTCAAAATCTCCCCTCTTCTCTTTTTTCTTTTTCTTTTTCCCCTTTCCTTTTTCCTTCCTAATTTGTCATTCTTACAGAATTACTATTTCTGACACATTTCTTTTCTGATTTCTTAGTAATTACACTATCTGATTTCCATCTGAAATCAGTAGCCATCCCAATGGTCATCAACCTCCCACCCCCACTCCCCCCCCCCCAAAAAAAAAGTTATTTCTTCCTATGTAGTTACTTAATGCCTATGAATTATATTGCAATACATGTGAATTATATTCAGGTAGTAACTAACCTCTCACTCTCTCACAATTCATAGAGGTGTGGCTGGCACAGTTTCAAACTATTTGAATCTATATGCTTATCTACAATTTGAGGCCTCATTCTTCAGGATGTTTTATTTATGGCCAACAGCCATGGAAGTAATCTATTTCTTGAAAACAATTGTTCAGAACTTTCTGCTTTCTTAATATAAATTCAAAGGCCGGCAATTTTTTAAAAAATTGTTTTATTGTAATTAGAAAAACACGAAGACTATTTTTTTAGATGTCCTACATTAAATTTTGCACAACCACTATGTAATGCTAAAACTTCCCTCCGTGGAAGGGTGAGATACCTAGATCTGGAAACACTTCCACACAAAAGCTCTTGTTTTACTTCTTTACCGACTCAGTACAATAGCACATCAGCTTTCAGAATGCCTTCCAGGTAACACATTCAAAAGGCTCTGATTGAATGAAAGCTTCGAAAACCAATATGAATGGGTTCAATTTTGAATTTAGGCAATTTTGGTGAGCAGTCTGTATGAATCAGCTATATTTCTGAGTGAACTGAAACACAATCTCTTTTGGATTCCATCCCAGGGAGAAGTATTCAGCCATCCACTTAATTGCTAGTGCATTTTCATTTATGTACCTTATTGATTTTTATCTCAAATGATTTATACAACACCATAAACAGCTAACAAGCCAAACCAGTGACATTTTACTGGAGATGAAAATACCTATAAACTATCTTGTCCAAGATCTGCTTATAGATAAGACTCCTCTTGCTATGGTTATAGTTTGTACTTACATCTTCTCAGAAAAACCTAGAGCTTTTCTCCATCCAAGGTTTGGAGACCGTTTTCCTTTTTTTAGAAATAAATTACATTTCCTTTTGACTGCAAGCTACCTCATGGCCTTCTGCCAGAGTCTCCTGACATATATATATGTATATACATATATATATGTGTATATACATATATATATATATATATATATACATATATATGTTTCATTCTAGCCATTTGTCGTTGGTATAACATCCTGAATATGTATAAGATACATTTGGTCTGAATTCAAATGCCAGTGCAATAGGACCCTCTACACTGCTGTGAGTGAACTGTAATTATTGGCTTATTTTATAAACAGAAATTAACGGAAATTAAGAAGCTTCTGAGCAAGTTGCACTTATCTTATTTATACCTTTGTTCCAGGATTAAGTAAGTCCTAGACAATGCTTCTCCTTAGAAAAGGGTTTATATGTCCCTGAGATCTCCATGTAATAGAATTAAGAGTGAGTATGCATTTAGGAAGTCATAGCTGCTACTTCCTCAGCTCTATTTTCTGAATGTACAAAAGCAGGACTAAATCACAGCTCAAGTGTGTCTGCAGCATTCTTCAAATAGGTTCTTAAAACAGCTTAAAACTGATTAATACAGTGGTTCTTACAGTTGAATATTAACACAATCAACACTGGATGGTTTCTCATTCTTCTACAATCAACAGTTTATCAATACAGAGACAAATTTTCTGCCCCATAGGTGTTTAAGCAGTCCATTAACACAATACTTTTTGTTTTGTGACTTTGGTTAAATACTATGTAATCTAAAAAAAAAAAATGCAAATCAGAGAATTGTCCTCATTAAATGGACCCGATCTTATTTTAATTTTTCACTTCAAGTCACAATTACTGTGTATAATTCACGCCTTTTTATTTCCCTGGTTATATTCTATTAAAATGGAACTGACACTTTGTGAGGACTGCCCAAGACATGGAAATAGGCAATTGTTATTTTTGTTTTTCTGTTGTCCTTTGCTGTGAGCAATAATACCAGACAGGGGATATTGAAAGTAAAATAAGGTATAAATTTTAGAGAGTTACCTGAAGAGAGTATCTGGATATTCATTTCTGCAGTTACAATACATCTCATCACTGCTCATGCCGGGCAGTGGGAAAGGGAAATAGAGGATTCAGGTGGGATACTTTCTCTTTATGTATTATTCAAGCTTGAGGTTTGTGGCTCATGTTCTTGCATTTTAACTTCAACAGCATTGGCTACTTTACACAAAAATGAGATTTGGGTTGAATAAAGGATAACTTGCACTCTTGTGATAGAATTTATTTTATATAGCTCATAACTGTAACATAGCTTATTTATATAATAATGATTAGAATCTTAAAGATAACATAAATTGTTAAATCTAGAAGTCGATGACCTAAAATTTTTAGGGGAAAAATGCATCAACATCACTTTTAGCTACAGCTGCTCTTTAATTTTGAAGCCCAGAGTTTTGGAGATGGCAAAAGTTAAGCTTTGGTTAGCTTTAGACTGAATTAGCTCCTAAAAATGTAAATTTGTCCACTGTACATTCAGACTTCAGAAAACAAATAACAGATTTTGATTTGAATAAGAAAATAAAGCTGAGTAGGGCAATCAATAGTTTTTACAGAAGCAAGATTGTGCTGTTTCTCCAATGGAATATGGAAAAGTGAGAACATTTTTCTAACAATGTTAAAGAAAGGCATAAAGTAATGCAAATATTACAGAACTGTTGAAAATACTGGAACAATTTACAATTTGTATAGTTTCCCTATATTTTCCTAATATCCAATCTGAACCTCCCCTGGAACAACTTGAGGCCATTTCATCTAGTCCTGTTGCTACTTATATTGGAAAAGAGGTCAACCCCTGCCTTGACACAACCTCCCTTCAGGTACTTGTAGAGAACAATAAGATCTCCCTTGAGCCTCCTTTTCCCCAGACTTAACAATTCCATTTTCTTCAGCTGCTTCTCATAATACTTGTACTCCAGATCCCTCATCAGCTTTGTTGGTCTTTTAGACCTACTGCTTAATTATGACACTTCAAAATTGTATATAACATCAAAAATCATATAGAATCTGTGGTCAAAGTAGAAATGTTTATTAGTAAAGACAGAAAAAAGCATTACAAAAATATGAAACATACAGTCTGTCAGTCCCTCATCTGAACTGTAAGTGGAATTATATAAACTGAAATTAGCTCTAACTCTATAAGCTCAATGAAGGTCATATTATGAAGTAGCTATACTAAACTGAAAATCATTATCACAGATCCTTGTCCAAATGTACTTACTGTTCACTGTGAAAATCAAATATGAGGTTAAAATGTATTATTTTAAAAATGTATTATGATCTTAGACTCAACAAAATAATATGGTTTTTTTTTTTCTTTTTCTTTGGTGTAAAAGGATCACCTTCAACAGATTTACATATGACTGACTTTCAGAGAAGAGATTTTTCTATAGAAAAAGGAAGGAAACTCTTAGGCTTTCTAACAGTCAGAAATAAAGGCATTTTATGCACAATCAGATCATAATATAGTCCCATATGAAGCTGAATTTTAGTTCACTTGTTTAACATTGCCCTTTGTACTTTTGGCTTCTCCAATAATTTCTTTTGCTTTAATATACACTATACATAGTTCTTCTACAATGATAAATGTCATACTGAAAGTAGTCAAAATAATTCAAGTGATAGAATTGTAGAAATTACTCTCTCTTACAGAAGATGACTTTTTGTGCTAGAAACTGAATACAGTTTTTATGGCCCAGCTAAGGGCATTGTAGATGAAAGAACAGCACCTTCCTAATCTAAATTAGAACCTTCTAATTTAATGAACTGAAATTTTGCCATCCTTCCTCATGTGCTTTCCAGATCTGTTTTGAATATATATTTTTAAATCTTCTTAATTTAGCTGTTGATCTAAGCTCTCTTTTGTCCTCTGAAAATGAACGGGTTACCCAGTGCATGGTATGTATCACTACATACCTCTCAGACTTGACTGAGAAGAGTGCACATTGCTAGTCTTTCATAAGATTTCAAAATGCTTCTCTAAACAGGATAAATTGGATCCAAATATATAAATCAACACTTTGTTGAAACTGATTAAAACAATAGCTGTTGACATAACTTACTCTATTGCTGGTACTTCTTAAATTGTAGGATAAGTTTTCAAGGAAGTAGAAAAACAAAGATAGTGTCTCTTGCTACCTACGTGAAAATGAAATTCTACATTGAATAAAGTATGAAAGCAGTGTTGCTGTTTTCTCAAGCATTCAGTGGCTCAATGAAACCAAACTCAATGGCTTAATGAAACCAGTAAGGCTTTGTGTGAACTCTTGAGCACACAACTCGTCTGAACACAGTTGAAATCCCTATACTATCAGCTTGACCTCATTATTTTGGAGAGTGCTGAGATTATTCAGTTGTTCTTGATGCTTTATAATATTAACACTAACATATTTGGATGAGAAACAGCTTGTGAAATACTTATTTTTATTTGCCTGCTGGTGTGTTGCCGCTTAAAATTGCACTGTATAACTAATTATACCCTAAACAGCAATACTAATTTAAAGATGAACAGCTTAAAAGATGTCTGCATGCCATCTTTTAACATTTCACCTATCCTGTTAATCAAAGAACAACAGAGCTGGAGTTTGCGTATTGTAACACTGCTATTTTTAGATCATGCCCAGCTCTGGCATCTTGTGTCTACAACATGTAGTATAGTGAGCTCCTGGGTCATGTTTAGCATTCAAGTTTAATACAAATAAATACAAGCAGACTGTCTGCAATGCTATTGTTAAAACCATGTTTCTTTAACAAGTTATAATAAATCCTTCCAAGGCTCATAGAAAAATCCCAGTTCAAGAATCTTTATCTGTGTGTTTACATCCCACTAGTTGCTGTGATAGTGGAGCGCTTTAATAAGTTGTGCGCACAGTGAAAGGAGAAGATGCTCATTAGTGTCTAATGTATTGTTCAAGGTTACACACAGGATATAGAAGTTTAATGAGAACTTAATGGGACTTCTACTAGTACTGATTAAGCGTATCTATCATTTTGAGGATGTGGCCAAAACTGCTTAACACTGTAAAGTTAAGGAAAAATGAATGCCCAGTATGTCACTACCTTACACCATTAATCACATTCATTAGTTGCACTCCAGTGACAAGATTCTAGCCCATTACAAGTGAAGTAGTGGGAACACCACTGCCACTGGCCTGCTGATTTAAATAGTAATTAATCACATTAACTACAATGACTGTTTTTGTTCTTTTTGTCATACACAGCTTGTAGATTAAGCTAACTGTGACAAAAGTAAGTGTCTAGCACTTTACTGTAAATTTATCATTCACAGTCCCTTGCTGAAGCCCAAGTTACTCGTCAGGAGAGCCAAAGCTTTTGAGATGGCAGCTGGGGAAGAAGCTATTCATTGTTGCTCTGTTTTAGAAGTTTATCCCAGGCAGGACTTCTCTGTCTATAGGAGGCAGTCAGCTACAATACCAACAGTGGAGATTCATTAAATCCTGATTTTCTGAGTCTCTTTAATTTCTAACCTTTATCTTCTGATTTGAGGGCACCAAGGAAGGCATGGACAATTGCCACCACTTTTATGATAGACTTTATAAAGGAAGGGATAGTATTCTCTGATCCGTTTTGGGTCAAGTGTGGGATCCTGTCCAGTGACTTGTTCACATTTTTCATTGTCACTTCACATTTTTCATTGTCACAAGACACACTGTCTATAGTCATAAAAAAATATTCATTAATGTTTGAAAGGCTGTGGTGGAAGAATAAATTTCAGATGACCAAATACACAAGAATTATATCTTCTTTAATTCAGCAGCAAAACAGACAATATCTGGCAGCTGCCTTTGCAAGTCAGCACATATAAAGATCAGTTTACTTGCCTGTGTTATTTTACATTTAAGGGGAAAATATTTTTGCATGTTTATGACGGCACTGATGTGCTTCTGTTCCCCAAAATGAGGTTATTTTGGAGGATGCTGAGTTCCTCAGGGTAACCTAGAAATGTCCCCAGGTATAAAAATAGCAAGTGTCCCCAGGATGCCCTACATCCTGCAGTTTCCCCAGAAATATTTCTACAACTCTGGGAGTTGCAAAGTGCTTCCTCTGGTGGAAGATGAGCTGCTGACACGTGAATGCCCTTCAGAAAACGTCTTCTGGAGGACACCTGGCTTTGCTCTGCTTCTTTCTGTCCTGTGTTAAGGTTTTGATCTTTGATCGTAACTATCCCAAGGTCTTTTTGCACTAGCTCTTCTAACTTGGGAAAAAAAAAAAAAAAAAGAGGATAATAGGTAGAGAGAAAACCCTTAAATGTGCACATCACTCATATGAACATAAAAAAGCATTCAGATGTTACCTAATGAGGTTAATAATATATATTAAACTAAATGACATGTACGATGGCACTGTAAATACAGTTTAAGAAAACAAACAAAACCAAAGAAGAAACCCAGATGCCTGTTCTTGATCAAAATGCACTTGTCGGGCTGCTGTTGCTCTGACCTGTAACTTCTTCACAAGTTTTAGAGATATCTGTGTGGAAAGATTTGTTTAAAGAGGGAAGAAAATTTAAATATAGAATTTGAAAGATGTTAATGTTTGCAGCTTACTCATTCATAACTCATATTTGATTTTATTTTTATTCATTAGTTAAAGGTTAGGGCATGATTCTTCCTTGCTGGTGTTGGAAGAAACACCAATTAGTAAACTATGTAATTTTATATGATTAACATGAAACCCGATTTGTCTACTGGAAGCCCTATGAATCCTTGTGATTTTTAAATTAAGACAGTTTAATTTATGATATCCTGTAACCTAAATAGAAGAATAAATGAAGAATAGATTTAATATTTCTTATTTTTTCCTTGCTGACTTCACATGATTTCAGTATGTTGTTTGGAAAAGAGGCAAACCTGCCATTACAATCCCTTTAAGAGATTTCTCTCTTTTAGGACAGCAAGAAAAATACTGAATACACAGCCTTTGTGAAGTAACACTGAAACTACATATCTTAAAAGCTGACCTATCTTGAAGGTCTTTATAGGTTGTTCATCTTAGTTCAAGCAGTTTAGTGTAATTATTTCTGTGGACTGGAGAGTGATGCACATAGTTATGACTACCTAAATTCTTCCATTTTGAAGATGTTTTCACACAGAATCAGATTTTCGAGTTAATACATCTCAAATGATAGCCATGTGAACTTTTTTAGTTTGATTTTGATTCCATCTTGCCTGAAAATTGTGTATATTTTGAAGTTTGATCAAAATCCTTTGGGCATTTTCAGGTGTGAACTTGATAAAGCACTTAATACCTTACAATATGTATGTGAATACATGCGTACTTAATATTTCTCTGTTGTTCTGCTTTTGGAAAAGTTCTGGAGTTACTGGAGTCTGGGAAGCTATACAAACTTAAACCTAGGGGAAAATTTGTGATTGAATATTTGTTTTAATGTTTGATTTTGTGCGTCTTTTAACCAAGAGAGGTCCTTTACATTTAATTTCAGGTCACCCATTATTTGTTGGGCTTTGCTTTTTTTTTTTTTTTTTTTTTTTTTGTTCCCCTGTTCAATTCTTCATAATTCAATCAAATATATATTTAGATTTATTTTCTTTCCCTGTGCAGTTCTGGAGGATGTGCTCATTTTGGATTTCAGAGAGCTAACCAGGTGGCTGCATTAATGTTTCCTTACATGGAATCATAGAATCATAGAATGGTTTGGGTTGGAAGAGACCTTTAAGATCGTCAGTTTCAACCTCCCCTGCTATAGGCAAGGACATCAGTTGCTTCAGGCAACGCTGATCACTTGGGAAAGCAGGATTTGAGCATGATGTGCAAGAGGAATTACACTTGTGATCTAACAACCTTTGCCTTCAGATCCAATTCTACCTTCTCTATGATTCTATGATTCTCTATGATTCTATGATTCTCAGAAACAGTGGTAGGCTGTGTCTCATTTGCTAGAGCTCCAATCTTATGAGCACTCTGTAGAAGTAAATCTTACTGAGTGCTCTTTTCCCATCATTTTGAAGGCTTAAAAAACCTTAAGATTTTTCATTTTCTTTTGGGTGCTTTCAGTTTTCTCCCTTACTAGT
This sequence comes from Tetrao urogallus, assembly GCF_951394365.1. Lineage (NCBI taxonomy): Eukaryota > Metazoa > Chordata > Aves > Galliformes > Phasianidae > Tetrao > Tetrao urogallus. The sequence continues at coordinate 53,347,913 of NC_136813.1, forward strand.
GATCTCCATATCACAGAATTTATGCTGTTTGTTTCAGTCTCTACTTGCAGACATGAAATGGGATTCATTTGCCAGCAAAGCATGACTTCTTTTGTTCACTAACTACCTGTCTCTGGGCTTCTTGACCTACTTCTCAAGCTTTTCAGTATATATACACATATAATGAGTTAATCCACAGCAAGCATCTCTTCTTATTTAAAAGAGGTATGGACACCTTCAGAAGTAATTTATCCTTGCTGCAGCAGTAGCCTTCTGAAGAAATGGCAGCTAAATTTGTCATCCTTGAATGTACCCTTCTTTTTGATGCCCGGTATGCTCAGTTGTGCTCTGAGAAGCACAATGTTTGGATATAGCTGTCAGTGCTACTGTGCTTCAGGCTTTTAGCCTCAAGCTCTACTCTGCTGAGGTGTCCATAGCTATCTCTGTGGTTTCAAAGACCCAGGTGTCTTTCTTCTTTTTCTAGGGGAATATGCTGCTGCTCCAAGTGCCCTACCTATGAGCAAGGTTATTTGGACATCAGCTATGATTCTACTACTAGTGGACTGTATATAAATGTTTTCTTATAACTGAGAATCAATTATGCTGTGACAGCAGGTCAAGAGAGGTGATTCTGCTTTTGTGAGACTCCACCTGGAGTACTGCCTTCACTTTTGGGGCCCCCAACACAAGAAGGACATGGAGCTGTTATTGCAGGTCCAGAGGAGAGGCTGATCAGATCAGAAGGCTGGAGCACCTCCCCTACAGGGACAGGCTGAGACTCTTCAGCCTGGAGAAGAGAAGTCTCTTGGGGAACTTACAGAGGCCTTCCAGTATATGAAGAGGCCTACAGGAAAGCTGGAGAGGGGCTTTTTATAAGCGTATATAGCAACAGAACAAGGAGAAATGGTTTTAAACTGGAAGAGGGTAGATTTAGACTAGATATTAGGAAGAAATCCTTTACTGTGAGGGTGATGAGACACTGGAACAGATTGCCCAGAGAGGTTGTGGATGCTCCCTCCTTGAATGTGTTTGAGGTTGGATGTAGCTTTGAGCAGTGTGGCCTAGTGGGAGGTGTACCTTCCTATAGCAAGGGGGTTGGAACTAGACTAGATCTTGGAGGTCCCTTCCAACCCAAACTATTCTATGATTCTACGCCTAATGATATTGTCTCTGTCTTAGGAAATCAACTTTAAAAGGTATTTGGTGCTACAAACATTTCAGTGTCAACTATTTTGAATACAGACGTGTGGCTTTATTTGAATACAGATGTGTGATTATTAGTGACATTGATGACAGAATTGAATGCACCCTCAGCAAGTTTGCTGACAACACCAAGCTGAGTGGTGCGGTTGACATGGTGGAAGGAAGGGATGCCTTCCTTTGAGAGGCTAAAAAGGTGAACCTGATGAGGTTCAACACAGCAAAGTGCAAAGTTTTGCACTTGGGCTGGATGAATCCCAGGCATCCATACAGACTGGAAGGAGCAGTCCTTGAGAGCAGCTCTGCAGAGAAGAACCTGGGGGTCCTCATGGATGAAGAATTTAACATGAGCCAGCAGTGTGCCCTTGCAGCTCAGAAAGCACATGGTATCCTGGGCTCCATCAGAAGAGGGGTGGCCAGCAGGGACAGGGAGGTGATTGTCCCCTTCTACTCTGCTCTTCTGAGGCCCCATCAGGAGTACTATGTCCAGGTCTGGAGCCCCCAGTATAAGAAAGACAGAGAGCTGTTGGAGAGGGTCCAGAGGAGAGCCATGAAGATGAGCAGGGGACTGGAGCACCTCACCTATGAAGACAAGCTGAGGGAGTTGGGCTTGTTCAGCCTGGAGAAAAGAAGGCTGTGGGGTGACCTCATTGCAGACTTTCAATACCTACAGGGAGCCTACAAGCAGAAGGGGAATCAACTCTTTGAAAGAGTAGATAGCAGCAGGACAAGGGGAAATGTTTTTAAGTTGAGGGAGGGAAGATTTAGGTTGGATGTCAGGGGGAAGTTCTTTACAGAGAGAGTGGTGAGGTGCTGGAACAGGCTGCCCAGAGAGGTTGTGGATGCCGCATACCTGGAGGTGTTCAAGGCCAGGTTGGATGGGGCCCTGGGCAGCCTGGTCTAGTATTAAATGGGTAGGTTGGTAGCCTTGCATGTGGCAGAGGGGTTGGAGAGTCAGGATCCTTGAGATCCCTTCCAGCCCTGGCCATTCTGTGATTCTGTGACTTTTGCTGCTGCAGCCATAAAGGCTTTTTGAAATTATGGTTATTTTATTTTTGGTAGTGAAAGACGCAAAATTACTACGGCAGAAAATATCTGAATAGTCCTCTGGAAAAGCCTAACTTTCACCATGGACACTGGAGGGAAGATAAAATGATTGTATTTTTAACTTTGGTGCATCTCTCAGAAATCTGGATTTGGATGGAGTGACTCCAAGACACATGCTTCTCACATTTTAACAGGGCTATTTAAACCCTGAGGCAAGCTGGCTACTAAAATGTGTTCCAAAGCTGGATGTGTAAAATTAGATGGATGAATTCTGACATCATTTGATTAAAATGTATTTAACACATTAATTTTAAGTAGGTCTCTTAGCATTAAAGTAGCTAAAGGACAATGCCTCCAACTTGTTTGGAGTTTAATGTTCTTCATGCTTTTAGAATGGTTTAGTGGCTTCATTAAGCTTTCATTACCAGGTGGTTAAAACGGGAAGATAAATATGTAGAAAGTAAATTATTTGCTTTTGTTACTATGTATTTTCTACAGTGAACATGTGAACCTGTATGTACACACTGCTCACTGAATTAGATATACTCCCGTTGTTCCTAGATTCTTATAAATATGGATTCAGAATTCAAGTTTAATAGATGCCCAAGATTAATTTCAAAGGATCATTTGTAAATAAGGCAACTGGTCTCCTGTTCAGTCTTTGTCATAAATGAAGTTCAATGATGTTCACAAATGCTCTTCATAAATTTCACTGTATCCACTGCTTGGTTTTGCTGTCTGTGTTTTACTAATTGGTCATGCTTAACAGGAGACCTGTAAATATCTCTTGATTTTCCTGCAGGGGAAGGAAGAATAGGAAGAATTTACTACACATTCAGTGATCTTTACAGAAGTTTTAAAGAATTTTTATTTCACATTGCTAAAAAAGTATTATCTTTGTGTGGAAGTGAATATAAAAATTTAATTAAGTAATTTTTGAAACAAAGACAATGAAGATAAGCTTGAGTCTAAGGGCTTTTTTCTGTCATTTTTTCTGTATACACAACCTGAGAAATCTGTGCATGCAAATCTGTCCTGCTGTAATAGGATCAGTTTTTGACCTGGTGGAAGAACAAGTTTAGACATTTTGAAATCAATTTCTCTTATTATTTACTTTGTTATTGGAAAGCATCATACTATCACGACTGGAAGAGAATTGCATTGAAAACACACAACTTTCTGTATACAGAAAACTAGAATTTTGGAAAAAATTCTTAATTACCTCTTATTTAACCTTTGTGATGTCCTTAAGGTTTTGATCACAATTACTGATATGTTTTCAGTGGCTCTATTTCCTACTTAAATTTAAAAATAATGTTGGAACTAAGTCTGCAGTGTACCAGACTGTGCTAGTGCATAACGTTATTAACTGTTTGCTTGGTTTTGGAGAAATTATAGGCTTCTGATTTTTATTTATTTTTTTCCCTGAGAGATGATTGTAGCATTTATCTTAATACCTCACAGGTACAAAAAGGTGTTCCGATAGACAGCAAGACATCAGTTACAGATTTGAAATGTGCTCACAGACATATGGACGTCATGTTATCAGTCTGTTCAAAGAATTAAGTAGTGAGGATCCAAGATGGTCCAGATGTTACAAATTTCTGTTGGCGGTCACTGCAGCATGCATTCTCATGCAAGTGTTGCTTCTTGGAATCATTCAAGGTGAGTTACGTAACTGATCTTATAAATTATTATTAACAGGTTAGATTTAATGAGTGATTTGCAGGCAAATTAAAAGATTCAATAACTCAAAATATTCTCATAGAATAGAAAAGAACCAGAACTCTTATTATATGAAGAGGTCTTGGCTTTTGTACAAGCAGTCATTCTACTTCTATGACCTAATTGTGTTTTGCAGCTCTCACTACAGGAACAGAATCATTAAAGCAGAGTATAACTCTGAGGCAAAAAATGTTTCTTAAGCAATTTAGGCTTAATGTTTTATCTATATTTTGCATATAGGCAATTCTGAAAACTGATGTTCAGAGTGCAAGTAAATTAGCTGAATATTTTCCTTCTGAATTGAAATAAAAAATAGCATATTGAGTCCCTAATTTTCTAGACCTAGTTCAGAACTGCTAGCATTTTTATGAAAACACTTTTCAAGGTCTGTGGAAGCCCTTAAATGATATAGATTAACTCCATCCTCCCCCAACATCAATGACAAATGGATTTTCTCAACTAGGTGCATATTTTTCTGCCTTTCTCTTATGATGGGTGAAAAAAATAATGGCCATAGGTGCTTAGCAAAGGTGACTAAATTATTGTTACCATAGTGTCTGAAAACATTCAAAAACAGCGGAGGGCCACAAAGATGGTGAAGGGCCTGGAGCATCTCCCCTATGAAGAAAGGCTGAGTGAACTGGGTCTGTTTAGCCTTGAGAAAAGAAGACTGAGAGGGGATCTAATCCAGGTTTATAAATATCTGAGGTGTGAGGGCCATAGTGGTAAGGTCAGTCTCTTTTCAGTGGTACGTGGAGACAGGACAAGGGGAAATAGACATAAGCTGGAGCATAGAAAGTTCCGCACGAATTTGTGCAAGAACTTCTTTATGGTGAGGGTGACGGAGCACTGGAACCTGCCCAGGCACTGGAGGCTGCCCAGGGAGGTGGTGGAGTCTCCTTCTCTGGAGCTGCTCAAGACCTGCCTGGATGCCTACCTGTGCGACCTGGTGTAGGGAACCTGCTTTGGCAGGGGGGTTGGACTCGATGATCTCTGGAGGTCCCTTCCAACCCCTACAATTCTGTGATTCTGTGATTCCGTGAAATTTAGAATATTATGTCCAAGCAATTAAAATAGAAATAGTGAATTTAAACTGAAGGTTTGTGGGAATTAATATCATCATTAATTTATCTCCATTGCAACACAAAGCCTAAATGATATAGCAGAAGATAAGGTTGGTTCATGACTTGTGAAAAGGAAGGGAATAAGCACTATAAAGTCAAAAGATATTAATTTTAATACATTTTGCTGTTCGTGCCTGTAGGAGTAAGGCAGAACAAAGGAAAGACATGCTACATTTCATTTTTCTTCTAACAACAATCATATAGCCAATATGCAATACTACTCTATATACAGAAAATACAAACACTAAAGTCATTACAGAACATTTTTAATATATACTTATAATAATGCTTTTAATATATACTTATAATAAAAGATATGTTTAGAACCTAGGATAAACACCTTTTGCAAAGTTTTTGTAGTAAATATTTGCTGTGATACTTTTCCCTCTTGCTCTTAAAAAAGCGAGAGGTGAAGAAAACTAGAAGTGCTCAGATGTTAACTTGTTTTAGCCTGTGCCCCACTACAGAAGTAAGTCTGTGCTGGAATTCATTTCAGTGTTGTAATCCATTAGCTGCACATAGCATAAAATCCCTCTCCTGTAATCAAACCTAGGCAAAATTTGCAAAGCTAGCACTAGTTTCTGCCTTGTAAGAACATTTTGATTTTGCTGGATGAACAAAAAACAAGAAGAAACTCATTGAAAGTAAGAGACTAAAATACATCTTTGGTTTTATTGACTGAAATGAAGCCTAAATTTTTTTCAGAGTGTTGGAAAAAGAAGATTCATTTTTTCATTTTAACTGTTTTAATATTTTATAAAAATGTATCAGTTTTGTATTTCTTTTTATAAATTCAACATTAATAAACAAATCCCTCTCAGAGCCTGAAATTAAATTTAAACTGAAAAACATGTCTGGAAGAAAAAAATTCTCACGTACAGCAGGGCTGCAGATCTGCAGTGGTTTAAATGCTTCCAAAACTCTTTTTACATATAGGAAGAAGGATACTTTTATGACTGTTTACAAAGTCATAGTCTGTGTGAGGAATAACTAGTCAACTAAAATGTAGATGTGAATGAACATCTGTCTTTAAGTCTTGGATTCTGCTGCCTTTGCTTGTCTCAAGCAGTATTTCTGCAGTAAATAATAAATGGCTAAAATGAATCATTCCAAGTAAGTATTATAAAACATTTTCTAGTGATTATTTTTTGTTTCAGTAACTGTTTAAAGAAATCTCTTATAACTTCTTGCTCAGGATCTTCTTGTTTTCAGTGGTGGTCTACTTAGCAGGACTTTTTTTTTTTAATTAGATTTTTTATGAATTCAAAGTTTGATTTTGGCTGCATTATAAAATCAGACAAGAAGAAAGTAGTTATGTGCTCCTGAAGTGTAGTTAAGCTTAATGACAGACTTGCTACTTACTATTTTGTTTTGATAATGCTAGATGAAAAATTCCCTCCTAATTACTTCATGGTGTTTTTTTTTTCTCTAAATGAGCCTTCCGCTTAAATACAAACTTGTTTTTCATTTACTGCTTGCCATAATTATGGTGAATAGAGCATACCTGATGCTATCTTCCTAAAATAAAAGAAGGCAAAAAAATTTGGATAATTTGACTCAAAAGATGCGAGGTGTTTATATTTTCACACAATATTAAATGTTAATTTCCACATATTTGATAATAGGTATTGTAATTAAATTGCGTCTCTTCTAAATGTCTTATTTTGAAGTGAGTTTTATGTGAAATAATATCTGCTTCTCCACTATCAAAAAAACACAGAAACCCAGGTAATTACATGAAAATTAGTCAGTAACTTCTTATTGATATATAAACCAAAACTGAGCAAAGCTTCAGTAATTAAATGTACAGTTAAATAAAATACACAGAACAAAAAAGCTTTACATGAGCTTTGCAAGCTTCAGCTTGAGTTGAAGGAGATCGGACTACAGGCTGATAGAGAATGATTGTCACTTTGTTCCATTATTTTTGTTGGTTACCGTGACAGTAATGGTGGCTTCTGTCCAGTAAGGAGGTCTCCAACTATTGCTTTGAACACTGATCAGTTTCCACTGTAACACTGTCCATTCAGATCAGCACAGAGTTCAGTCATATACAGGCTTTCTTGCCTTGAATGTTTCTAGTCAGGCCATGAGTACAAAGTATGGTAGAGAGAAAACATCAGTGCTCTGAGATGAACAAAATGAATTGTTTTTAAACTTAACCATATTTTCTTCTGTTTATTTTTTTTTTCTTCTGGAATCTTACAATGTAATGAAATCCATGTTCTGTTTCTGTACATACTGAAATTCAATGTATTGTAAGATATATCAAGATGAAAATGTATAAGATTTTGTATTATTTCTAAAGATTGCTATAAAAATACACATGAATATGTTGAAAACTTAATTAATCTTTAGTACTGAAAAAGTCACTGCTTATTTCAACTTAAATGATAAGATCATTTCTGTTGAAGAATTTGGAAAGCTGATGATTTGAACATACAGATGCGATTACTCTCTTACTAGATTATGTCCTGAGGGGGGTCCAATTATATGCCAGCCTAAATCATCAAAGAATTGTTAAAAAATTCCCTCAGCTCCCAAGCACAATCTTGTACTGCATTTATTGGAGCAGTTTTCTGACTGTTTTCTTCTCATCTTTGCATTACCATCTCTTAAGAGCACCCTAAATTTTTAAATGAAATTCAGGCATACACTTTGTAGTGTGCACATTGCTATGTTCTCTAACATGAACTTATTCTACTGGCTTGTTTTATTTAAGGATGGCCATACTGTAGGGATGGAATAATCTGAGGTTAGCTAATTATGTTGAAATCATATTTACTATAAATCACAGTCAGCCAGAAAAGGATGGAAGGACTTATTTTCAATATCCAATACATCTAAGAGAATAACAAGTGCTTATAAAGGCACCAGGAAAGATCTACTTAATTTACTTATTGCAAGACGCAAGCTCTTTGTTTCAACATCTCTAGCTTGTTGGCTATATAACCATTGTAAAAATGTGGGCAAGAGTTCAGAAAGAGGAGCTGAGTCTGAAGGAGTCACATTGTTGGAGATTTTGACCACTACATCAAGTCTCACATCAATGGTGTGAGTTTGTTAAGACCTTATTAGTTCAGAGATGTTTAAGATTTTCTTCATCAAATACTGGAGTACTAACTGTCTCTTGCTATTTCTGATTTGCTTTTGAGGTGCTAGGATCACTGGAGCAGAGATACAGGCAACTTCCTTCTTTGCAAAATACAGAATTTTTCCACAAGGAATTTTTCAATGTCTGGGAGTTACTTCTCACATAAATGCATGACTGTTATTTGTCACTACTATAATAACTGTACAAACAAAAGTATGAATGACACTAACATCAAAGGCAGTCATGCCTTTTGGAATGATCACGGATTGGGGCAAATGCCCTCCCACTCACATAATCTTCCCTTTGAGGAATACAGCCACAAGTCATTTTGGACAGAATTAGATATTTGTGGTGCTCTGAGGTACTGGAATATACCCATTTTTAGGTCTATTTCTAGCAGGTCATTTAGCATAAAAAAAATATTGTGAATGAATACTAGGCAGATCAAGTCCTAGAGTGCTAGCTTTAACTAAAGAATATGTTTCTTTTTAAAGTATGACAGTTTTCTTGGTTGGTCAGAAAAACATCTGCTGTGTTTCCTATTAGGAAGTTCCTGTCATCAAGCAGCAAACAAAATTCACGGCCACTTGGTACATAAGAGGGATTGTGGGTTTTTTTTTGGTTGTTATCACCACATTTAAGATTACAATTTTATATTTATGACATTAATATAACAATTTTGTAGATAGGCTTTTCTTCTTATAAAGTTTGGAGAGCTGCATAATCAGTAATTTTCAAACTCCGTGGAGAGGCTGTACTTTGAGTGTCACACGAGAAAATTACATCTTCCACTGCATACATTGCAGGTTTTGTCCAGGCATGTGTGCATACACGTATGCACATACTGTGCATTACATCTACTTTGTAGATAATGGCACTTTCCTTTCAGTGCTTAACACTGAGCCTTCAGAAGAATAATGCATAATGCATATATCAACATGGCTGAGAGAAATTCCAGGCTTTAATTTGAAGAGGTTTGAGAGAAGGGTTAGTAATATAGAGATTTGAACTGAGATTAATTTTCGCAGAGATATATTTCTCTTCTTCTCTGTATTGCAGGCTTTAGATCGCCTCCAGATTTGCCTTTCTGCTTTCGATATCCTTTTTCAATGATCTTTTTTTGGGGAAAGAAAGAAAATGTGCATTGCTGGACATACACCTTGTGGACACCTGTCTTTTTTGTCTGACACTGAAGAGAGACGGGTGGTTCCTGAAAGAGCTTTGACTACACTGGAACAGCAGATATTTTGTTGTGCTCTGTTAAATAATATATAAAAAAAGAAAGTTATGACACTATAAATATAAATCAAGTTGAATTTTCTGGAGTGTGAAGTATGCAGTAATGAAAAAAGCCACCTTATTTCAGTGTACAATGTAAATATGCACAGAACCCAAAAGGGTTTAATTTATTCTTGGTATAACTCTCTTGATTTAATTAGCATTAGACCATGCATTAATTTATCTAAATATAGTTTACATCTATATTGTAAACTTAACAGTTGTAATCTATCTGCTTATCACCTGGAACACATAAAGTAAAAGCAGGGGATCAGAAAATTTGTGGTTGAAATGCTTTGAATTTCCTGATTAATTACATAAAATGTCAAAATAAGAATTCAATTCATGCTTAAAAAAACAAAATTATAGCAACAACATCTGCTATTTTGCAAGTTCATGTTCGCAGAGAGCATGTTTTTAAGATGGAAAAATTGTGTACATATTATAAACTGCATGTTTACCTGCTAATAACAATTTCAATTTTGCCATAAGTTTATAGTTAAATCACAGTATAATCAGATTTTCAGTGATCTGGACAGTCATGCTGGAAATTATGAATGAAAACACAATGGGGCAATTTTTGTATTACCTAGAGGTTGAGAGACCTCACAGAATGCCATTAGGATCCTATCAGGATTTAACCAAATGATGGTTGTTGAAGAATTACAGAGCAACCCCAATAATTGGAGAACTTCAGTGCATTATCTGTTAAACAAGTGTTCATCTGCTCCATCTGTTTTTCCAAATGTTCATGTTTAGGCATTGGGATCCTCATCTTGGTTATGTTTCCTGGGTGCTGAAATAATACAAACAAATTACACAAAGGAAAAAAAAAAAAAAAGCATGGTAAAATTCTGTACTCTAAAAATGAATCTTTGTTCATTGTATATGCTCTTGAAATACATGTTAGAATGATTATCTTCAAGCAGTTGAGAACAAACTGTGACATTTTTGTGGCTCCAGCTCCCCCAATATTTGTCCTACTCTTGTTAGGGAGGTTGCCATGCATCCAGAGATGTTTAAAGTAATCACTCAGCAGGTCTACACTGAACAGTTAAGTGTTTTTAACTTCTTACTGATATAAGTTTCTATCTTTAAAAATATACCAACTGGTAACCATATCTGTTTAATTGCTTCACTAGCAGCTAAGTTATATCCACTGTAGTAGCACGATTTTCCTCAATGCATGAATCTCTTCTAGGTATGGTATGCAAAGGAAATGGTAATCATCATATTCTGTCAATTAAAGTGTTTTCTTTGTAATATTTTACAGTGCTACAGGGAGGCGAGCTACTCTGATTACTCCCTGTGAATTAAAATAAACGCCTGTATATTTCACCTATTTGAAAAGAGGATTCTTCAAAATATGCAGCCCCTTACTGAGTTCAAATGATTCTTCCTAATTTTCATTTAATTGTCAAATTAACAAAAACTTAAAACCTTTCTTATCAGCTCCAAGTTTTCCTCCAGGCAATATTTGTCTATCACTGATCTCAATTATTGTTGCTTGTTTATGTAAGGACATGCTAACAGTTTCAAATAAGCTGTCTCATAATTCTTGCTTCAGAGTCGGAATAAAAAAATGAAAACAATCAGTCTATTTAATCCCATGTCCAGACAGAAGAAATTACTTCCTTTTCAAACTTGCAATGGCAAGTAGGAGGTCAAGGAGAGTTCTGTTTTTCAGATGTTTCTTTTGAAATGGAGTCTTGCAATCTCAAGGATTCTTTCTTGAATCTTATTCATATAAAGAAAGAGATTATAAAGAATTTAGGAGGTAAACCTGAAACTTACAACTGAAATATGTAATTGTTTTAAACTGTTATCCAAAACCTTTATTGGAGGTACAGCATTATAGGTACTGGCATATCTAACCTTCTGTAGTCTGAAAACCTCCTCATCTCATTATAGCCTGAGCTGAGAGAAGATTTGAAAATATAATCTGCCCTAAAATATTCCTAAGGCTTCATGTCCATGTCTAGATGTGATCTGAGAATATTTCTAAAACACTATTACCATGGATGAGACAAAATGAATGACAATCCATGTGGAGTCTGGATTCTGGGATTTATTTAAGAACAAGAAAGACCAGTTCTAGCCTACTTGTTTATTTGAGGCACACTCTTTTTCACTGCCTGCAGTACTATGGTCACTAATATTTCCCTCTCTTCCTGGCAGGGCAGTCACCACTGGGTCAGACAGGAAGAAGTTTGATTTGGTTCCTGCTGTGCTGCTGCTCACTGTGACATACTTTGGGTGCTGTGGGCCAATGTCACTGGGAACTCCCCACCCCAGCAGCTCTACGCATGCAATTCTTTTCTCCAGAAAATTCCCCTATTGTTAGGACATTTCCTTCAAGCAAGAACTTCACCTCTTTTTCAGCCCCCCAAATCCCATTTTTCCAATGTAAGTGCTCTACGTGTGGAATCACAATGCATCAGACTACCCCCCTGTTTCTGGCTCATGTCACTTTATTAACTGGAGAATTCTGGATGTGCCACTTCTATTTTGCCCAGGTATTATCAAAGTTTACAAGCAATCCATATTGGTTGCAGCTCGCAAGGAACTGCTTGAGGCCTTGAAAGCTCAGATATCCACCTTCCCCCATACAACCAATTGTCTGCCACCTCTTCATATGCAGAATTTGAGCTTTTTTTTTTTTTTTTCTGCAACAGCTGGGCCACCCACTCTGCACTTGGGTGACAAATATCATGAGAATAACATTGCCAACACTTTGGTCTCAAGAGAACTGAGCTCTCCGGAGCAATTCAGGACTCCAGTCACCTACCCAAGGTAATTATAAGTTATCTGGTATGGGTTGCTTTGGTCACCACTTGAGATCTCTCTTTACTGGTAAAACTTAGCCCCTTACGATTGTAGCACATTTCAAAGATAATCAGCTAAACCTTAGTCTCTGAACAAGTAGATTTGTTCAGTTTGCTTCCTGTTTTTTTCTCACATTCATATGTTTACCTTTTACTGCTTTCTACTACAGGCAGCATCACAGTTGATGGATTAGCTTAAGCTTAGAGTCTTTTCTTGAATTTTTAGCCATACCACAAAGTCTGTATGTTCCCACTGCCTCTCTGCAACTCTGTTCTACATTTCCCAAACTAGTGTAATACATTTTTCTGTTGAAGGAATACAATATATGTATAGAGGGTAAACTATAAAGAATGAAAAACATGAGAAAAACATAATTTGGAGTTTCCTTTTAAGCTTTATTAAAAAATTCTGAAGGAATATTTAGCATATTTTTATGTTACGCTTTTATAGAACTAATTGAAAACAATGTTAGCAAGTAAACATGTTTAGAAGTGTATACTTTCTTCAGGGAGGTCTAATAAAGCAGCTTGTTATGCACAGATCCTCTCTTCCAGTTCCCCTGGTATCTTTGTATCTTCGATGTGCTCCAAATACCATCTGCTGCTGCTTATGTGCCTCATCAGTGAAATGTAAACTGAAAATACTGCACACTGGCACAACAAGTGTACACTGAAGACACATCTTCCTCTATTGGTGAAAAACAAAACCAGAACCACATTACAGTAACAGCTACAGAATGTAAAATATTCATGGTGGCCTGTTATGCCCTAGAAGTTCTTTTTTTTAAGCTTAGAAATGCATTAAACGCAGCAACCATTTTTTGCTTGGCTAATTGGCGCTTGCAGCTCCAACAAGCTGGGTAGAGTAATTCTTAACGGTAAAAATCAGTGTAATGAACACATTAGCTCTGTTTTTTCCTAAAGATTAAATGCAATTTCTCTCATGAGCAGGCAGCCTGCTTAATTTGTTGAAAGTTTCTGCACTCACAAGGTATTGAGAATATTCTCCATACAGCAAATCAGAAGGCCAAGTAAGTTATCTCTTCTGGGCTCGAGGCACTATACTCTGAAACTCTGAGATTCATGAAGCACAAAATGCCCAAAGTGCAATTTGATATTGAACAGCACTCTAAGTGCAAGTTTTCAGTTAGTTCTCCAAACATCTATATTGCTGTTAAGTGTTCCGTAGGTGATTAAAAGCATCTAGAAGAAATCTTCCCATGCTTGGAAAATGGCATCTTGGAAACTGGCTGCGCTGTAAATTAGTGCTGTGTAATTGAGACTTAAAGACAATTTTTTGCTGGTGAAAGGTTATCATGTCAATGACAAGTTGGGCTGGTTAAAATGGGATGTGTGGTCCAGGACTGAGCTGGAGGATTAATTTTGTTGTCCCTCATGGTGGCTGGTTAGCTTACCATGTGTCAAAAGGAGATGATTTAATTATTACCGGCACAGAATCATGAAAATGAGGTTTACAAAATCATCATTAAAAGATATAAAATACTGAAAACTAAATACAAGCAAAGGTGTGGAGTGTTCTTTTCTGCAGTCCTTTTAATTTATTTTGGTTCTTCTAGCTTTATTAACTTTAAGTTTTCCTCTGTATTTTTTTAATGAGGTAAGACCAAAATTATTTGCTTGTTTGTTTGTTGTAGCTAACATGTTCCCATATTATAGAACTCCAGATACGGAAGTGGAATGAAATAGCAGGCAGAGTGAACAATGAATACTCAGAAATATTTGCCCAGTAAAACTCAAGGACTCTGTGACTTTTGTCTGGATGAGAAATGTGGGCATTGTTTAAGCTGGTCGGGGCAGGAAAGTGATTTCAAGTTACTTTTTTGCTTATCATATATATATGATATAAAAATATCATAACCCAGTTTCACCAAAAGCTTCCTAAAACTTTTAGCTTTGGTTGTGCTGCATTTAGTGGATTGGATTTGGGATAGCATATACCCATACCTAAGGAATGTTACAGTGATAAAATAATGCCAAGTCATCTTGTTTTATCATCTATATCTTAATGTGAAATCAGCACTATAATTAGGTAATTTGAAAATGTAATAGAACTTTGTCCTTGAATTATTACAGATAGATTGCAATGACAGCTCTGAGCCAAGAGATGAAATAGAGAAAGGATAGTGTAAACTGCATGGAGTCACCATATAATAGCAATTTTCAGTGTTCTTGTAATAGATACTGTCTAATAATTACACATTGCCTAGGGAGAATTCATCAGACTAGTGTAACAAATAATAAAGCACATTATCATGATAAGTGCATGAATTAAGTTAGAATCTCAAAAAGTACAGAAGTTCAGTAATTCTTTTAGGAAACTCAATCTACATTAGCAATTTCACCAAAATGAGGGCATGTATTGTGTCCCTTATTGCAAAATAATGGAATTGTCTTTAATAAAAAATAGAGTTTTGATTGTAGAGTGAGATGGTAGATTTTCATTGTTTTGGCTGTAATAAAGACAGATGCAGGACATTATGTATTTAAAATGAACATTTTTACTCACTAAAGCTATATACATTATATACAACATGCAGTGCCAGACTGATAGATTGCTGGGAAGACAGAAAGAATGTCAGTTTGCATTAAAACAACAGCATTACTTCAAATGGTCCTACCAGTGTAAATGAGATAATAATTCTGGCTCTCAATCTGCTATATTTAAGCCAATAGGGTCCATTTTTTTTTTTTTTAGCATAATTTCTACTAAAGTCAATGGGTCAAATTCTGCACTTAAACACACTTGGACAACATCATCTATTTCAGTGAAACCACACAGACCTAAGTGGTGGCAGAATTTAGCCCTTTGGCTTGCTTTATTTTACAGTGACTTTCCTGCCATTTGCAGACCAGACAGACTGACCCGTAAATTTAGACCTATGGCTATTGCAGTTGTACATTGCTCCATTTTCCTTTTGATCAATTAAGAAAGAAATTTCCTCCTGAAACTTAATTCTTAGATTTGCTGTATCATTACAATCTTTTTTTCCTTCAGTATAATGAATACTGAGTTGTGTAATTATATCTAGAAGAGGCATTAAATAAAGCTCACAATTTGAAATATTGAACAAAGTATAGATTTGTGAGCAAAATGTAGCTTGTGTAAAGAATTATTCTATCTCCCTCAGTATCTTATGAAAATTCTGCTTCTCCTTTGGGAGCATATATCATTATGTGCTTCAAATTTCTTATCCATTAAAAAGAAGACATTACCATTATATAATGCTAAACTGAAGAGTCCTAAATTGCAAATAATAAGTTACAAAACTTGCCATGTAAATAGAAATCAGTGCACATACACATCCATTGAACTAGTACTACTAATAGTTGGCTAGAATATATAAGAGAATAGGTAGCATGAACATATAATTAAAGTTATGAAGGTTATTAAAAATATATGGTTGGTGTTTCTAACCAGAATTTACAGATGATTTTCTTATTTTTTTAAATAAAATTTCATTTGTAAAGAATGGTACTTAATTAATATTTGTTGGAGGAATGAAGTAAAAACTAGAAGGAAGAAAGGCTGTTCTGTGTTTATTGTTGTACAGACTTCTTAGTTACTCTTCCTGGATCACGATGCTGGATATATGACAAATTTCTCATCTCATTTAGAGAAGTCCTGAGCTATGTAATTTGATAATCGTACTCTAAAGAACTCATGTATGCCTTGAATTGGAAAGAAATTAGATGACATAGGATAGGTGTCCTCTAGGAAGCATAGGTAATACTGGGGTTTTCAGAAGTATTTTTGTAGCTAGTTTCATTGTTAGGTGCCTAAATGTTGCTAAAACGTAGTTCTGAGAACTCAAGTCCCATTACCTTTAATTGGTATGTAGGTTAATGTGCACTGCTAGTGCTTTCCTGGAAATATCAATGTTTTAACTCAGATCAATTTCCCCAGAGGAAATGTGGTAGGATCTGTAAAGTGATACATATTAAGTCAGCACCACTGCATTAAATGACCCTCTGAGTGGAACAGGCTATACTGCTTGAACATCTGATATGTTTGTCAAGCAGTTAATGCTACTGATGTAGCATGTCAGTCAAATGTAATAACCCCTTACACACTGTACTAGCTTAACAGTACCAATAGAAACCAATGAAAAGGACCTGCCTTTAATGCTTGAATAAACTCTGAAATTAGACACTGAAACCACGTAGGCTCCTTTGGAAGAGGTTCTTGTTTTTTTGTTGTTTGTTTTTTTTTTCCCTGAAAACTCCTAAACTCCTTTGTAAATACTCTCTGTTCAAAGTTATGACTGGATTTTTTAAAATAATGCTCTCTAGACCTAAGAATTGTGCCTTCTAGATGCAGTACATGGAGTGGAGATGTTGTGGTTCAGATACCTTCATATCCTCAGGGCCAGGACATCTTCCCAGGCTAGGAGTTTAAGCCCTCTTAAACGGGCACTGAGCTGAAACATGTCTTTCATTTTAGTTTGTTTTATGATTCTTGGGTAGAAGGCAGGAAGCATCCTACCAAGGCATGAACATGTGAATTCCTCAGTTTTCTCCTATTCTTTCTCTCAGAGGTCTATGTTAGATAAAATTCCTTGAGGAGCTGAAATTTGCAGTGCATGCAGTATGAAGATATCAGATTTATCCTAGAACTACTGTCACAATTTGATTGTTAGGGATCCACAGAGACAGAGAAGAGATAATTAACTTTGGTGCTTGACTGTCTGTTTCAACTAGATATTATTTTACCAATTTACATGACAGTCTTAAAGGACAGAAAGTTTTTTAAGAAAAACAAAAATCTGTGGAAAGAACAAAAAGGTCTTGGCATCCTGTAATGCAGTAATGCCATAAATCTTTGCTTGTATACTGCTTTGAAGTCTGTGGAGAAAAGTGCAGTAAACCTGCAATTCTATGTTATGAAAGATACAGATAGCTCCTCCACAAAATTTGCCTTTTATCTGCAGTTTATTTGGCTTTCAACTTCAGTTCTCTCTAATAGCATTGCCTGATTTTGTAACTTCTTAGTACAGTGGAACTACAGATTTTATCCAGACAGTTATCAGGCAGTAAACTTCTTTAGATACTACAGAATATATACGTATATTTTTAGTTTTGTTGATCTCTGTGGGAATACCATTCAGCCTCTTGTAACTGGCTTTGAACTCCTGCCACATTTTCATGCATATTCTACAAGCTTATGGATGTGCCTGTTTTTATTTTGGCTGCCAATTTTTGAGATGTAGAAAGGTGTTGATTTCTCTGCTACTAGCATGTTAGAAGACTTACTTCTGCACCGTGGCTGAGATATTGGAATGGCAGCAGTGCTGTGCTCTGATTACCCAAATGGAATGTTTACACTACTTGCTTTTTAAAACGATTGTCTTTATGTGCTTCTGAGTGAATTAAATCCCTTTTTCTTCTTAACCTCATGCAGTCCTGAGGCAGCAGTAGGAAAAGTGCTTAGTTTAGAGTTGTTTAGAGCATTTTGTGAGCTTGCTCCTTGTGCTATGCAGTTGCACACAGGTCCTTATTCCAGTTCCCACTGAGTGCTTAGAGGTCATCTTCATATTAGATATTCTTTTACACAAATGATACTCTGTCTGACATCACAGGGATACAAGTTTGCAAGTTCTGTGTCCAGTGTACGTGCAGTATGCTCAGGATCCTGCGCTCAGCTTTGCAGTGCATGCACAGCCACTAAGGAACAGCCAAGGAGTTCTGGCTGCACTGGCTGCTTCCATCCCCTCACATCCATCTTATGTTGTTCATTTTAGCAGGCGTTTCAGCTGGGGAAAATTTGGCTGCACATTTTCTGTAAGTGATGGGGAACAATGTATATTTTACCTGATTTATTATACAGTTTCACCTTCCTCTTGTTCTCTTGTTGCTGAGTTGCAGGTAAATAAGATGATCGCAATTACTGAAAGCCCTGTGGTTTGTGCAGCGTTAGATTTTTCTATAATGAGCCATCATTATGATTTGGGAGAAGCTTGTTTTGCTTGAATGGTTTATCAGAGGTTTGGTGTCTGTTAATTGTTTCTTGGCTTTTTTTTTTTTTTTTTTCCTTCTTCATTTTTATTCTCTGACTGTTCTGTTTGGATTCCAAGAGAAATGCACTTTTTGTTTATCTAATACTTTAATTAAACTACTGTGCATTGTTATTCAAGCATATCACTGCTGGTATTAAATAGTAAAAACAAATTGCCAGCTGCAGGACAAAAGTCAGGGACACATTTTGGAGGAAGTTTTGCAGCATTATTGACACAAATTTATACTGATGCACTGCAAACATACAACTGTTATGGAAGACAGAATTTTCTCCTGTATAGATGGTGTGGCTCTGGGTTGTCTCACCTATGTAACACCCTGTGTTTCAGTTCCTTCAATGGAGTGTTGGGAAATGGCTCAGCAGATATTGGACAACGTGCCCCTTGCTCTCTTGAGTATGAATGAACTTCCTCCATAGACTGAGCTTTATAAATCAATCGCACATGCTCTGAACCAGGCAGGGAATTGGTGGGCATTGTGTGAGGGGTCACTGACACTGAGGGACAGCAGTCCCACCAGTGCCATTGCAGGAGGGCACTCCTGAGGCAATGGGCACGTCTATTCACTGCCGTGAAGTGGGATGAACCATCAGACACTGCTGAGCTCAGCGGCTGCAGGCTGTGTGTTTGCTTGTCTGTGGTCAGAATGGTTTCATAAGTCACTATGCACATATTTGTAAGCACAGTTCAATTTTAACAGCAGGAACAAAACACAACCCGAAAGACAATCCGTAGACCCATGCTGCAAATTGGAAAACTTCAAGAGGCACAGGCTTTAAAGAAATGTTTCAGGATGGTTATTTGACACTTCCATCAGCTTGAGTTTAACCTGTAATTCTTTGTGAAGCAGGCTCCCCAGGGCAGTAGTTGTGGCCCCAAGCTGCTGAAGTTTAAGAAGCGTTTGGACAATGCACTCAGATGTTAAGTTTGAATTTTGTGTGGTCCTATGTGAAACCAGGGGTTGGACTCAGTGATCCCTAAGTCCCTTCCAACTTGGGATATTCATTGATACTGTGGTTCCATGATTCCATGGACTCAGTTCCCAGATTGCTTAGTTCTGCTAATCACTGGTTTGAGGAGCTTCATGAGATTTGCTGTGTCTCTTCCTAATCAGAGTATATCTCTCACCTTTCCTCCCTTTGTAGCGTTTCTTTTTTCCTGTTTTGTTTCCCATGTATCATCCTTATGGTCATGCAGTAATCAATATAACAGCAACAAGATCATGCTGGAAAATGTTATCTTCTTAACTGTAAGGCTGGATCCTTAATTATAACCTTGCCCCAGAGTTTTGTGGCCACAGTCAATAACTCCAGCTGGAAGGATGAAAGCACTTACTGCCACCCAGCTCCGTATTACTGCTTTGTGGGTTAAGAAGCTTGATAGTTCTGTCAGGGCATTTAATTGTTATTGATTTGAATTTAGTGACTTAAATATCTGTGAATTTCTTGTTTATTTACAGTGATTTCATGTTTTATTAATCAGGCCGACTGAGGCCTTTGAACTCACTACTCTAACGGCGGAGCAAGTGCACAGTGCTTTGCAAATATCTGCAGATGGATCATATTTAAAAAGAAAGCAGTACTCCTCCTTGACTTATTCTACCTGTCTCAAACACTGCACAGCAGGCTAACAGAAAGGTTTCGTGTAGCACAGGTAGTGTGCTGTTCAAAGCATTTCAAGACCGTAGCTGTGAGTAAAGGACCAAGGCATGCAATCAACTGATCTAAAAAGCACGTTAGGAATGTCTGTTACTTTATTTGCACTTATATGCATATAATTATATGTTATTTAATTATATAATATTTATATTAATTATATAAATACTTATATGCTTATACTTATATGCACTTTTATTTTCTTAACAGAGCAAAATACTTCTGAAATAGATGAGATTTCTTAAAATATCGGGCAGGACTCACTGGATTCTACTGATTTTGAGTATAGTACTCTTTCCTTGAATAATTCAGTGTGACATGTAGCTGTCAGATATGCAACCCAAATTCTGAAACTAGTTCATATCTGAATGATAATGCTCAGTAAGTCACTGATGGTTTTGCATTTTTAAAGCACAGTCTCCTAGTACTGATGAGGATTAAAAAATGCATTCTTGATACACTCAGAAAAGGAAACAGGAGACTGAAGTTCTGGATAATGTCTGAACATTCACAGTTGTAAAAGAGAACTGAATCTATATGCACAATTACTGTTTTCCTCCCATTTAAGCCAGTGAAACTGAATAAAAGAAGTGTTCAAGGTGCACAGTATGCTGTTTGTACTTTTGTCTGCAATTGTGTAAAAAAAAAACCAAAAAACCAAAAAACAAAAACAAACAAACACAAAAAACCCCCACCTGCTTCGGAGAAAATGTATGGCACAAAATCATCTATTACTATCTATTTCTAGCATGTATAAATTAATACCACTTAAATACATGTGAGAGGAATGTACTGTGCGCTTGGGAGAAGAGACTGCAGAGGTAGGCGTGAGTTGAGGAGTTTCTCTGCAGTTTTAAGGGCTGTGTGGGTTCTGTCAGTGGATCATACTCAGTTTTCCTTTCTGCCACCTCGCTGCCTCATCCCTGGGCAAACAGACACATGGGCAGGAAGTCACAGGAGAGCAGAGAGGCATCTGGAAGTGGGAGATACAGTGCTTCCCTAGGCAGCTGTTTTATTCTGTAAGTGCAGGGCTACTCTGTGCCTGAGCTTTCCCAAATTGCCTTCATTTGATTTTTTTTTTTTTTTTTTTTTTTAAGACTTTGACCGCATGCAGTTTGAGGATAAGTTTGTACTTCTGAGTGCCTGGCAGTGTGGTCAGATGTGGGTGTTTATGGCATGTGCATGCAAATCTTGCAGCTGGAGCACATTGGGTCAGGTGCACACCAGCTGCATCCCACTGATGTGCATTTCCTGTGCAGTGAGAGAGAGCATGGGCACAATGTATTACCTTGACAAGCCTGGTTGTAGTACCAGGGGTTTGTGCTGTCCCTTTTGGGTCAACAAATCTAGACAAGCAAGATTTCCTAGTCCCATGTGCTTGTCTAAATTTGATTTCATCTGGATCAGTTTACACTCAGGCTGGAGACAAGGTTTGTTCTGAATCACAGAATAAGTCAGTTCAGGAGTTTGTAGGGCTTCTGAAGCAAAACTAAAGATTAAATTGTAATAAAACAATCATAAATAGCTTAACAGCCAAGCTGTACGGCTAAATTGCATTTTCTGTAATAGCAATTCGTTGCTACAAGAAATAAAGCAGGAAGAAAATAATAGCAAATCATACTGACATGGTAACTAGCTCAGAGTACAAGGATGAAAAACCACATAATTATTGTTTCTTACCACTTCTCTTAATCTCTCACGAAGCTCATTTGTATGACCTCTAGCTACTTTTCTTTGATAATATATAGCACAGTGTTCTTGAGCAGAGAGTAAGTCAGTTAATCTTTCTGTCAGAGGGGTATTTTAACAATTCACACTGTAGCTGGAATTAGAAACTGGTGAAGCTACAGATGATATGTTCTGCAGTGAGTAGACATTAATTTTACCCATGCTGGTGCTCCAAAATTGACCATCTGGTTCAGTAAGTAACAAAATTAATTTACATGTTGACCAACTATCAGCAGTTTCCATTACATTGAACACCTGTTATCACTTACAGCCATTTTTTATTGAATATGATGCATTAGCTTTATGTTATTGGTACTAAGGATGCATACAAGCGTATGTCATCTATTTATATGGTTCAGATGTTGCTTAAGCAATCTATTGAATTTGCTGAAACGCTTATGCAAGAAGCAATTGTATTTAGGGATATTACCAGAGAGAATTCTTAATTAAACATTACCAATTACTACATCCAAATATACTATACTATAGAGTGAGAATTATTACACATTGTATTCCGTGGCTCTTCCAGTTTATTTCAGGCTTTCATCCAATTATTAAGAGAAAAAATGTTCAGATATTGTCATATTCTCATTACCCGCAGATAAAAAAAGTTCCAAGGAAATCTTGTAAAGCTTGCCAACAAGTGTCCCCAGATGAATTCTGCATTAGTAGAATCTGGAGTAAACCTTTAGTCTTTCAAGGTATATTAGTTCCTAAAGATTTGTGGTTTTAAAATATTTTTGCATAGTTCTCCACGAAGAAAAAATTCTTGTCAGGCAAAAATATCTCAGATGACAAGAATTTTGTATTATGTTTTATTATTATAGAGTAAACAGATGATATGAAATTTCCTGGGAAATGTGCAGGTATAGTGGACAGAATTTTATGGAGGATGGGGTAGCCTGTATAATGTTTCTGACTCCTTTGTTAGACAGCTGCATAGCCACAAATAAAATATTTTGTGTAGTCCAGATGTAACACAATTGACTTCCTCTCCTGCTTTGTCTCAAACTGGGTAATCAGCAAGCCTGTTGTTGAAAGCCCAGAGGAATGCCAGTATAAAAATGAAGAACAGCAAAATTATCAGTTGATATATATTGATGTATATATATATGTTGATGTATATATATATACATACAGAAAAAATATATATATACATACAGAAAGAAGACAAACATATGCTTCTTTCCTCAACTGATAATTATATATATATATATATAATTTTTATTATATATAAATATTATATTTATACATAGAGATAAGTTTTTTTCATCCTTGCTTTCTCTTTTACTGACAATTTACTTTTCATATTTGCTTTTAGAGCAACATGGTTTGTCTTTCACTTCAGTGCTTTCACTCGTAGTTCAGTGTCTGTGAAAAGTTTGCTATGAGTATTCAAGATGACATTAATTTTGTTAATTCATGCTAGAAGCTTTCATCCTACTACTGTTTTACAGGTACTCTTCACAATTTACCATTTTAAGAATATTGCTTAATATTTTCTAGAAGGGTTTTAAAGTGTCTGCAAAACTGAAAGGTAGTCACAGCTTTCTTCAATATGCCCTCATCTAATTTTACAGGTTTCTGCCTAACTTCCTATTAATATTGAATATGATTCAAAACTTTTAATTTAGTGATCATTCCTATAATGTAGTCAAGGAAGAGAAACTTTGTAAACTGAGGATGAAATTCAGATTATTACCAGTTGTATTTGGAGTAATCTATGTAGCTCCCTCCAGAAAGAATTTATTTCCATTGAAAATGCAACAGATACAAAGAGCACAGTAATGGTGTTTCATAAAAAATTTCTCAGTTACAACATACTATTTCTCAATATAGTCACCACCGTTAGCTTGGCATTTTCATGAGCGATGAACAAGAGCCTGCATGCCTCCCTCGTAAAAATCAGCACCACTGAAGGTGACCCTATGTCACTGTTGCCTCTGCTGAAATGCACCACCCACCACCTCACTGTGTTCATATCCAGTATATGGTGTCCATAAAACTTTCAGCAGCAAGTGTCAATGAATGTCAGTGAGCACCATTTTCTGTATGGAAGAATTCAATTCCACATCTTTGCTTCATACACTTTTCCGTGTCAGATGCCATTTTGTCAGACTTCCCCTCTAACTTCCATCTGTCACACGGCAACAAAATGTAATGGAATACTGCTGGGAAGTTTCACTGTCTACTGCCATCCCAGTAACATTCACCTCTGATGTTGTGAGCTGACATAATACAAAATAGGAGGCATTACTTTTGGAGCAGCTGTTGTGGAAGTTTCCAGTTTGAAGTTTGTCACTGTATAGATGTTATAATATGGAATTTTTTATTGAGCACTGCTCTTAGAAATATTAAATGTTCTTAAAAGTCCTTAGGCCACAGCAAAATGAGCAAACAACAGCTAAGGCAGTTGCAGTGTGTGAAAGATTCTCTTAAAGTTTATGATTTCTTCCAGAAAAAGTGTTGAGGTGACTTATACAAAGGCAAAGTAGACATTCTTCAAGTGATTGTCCATGAGAATCTTTAGTCTATTTCAAATATATTAAGCAGGAATATGTGTAGAAAGAAACAAGAGTAAAAAAGTAGATTGAGCATGAACAAAAAGAGGGAAATAAAACTTTTCAATTAGTCATACGCTCAGTCAGCTCTGTCTCTTCTTTCTCATGGGTATGGTATAATGACAGGAGATAACAGAGGTCCCTGATTTTAAAGTTGCTCATGTGTGATGTGTCTGTCACCCTAGGCATTCATGAAATGCTGTTTAGGAATTGTAATATTAAATAAACTTTAATGTTGCTCATGTTAGACTAGAACAACATTTAGAGTTCGAGGTATTGAAAAGAAGTAGTGCCTTCTGTATACTACGTAGATCACAGGAATACGTAGGTGCTGTCATGGACTTCTCTTGATGTGGCTAGATCTGAGGTAAAGCTGTGAAATTATATTAAAAATAAAATAAAATAGGAATCTCAGAAACTGACACTTATAACATCTGTAACAAAAGAAACCAGAGTATATTTTGCAATAAGGCCCAAATTTATTTTTATTGCAAATCAAAGTAAATTGACAAATATGTATTTTCAATTTTCTTATTGTAAGAAAAATGGATTTTTATTAGTCCATGTAATGGAATGTAGAACATTCTTCTGTTAACAGGACAAAGCAGTTCAGGAGAACAACCTTAGTTCTTCTGGGAGAAGAGTTTGGCAATTATTCTTGTAAACACTGTCAAAAAACAGGAGTATAGGAAGGACATTATATAGACACAGTTATAATTTATCATTCACTCAAATCTGTGAAGAGAGAGAAAAAAGCATCTCCTAGGGGTGATCCAGGTAGTACATGGCTGTAATCCCATTATGAAGATACGCCTCTCCCTGTCTTTAGATGGAGACATGGTGACTCACCAATAAATCTAAACGGATCTGTCATGGATCTGCCCAAATGTAAAATGGATCTGAAGAGCTGTACCCTGAAAGTGACTTTTACTTTTCAGTAAGCTTAAAAGAAGTCTAAGAGGACAAGCACAGATAAAAATGTCTACAACTGGTTGAAAGAAACAAATCCCAGAAATGAAGTGTTGAATACTAATTGAGGAACAGAAATTATTACTGCATAGTAATGACATTTTTTCTGACATACTGTTGACCACAGTCAACAGGCTGCCAACAGGCTTTGGTCCCAAAATCCGATGGTTTTGTATATAAAAGATTATGTACACAAATAGAAGAATTTACAAGATATGCTGAAGAAGACTACCCTAAACAAAATAACAGTTCTTTTTTTTTGTGCATGATTTTGCTACTAAATTGATGGAGATATATACATATATTTAAAGGCATACAATTGTCACAACTGTTCTTTCATGGCAAGCTTTCTATATAGTCAAGTGAAGTAGATAGGGTGGGCATCTGGAGTTGAAAAATTTTTTAAAAAGTTTGTGCCTTAATATGTTTCTTTTTGTTGTTGTTTGTTTGTTTTTCTGTTTCAAGTAAATGCCAGTGAGACTGGTTTTCTCTTAGCTTTCTCTTTTGGAAGATCACTGGCCACACTGACTCTTGTTGAAGCAGACTAGAGGTAAATGAAAGTAGCGGCTGTTTCTCCTAGCACATTGGATTGATTTGAGAGTAAGATGTTTGCCCTAGGGAAGAGAGGCATTGCATCTGCGTAGAGCTGAACTAATGTTTTTTATTTAATAATTTATGCAGCTCACGAATTTCCTTGTAACAGTACACCCTAGGAAAGATCACTTAGCACTGAACTTAGGACCCGGCACGTGAAACCATGAATGTCTGTTGCCAAAAGACCCATCTTTGTCTAACAAAGCAACAAGAACTTTATAAACCACATCATGCCTTGTCCACTCTAGAGAGTGCTGTTTCAGTCAATCACTGTTGAATGAGCTGATTGTCACATAGCCAAACTCAGTTTTATTAAGCCATTCATTAACTGTATTAAATTCCTCAAAGCCCATTTAGATGTCCCATATTAGCAAAGCACTAATAGTAGACCACATTTAACCGAAGGAAAGGGCATAAAGAAGAACAAGCTACAGTTTTTCCCCATCAGGATTCTGTTTCAGTTTCCTGCTGGAGTTATAGGGTCAGTGCAATAGAGTAGGAACAGTTGTTTCCAGCCTCTGCCCCTCTTGAGGCAGCTTGTGTCTGTGTTGTTGGGGCTAGGATCAACCTTGAATTTTTCTAGAGTTAACCCAAAAGAGCAGGACAGATTTGATTACTGATCAGCTTTGAGTGGAAGGAAGGGTTTCTCATTCCCTCTTGTGATTTACCAAAGCTTTGAGCCATTTCTTTCACATACTGACAGATTCTCAATAAATTCTTAACATGCGTAGAAAGCAAGAGAAAACACACCAAGCCAAGCCAAAGACCCACATGGCTCAGCCTCCTGTCCTCAAGAGGGAAGAGCAGCAAGCACCTGGGGAGGAGACATGAGAATGAGGACAAAAAGTAATGATTCTCTTCCCAGTAGGAACTTGCAGGTTTGGCAGACTTCCCAGCCAAAGCACTACCCACAGGCTGTATCCATTCAGATTGAACAAAGTTCGATCAGAAGTTAATTAGGGCTTTTGGCTACTTGTGCTGACATCAGCAGAGCAGCAGAGATTTCTGGGAAGCTCGGTGAGGTGGTTTTATGTAGTTCCGTAATTATTGTGCAGCAGTGCTGTTTGGTTGCTGTGACCTGTATGAACAAGGTCATGTCACGAGGGCAGGGTTAGCTCTGTATCTTGTCTGCAGATGGAGAAAGACTTTCTTGAACATGTTAGCTATAAAGAATTGTTGCTACATTTATTTCAGAGGACTACTCTTGCCCTGGAAGCATTTGCAATCATTATGTTGTGAGCATTTATGGAGGCATCACTGAGGGTTTTCCAGCCCAGCCACACATGTTGAGCAATGCCATTTGTTTCTGCCACCTCACTGAAGGAGCAGTAACTCTGCTTCCAGCGGGACAGCCGGTGTTTATAAGTGTCAGTTTCTGAGAACATTCCCTCCAGTCACAATCATTTGTTTAAACTGTTTGCAGAAGATAAACTCAGAAAGGCCACAAGTGCAGTTAGATGATTATTAATTCACATTTTTAGCACAGACTTTGCCTGCCTCCCTGACAGAACAAAGTATAACAGCCTCAGTGGCACAGAGAATAAAAGTATAATAAATGCCAACATGCTGCTACATCGATAAGAGGCAGCCATCACCCCCAAGTATTGGTGCTAAGCAGAGTTGGGAGTTCTGCTGTAAAACACTGGCCACTAAAAACTGCTGATGATGCTCAGCATGAATCAACAAAAATAGCTGCCAATGCCTTCAATGCACCACAGTAAAAGGAGTTTCTTTCTCCCTCTCCTCCCTGCTGCAGCATTGCAGGAGTACATATAGTTCAGCTCACTGAATGAATTGTTTGTTATCTCAAAGATCTAATGACAGATTAATTATTGTATGGACAGCAGCAAACAATTATACTGTATCTGCTTGGATATTTGTTTGATCTGAACTGCTTGACTAAACGGTTTTATCAAGGAGGGTGGGGAGGGAAGCCTGAGATTTTTCAAACGTGAAGAGGTAGTTTAGGAATGCAGATTCTAGTAAGTCTGTTTTGTGCTACCAGATCACATAGGACTTGTATCAAGAAAGCATTTTGGTATGAATACTGTTTTCTCCCATCAAAGTCTTTGTAAGATATTATTCTGTCAACGTCTGTGTCTCAAAGTTTGCTGGATGGACTTGTTCAAGTCCAGACAAGTCCCGAGCAAGGACGGTGAAAACCTTTGTCTTAAGGAGACAGATGGACAAGTCCAGGCAAGCCCTAGGCAAAGGTTGTGAAATCCTTTGTCTGGGGGAACGCAGATGGGCAAGGCCAGGGGCAACGAGAGCGAGATGAACTGCAGTTAAATAGCTGTGTAGTGCTCCTTTGTGTGGACCTATCTCAGGATGATGGGCCATCTTAGAGGGTACTCAATGACTCTTGCTCGAAGCCCATCCTTGTCCCGTAGGCAGGAGAACAAGGAGGATAAAAGAGGAACTGAAAACCACGAGAGAGGAATTCAGGGAGAGAGAAGAATTCAAGGAGAGAGAGGAATTCCGGAAGATAGAGGGATTCCTGAAGATTGAGGTGATTCTGCATACTGTTGAACTCTCCTGAGCCTGCTGCAATTGGAGCGAGACAGTCTTCTGTGTGCTTGAAGTTCAACTGCAGCATGTGAAGACAATCAATGAAATCTTGAGAGGCCTGAGAAACCCAGCATGCAGGTCATACGGTCATGGTGGGTACATGAAATCCTGTGAATGTTTCTCTCGAGACCTGATTTGCTAGAACCTGTGTAACAAGGAGTATATCACGCAAAGGAGTTGCAGAGAGAAGAGCATAGGGACATCCTCTCTCCTCATGCTCTGTGTCAGGTGTTGCAGCTAAACGATGGAGTTGAAGCACTACAGTACATAGCTTGAAGTAGCAACTGCGAACAATAACTCCTCCCTCTGACACTCCTCCCACACTCCTTTTTAGTCCTTTTCCAGGTGGGCTTAAAATAATGAAGTTCTCACCTGGAGCTATATTACTCCCTCCAAACAAGAAGACATTAAGGACCATGGCCTATATTTTGTCCTGTTGGAGAGCTGCTTTTGTTATGGATCCTGCTACTGTGAACTTCCCTAGTGCCCTGCAGATGTCAAAAGCAAAGATTTTGGCTTGAGCATGACAAATTCTTTTTAATTTTATGTACTTGCTCAGTTGCTACCTTTGGTAGAGTAAGGTTCAGAAATGTCAATTATTCTTATAGCTTTTTTTACAGTAAGCTAACAACATAGAAACACTACCGCTGGAACTAAGGTCCCCTTCTTGACTTGCTCTGAGCAATTATTGCTGAAGAATTTAGTGAAACAAACCATAAAGTGCTTCAGAAATTCTGGGAGCCCCTGAGGCAGAGAAGTAGCTCTAGAAAATGCATTTATCTGAGAAAATATAAAATGGCTTAGATGGCTTAGTAGAAAATGTCCTAAGTTTCAGTTTTGTAAATGTGTTAGTTCAGAGGTGTGGTAATAAATATTAATTTTATTTTGACACTTGAAAGAGATATTTGAATGCTGGGTATGTGCAATGCAAAATGATTAAAAATTATTGTGGTGTATGAAATTTATGTTTTAGCTAGTGTGATTACATCCTTCTAAAAATGTGCAAAGCTGTAATCTTTCAAAATTGTTTTTGCAGTAGAGAGATTAAAATTCAGTGAAGCACTTCATATATTTTTAAACAATCATGATAATTTGGAAGTGACTCAACATTCTATTTTTAACATAAGTCATAACGATCCATGCACAAATTTTGTTTCCAATAAAAATAACCATGTCCAACAGTCACAGACATCTTACTGTATATCAATCCATAAAAGTACTGAGGGAACAGTGGTGTGAAATCATCATACTGATATGATCCTATGTTGGTATTAACTGCAGTTTCCAGTTAAATGCTCTTCAGAAAACAATTCTCAAGATGATGAAGACAAACAGGCAACTCCTTGAAGGTCACAGCAAAAAAGGTTTCTTATACCATAAGCCATCATACAGATGACAGATACTAATTGCCTTTGTTGACAGTAGGCATGGCAGAAAGACTGAATTGGTTTCCACGTGAGATCAGTCCTTTATTTTTGAATGAAGGATGGTTCTCCTTCCACTCTTTTTTCCTCCGTCACCACTCCTCTTATACTAAGTGCCTGCCCTGGAATTTCCCTGATGTGGCTGCAGAGTCTGGACAATTTGCTCCAGGCTGGGATTAGACAGCAGCCAAAAGTCTGTGTGGTCGCAATTCTGCTGCATTTACTTTACAGATAAGGATCTTACATTGGGGTTAGACTGCTGAGGGTAAAATTAGAATCAAAGTATAATGAGAATAAAGTTAATGTGTGTCTAGATGGAATACAAAAAAAGAAAAGCAAATGGATACTCAAATCTTTAAAATACATAGCTCTTTCTTCCTAGTTTGAGTTAGTACTTTCATATTCAGTGGTCCCCCTCTGTTTCTGTCCATTGAAGGGTATAAGGTATCTATATTTTTTTTCTAAGAAATGGTTTGCCCTGTGTCAGATGGACAGCAAAGACAAATAACAATCTTGAAGCTGTATGCTTTTGTCTTCATAGAATCACAGAATCATAGGATGGCCTGGGTTGAAAAGGACCACAATGATCATCAAGTCTCAACCTTCCTGACATATGCAGGGTCACCAACCACCAGACCAGGCTGCCCAGAGCCACATCCAGCCTGGCCTTGAATGCCTCCAAGGATGGGGCATCCACAACCTCCTTCGGCAACCTGTTCCATGTGTCACCACTCCCTGTGAGAAGAACTTCCTCCTAATATCTAACCCAAACCTCCCGTCTCAGTTTAAAATCATTCCCTCTTGTCCTAGCACTATCCACCCTCATAAATAGCCACTCCCACTCCTTTTTATATGCTCCCTTCAAGTACTGGAAGATCACAGTGAGGTCTTCCCAGAGCCTTCTCTTCTCCAAGCTAAACAAGCCCAATTCCCTCAACCTTTCTTCACAAGAGAGGTTCTCCATACCTCTGATCATCTTAGTGGCTCTCCTCTGGACCCACTTCAAGAGTTCCATGTCCTTCCTTTACTGGGGGCCCTAGGGCTGGATGCAGTACTCCAGATGGGGAGTATGTTATTTCAGAGAGAATGGGGCACTATTTCTTATCTACATGGACGTATGGCTACTAATCTGCCATAAAGCATTAAGGAGACCTGGCAGTTTTTCTGTGTCTGTTTCAATTTATTGGACAGTCTCCTTGGATGGACTCCAGACATGGCTAATTGCCAAGACAGTCAACTGAGCTTTCCCCACTGCTGCCCTAGCCCTGAATGGGTGCTGTGGGAGTGTGCCCTACTGGGCCCAACTCTTTAGCTCCTGGCTCATTGCAATAGGCACAACATCTCTGTCTAGGCTCGTAGAACATTACTATTGCAGAAATTCTTTTTCGTGGTAGAAATAGTAGTAGAAAACCATCAAATAGGTTTATTTGATGAACTTGAAACAACGTGTTGGTGATGTCTCTTGTTGCTGACTGAAGGAGTTTTGATGGAAAAACCTTTTTTAGAACAGCATATTTTGCCAAACTTTACGATTTGCCCATTAGAAGTAACTAAAATTAGATAAAGGATTAAAAATGCAAGGCGGAAACAATATCTGAAGAGTTCTTGACTGTATAATGTAGTGAAAGCACTTTCCTTTGATACCTTAAAGGTTCTTGGTATTGAAGATTGCCCTTAGAAAATGGAGGTGATTCCCAGGTGATGCTTTCAGGACATCTGTATTTGGTGAGATGCTTTTAACGGGCACATTCTCCCCATTTCTGCTATCTGACCTTAAGGGAAAAAACACATTAAAGAAGGATATTCTGAGAATGTGAGCATACCTTGCTCTGAAAGACAAGGCTCTTTCTTCGCTTGACTTTGAATTCCAGTAATCACAGTTAACCTTTGCACTAATGCTTTAAAGAGAGTTACCAATCTGTATTAAAAATGAATTTAACTTTGTCACTCTCTTCTCGTTTATTATTTATTTGTTTATTTGTTGGATGGTAGGTATTACTAAAATTGTAAGCCAACTCCTCATGGGAATTTAGTTTATGCTTGGGAATCATTGTTTTCCACTCCTGCTCAATAGAATAGGACTCTAAAGCATGGTGGAAAATGCACTTGTTTGACAACATAAAAAGTACAGGAAACACAGTCTGCTACTGCTTGGTATAGGGGCAAGTTGTATCAATACCAAGCCCATGGAGTTGTAGAAGATACACGAGAAACATAAGAGAAAGTGTAAATCTATCACAGTGTCCTAATACAGGAGCAACTGCAGGTAACTAGACCTAGCTATACTGAACCATCTGGTCAGAGGGTATCCCTGCTACAGGACGTACAGAACTGCAGGAAAGTGAGTACTAAATGTGCTAAACTTCTTAAATATTGAATTAAATTCACCATCCAGTTTTTGACTAAATTACTGTAAAATGAAAAAGTTGGTACAAGTCAGTTTGAAGGGTGTACCGGTATGTCACTAAGGGTATGCCCTTTCTCAATAAATGACTTAAACAAAGTTGTTACTAGTAGCATTGCTATACACCAAAATATGTGAATTTCAGTTGGCAGGTTGGTTCTGAAGTATTTTGCTTCATATTCAATATTGATGCTGTCATTGTGTCACAGTGTCATCATTTTATGTTCATGTAAACTGCTTTACATATAAGCTATTAAAAAAAATCTATTTATTTATTTTGGTGGAAATAATAGAGATGAGAAATTAAGGTTAAATCTGAAGTCTGACTTCAAGAGTGTTCTTTCCTGTTTCCGGTTAAGGGATATCTAGCATTTTTTTTCTGCATGCCTTAGGTTTTCCTTCTTAAAATCACATTTGATCATCCCTGATAGAAACTGCATTAAACACTGAGCACAAGAACTCCTGCTCACATTCTGAAATGTGCATAATATTGTGTACACACACTGTGTTGTTTCTAGTCACAGCAGTCTAGTTAGTCTCTGATTCCTGAGCAGGTCCTGTTCATGGAATCAGTGCTATGTAGTTCTGGTTTGAAAGAATAGATAGGTACAAAACCTAACAAATATTCTTGAGTTCCTTTCCCAGTAAAATACTGATAATTTCAGTATCATCACTGAGTACCAGCTGGCAGCTCAGTATTCTGAACATCAGAAATTGTTTTGGCACAGTTTGGCTTGTTCTCCACACCAACTTATTTCTAAACTGATCTGAAAATTCAAATTTTGATCCCTCACTGAGAGCCTTGGTTTGCCTCTCCAGTAATTGGAAACCTTAATGAGATGACCTCTTGGAAGGAATTGGACAGAGGACCTGTCTGCTGGTATCTCAGCAAAGGGGAAACATTTGAAGTGAATGAGGATACATCAGTATCAGTCTCATCTAATCATTGATCCTTCTATTAAAAACTTTAAGAGATTGCAGATGTTTATATGTAATGTAACATATCCTCTGAATTTGTAAATATAAAACCAACGTAACTGGATTTGGAAAATGAACGCATTTTCAGGAGGTAGAGGAGTCACAACAAGGTTTTCAGGCCTCTAGTGACTTTAGCTGAGCTTGAATTTATGTTCATGAAATGAAAGCAATCCACGTCATTACTTATTACTTGAGCCATACCATGTTGTTAGTATATTATCTCTGATGTTTTTGGTTTTGGGAAGAACTTTAGGTAAAAAGAAATTGTGCTTCTGCAACTCTCTTTTGGGAGCTCACATTGACAGAAGATGATGTCATGGCCGCTGCATTTCGATAGCTGTGTCTATAAAATATCTCTCTATGTAAATCTATGTACATATGGTTTGAATCAATTTATCTCAGTTCGTTACTTGTAGTTCTCAAAAAGACAGCAGAGGACTTGCTGATCAAATTTTGCTAGATGTATTTTCTGTTTACAGCTTACAAACTGTTTCAAATATATGAGAGAACATGACCTAGCTGTGAATAAAAGTAAGGTCATTAGGTGGTCAGCAGCAGGAGTGAAGATGCTCTCTGTGCTGCCAGTGGAAACATGGTAGAGAATAAATTCTCTAAAATCTGCTTCACATTAGTAAATAGATCTGAGAACTTGTAGATATTAGTGAAATAAAGCACTGTGAATGGAAGCAATAACTATAAAAAGAAAGAGAATCAGACTGCAACTGGAAAAGAAAAACATGAGTCCTATTCACATCTATTTTCCAACTGTTTTATCCCAGCAGAGATGGCTATTTTATATTATGTCAAGCTAAGACCTGGTCTTCAAAAGTATTCACTGAAAGAACAGCTGAAAGAAAATTTCTATTTCCCTAAATATGATACGCTTATTCATGTGAGTCATTCCACATGGGTAGGGGTATGTAAGGGAAATTCTCCATGCCATGGAAATTCCTTGTCATTTTAAAGATTAAGGTCACTAAGTAGAAAGCAGAAGGTTACTTATGACAGAAAGAGTTTCTGCAAAGGTTCATGGCTCACAGGAGGGAACTACTGATTGCCTGAAAGGCCTGAAGAGGCATTAAAAATGAGAGAGGTTCTTCCCAGAGGCATGCTTAACAAAGAGCCATCCTTCCTTCTTTGTGACATGGTGACATTACTTTTTTAATCTACCATAACTGCTTTTTGATGAAAAGGAGAATGGTGACAATACAGCCAATGAACCTGACTGCTTTTCCAACTGCTATTCAGGAGAAACTGTATGTGTTTAGAGACAGTTTGAGGCTTTAGGTTTTGAAGGCATAAAACTCAAACGAATTATCAAAAAGCTACCAAACATATACACATAATAATAGTATAATGACAGAGAGGTAATTTAGTTTCTATTATGACTAATTCTTTTTACTATTTTTAATAGGAAAACACATACATGCTGTTGCTTGACAAAGGAGTAACACTTGCTACCCCATATTCACTTGTATTAAAAAAAAAACAACAATATAGTTTATTAAAACAGATAATATTCTCACCCTTTATTTCCACTTAATGCAATAATCTACCTTTCATTCATGTAAAAGAGAAGGGCAGACATGTACATCATTCCCCAACTTTCACTTGCATGTTCAGTCTCTCCTCCCCCACCAGTTTTCCCTTACATTTTGAAATAAGAATACTTTGGAGACAGTGCCTTGGTCTGATTCTAAAGTAGGGTCAGGATTAATCTTTAGAGATTGAGTGGCTTAATTGTAAGTAATTTTTTTAAGCATTTTTTATAAAGGTTTTAATGGAAGACTGTTAAACAAAAATCAGTTATTTTCATGATTGTTTGGAAAATTAGTTTAAAAGTTTCAGTTCTGTAAATTCAGTTGACGGTTTTTCCAGCAGAGGGCAAGAAAGTATAGCAGATGAATATGGTGCTATTTTTCTGGACAGCTTCAGAAGAAATGCTAAGCAGTATAGCCTGAGGAAGGAATGTAGAAGCTAATAACCATTCCTCTTCTAGGTCATAATGGCTTTTAAACACTTTTTAACTCTTCAAGGATAACCATGGAAAGACAAAGTGGGAAAGGACTGGAGGGGACCACCAGAGCAGCCAAATGATGTGCATTGCTTTGTCAGCACCAATTCTTTCATCTGAGACCTGATTTCTGAGGAATGTGAGAGAAAGTATGCATGGTGTCTTTTCAAACCAGTGCCTGCGCTGACCCAATATTTAGAGTAGCTGTGGAATGAGGAGGCACTCAGCTGCCTCTCTGATGCAGAGCTCCTATCCTTAGCAGCCATTATGGTATTGGATTTCAAGCCCATGAAGCGTGGCCAGCATTCTCTCCGAGTGTCTTGTTAACCTCAGATCTTAAAAGCTCCAGCTGATGCTCAGGAATAAGTACTTGAGCTTCTGCGTCACTTATGAATAAGGTTTCTCCATAGCAGTGCATGTGTTGTTGTGGTGAGTGTTGTTCTAGACATGTGGAAACATCCACAACTTTCAGCTGTTCAATGGAGTAGATTAACAGAATATTAAATTTAAATTGGTTAAGCAGCAGTGTGTATATATGAAGGTGTTTCTCAACTTTTTTCATTGCAGTGAGTTTAAAGAATTGCTAGAAAACTAAAAAAACCTTAATGTCTCTGTTTCTAAGCTGTGGCTAATTTCATTCCACTAAGTGACATAGCTCTTGAGTAGGTTATATCATATTCTATTTTGCTTCTATTAATGGGGCATTTAATTTTATTTCTTATGATAATGATAGTAGAATTCTGAGGAATAAAACAAAGCTTGGTTGCCACAGCTGATTGGACAGGTTGTGTTCTCCATATGCAGCCTAAATGCCTGAAAAGGACAGTATTTCAAACAGCATAAAAACCTTTCATTTTTTTGTGATAATAATAATAAAAACAAAATTATACTGATTATATTCCAAAATTTAGAATGGTAGAAAACATGTTATTTTAGAAATAATTATCTGTTTATAGTGTTGCCAACTACTTTGGAGCAGGAAAATATCTGTCACAGTGAAAGCCATATGTCAGTTTTCATAAAGGTAGTTTTGCTTCTCTGTGTGGTTGTTGGATATGAATATACCACAAGCCCGAAGTTCCCATATTGCTTAAGTTTCTAAAAGCAAATTCTGGTTATATAGACATTAATACCAATTTTACAGTAAAACTGTCTTAACAACACAATTAGCTTGTAGCTCTGGTCTACTCAAAAGAGTACACAGCAGTGACCACAGGATGGTTCTGGTTTTCTTCTCAGCCACACAGAATGTTCATATTTTGCATAGAAAATATGTACAACTGTACTTTCAGTTGTTTTTTTTACTTGCTTTGTGTGTGTGTGTGTTGTCTCGAGTGCTTCTGATTTGTTTATAGTAGCAAGATATAGTGATTAATTTATGGCTATCGATTGTTCTTTTTTCTTTTTTGGTCTTTGAAAACATATCAGCATTTTTATACTGGATTACAAAAGAAGCATATCTGTAGCATACCCTGTAAAATGTTAGTTACCATTACATCATTTAGTGTTTGTTCTTGACTCTATTTTTTCTAAGACGCTGTAGGTTGGATCATTTAGAAAAACAGAAGATTTACCTTTTTTGATCGGAATTCTTATTTCTTCTTCCTCCACCTCCAATATCCAAGCCAATTTGAGATAGGCTATTTATTTATTTTCAAAATTTCAGTTTTAGTAGAAAGAAAGCAGTTTTTCTTTGTATTTACATATTTTTGTTGACAAATTGGAAACAAATGTCCACATAATCAGCTCAGATCTTTCCAGGACATTTGCAGTCTTCTAATGGATAATGAAGACCCTTAAGGAAACGAATAACAAAAGTTAAAGTTTTAGTATACTAGAACATTAGTAGTTACATATAGTTTCTAGAGGCTAATTAATTCATAAAGTATTCTTACTAAACATTGCATAAACTTAGAATAATTTACTTGATTTAATTTCAGTGAATTTCCTGATTGGAACTGAGGACAGATTTCAGCTTAAAGAACTACAAAAATATTTTTGACTGTCTGACTATTGAAGTACCATGGAACAAAGGAGAGCTATCTCTAACTCAGTCAAATGTTTATCTAGGAAAAAAAAAAAAAAAAGAAGAGAATGCATAAATTGTATAGTAGATTAGATAAATTTTGTTTTTCCTAATAGTGCATTAAAAAATTTCTGAGAAGCAACTGGGTGACTGATAGTTGTTACGCCGTCTCCTGACCCATTAATACCTAATTTGTCACTTGGTATATTCCATCCTTTTGGAACACATCTATATATATAACATATATATATCCAATATTCCATCCTTTTGGAACATATCCATATATAGAACATATCTATATTATTCCCATACTCTCTTATATCAACACTTGTCTGAGATGTTTGTGAAGAATGCAAAATCTTGTGACAGTATAAAAGTTCTCTGAATGCAACTAAAATTATTATGAACATTTTGGGATATTTTAAAAAGATCTTCATGCACTGTTTAGAACTGCTTCCCAGAGCTCTGTTTGTGTCTTTATAATTTATCTAAAATCATAATGGATACAGTTCACAGATATTTATCAGGTGTTCAAACATCCAGGATGCATAAACTTTGTAGAAGTCTGTCATCACTCTTGGAGTGAGAATTTAGTGTCATGATTAAGTTTATTGTGTGGATATATAAATTTAATCTTACAGCTTTTCTCTTGAGTATATAACTTGAGACCTTGAGTTCTAACCCAAGTCACTCTATGATTTTGATACTAAGAACCTGGTAAGTTTTTTTCACTAATTTTGCCTTTATTTTTACGAACATGTGAAAGACTTAAGCACAATTCTCAAATCAATAGCATTCTACAGTAGTTGCCAGACACTCAGTACTTTTGCATTTTGAGAACCTCAGCCTTGTTGATCACTTAACTTAAATGAAAAAAATGTATATTTTTAAACATTGACGCAAGCGTTCAAAAAGTTTGTAAAGTTATCAACAACAGTCATACAGCGAGCAGATCTAACTTTGGGACTGTGATTAAATACATGAACAAAAATAAACCCAAGCCCCTTAAGTTTCTGATACAAACATAATGAAATTATTAACCTTAGACAAATTAGAATTATTATTATTTTGCAAGAAGAGGGATATTTTTGGTTTACTGATTTTGTTTATCCTGCATTTTGAATTTACAGTGGCTACAAATATTTAAATACCAAACGCCAATCTGCTCAATTTTCTTTGAGTGATTTACAGTGACAAGAGATTGCATGTTTTTCAGAAAGCTTATTCTCGTCCTGATAATGCAGCATATGGCTGAAGTGCTTCACTTTGCGGACCTGTACAAGCAAATAGGTTGGTGGAAAGGATGAGTCACATAATGCTTGTAGTGCTTTAGTGAGCACTGTAAATTTCAGATAAAAATTCAACAGGAGCCGGTATCTCAAATGGAGCTTGGTGCCATGGGGTGCTGTTAAAAGTCAAGCATAACTGACAAAAGTGTGTGAGTAACCTTTAGTAATGCCTTTTTATAAAGAAGATTCTGATTGTTTCTCTTTGATGCTCTTTTCTATCAAGATTTATCTTTGTGGATGTTTGTACTGGCAGGGGTAATTCGCTATTTATGGTATGCAGAATTCATTAACATTAGTTGCTGTATTGTGTTTTTTAATCACCAGCAACATGTGTTACAGGGTACAAATTTGCATCTGTTACGCGTATCATTCTGAAGTTGGTTAGCGACTCAGACACTTCTAAAAAAGTTAAAGTGACAACAGTGTAAAAGTAATTAAAGCAGACTTAACTGATGGTGTGCCACAGCCATGTCCACATTTGTCTGGCCACAAAAGTGGATTCACAGGCAGATCTTCATTGACCTTTTCAGTCTGTTTCATATTTGCTTAATGCACACAAAGAGTTTTGATTGGAAATACATCCAGGCTAAAAATGGAGAGGAATGTGAATATTTCCCTAGGTACATTATTCTGAGTCTGAAAAATATCTTAGAGTCGTTACTGTTCTCTACACTGAACATAATTATATTATTTTGTGATCAAAAGAATTTCAGAAAAAAAGATTTTTTTTACTGCTATTTTTTTCTGTGAATGTTCTTAGCCTATAATTTGGCAGTAGCTTGACATGAAAAAATAGCCTATATAGCAAATGTCTGTTTTAAATTCTCCATCATTCTGACAGAATAATAGAATAATTTATGTTGGAATAGATCCCTGAAGGTCAACTAACCCAACCTCTTGATCAAAACAGGACTGATTTTGAAGTTAGATTAAATTTAAAAGTTAGACCAGGCTTCTCAGTGCTATTTTCCAGGTTAAATTTAAGTGTTTGAGGTCCTGCAGTTTCTGTAGGCAAACTGGTCCAGTGTTTGATCACTGTCAGTGGTGACTTTTTTCCTGATATCCAATCAGCATTTCTGGGGGTGCAGAAATGTGTTCCAGTGCACCTTCTAGAAGGGTTGGCTCTGTCTATGCACATACTCCCCTGATTTAGTGACGTACAACAACATGCATTTACTAATCCAGCCCAGAAGACTGATGCCCTTCCTTGCTGCAAAGGGTGCTCTGTTGGCTCCTGTTCAGTACTGTTCACCTAGAACACTCAGGGCCTTTTTTGAAAAGATGATTTCTGTCTACTTTTCTGCATGCCGCAGAAAAAATACATAGTGAGAGGAAAAGGTTGACTTCGTCTCTCTCAGGTTTAGGTTCCTATGTCAGCATGCTGATTATGCAGGCAGCATCCTCTGCCTCTTCCTAGAGAGAGGCTCCTGTTCTAAACTTTCCTTCAGAAGAGCCTCTCCAGTATAAAGAATGCTCCTGCAGGAACCCTGGTTAACCCAGAAAATGAAGATAGGTACTTCATCTACATGATTGATTAACCAGACTTCATGACACTGTTGAAATGTCATAGATCATTGGAATGAAATAGATTAGTAAAAATAAAATAATATTTTATTTTAAAATGTAGTGTGATTATATATCAAGTACAGCTGCAAGATTTTAGAGAATAAGGGTTATAACTTCAGATCAGCAATATTTTTGCTTTTTATTTCTGGCAGACTCAATATCTAGTGAAAGTTCAATGGAATACTGTATTTATAAGCTTTGTTTTATAGGATCATATTTTTATCTACTTTTTTTTTGGATTTGGGAGCAATATTTTTATAATTTACGTTAAACATTTTAACTAAAGCTAAACCTGGAAATTTGACAAATAAAATAAAGTACAGAAAAAATATCTTATTTGAAAGAAATCAAGCTAGATTACATTTGGAAAAAAAAAAAAAAAGAAAAAAAAGAAAAAGACATACTGCATAAGCACTAGGTATGAAAACACTATTTAGAGTCCAAGGTACACAGAAGAAAAGGTGTTTTAAATGAGTATTTAATGAATAATAAGCTGCCGAAGCACTAGTTATTGCTGGCATTAGTTGGAAGGAAATGAGAACTAAGTGCTGAAAGGAAAAAGATATCTCTTGTGTGAATGATAGAGTTTTGAAAAAAGGTACAACTTGAAACATTGGTTGTAAAACAATTTATAACATATAGCAGCACAAGTATTTACAGGCCTTTTCTATGTAGGTTGCTCCGAAAGTAAAGCTCCTTTTTTTTCCCCATGGAAACTACAATGGATACAAAGAAGACAATAACATCGTTTGATATAGCAAATTCTCAGCTACAAAATGCTATTTTTCAACATCGCCACCACCATTAGCTATGTATGAACAAGAGCCTGCATGCTGGCCTAATAAAAATTACTGTGACTGCTCAAATGTGTCTTGTCTATGAGTTTTGAAAGGGAAATATAAAAAGGTTGAAGATTTGACCCAGTGTTCACAAAGTGAAGGGTGAAAAATTTTTCCCTATGAAGAGTACCCTATGAAGATCATCATACTACACCATGGGAGCAGACTACAGTTTTGTTCACATTCATACTGATCTCCAAGGAGGATTACATACTTTTCAGACCAGTTTCCTACTCTTTCCACAAATGGTGTAACATGGATCCATCAGCCTGCGGCAGAAATGCATTTTCAACTCTCTCAATACATCTGAACCTTGACAGTAAACTCTCTTTCATCTCTGCAATGAGCAACTGCCCAGTTCTGATGTTAGTGTCTCCAAGTCACCGCAGTGCAAAAGAGATATTGTTTCCATAACTATGGAAACACATAATCTGCCAGAACCACTTTATTATTGCTGAGACTGTTA
The DNA here is from genome assembly GCF_951394365.1 of Tetrao urogallus. Classification (NCBI taxonomy): domain Eukaryota; kingdom Metazoa; phylum Chordata; class Aves; order Galliformes; family Phasianidae; genus Tetrao; species Tetrao urogallus. The sequence continues at coordinate 53,389,298 of NC_136813.1, forward strand.
CCCTCACAGCCTGGGTAAATCTATCAGGTACAGAAACTTGTGTCTGGGTAGAAGGTCTTAAAGGCAGAAGTAAAATATTTCTTTCTGACTCTCTCTATATATCGGTTGTGCTTTAACCCTTGCAGGCAATTCTGCACCACGCAGCTACTCAGTCAGTCCCCTCCAGTTGGATGGGGAAGATAAATGGAAGGGTAAAAATACAAGAACTTGTGGGCTGACATAAAGTTTAGTAGGTAAAGCAAGATGTGTGCATGAAGCAAAGAAAAATAAGGAATTAAGTCACTACTTCCCAACAGCAGGCAGATGATCAGCCATATCCAGGACATATCAGGCTAATCGTTACTTGGGAAGAGAAATACATCACCTTGTGATCAAGTCCTCCTTATTTAAAAAGGAGAAGTCATACTGTACTTTCAAAATTTGTTTAATTACTGAAGTGTCAGCAGTATTCCCAAGGAATTTAAATCCCTAGAGCATGAGCTATATTAAAAGTGAAACTTAGATCTCAAGCTTGTTTGGGCTGTTTTGAGTGTTTTGTTCTTTGTAGCTTAGCTTAGGCATTCCTTCTTATGGTCAAAGAGGACTGTGACAACAACTAAAAGCTAGAGATATTCCACAAATAGCCAGTCAATTTTTCTTCCTATGTTCGAATTGACCAACCTTCTAACAGTAAATCATTAAAACTATATAGGCAGAATGGATGGGGAGTGTCACGACAGCTTGAGTGACTTAGTGTGACTGCAAGGAAAATATTAAAATTGCTCATATTGGACAAGTTATAACAAACTACTGAGTTCTGGAAAGTCATGTGCCTCAATTCCCCTTCTTATGGGTTAATAATGTGCTGATTTCTATTACAGCCATAGGTACAGCTCAAATTTCTCCCAGATCTTACAATACTAATGTGAGAATTTTTAATGTGTGACTTCTGAGTAGCACTGAACTGAGAGAATAAAAGGTGGTGCTTCTATTTTAAATATTTTTATTTTAAATCAAACAAGGTGGATTTTCCAGAATGGATACATTTAAATATAGATAGCTACTGCTTCTACTGGTGCCTCAAGGTATCATGACAACAAATTGTTTTATCTCCTAGTAGACCAAATTCATAGAATCATAGAATCAAAGGATATCCCAGGAGGGAAGGGATCCATAAGGTTCATCAAGTTCAGCTTCTGGCTCTACATAGAACTATCCAAAAATGAGACTGTATGACTGAGAGTGTTCTCCAGACCCTCCTTGAACTTAGGCAGCTTGAGGCCATAATTATTGCCCTGGGGAATGTGTTCCAGTGTCTGAACAACATCTCAGTGTTCCTAACCCCCCGAATGTCTCTGGACGTAACTTCATGCCATTCCCTTGGGTCCTGTCACTGTCATCAGAGAGCTGAGATCAGTGCTGTCCCTCTGCTGCCATCATGAGGAAGCTGTAGGCTCTGATGAGTTCTCGGTCTCTAAGTGGAACATACCAAGGGACTTCAGCTGCTCCTCATATGTCTTCTCATTGGGATGATTCATCATCTTTGTAGCCCTCCTTTGGACATTCTCTAATAGCTTTATGCCTTTTGTACTGTAGTATCCAAAACTGCACACAGTACTCAAGTACTCCCTGGAAAAAAGAAGGCTGTGGGGTGACCTCATTGCAGCATTTCAATACCTAAAGGGAGCCTACAAAGATGAGGGGAATCAACTCTTTGAAAGGGTTGATAACAGCAGGACGAGGGGAAATGGTTTTAAGTTGAGGGAGGGGAGATTTAGGTTGGATGTCAGGGGGAAATTCTTTACAGAGAGAGTGGTGAGATGCTGGAATAGGCTGCCCAGAGAGGCTGTGGATGCCCCATACCTGGAGGTGTTCAATGCCAGGTTGGATGGGGCCCTATTATCGGGTCTACTGGTCTAGTATTAAATGGGGAGGTTGATGGCCCTGCTGATGACAGAGGGGTTGGAGATTCATGATCCTTGAGGTCCCTTCCAACCTGGGTCATTCTGTGATTCTGTGATTCTGTGATACTCAAGATGAGGCCACATCAGTGCAGTGCAGAGCGAGCCAGTCAGTTCCCTCAGCTAGCTGCTAGCAAGGCAATGTTTGCCACACCCTAGCATACAGTGGGCTTTCCTGGCTACCTGGGCAAACTGTTCAACTTACTATTCACCAAGAGTCCCAAATCTCTTTCAGTGGGCTGCTCTCCAGTGACTCATCACCCAGACAGGGTTGCCCCTTCCCAGGTGCAAAATGTGGCACTTGCACTTGTTAAACTTCCTGTGGTTAAAGATTGCCCAGCTCTCTAATTTTCTAGACCTCTCAGCAAGGTTTCTCCATCCTCAAAAGAATCAACAGCTCCTCCAGATTTAGTACTGTCAGCAAACTTGCTTAAAACTACTTGTAGTCCTACATCCATGTTATTTATGAAAGCAGTAAAGAGAACTGGTCCTAAAAGTTTGTCCTGGGGAACCCCACTAGTGACTAGATATCTGTAACTAAACTATATGTCAACTATATCACAAAACTCTGTGACAAAAGTATATAGAATTGTACCAGCTTGAATTTCACAGACTGCACTATGAAAGAAAGATCATTCTTCTATTTTTGGATATAAATGCATTGTGACAAATGCCATAAAGAATTAAGTATCATCATTGTTATCGGCTTTTCAATTGACATTTGACATGATCTCCTTTGATTATCTGATCATTCTCGGAGTAAGATCATATGATTTGTCCTTATCACTTTCATAATTTGAAAGATATGCAGTCTCAAGTATACTGTAATAATCGATATCTAAAATATTGTCTTGTTCAAATATGCTAAAATTGTCACTGTCTTGATATCATATTAACGCTAAATTATGGGACAGTATATACACAAACCTATTCCCTATTTATGTAACAATTCCTTAAACTACACACCATTTTTTATATCTGTGTTGTTTTCAGAAGTCATTTTTTATTGCCATAGAATTTCATCTTTCTGAATGTCTGACATGTGGAGAAAATATATTTATTTTTTCTCTGCAAATTAAACTAGCACCTTGTCCTTTTTGTCACATGGAAATTGATATTTTGTATATTTCTTTTTCTAAGCGCTAGGTTCTTTGCCTACTTGCAGAGATACTGAAGTTTTTCCCTGCTGCTAGTATTCTAAGAAGTGAACATCACTAGGAAAGATCTAGAATTCTGTGTGAACTGAAGAAAGTGATATTTGGATGAGAAGCTCCAGTGAAAATGGAAATGTTTACAAGTTTTAATTCTCTTTTCCTTTTTTGTCCATCCTTTATCCAAAATTAGTAAAGTGTTGTAAATTTGACTCAGAGTTAAGGAGCAAACCTAGATTTTGATCACTGGTGATCTCTAAACTGATAAACGTTTAAGTAGATGAGTAAAGTACCATTCTTATCAATATTCTTATCAACAAGCCTGACCTCCTGCTTTTTTTCAGACAATAGAATTTTATTTACTTTCTGTATTATTATTCTAATTTCTTTAGTTTAAGAGAAACGTTTTCTAGAAACAGTACTCTGTAAGTGGTGAGGAAACTCAGAATAAGCTCTTTGCCTTTCCCCCTCACACGGTAGTGAAATTCTGATTTGTATAAGGCATGAATTGTGACTACTGAAGATGAACAGCATATTTGCAAACATATTCTTCTTTTCATTCTTTCTTGGAACAAACCATAACATCACCTACCAGTGATCGGTGGGTAGCCAGAAAAGCAACGTAAAACTTACTTTTCCTGAGTAAATGTAATTATTAAGTTTGTTTTAGATAATTTTCCTCAGAAGCTACAAATAATTACTAGTACTGTAAGATTTATTGTGAAGTCTAAAAGACTTCATTATTTAGAACTTTGACTCTTGGACTTGTAAGATGCTACTGCACACACTAGGGAAGTGAGGAACTTGAAAAGGAATTTAAAAAGTAAAGATTCATTTAATACTACTTTGTGGATAATGATATTCCTATTCACAGCAGTGTTAAAAACCAACTAGAATAACACTAACATATAAAAATCAATCTTTGGATTCTAATCAGTTGGTGTAATATGTTCTATCTGGTCTTTTACTCCATTCTCATGATTTTTCATTATTATGTTTTCTCTGAGTATTACCACACTTGGATGAGGAGGAGTTATATATCCCTCAGTAAAGCAGTAGAGCAAACAGAAGTGATGATCTTTCTAACTGAGCTGAAAAACACTTTTTGATCAGAGTTCCACTGATGCAAAGAGGAATGGTGAATATATTCAGTATGTCAGGTGAGCAGGAAAAGCTCTGAATACAAATATAGTATAAAAGAACAAAAGGGAAAATTTATCAAAGGACAGAGCTCTGGGAGATGAATGGCAAAAGCATGTTTTCTGGAAGTACTTTTTCTTCAGAATTACTTCAAGTTTCTAAATACAGGTTTCATGCCAGGCCCTCTGAAGCTAAAGGCATTCCATGAATTAAACCCCACTCTCTGCAAAGCTGCCAGCAATGCAGATTTGGGAATTATGCAGCCTTTGTGAAACCCTCCTTCCCTGAAGCATAAGTGATATGATTCAACACATGCAGTCCTGTCTGGGATTTTGTTGAACATCACACTGAGACAGCAACTAACTTAAGTAGACATTAAAACTGCAAGACTGCAAACCTTGTATCTGAAGTTGCTAAGCAGTGATTCATTCCCTGTTAGCTTCAGAGATGTAATAGAGGTGCCTAATTCAGGGTCAAACTCACTTAGCAGTCAACAAAAACAATATTACTACCAGAAGTCAATTTTAGCCCGTTTTTCTCTTTCCATTGATTAGCGAGGAAACATAGTGGGGTCAAGCTACCCTCAATTTATTTGACACAGTGAAGTGCTTGAAGTTAAGTGTGATAAATCTGGTTGTGAGTACTTAATCCAGTCAGGACCATCCAAGATCAGCCTAAGATGTCTGAGAAGCAAAATGAAATTCAATTTTCCTGTTGTTAGAATGAGCTGAAATAATGCTGTATTTGGGCACTGATGAATGGCATTTATGTTCATGGCAGAGCTCTGTTCTTCTGGCTCCACAGACAGACTGTGGTTGCCCAGTGGGACAGCTGAATATTTTTTTGTAAAGGATTTCATATTCAAGTATTAAATGAGTGTCTCAGTCCTGGTAGGAGGGAATATTTATTGCCCCATTTCTACAGCTCATTAAAATCCTTGGAATGAAGGATTTCCTGTGCCTGGGCCATCCCCTTCCAGGGCAGTAAAATATGATGAGGCATATGGAGTGGTATAAACCTCCTCCTCCAAGACAACCTTTTTTCTCCTGTCCTCTCTGTATGATTGTCCATTGAAGCTTAGAGCTGTGCATTTTGTCTAGCTTTCACAGAATTACGGGAACTATGTGTTTTGGAGAGCTGAGGATGGGATTGTGAGGCTCTTCTCAGTTCCAGAAGCCAGTGAAGGGACTAGGCACAAAGTCCACTGTCCTGGGATGGGTGGCTACCACCCACCACAGCTGAGGTTTTAGTTTTTCTAACCCTTTCCATCAACCAGGATGATTATCAGCTTTGCCCATGCCTCAAACAAGTCTTAAATCATGATTAGTGAAGCAAGGTCTTGAAAAGTGAGAAGTGAATGAGAATGAACAGTGAGTGAGAATGAATAGTGGCCCTCAGAGGAGGGCCACTAGGATGATCAGGGAGATGGATAACCTCTCCCATGAAGAAAGGTTGAGGGAATTGGGCTTGTTTAGCTTGGAGAAGAGAAGGCTCTGGGAAGACCTCACTGTGATCTTCCAGTACTTGAAGGGAGCATATAAAAAGGAGTGGGAATGGCTATTTATGAGGGTGGATAGTGCTAGGACAAGAGGGAATGATTTTAAACTGAGATAGGGGAAGTTTAGGTTAGAGATAAGGAGGAAGTTCTTCTCACAGAGGGTGGTGACGCATTAGAACAAGTTGTCCAAGGAGGCTGTGGATGCCCCATCCCTGGAGGCATTCAAGGCCAGGCTGGATGTGGCTCTGGGCAGCCTGGTCTGGTGGTTGGTGACCCTGCATATGTCAGGGGGGTTGAGACTTGATGATCATTGTGGTCCTTTTCAACCCAGGCCATCCTATGATTCTGCAATTGTGTGATTGTATGATTGTATGATTGTATGATTCTATGATTCTATAGTGAGATTTATTGCATACCTTGACTTCCATGTAAATTGAAGGCTCAGGAAAACAGAGTGGCTACTGAATTAATAAGTTTGACTAAGCAATGTGTGTGATCTTTTTATATATCATATTGTGATCAATATTGGAATGGCCAGAAACAGAACAGTATCCTATCTACAAAAAAGACAGTGTTTTAATTTCCTACTTGAATTCCAGAAGGTTTTCAACTCTGAACAATGCATTGTTGCCTGTACTGAACAAGATTTATGATTAGAAAGAGCCAGTGCTGAACATACCAAACACTAAAGAAATTAAACATTTTTGGACATCAACTTATATCAGAGACATTACTTCATCAAGTATGAAAGAGAAAGAAATAAAATGTTCACTACATTAAAGAGTAAGTTCTAGAAAAGAGGCAAAGCAGGTTTAAGCTTCTGCTAAAAGAGGAGACAGCCATGAGAAATCCCATGCAACTCGGTATTTGTCATTATGCAGTTCTTGTCAGGGTTTCAGCACTGAAAGAGAATAACCTTTTTCTGAAACTCTGTCTGATGAAAATGTTGATTGCTCTATGTAAACTGAAGTTAGAAGCTTACCTCAACCTGAAAGTCAATCAGGCAGCAGGCTTGTGAAGAGATCTTCAATCATTTAAGGATGACAAATCAAACTTCTCTGGGATTACATGTACTATGACAGATAGAGGGAACATTTTGCAGAGGGCAGATGGACAACTGAAAGGTGGGACAACTGTCTCAACACTTTCAGTTAAGGAAGAGCTTCTAAAATCTGTCACTAAGAAACTATTGGGTGATTGCCACAATGGATCATGGTGCTTGGCAAAATGTAGCTTCAGCTGTACTAGACAAGTTCTGACAAACAAAATGCCTAATAAATTTTCTTAATGGTAACTTCTGTCCATTAAGGAAGGAGAAAATATAAAAATTTGAAATTGAATTTTTGCAAGGTAAATAGCGTAAGATACAGGGTTATGCTTTTGTACGATTTTTAACATAACCTCTGTAGGAAATAGAATGGAGTGCATATTACATTGCGTTGCCAATCATTCTTTATTGTGATAGAGGTCATCCATTCTGTACTATTCCCTTTCTTACTGCATTTAAAGTGACTAGGCACCTAAAGAAAGAGAGAATTTATTTATTTATTTATTTATTTATTTATTTATTTATTTATTTATTTATTTTAAAAAGAAACCCACTGCATTGCTGCAGATAGATGTGGCTTTTACAGCTTTTTAGAATTCATATCCTGACCTAATTTTTAATTTATTAGGAGCTGATTTGACTGAGGGGTTACTCTAACACATAAACCAGACCAGTAATGCAGGAAGCAACAGAACACGCTGCTTTTTGGCAAGGTTATGTGAGCATAACTAATGAAGACATTGTAGAAAGGCTGCAGCATTAAGCAATCTGACTGTAATGTACTTAAGATGCTTCAGCAAAGCAGGACTAATTTCCAAGAACATTGCTATCATAACTATCCTTCCACTGGGATATCAAGTAATATCTCTGTGTGATGTTACATTATAGAACTAGCAGAGGAATATTTATGGTGGTGTTCTGGTGGTCTCTTCCTTGCACCATTATACTGAAATAAAAGCTCACCTGGCTTCACTTTGAACTATATATATAGCCTTAGCTGTCAGAGAAGTCTTCATAGGAAGACCACGTTGTGTATACATGCCACTGTTTTCAAAGCTGTTTAGGTAGCTTTGGTGCTGCACTGCACGATACATTCTTATCCTCCATTCCCATGTATGCAGCCTTTATGACTGTTTATACTGGAATAAATATATATTTCTTGTATATATAGGTATCGTGCTCCTAGTCTGAAATAACTAATGTAAACGTGGAGAGTGGAAATATTCACTTGCTCCAATTCAACATATTCTTCACTGTTCCTGTAGGATCAAATATAAATATAATTGCACTTTATTCTATGTCCCTACTGGATTATCCATACGAAGACATGCATAGTCTTTCAATGTACAATTATAATAAGAAGCATCTTTCAAAACCATAAATACTGAATGGGCAGTCTCTTGGTAATCTTAATACTAAAAGAAAATAATCCCTTCAAAATTGCATTAACAGATCTAACATATATCTACTGGATACAATTAATAATAAAACAGATCGACAGTGCACAAAGTCCTGACAGTTATTAAGACTGTAAGAAGCTCATATAAATCCCAGAAGTGCAAGACTGGTGGACTGTTTGATCACAGATATATCAATAAAAGACAAATAGCTGTACATATCATGTTATGCAAGATTCTCTGCTCTTTCAGCTGTTATATTTTCTGAAGCAAGGATGTTGAATAATAAATTAAAAAAAAACTTTGAGTCTTAAACATTTTTGAGTATAAATGCATAACAACTTCCAGAGTTTGGAACACATGCATTCCTCCTTTAAAATCTAAACATGGTAAGTTTTCAATTTAAATATGTTTCCAACGTAAGACTTTTTTAAACAAAAGTATTTTAAGGACAGATAATTACCAAAATAAAAGTTGAAAGAAGAGAATAATAACTTATTTTCTGTCTGTTAAGTCATTATTTTATATTTTCCCAAAGAATGCAGCCAACATTAAATTCTTGAAAGGCTTGAAGGGGTCACTGCACTGAAGGAAAACAAATTTTGGAATTTCTTCTTGTATTGTCAGCTGCTTGTACATGTAATGACAGTGTTATGAACTGCCAGAATAGTAAATACACTGCATCAGGGCCAAATCATATGGGATTTAAATCTGCCATAATAATGTTTTTATAATTACTGAGGAATGTGTAGTGGCCTTTGGAAAGAAAACTGAAACTAGTGACACTGAATGATGTGTCTGTACTTAACCACAATGTTACCCCTCAGATTATTCTTTTCTTTCTTTTCTCTTTATCTGCTATTTGATGATTTGTTCATTTAGCTATAGGCAGATCTGTCACCATTGGGGCCCACTGTCGAGCACATAACTCTTGCACAGGAGAACTTCTATATTAGATATTTTTCAAGGAGACAGATTTATAGACTTATGAACCTGAAAAATCTGAATATAGCACCAGAGAGAAAAATTAGGCGGTTTCATAAGACATAAGCACTTATACAAAACTATACAAGATGACAAATGTCAATGTGTTAGATTTTAATGGACCAAAGCATTCAAGTCTGGTTTTTTTTTATGGCTTTCAGGAAAAATGTATCAAGGCCATAACCGCTGTATATCTATCTCCTAATTAAAATAGAACCAGAAGCAATGAACTTATTCTCTACAAATTGGATTAGAAATTTTGCTCTTTAGTCTTTGTGTCCCAAATAACAAATAAGCCAACTGAAAGAGACAAAAGCAATAGCTAAATTTAGGTAGCCTAGAAAATATTTGTACTTAATAAGGAGTATCTACTGAACTATACTTTCAGAATTCTTAGTATTATTTTAGAATGATTAGCTTTTTTTTTTTTAACTACATTTGTTTAATCCCTGAAAGACATTTTCTTCACATCTACACCATATTTTACCCTCTGGAAAGCAATGGCAAAGATACTGTAAAAACATTTTGCTTTTCTCAGCAGCATGGTCCCCCCTTTATCTTAAATTGTATTATAACAGTTGAAAGATTTTCTTTTGCTCTTGTAGGTGACACATTATATTCCCAACATGTACACATCAAAAAACTTGTTATATGAAAAACTAACAAATTAAAAAAAAAAAAAGCAACCAACCAAAAAAACCCCAAAGAATACCAAAACTCAGATGCATGTCATCTTCTGTGTCAATTCATCTTCTTATTTTTCATACAGCAAACATTTTAGAAACTATGTGTGTCTTTTAGAATCCATAGCTGCAGAACTGTTATTCTTTTAATAAACAAAGTGAAATACTTAGTTTCACATTTTATTAATAGGTGAAATAAAATATGCTAGTAAGAATCTTTTATTGGATTTATTTTCATGCTGTTCCTTTATTCATCTTCTTGACAAGTAATTTTGTCTTTCACTGACAAGTTTTGAAGTCCTGATAAAGTAGTAATCACAGAACAAATCTGAATACAAAATATGTCAGATATCTTCTAAATCCTTATGTAGATGTCTGGGTTAATAATAATAATAATAATACACACCCCTTTCCATTTTCTTTCAATGTTCATTTTCTTAGGTGTTGGATTTTTTTTTTTTTTTTTTTTTTTTTTTTTTTTTTTTTTTTTTTTTTTTAATCATAGAATCATGGAATGGGTTGGGTTGGAAGGGAGCCCAAGGATCATCAGGTTCCAACACTCCAGCCACAGGCACAGCCATCAACCTCTAGATCTTGTACTAGACCAGGTTGCCCGGAGTCTTGAACACCTCTTGGGATGGGGCATCCCCTCTCTGCCTCTCTGGGCAGCCTGTTTCAGGACCGCACCACTCCCTCTGTGAAGAACTTCTCCTGACATCCAATACAAATCCTGACAAGCCAATCCAGTTTTGACTGTTTTCCTCCATATTCTATGGATTTTTGGAAGGAAGTGTGATAAGTTAATTAAAAAATTCAAATTTGCATGATAGATATTATGATTGATTAGTTTATGTTAATATCTAAATGCCATGTAAATGGCATAGCAGTAACTTGATTTCCTGAGGTGTGCATAGCTTGTTTTCCAGAAGAGGTAGGATAAATATTTCTATGAAACTGAATGTTGTAACTGCTTTTATGACATAAGAGTTTAATCCATACAAGAAAAAGGAGGATTTAGTATCCTGCCTTATTCACTGCTCAACCTACTTGCAGTTCAGAAGTCCAGATGTTGCTTATGCATATTGGTAATTCAGTTTAATAATAGTGGTGCACTGTGGTCAGGCAGACCAGTGATCTTCAGCTGTCTTATTCACCAGGAGAAAAGAATGATTACCTCAGGATCTATAGGGCGCAGCACACATCTCCTTGTCAACTATTAGAAAGAGCTAGACTGGTAAGTAGAAGTGAAAAGCTCACAAAAACACAGAGCACAATTTTAATATTTGTTTTATCCTTCAAAATAGAAGTAGATATCAATATCCTAGGAATCTAAGGTGACCGCCATTATCAGGCACCTTAGTTCAGAAAAGAGGTGAATTAAAAAGTAAAAAAACCCAAACCACTGAATTTTACAGCTAGAGTAATTAACCACTGGAACACACTATCAAGGGAAGGAGGGAATTCATCAATTCCTGGAATCTCATTTTAAAAAGACTGTTTAAAAATCATGTTTGCTTATGCCTGTAATTTTTATGATGTGTCTTCTGATGCTTGATGGATTCTGTAGTGAGCCAGCTCCTGAGTTTACTTGAAACTCTCATATTTCATCTCTGAAAGACACATTTCTAGTCTACTGGTCATGCAGATTAACTCATGATGCAAGTGAAGCTTAATGTGTCCACACTGAAAAGGCAAATAATTGCATCCAAATGTGTTTGTTTTTTTTTTAAATCCACAAGGTTTTTAACTTAAGGTCATAATTTCCATGCTTAACTTATGATTCTCAAATCTTTGGAGTTTGTCAGTACTGTAGCAAAGTTTTGCTGAATTTTTCTACTGTTTGAAGTAGAAATGTGAGCTAAGGAGAATGTACTAATACCACAGTATCTCCATGAAATCTTCCTCTGTGAAAACTGACTACAGTATCTTAATGTTTTCTTCTGGTTTTAGAATTTCTGAGCTTGAGCCATGTATTTCATGTGTTATAGTGCAGTTTTCACTAGAAACTAATTGAAGTCTGTAATTGACACACAAGAAACCTGCAACACATCACCAGTGATGTTATGTTCTTGAAAAATCTATTTGTTCTAATTTCTGTCTGACTATCAGTCACTGACTAGCTTCTAATATGTATTATAGACCATGCATTTTTTCTCTCAATGCAGTGTTTTCTGTTTTATCTTTGTGGGAGAGATAGTCTAGCTTACCTCCAAATTAAAAAAACAAAAACAAAGACCAACAACAACAACAAAAAAAACCGCTAACAACTGTCTTCTTCACTTCTAATTCCTCATTAAGGAACGTATCCTTAGTTCTTACTCTATTACCATCTTTTACATTAAGAACATATGTGATAAGCCAACAGTCTTAATGGTATACAGGTAATTACTATCTTTGAAGACGTGGCATGATGACACAGAAGTCTTCTGGAGTGACAGTTGATTCAGGGTGTCTAATGCTCTATTTCTTACTTTTAGGAAAAATGTAGCAGTTTAGTGTGATACTAAGTGCCTGGAAATAGAAGTTCTCTAATCTGCAGTCTGTTTCATTTTATCAGAACATACAGATACACAACTCCAAAACAGGTGTTGGAGTCAACTTGCTGAAAATATACTGTAATAAGGCTTTTCCTCAGTTACTACTTTTAGAGTTCTTTTTAAAAGCATTTTCCCTTTTGAAAAGATGTTTGTGGCCTCATACAGTGATAGAAGACAAAACAGATTTACAAATTGCTAGTAACGATCTAAAGTATCCTTGCAGTCCAGCCGCATTTTATGTTTAGAATTAAAAATATCTGCAAAAAATCTTGGCACTTAAGTTTGAAGTAGGTCAACAGTCTCAAGTTGTAAAAAGATTTTGAGTATGTGAAGGAAATATCCTCAACAAGATCTCTTCTAAAAACCTGCTTTGCTCTATTTCTCTTGCTTAGTCTCTAAAGACTGCAAAATACTTATGAGCCTATTAGTAAGATAATGTGGAGAAAATTTTATTGCTTAGTACTTAGGGTTTTACAAGTTGTAAAGGAGGAAATACCTCTGAAAATAAATGCATACTCCTGTGAACCTGTTCCCAAACTCTCACTGCACCTCAGACATGAGTACAGTTCTGTGTGTAATAGCTGTGATGGGTTATATCTTGAAAGGAGTTCAAGAAATGCAGTTCACTCAGAAAGTAATACCTTCTACTAATTTCCATGGAAAATTCAACAGTCACAAAGAGCACAATTACACTGTTTCAGAGAGCAAATTCTCAGCCACAAAACATTATTTTTCAACATAGTCACCACCATTAGACATGTGTTTTCATCAGCAATCAACAAGACCCTGCGTGCTGTGCTTGTAAAAATCTGCGCCAGTGGAACTGACCCACTGTTTCACAGCTGCTATGATGGCATCATTGCTAAAATGCATCACCTACCACCTCACTGTGCTCACATTCACAGTTTGGTTTCCATAAACATTCACCAAGTGTCAATGAATGTTCATGGGTGCCATTTTTTTTCACGTGGAGGAAGTCAGTTCCATACCTTTGCTTCATGCACACTTCTCTATGCCAGACACCATTTTTTCAGGCTGCCCCTCTGCTACCATCTGTCCCACGGTAACAAAATGTAATGCAGTATTGTTGGGAAGATTCAACCTCTCCTACCTGCCACCAACATATTCCTGTGAAGTCATGGGCCAACAAAATAAAATTGGAGGCATTACTTTTGGAACAGCCTTGAAGTTACCTCCTACTGTGCTGCTTAGATGTGTGGACCCTAAGGTCTCAGCAAAAAGCAATAAACAGATGAGAGGACTTAGCTTTAAACTTTAACGTCTCTTTCTGCCTGAAATTTATGTTGTAAGCAATATGAAAGCAACATTCCCTTTCTACTTTCCTACACAATCATAATCATAGTATCATGAGTCTCAGGAACACTAGTTGGGTTAAGGAAATGTTATTTCAGCTTTACAAGTGGAGTAGAGAATTACAAGGGCATTCATATGAAAGATTATAACTAAGTTGCAACAGCAAACCAGGAATCCTGCTCATTGGCACAAATTTGTCTACAGTGCACACAGAATATGTAAGCTTTAAAATCCTGTTCAGAATCAGATGAAAAAATAATATCAGAAGTCATTTTTTTTTTGTGTTGGAAAAATGGAAAAGTACAAAAATCAGTAAATATGTGTTTGTTGCCTTTTGATAATGAATTGCACTTGCATTGACTGCTGGCAGTTGAGAGGGAACTCCTTGGACCTCAAAGGCTCCCCTCCTACATGTCAGGCAGTCAATTCATAATCCCATTTCACAGTCTTATTCAGTGCTCATCTAGTATGTATAAATTATCAGGAATATTTTGCTTAAAACTTGGAAGCTAGTTTTAACTTTAAGGAGTGATCTGTGGAAGAAAACAGAGTTCCAGTGAGCTACATATGAATGAGCCATTTTCAAGGTAGACAAGGCATGAAAGTACAGGCATTAAATACATTCATTACATATAAATTATATTTTGGCTGTACTGAAATAGATACAGATATTTCACTGACTGTGTTGAAGCCAAGGTATTATTCATTGCTTCCGAGCAAACTCATTCATTATGAAAGGTGCTGCAAAGTAAGGTGCTTTTACTGGGACTCTGTGTGTTCATTTATTTACTGATTTATTTATTAACCAATTCAGGTATCCTTTCTGCGTATTCTGTGTGCTTTGTCTTAGAAAAGGTTTCTTAAAATTCATACAGTATTGCATTTTCATTCTGCTTAGGTAAAATCTTTTGTAAAAGGAGTGTTTGCATTTCAAATTGGTGGGTGAAGAGGCCAAAAAAAAAAAAAAAAAAAGTACTACACTGCATTTTGGCCTGAAATTTATCCGACTGTTTTCTTCAGATATAACCATCTTCACTATGAATGTTACTGTCTGTTTTTCCTCCCAGACAGTAAAAAGTGCTATTTGTTATCCAAGTGAGACAAGGAATATTTTTAATGTCTCTAAATACCTAAGAAGTTTGTGTGGATGCATAGCTCAAACCTAAAAACTGCTGTAGGGTAAACTCAGAAGAGCCATGGACTCTTAACTGGAAGTTTCCTAAACTTTGTGAACAACTTACGTCTGCAAAATTCCATGGAAAATCTCATATGAGGAAGCTGACTTGTGAGATTTTGACACTTTTATCTCCAGAACTACAAGAGCTGAAACATGTCAAAATAATTCAAAGGAAAGTTAGCCAAAGGCTTTGAACCTTAGGGATGTAGTATAAGTTCAGGTTGTACTTGGAGCAAATACTCTTAGTGGATCTTATTTTAACTTGTCTCTCCATACTTCTTGTTAGTGGGTCATACTGAAGGTTGTTCAGTAATTAAAGTTTGGAAAATGAAATTCTGCAACTACCCACAGAGTGAACCAACAGTTATGGGAGTTGCAGAACTGAAGGACAGGATTTATTACACAGATATATGTCCCTTGAATCGATCAAACTCAAAAAGCTCCCCATTGTGATGGACTGATTACTGAACACATTCAGCTAATGGAGATACTATGTTTGGAAATAATTTGCCTTCTTATAGCAGTCTTATCACTGTGTTCAGAGGTAAGTTTAAGGAAGGTGATTTCTTGGAAGGCTAAATTCTTTTTTTATGACAGTTTAAAAGGATAATTAAATTTAAATTATTCTTTTTACTCTTCTAAAATAGGAAATAACTAATCTGGGTGAAAGCACATGGATCATCATGACTTTAGCTATTATAGAAAATCTATATATATGGACATTGATGTATCCTTTGTTATACAGTACAATTACTTCGTAGTAGTTTTATTAAAGGTAAACTGTATTTTACTTTTTTTCCTTTAAAAAAAAAGACTACAAAAGAGCATTAAAGAGCATTCATTTAAGATCTAATTGATTTGTTGGAGGTCAGTCTCCTCCTTAAACCTCTTTAGACTGGTTCTCTGAAAGAGGATTTTTCAAATAGGAGGTTAAGGAACACAGAAAAAAAATCTGCCAGCCTGCCATGCAATTAATAAAATAGAGCATTCTGGTAGGTGTAATTTTGGCCAAGGTCAGTATCTTGTCAGGTCGGATTTGTTTGTTCTTATAGACCAGTTTTACATCATAAGTAGTCTTAGCACACATATGTATATTGACAAGTCTTAGAGAAGTTCTTTTAAGGAACTGTGTGACCATGCTAGAAACAGAATCACAGAATCACAGAATGACCCAGGTTAGAAGGGACCTCAAGGATCATGAATCTCCAACCCCTCTGTCATCAGCAGGGCCATCAACCTCCCCATTTAATACTAGACCAGGGCCCCATCCAACCTGGCCTTGAATACCTCCAGGGACGGGGCATCCACAGCCTCTCTAAGCAGCCTGTTCCAGCACCTCACCACTCTCTCTGTAAAGAACTTCTCCCTGACATCCAACCCAAATCTTCCCACCTTCATCTTTAAACCATTTCCCTTGTCCTGCAGTTATCTACCCTTTCAAAGAGTTGATTCCCCTCCTGCTTGTAGGTACTGAAAGGCTGAAATGAGGTCACTCCACAGCCATCATTTCTCCAGGCTGAACAAGCCCAGCTCCCTCAGCCTCTCTTCATATGGGTGGTGCTCCAGCCCCCTGATCATCTTTTTGATTCTCCTCTGGACCCTCTCCAACAGCTCTCTGTCTTTCTTGTACTGGGGGCTCCAGACCTGGACACAGTACTCCAGATGGGGTCTCACAAGAGCAGAGTAGAGGGGAACAATCACCTCCCTCTCCCTGCTGGCCACCCAGCCCAGGATACCATTTGCTTTCTGAGCTGCAAAGCACACTGCTGGCTCATGTTAAGTTTTTCATCCATGAGGACCCCCAGGTTCTTCTCTGCAGGGCTGCTCTCAAGGACTGCTCCTTCTAGTCTGTATGGATGCCTGGGATTCCTCCAGCCCAAGTGCAAAACCTTGCACTTTGCTGTGTTGAACCTCACCAGGTTCACCCAGGCCCACCTTTCAAGCCTATTGTGGCCCCTCTGAATGGCATCCCTTCCTTACATATGTCAACTGTACCACTCAGCTTGGTGTCATCAGCAAACTTGCTGAGGGTGCACTCAATTCTGTCATTGATGTCATTGATAAAGATGTTAAAGAGCACTGGGTCCTAAGACAGACCCCTGGGGATGCCGCTCATTACAGGCCTCCACCTGGACATAGAGCCATTGATGACCACCCTCTGTCTGCGGCCTTTCAACCAGTTTCTTATACATCAAGTGGCCCACCCATCAAATCCACATCCCTCCAATTTGGACATAAGGATGTGGGGGGGGGGACCATGTCAAAGGCTGAAACAACTGATTCTGTTCTAATGCACAGTATAGCTCTGCACATGTAATCGTGCTGTTCTCTGCATGCGCTTAAGGAATGTGGATTGAGGAGGAGCTATAGCATACTCTTCAAACATGGAGAACTTCAGGCTCCAGCTCCAGTGGCACTCACTGAAGTTTGATTAATACTATGTCACAGAGTATTTGAAACTATTAGAAAAGATGTCTAAAACTATTCCCTCAGTTAAAATTTTTTAACAGAAGTCCCACTTCTGAAGAAATTATCAGTATATTTTACAATGACTTAAGGAATGTGTAAATCTTCGTCTTTTTCCACTTTTGAATTATAGGACTTCTTAAAATGATTTATCGTACCAAGTAGAAAATCATCTTTATCCTTCACATCTGAAAACACAGGAATGCAAATATAATTGAACTGAACTATTTGAAAGCTTTTCAGTTTTGTGCATTTAATTTAAACAAAATAAAATAATAAATGATCATTAAATCCCCAAATCAAAGTGTATAAAGGTAGATTTTCCTGATCCTACATTTTCAAGGTTTTGTTTAATTTAAAAATAGATGCATAGGCCTGTGAAGGCACAGGGCTGCAGAAGCAGCACAGAAAGCTAATGCTTTCCTCTGATCAAGAGGACACAGTAAGAGACCTACTACTCCAACTGGTCTGCCACAAGTCCATGGGGCCAGATGAGATTCACCTGAGAGTGCTGAGGGAACTGGCAGAGGTGATAGTCGAGCCGCTTTCCATCATCTGTCAGTGCTCCTTGTTGTCTGGTGAGGTCCCAGAAGACTGGAGGCTTGCCAACATGAGTCCTGTGGGAATACAAGAAAAACTTATGAGGAGCGGCTGAAGGAACTGGAATTGTTTAGTTTGGAGAGGAGGCTCAGGGGAGACCTTATTGTTCTCTATAACTACCTGAAGGAAGGTTGTAGTGAGCTGGGGGTTGGCCTCTTCTCTCGTGTAACTGGTGATAGGACTAGAGGGAATGGCTTCAATGGCACCAGGGGAGATTCAGGCTGGACATTAGGAAATACTACTTCTCTCAAAGAGTGGTCAGGCACTGGAATGGGCTGCCCAGGGACGTAGTGGAGTCACCAACCCTGGAGGTGTCCAAGGAACATTTGGACATTGTGTTGAGGGACGTGGTTTAGTGAGAGCTATTGGTGATCAGTGGATGGTTGGATTCGGTGATCCTCTGTAGGTCTTTTCCAACCTTGGCGATTCTATGATTCTATGATTCAGCCCCTCAGGTCCTCTGCACACATCTACATGGAAAATGCACATACTTAAATTTGCTCTTTGGGTGATTGCTGTCTGCCTTACCCATGCACTGAAGAATTTTGTACATGCAAGATTCATAAAGGGATGTGGCTGATACACTGTGGGTAGAAAGTTTTGAAACTAAAGATCAAGCTCCCCTGTCATAAGAATGTTAGTTACTGGAGACAGATGTTGTACATAAATTGGTTCTTGACTTTCCAGAAGTTATTTATGAACTGGATATTATTAATGACCCTTTGGTCATCTGGGACTCTTACCTTCTCTGTGTGAGTATCTTCAGAGTACAAGAGGGGGAGAGTTAAAAAGTGACCCCATCAATGGCACTATAGAGGGTAATGAGAAATGCTCACCTGGAATAAAAGTATGGTGAAGTATATAAATGGAATGTAGTTTAAACTAATTGACTAGGAGGAAACATGAAAACGTGCACTGGAAATTCACTCTGTTCATCCTATGGTATCATGTTGTATGAGTCATGATTTTTGTTGTTGTTGTTTTATATTTTCTTAATTCTCTGATAGCTGCCAATATGCTAAGCAAGAGAGCTGCAGCTTCAGGAAGATCCAGGTGCAGGTCATCTACTGTATGAATGTAGAGAGTAGCCTTTAAGGACAGGTGATTTATTTAATAGAATCACAGAATCATAGAATAATGTTAGTTGGAAGAGACTCACAGGGATCATCAAGTCCAAAACCTAGCTCCACACTGGACTCCCTGACATTCAAACCCTACATCTGAAAGCACTGTCCAAATGCTTGAAATCCAGCAGCCTTGATGCCATGACTGCTGTCCTGGGGACCCTGTTTTCATACTAAGACACTCCCATGTCTGAGACAGGCTTGAGTATTCTCTGATACACCGCTGAATGACCAGTACAGTCCAGGCAGCCTCCAGTCCTGACATCACCAATCAGTTCACTTGTGCTGGTGAGCGACAGATCCAGTATTGCTTCTCCTGTGGTGGAGCTGGATATTACTTGTCTCAAGCTGGGGCTGTTTGTTACTTGGACCTTCTTGTTGGTGATTGTCCTAATTTGTCAAGAAGTCCCTTCAAGGCCTTTCTACTCCTAAGGAGGTGAACAGTTCCTCCTAATTTATTGTCATTTGTGATCCATGACATTTATAAGAACATGGAGCCATGTGGAATGCCTACTAGTGACTGGTTGCCAACTTTAAGCTCATTTACTGTAACCCTAAGAGTTTGACCCACCAACCAATTGTTCACACATCATTTTATGTATTTATGTATTTGATAAGCCAGTGCCTCTTTTACTGCTTAGATGTCATGTTTGAGATAGAGTGGTATTTCCTCTGATTTCTTTTCTTGCTTAATGAAGTGTAGGTTGTAATAAATCTAAGAAGCACTCCAGTTGTTTCTCTTTTACTATATACCTTGACATAACTTAAAAGTCTGTGAACAGTTGGAATCCACCTGTAATTTTTCTTATTTAAGGTCATTCTAATTCATATGAAAATTCAAGACTTCCCAGATCTCTAGTGCTGCATAATGAGAGTAGTGTCAGAGCAGGAATCTCTAAATGAATAAGGTGTTTTTAATCAATTCTCCTATGTTTACACCTGGATTTCCCTATGTATTATATTATGTATTATAATTGCCTCTGCTTGGAAGTTTATCTGGTTGAAATTTGAGGATAATATCATTTTTTTTCTGAGCATCTCTCATTTGAAAATCCATCTGCCTTCATTCTGGTTAGCTACTGCATATGAGGAAAATTCAGATGCATCACCTGAAGTCCACCATTCATACACAGAACACCTGGTGCTTTTGCAAACCTCTATCTCCTGTTCACACACCAGTCTCCAGAAGGTTGCCACTAAACAATGCACAGCTTCTATGACTTCCTGGTAGCTTTGCCCTCCTGAAGGTTTGCTCAGAAGAATCCCAGGGCAGAAGTGCCCTGGGGAAATGTTTCAGCTAGCAGCTAGACAGACTCTTCCCTCAGGCACTGTTTGACACTGAGCAGGGGCATATGTGACTTGAAAGATTGTTTCTTTCCTACAAAAATATTAGTTAGTCTAATAAATTATTTTAATAACTGCCATACTTGTTCCCTTAACTCACCAAATTGCAGTGACACTACTGCCAGCATCCCATAACATTTTAAAAAAATTTACTTTTGTTTCTGTCATTCTGGTAGTTATTCCTGCTCTCAAGCTCCCTTTCTTCAGCTGTGCCCAAGATTTAGTTTTGGTGTCTTTTCTGTCCTTACTGTTAGGGTTTTTCCTAATGCTTTTTTACAGTCTTATATTTACTTTTAATCTGCTCTTCCCCAGTATGCATTTAATGCAGGAAGTCAAAATCAGGATATGATAGAGCTGAGTATTCTAACATCTACCTAACATATATATATAGAATCATAGAATCATAGAATCACCAAGGTTGGAAAACACCTAAAAGATCATCCAGTCCAACCATTCACCTATTACCAATAGCTCCCACTAAACCATGTCCCTCAACACAACATCCAGTCTTTCCTTGAACACCCCCAGGCTCAGTGACTCCACCACCTCCCTGGGCAGTCCATTCCAGTGCCTGACCACCCTTTCTGAAAAGTAATACTTCCTAATGTCCAGCCTGAATCTCCCCTGCCATAGCTTGAAACCATTCCCTCTGGTCCTATCACTACAACCTCCCTTCAGGAAGTTATAGAGAGCAATATATATATATATATATTTTTTTTTTTTCCACCCTACACTGTGGTAACTGCTAGCATTTTGGGGTGTGCTGCTTCTACATTGTGTTTTCCCAATATGGATCTGACTCTCCTGTGGAAGCTGGACGCTCTTCTGGGCAGTAGTTGTCTAGGAGAGAGGCTCAAGAGGGGCCTCACATATCCAAAGGGGTCTGACATTTTGAAGAGCTCTCAAAAGGCAAATCATTGTTAGTGTTACTGTTACAAAGAAGTATCCAGGCTGAGGCTTAAGGAAAATATTTCTTATGAAAGGGCAGCATGTGTGTTCCTTTGAAAATCCTGGGCAATGCTGTTACATTAAAATGCTGTTTACATGAGGCTAAAAGCCCAAAGAGACAAGGTTTTGCCCTGTTATGCGCATCTGCTTGTCTGATTCACAGTATTGATCAGTAGAAAGACCTTGGATCTGGCAAGGTAACTTAACCCTTCAGGCCTTAGAGCATGAAGCACTGGCAGCCTTAAATGGCTTTTCCTCTGCTTTCCAGAAGATGGGTGCTAGTGGCTTTAGAAAAGCTCAGGAAAATACCGCTGTTAATTCTTGCCCTTGAGTGTTAAATTTTACCAGCCTTGCTTCAGGCTGGGAAAGAAACTTAGATCAAATCCAAAAAACAATATTTTATTTTGTTCCCCTGTAGTAGCTAAGTCTGTAATTCTATGCAACTGGCAATGAAGTCTTTGAGCAGCTCCACTAAAAGCTGGCACTTAATAGCAAACTATATATTTGCTGTCCTTTTTTTTTTTTTTTTTTTTTTTTTTTTTTTAACTTTTCTCAGTATTTATGTTTTTTTTTTTTTTGCTGTGTTCCCAAATGTCTCAGCAGGTTATTATAAATACATCTTTTTAAAATTCACATCTAATGCTTCTAGTTAGCATGTAGCACTTTTACAGAGAGCATGAATTACACAGGATGTGAACCAATAAAGATTTCATTCAAAACCTTAAAATGGGCATTTATTAGAAGCACTAGGGGATAAGACAATAAAATCCAGAATAAAAACAAAATAGTGTTCCACTGAGAATTGCTTATTACTAGCTGGAAGATTTTGCTGACTAACCCATGGGGGTAGTGGCTGACAAATTTTCCCTGAAATCTGTCAGTCCTGCCATTTTCTGCACGGCTGCAGAGTAAATCACAGGCAATAAGCAGGAGCAGCTTGTTCAGTAAATCACTGCAGCACTCCTCAAGCACAGTAGTAAATAGACAGGAGACAAGTTTGAGGCATGTCACCTTACATCCAGTGTTTGGACAACAGTCAATTAGATTTTACAGCATGCAGTTACACTGAAGCTTTACTGCTCTGTGGATGGTGGGATAGCACAGAGCAGGTGCTTATTTATACTGGTAGGCAGTAAAGCAAAATACTGTTATTACAGATTTTTCCTCCCTGTTTCTTTTTGAGCTTGCGTTATGTTTTCATGTCAATTTTGAGATAATGTGCATCAGTGCTGTCAGAAAATGTGCACTCTCCCTGCAAGGCAAATATGCTGATTCTGAGGGTGTGCTCCCTACAAATGCCATGATATTCCCTGTATCTTGTCTGCTTCTGAATCTGTCACTTGTTTGACGTTTTTTTTTATAATTTTGTTTTGGTATCTGTTTATTTCCAGAGACAGTTTTTAATGTATCATCCCAGTGTGGTCTCTGTGAACAGGAAAGTCATTTCAACTCTTGGAATATAGATTTTCTTGTATTTTCAATAATGAAATCTGAGGTTTATGTTTATGTTTGTGTGATGAATGCAAAAGGGATTTCTTTGAAGATCAGATCCCAAGCTTGTGGCATAGGACATGGCTTTGTCCTGGCAGCTTTGTCACTGTTGGTGGCAAGGTTTAAATAACAGCAGTAGGGAAAGTTCTGACTCATTTGGAGCATGAAAACGACCTTCTTCCCTAAAAAATAAAGGGAAAAAGTAACCTTGATTAAGCAGAGAAGCAGGAAGAGAGCAGTGGAGATTTAGTACGACGTTTATACAGGGAAGAAAGAATACCCATGGATGTCCTGTGTCTGTGTTGTAACAAGCTGATAAATGCCTTGAAGGTTTATACAATTGACTGGGGAAATCCTCAAAAGTCTTCCATATATTTTGTTCAGTTCTGCCCCTCTATTTTTTAGTGTGCTTTTCACATGTGAATATAGTCATTCTGCCATTCCTTTTCACTAAATTGATCCCTGCCGGCTGTTGAATAGGAAGGAATCTATTATTTTCAGTAAGCTTTGGAAAATAAGAGAAATTCTCCTTAAAATTTGCTAGGAAAGAAGCATTAAGAGAAATCTGGAGCCGGAATATATTTATACTTCTTATGACTTTTTAAGGTGGGAGAGTCTGCCTCTGTGGGCCATAATTGAAGGTAAGCCTAACTGTGGCATCTGCTTTCTTCAGTTAGTGGATTTGTCACAGCCACTCAAGCTAAGTGGCTCCCTGTTTGCTGTAGAGAATGAGGGAATATGATGGCAAGGTGAGGGCGCTGTGGGTACCTGACCAAGTTCTGTGGGTTAACCTGGCAGCAACTCAGCACCACACACTCATTCACTCACTCCTCCCAAGAGGAGAAAGTTGGAAACAGGACCTATGGGTTGATATGAAACTTTTTACTAAGACAGAAGAGGAAAATGGAAACAAAAATGTGGTGATAACATATATATCTGCAATGCAACAATTACTCACTATCTGCTGGTTGATGCCTCACTACCAACACATCTCAGCCCTAGCCCTTAGGGTGTCAGGACTGACCTTGAACGGTCTTTATTGGGTTGCTAATTGACTGGGAGTCTCAATAGCTGCTATTTTTCTTCCTTGAATGGAATGAGACTGTAGAATTTAACAAGAGCTAAGTTGAAGAGTTCTATAAAAATGGAACGTGATCCTGTACATACTGTGAAGGTATACATAAAAAGATACTTGTATGTTGAAGTGTTTATAAGAAAGAAGCTTTACACACTACAAATTAATTTATCTCCTTGAAATGATAGAAACATCTACTACTAATTAACCAATATAGTAATTATTTATTAGATTAAAAACATTTTTAAAAACTTACTGAAATATATTCACTTTCATGAATGCATTCATAATTTATTGTGAAGGGTTATTAAAAATAATAGGTTACTTTAAAAGTATCCTTATAATGAAAGAATAAACAAAAGTTATCAAAGACATAACAGTTGATGTATTTACAAGCAATGCATTTTTACATACATTTATTCTCCCATAATATGCATATGCAGGAAGTTACCAGCAAGCTTTCTCTTTTATATTCAATGGTGATTAGCAGAAACAGTTCAGGTGCTGCTTGGCTTACAGGACACTAAGAGGTGCCCAGCAATTAATTTTGATATGAAGGGGAGAATAAATAGGTTTTTACCTGTCATTGGTGTAACACATGTTGAGCAGCCTGAGATGTTGGATAAAATCAGTGAGGAGCTATACTTTCAAATGGGACTCAGGCCATGATGTGTGCTCCACCTTTCACTGTGAATGAGTTCCTCTATATCTGACATAGGCTTGGAATCTTTTTTACTTTTCTTCCATTGAAATATTAAGCTCCCTTCTGTCCCGAGGACTCAGAGCTCATTTGTACTGCCTGTGGAGTCCCTATTCTTCTTCACAGAGACGCTTTCTTTCCCTCTCATGCTCAAAGTTTTTCTTGACAAAGAACTCAGTGCCCACTTTGTACTCTCCTTGATACACTGATGTAGTGGGATTTTATGTCTGGAATTTTTAAAGAAGATAAAAAGAATGAATGCAAAGTTGAGTTTGTGTAAATGCATGCTTGTCTGTATGAACCCAGAATGCTTCTCTCTATCAGTTCTTAATTCTGATTTCATTAACAATGATAATGTGATTGTCTTGATTAGAGTCAAATCAGAATTACTACAGTGGAGTCCCTGTAATGGAATTACTATGGACTTACACCATATAATAGACTTCAGGATTTCTATTCAATATCTTCATAGATAAAAACAGAAAGAAATCAATATGAATGTTCAAAGGAGAAACTCCTGAAGAGAAAGACATTCTTGCCTTCTCTTTATGATTCTGTTTTCTATAAACTACAGCAGAAATAATGAAAAAGTATGGGAAATATTTGCATTTAAACGTTTGACTGAAATAATAGAAAACTGTATATTTATCAGCTTGAGCTGTCAGCCTTTGATATGTCTATGGAGTGATGAGATCAAATAGTTCCTGTAATTACAGTTCGTTTTTCTGGTATACTATTAGCTGAATCTTATTACAGCTTGCAGCACTGCAGAAAAATAACAGAAAAACCCATTTTAAACATTCCATTTTCATCTCACTTAAAACAGAATAGGATATTTGAAAACAGAGAAGTATGCTATTATATTATTGTAATTAAGAGCTTTATACAAAAGCAGTCACCGAAGCATCACCGCAGAGACTGGAATAGTGTTGTAGTACACTTTTTTTACCTTCTAAGAAAGAAGATGAGCTGTGTGCAGTATACAGGCTGTATCAGTTCAGTCCTGGTTTTCAGGCTGCAGCAACTCCATCATGCAAATTTTGGGCAAATGTACACTGTTGAAGTGAATTTCCCAGTTCCCCAACTAAGGCACTCAAATATGTTTCCAGGGAGTTTTTGGCTGAGAGTAAGGAACATCCCTTCTGTAGGGGCCATACCAAAAGTTACCACCCTATTTTGTATTAAATGCACTCCAGATCCCAGTGAGAGCACAAGAGGCTGACCTGACTGCTGGTCCCATGGACAGTTTCATACTACTTCTGTACTGATCTGCTCAGTCCAGACAACTGGGTTAAATCTGCTGTAGGGTGACATTCCTAGGCTGTAACCCACTGAAGATGTAGTGTTCTCAGCACCACTTCTGCTTCTGCATACTGCTTTTCCTGTACTGTTCCATATTACTTGCAAATATAGACATAGCTTCTAATTTATAATACTTTGCTGATATATTTCAGTGTCATCTAAATGAAGACCAGAATTAAAGCTTAATTGACTTCTAGCAGGATTCAGATGCTCTTCACGTACTTTTTTATATCCCTTCCCAAATTATGAAGAATTTAAGCCTTTCAACAGTGAAATGGTAGGAGAGGAAATAAATATATGAGGAGTCTTCTGTTGGCCTTAGCATATGGACATCATTAGATGAATCACAGTAGCCTCTTAGTGATATAAAACAAGTTCAGCAATATTCACCAGGAAATAAAAGAAGAATCTGAAAAACCCTTACATCTAAATGATAATTTAGACAAGGCAAAGCAATTATTGTTGAAGATAACAATCCTAGTCTTAGAAGTGCCACAGAAAATTTAATAAGCATCAAGAAGTCTGGATATTTTTCTTGTCTAGGAAAATTTTCAATGATGCAACAACTCACTGATCTTGAGGAATCCAACAAAGTGATCACATTGACTTTACCTAAACCTAGCTCACTTTATCAATAAAAGCCAAGATGAATAAAGGGAACAGAGTTGTACACTGTGTGTATACTTCCAGATTAGATGTGGAGTTGCATAGTACGTTATGCGTTTCGGGTATGTTCAGGGAAGAACAAAAACCAGATGGACAGAAACATGGACTCACTGAGGAAAAAAGAAAAAAATCTCTTTGACCTAAATAAAACCAAGGTTAAAATAAACTTCTTAGTGATTTCCACTCTCAATTGGGAAATGCTCATTTGCCCAGTCTTAAACACCCTAGCATTCAAACAAAGTTCTCTTGACTTCTTTGCCTCACAATTTGGCACTACCATTTGCTAATATGAATGATTCTCAATTTAACTTGCTGAGTTATTCCTTTGAACTTTCCTGTCTGTCTCTATTAGACATAATTGGCAAGTGTACAATAAACAGGATGCAAAAAAAGCTGATACTTGACTTCAGCAGTCCATAATTGGATTAGGTTACATTGTATTCTGAAAAAAAAAAGAGAAAAAAAGGTTATGTAGCAGTCTGTAATTTTCCAGGAATTTCTGTGTGGGCTGTAGTACTTATTCACTGTATATAAGGAACATAAAAGCCTACCATCTTATCTGACTGGCCTGTAGCTGTTTTTCTTTTCCCCTTTTTTTTTTTCCCTTTTTTTTTTTTTTTTTTTTTTTCCTCTTTACTCCTGTCATTCCTCATTCTTCTATTTTCTCACTTTCTTTCTTTCTTTCTTTTTTTCTCTTTTCCTTTGTTTCTTTTCTTCACCTTTTGCTTCCCTCATTTAAAAAAAAAATCTTTTCCTTTTCTTTCATCTTAAAGCCTTATAATAATGTCAGTCTGATGAGAAAAAGAAATAATTTTATGGTTAATTTTTTAATTTTAATTTTTTTGGTTAACATCAAAAGTAAAACATTTTGACATTTTCATGCTGTAGTAATATATTCAAGTATAAACTCTTATATAAGCAAAATATGAAAAAGCTAGACTGTGTCAATTATTAAAAATCTAACATTTACTACTGAAACTGAAGGAAATCTGAAAAAGTCAGAATTTTAAGTCAGTCTGTTTCTCATTTTGATCTTGTTGCATGAGTTGGCATTAAATATGTAGAGAAAAAGGGGAGGAGAAATAGATTTAACATTTGTCCTTAACACCATCAAACTGTGGATTTCCATTATTTCCAGAAACCCTGCTAAATTTTTACAAAAGCATAGAACTTATTTTTCTGTCCTTAAATCAACACCCTTTTATAATTTACTTTTCCTTCTAGAATAACATTTTTCCACTTTAGATTTTCTGATCCATTTCCACAAGAAAAACACACCATGGGACTGTGATCACCCCTTTTTTTTGGTTGCTTCAGCCTTCTTTTCCCTTGACAAAGGTTGCCTTGAGCTAGTACAGCACTAAAGCAATGACTTCTCAAATTAGTCCCTCATATTGACCGTACAGCACCTCTCTTTGACTCCCTCTATATGCGTTCCCTTCTTGTCTTCACATGTGAGCTGCTTGTCTCCACTTCCACTGATTTTTTATGGCCTGTTTCCACTACCATCTCTTACTGTGAGAGAGTCAACTACCACATAGGTAGAAGCCAAGCAGCTGGTTCCAATTAACCACCTATCTTTTTGAGAGATGTCAGGAGCAGGGGGAGATCTAAGAACTATATAATCAGACCCAGTTCACTCTGAGAAGGCCTCCTACAGTGAAGAGGGGTAGATGATGAAGGTGTATCAAGGGGAAAACAGCTCTGGGAAAGGAGGCAGTACAAAAGGTAACATTTAAAAAAAAAAAAAAAAAAAAAAAAAAAAAAAAAAAAAAACACTGGAACTGAAAGTAATTGGGAACCCAACAATCCTGTGACTGAATGCAACACAATACTATGAAGAAAGCATCTGAACTTTTTGGCTTTTTGGTATAGCTCTTTTCCCATCATCTAGATAGTCTTGATTTGTCATTAGCACTGGGTACAGCAGTACTGGGGAGATCACTGCAGGTGTCTGCCTGGAGTTCTGTTGCACGTGTCTGTATCAATCGTAACTACAAGATTTATAAAGTGAATTGGTGCCTCAATGAGACTTTGGCCAGAGATCACAAAGTCTGAGCACCTTGTCTAAGTGTACTTCCAGAGGAAATTAGGCAGGATGAATTGAGTTTTTCATTGTCTATTCTTAGGAGTACCTGCTTGTAAGCATCTGAAAACTTCCCGTTCTCTTGACTTGATGACCTCTGTAAAGAAATTACAAGTGTGCTTACAGGCAATCCTTGACTGGGCTGTTCATCCTTATGAAGACCACAAAACCTTAGTTCAGTCTTTGTTAGCAAGAGTCTCTTTTAGTAGAATACAATAGTCATTTGGGATTTATGGCTTTACATTCTACCCTTTCACTCTGTGCAAGGATTCTCAAGGATGTCTGTAATCAAAGATCTATCTCTGTAAGTCCTTGTAATAAATCTTTCATCCTGCTTGGTAAATGTTTCATTCTCTTGCACATTGGTCAGTACTTAATTACCTTTTGTTGTTCAAGGACACGAATAAAGTCAAAATCAGAAATCAAGAGTCACTTCTTCCATTGTGAAAATATTTTCACACCATACTGGCCAAAGTTCTTTAACATTTTCTAACATTTCTTATATCTTTTCAGTAGAGTGTAACATCAGCTGTTTTTCTTTTGGACAAGGAGAAGGAGGAATATTTTCATAAATATGCACATATTTAAAAAACTCAATTTATGTGCTAGAATAGAAAAGTTTAGCAAGTGAATCTATACTGCTTACAACGTGTGATTTTTCACATTTCTTATTTTCTTTGCATTTAACTTGGTATTTGACATATTCTTCAGCTAGCCACTTTGAAGTTTTCAGACACTGCCAGGCATCTAGGTCCCTCATTCTCCCTGCTGTAGACCTGAACTTGAAATACACTCTCGTTATGTTCCTTCTTAGTAGCTGGAGAGGCATCTTTTTCGTAGATAAGATGAAGTTTAGGACCAATAGCCTGCAATTCTTTTTTTTCTTCCTTCCTTCCTTGGCCTTGGAAGTGCCTGAAAATCCAGGTGAGCGATTTTCCTCAGATCCCCGGTTGTGACTTTAACCTTATACAGATGTTCTGAAGTCTCTGGTCAACTGTGAATACTGTAAAACATGTGGATTTTTGTGTGAATATCCAGCGGCCCAGGCTCCTTTGATTATCTTTCAGAGTCTGTTTCTAGAGCTCCTGCCCACTGATATACAAAATGTGTGGCTGAATCAAACTGACTTTGATATATGTTATTTTTCATGACCAAATGAAGCAGGGAAGTTCATATTAACTAAAGTTTTCCAAACTAATTTTATTCAACCAGTATTTGATTTTTTTATTTTTTTTTTTCATAGAAATGCTCTCTTTTTCTTACTGAAAGATTTCATCCTTCCATCGCATTTACAAAATGTCACGTGCACTTTATGTAGTAGCTAACAATAACCAGTACTGGAAAAGCCAAGTCTCATTATTTTAAAACATGGCTTTAATTTCTGGAACTTTGTTATTATGAAAAGAAATACAATGAGTAAAAGGTATAAGACTGCTAATTTATCACTATCCCTAATACTCTATCAAGAATGTCTCTTTAACCTTAATTGTTTTTCACTGAGGCATTCAATTTCCTGTTCTCTGTTCTTGCAGCGCTTCTGTCTTTACTTGAAAACTGACTTCTTTTTAACATTGAAACTGCCAGAGATGCATTTGTAAAACAGGTCATTATAAAGTTTTCATGTGTAGATTAAAAGTCAATATTTCGTTGGAGAGCAGTGTGCTCTGGTTTTAATTTTTCCAAACAGAATTTTTTAGTAACTTAATCAAGCATTGACAAACTGCTTTATTTATTATTTATATAACAGCTTTAATGAGTGAACCATAGATCATACTTATTCATGGTGTCAAAAATGACAAGAACTGAAAAACTCATATCTGGTGAAGTATTTGACCTTTTGTAATTAAAGAAGGAAGCATAACACAGGTGTCTTCCTGTAGTTAACAATAATACTTCTGAGAACGTGTCTACATTGCAACTTACAATGTGTTTCTGCTCAAAAACAGCTCAAGTAAAGTGAAAACAAAACTTCACAGTACAGTTCTTATTCAAAGTATAGTTTGGTGTTTGTAGTCACTAACATAATAAAGATAGGCCATATTTTGTTTGATACTGTTACGATATAATTGGCCTCTGCAGGGTCTAGCTAACAGGAGAGAGAAAAATGTAATGCATGGCTCAACACATTGCCTGTCAGGTCAGGGTAATGATGATTATGTTTGTGAAGATCAAAGTGAAAACCATCAGGAAATGAAAGAGTAGAAATGTCGCTGAACACTTCAAAAACAGCAACTATCTGTAATTATCAGGGTCATTTTCCTTTCGTCCTTAGTTCAGTTTGCTTACCTATATGTGTAGCCATCAGGAAGTTGTAGGCTTTGTAACTCATACTCAATGTCTTAGTTATTAAAACAAGAACCCTGCTTTTGGTAAAGAAAGTGACTATTCTACATCCTGGATTTTGAAATTAAAGCATGTATTTTGGATATCTGAACTGTATTTTAACTTACAATTATTTAGAGACGTGAACACCTCTTATTTCATCCATTCTATTTGAATGTGTAATGTTTCATTCTTGAGCTGGGAAGGAGCCACACACCCCAGAGCTGGCCATCTGTTGAAACTTTAAGTAGCTTGTTCTGAAAGTAATGCTGCCTATTTATTTCCATGGAAAATTCAGCAGACACAAAGAGCACAATTACACTATTTCAGACAGCAAATTCTCAGCTACAAAACATTATTTTTCAGCATTAGTTATACACTTTCACCAGCAATCAATAAGAGCCTGCATGCTGCACTTGTAAAAATCTATGCCAGTGGAGCTGACCCACTGTTTCACAACTGAGGACTGAGAGTTCAACTTCTCACCAACCTATTCCTCTGATTTTATGATGCCAACATCATAGAATAGGAGGCATTACTTTTGGAGCAGATCTCATATATCAGTATTATTAGGAGGACAGTTGAATTTCAATTAGTTTATCCACCCTCTGTGGGATTTTGTACATCTCTCTATTGCTACCCATCAGACATCTCATCTCCAACTCTGCCTGTTAAGTTTTTCCAGGTAATGCAGCTGCTCCATGCCCTCAGATACATTAGATGTACTTTTCTTTGCCCTTTCTAGTTTCAGCTTGTCCTCCCAGAGATGTAGAGACTCCAACTACCCACAGTACAGTTAACTTCTGATTTAATCCTCAGTTTATAACAATGGATTTAATCTTCCTTATAGACACCTGATGTTTTAAAACATGTATTTTCTTGAGTGTGACTGGTATAATATGCTATATTAATTATTAAGTCACTTAAGTCTGGTCTTTAAGAACATTCATTAAAAAAAACAAAAGTTGCATTATTCAGCAAGGTATCCCAGAAGACAGACTCAGTGAAGCTCAGGATTGCTGCTACTAGCCCTTGCCTAGGAGCCTGAGTCCTGGGCTGCAAATCTGTTGCAGATGTCTATGAACCTCTGTAGTGTCTCACAAGAGGTCAGTGCCTCCAATGGGACAAGCAGCACACTGAATCTTCACCAGCTGCAAGTACAAGTGAAGAGAAATACAGTCCCTTCTGAATTTAAGCCAATATGTTGAAGCAAGAAGTAGAGTTTGGATTTTATTCCCCATATTTCTTTATTCTCTCAGGCTCCCTTAGCCTTAAAAATCCTGCTAATAGATGAGACAATGATTTTTCTCTGCTTTTCAACACGCAACTCTGTAGTGCAAAGAAAAGAATCAAAGAAAGGGAGAGAGGCTGCCTTGGTGTTTCAGGATTTGTGTTATAGTCTTACTGCTAGATCACAGGATAAGCCAGAAGAGGTTGACAAGACTGAATATAGGCCAGTCAGCCTCACCTCTGTCCCTGGAAAGGTGATGGAACAGCTTGTGCTGGATGTCATCTCCAGACAACTAGAAGAGAAGGAGGTTATCAGGAGTAGTCAGCACGGGTTCACCAGGGGGAGGTCGTGCTTGACCAACCTGGTAGCCTTCTATGATGTTGTCTTTGGCTGGGTGGATGGCGGGAGAGCAGTGGATGTAGTCTACCTTGATTTCAGCAAGGCATTTGATACTGTCCCCCACGACATCCTTATAACAAAGCTGAGGAAGTGTGGGATAGATGAGTGGACAGTGAGGTGGGTTGAGAACTGGCTGACTGGCAGAGCGCAGAGGGTCGTTGGCGGTGCAGAGTCCAGTTGGAGGCCTGTAACTAGCGGTGTTCCTCAGGGGTCTGTGCTGGGTCCGGTCTTGTTCAACATCTTCATCAATGACCTTGATGAGAGGATAGTGGCCACCCTCAGCAAGTTTGCTGATGATACGAAGTTGGGAGGATTGGCTGACACACCTGAAGGCTGTGCTGCCATTCAGCGAGACCTGGACAGGCTGGAGAGCTGGGCAGAAAAAAACCGGATGAAGTTTAACAAAAGCAAGTGTAGAGTCTTGCATCTGGGGAGGAATAATTGCATGCATCGGTACAGGTTGGGGGATGACCTGCTGGAGAGGAGCTCTGCGGAAAGGGACCTGGGTGTCCTGGAGGATGACAGGTTGGCCATGAGCCAGCAGTGTGCCCTTGTGGCCAAGAGGGCCAATGGCATCCTGGGGTGCATTAAAAAGAGCGTGGCCAGCAGGTCGAGGGAGGTGATCCTCCCCCTCTACTCTGCCCTGGTAAGGCCTTATCTGGAGTACTGCGTCCAGTTCTGGGCTCCCCAGTACAAAAAGACAGGGATCTCTTGGAAAGAGTCCAGCAGCGGGCCACAAAGATGGTGAAGGGCCTGGAGCATCTCTCCTATGAGGAAAGGCTGAGTGAACTGGGTCTGTTCAGCCTTGAGAAAAAAAGACTGAGAGGGGACCTGATCCAGGTCTATAAATATCTAAGGTGTAGGGGGCAGAATGGCGAGGCCAGACTCTTTTCAGTGGTGAGTGGAGACAGGACAAGGGGAAACGGCTGGAAACTGCAGCATAGGAAGTTCCACACAAATGTGCAAAGGAACTTCTTTATGGTGAGGGTGACGGAGCACTGGAACAGGCTGCCCAGGGAGGTTGTGGAGTCTCCTTCTCTGGAGCTGTTCAAGACCTGCCTGGATGCCTACCTGTGCGACCTGGTGTAGGGAACCTGCTTTGGCAGGGGGGTTGGACTCGATGATCTCTGGAGGTCCCTTCCAACCCCTACAATTCTGTGATTCTGTGAATATTGAGCCCATCCCCGTTGCTTTGCTTCTGTATGAACAGTGTTAGACACTCAGTAGTATGAAAGAAAAGAGTTTATTTCTCTTGTTTGCTTGGTAATAAAGAAAGTAGCATGCTACTTCTGGAGCAGCAGATGCTTTAATCTTTTACAAACTCTCCCAGAGCACTTTCCTACTTCCCACCACCTCTCTCTTAAACTACTTGAAAGCCATGTCATGAGCAGTATAGAAAATGGAGAATAGATTAGATTAAATGTTTCCATCCAGAGAGAGCATAGCTGTGATTTAGTGGACTCAAAGAAAATTGTTAAATGCACATAAAGATAAAAGTTCTCCCCGAACACAATGCTGTTAATGACATGATGTTCAATTATATGCTCATGGACAGACTAACTAGCGCCAGTGGTGAAGGTAGGTATTTATTTGCTGGCAAGCATGAAGTACCTGCTTGTAGAAGACAGATATTGGTTACCAAAGGAGAGCAGTTCTTTTTGACATGTGTATAATTGCTGTTATTGATTTCAAAGCACTGGTATATTAAGTAGCTGGCATTTTATAAAGAACTTATGTGTGACATATGAGTGTGTGTTTATACTGCCTGCATGGCTTCAAAAAATGATACTTAAGTGTTAGACTCATAGTGTAGCCCTAAAAATACAGATTATTATTATTATTATTATTATTATTATTGTTATGTTATTTAATTTACAAAGCAACACAAAATACACCGGAGAGATTTTCTTGACCTGGAGAATATTTAATGTTTTAACAGGTAACTCGTCATATATTATATGACAGAGAATTTGTAGTAGAATATGTTATTCCCCAGAAACAAATTAGTCAGAGAACAGATTGATTTTCACAGTTTCATATTAAAAAAAAAAAAGCAGATATTAGTAAGAGAGATAGAACAGTCAAAATTTGAAGAAAATATTTAAGTATAATAGAATAAACTAGAAAAACATAAAAATGCTCTTACCTGTTTACTAAGCTAAACTGACTCACTAGTGGATAGAATTAGATAGAAATAGAACTTTCATAACTTGTTTTCCACTTACTCTTTTTAAAATAGAATTACTTTAAGAATTAATACAAGAATTTGGAGAAAACCATTCATGTATGGGAGCAAGCATAGAGGGATTATGTAGACTAAAACATTCTATAATTAATAAACCAAATTGGAATTGAGTTAAACAATGGTAATGACACTTGTGTTGGTGTCATTCCCATTAACAGCCAGGTTCTCACTGAAGCTTAGTTCACGATTAACATATTATGAGCAGATAGAAGAATGCTGTGATGACATTTCTTGATTTTCCAATACAAGTACAGACTTGGTTCAGTTTTGTTTCTTTTGTAGGAACTGGTAGATACACAAGGAGATATTTTGAAATCCTTCCAGATCACTTGCAAGCTTCAAGTCCACTGACATTTAATGTCTGTGCAAGTGCTCCAGATGGATGCACGAAATGGTGTAAGCAACTACCCTGGCTCCAAGGTTGTCTGGTGTCAAGGACCTATTGGAATGTGACCTGGCTCTTCTCCAAGCAAAAGCAGGGAGTGGGAGAAGGGAGAAATGTAGAGTGGGATAACAGTTTGTTACCAGGTCTCAGTGTGAGGTATTAATAAGACAGAGATATAACGCAGATTCAGAAACAGTTTATTATCTATTCATAGTGTCCTTATTTATGTTTCTGTAATGGTATGCTACTAGTGCTAAAATGCTCTGTTTTCCAATATTAAACTTCAGCTTGAAGTGAGAAGTGCATTTCTGATTTCCATCCAGGATTATTAGAGCAAGAGAAAACGTGTTACAAGTGTAGAGATTTTGTTGTTGTTGTTTACTCTCAGTTATTAACTCAGAACTATGCCCTTCTATGAAGAATTGGTACCGGCAATAAACAGAGAGCTATTTGCTCTCTGCACCTTGTGCACAGGGGGAAAGAGAGAAATATACAGAAAAGCATTTTCAACAGACCAAGGGATAGGAGGTCTGATTGCTTATTATCTGCATAAAGATTTTCACAGGAAATTCTTAGTGTTTCACTTGACTTTTGTGTGTCGGGCATGCACAAACATGATACAAATCTGCTGAGAATGGAATGTATGATGTTTTTGTAACAAGTAATGGGAAGATATCACTTGAAAAAGCATTCCATTGGAGTTTCATGCTGTGATTTCTCTGATGGCAAACCTAGATTAAGAAGGTCCTTGTCCTTTCTGTTTGCAGCTGCTCTCCTCTTCCCTCCCCCTCCCCCCCATAAATCACTGTCTCCTTTGTTGTGTCAATGCAACTGTATATATGGCTTTTCTCTGAAATGTATGAGATGTATTATCTACAGCTCATACCCTCCCAATTTTTAATTGAGTGCTTTTTTAACTGATTCAGTTTATAGCACAATCCCACAGAGAAGTGAGTCTCATGGTGAAGGATTATATTGCTTGTTACCACTGCTCAACCTAGCTAAATCTGAGGTTAGGCAATGACCTTGCTGCTTTGTCTCTGCTTTTGCACTTGTCAAGTTCAAAAAAGTGATTCTGGGAGCAAAACCAGCTAAGAAAAACACTTCAAACAGCCAACTCAGAGCACATCCTTCTCTTGGTTTGGTATCCTTGGCTGGCTAACAGTAGGGTCAAATGTCAGACTAGGTGCAAGGGAAGCCAGCACATGGGCTGGCAGGAAAGAAAAATCACACTGGGCAGCGTGTTTGATCATCTTAGTCATAACGGGAAGTGCATCCCACAGGGAGCAGAAACGGGTGGGAGACAGTAAGGAGAACTACCTTATTTTCCCATATAAATGGGTATATCCGCGGGAGGATAAGTGAAGCTTATTGGTGGAAAAACATTGAATAATGCATTTTGTATAAACCCCAAATAGAGTATTGATTTGGAGATTAGTTCATCTGTTTATGTTGGGTTAAGGTGATCTCTACTCAGCAGCTAGATCTTTCTTTATGTTCTTATTTGAAGGTGGGCTTTTTTTTTTCCCCTTTCATCATGTCAGAATCTATACTAATAGCAGTCAGTACCATATTGCTCTCTAAGAGTCTGATTTTGCTATCATAATTTACACAAATAATATTAACTTGTTTAACAAGTCCCAATGGGAATATTTTCTTAGAAACTATTTGGGTAGATAAGTAGCACATTCAGAAGTTCTAAACTTAATGTAAAACAGCTCGTTTTTGTTCACTTTTCTTCATGTAGGTTCATAGTGCACAGTCTCCTGCTATTGAATCAAGTTGATTTTAGTTTTCTGAAAAAGATCAATGTTAAATATTTTGTGTTAAAACTATCTTGTCATTCAAGTAGTTTTTACTGTCACCAGTTTTCTTTTTTCTTCCTTTAACTGGGGGGAAAAATATAAAAATGCAGTCTTTAATGTTTGCATAATTTACTTTCTTAACTGACCATATAGTGTGGAGCTGATATCTACCCTAAGCAGATGGAAGAGAGAAAGGCAGGTGTAATTACTTAGATGTTCATAAACTATGGTGGTTTTAAAGAAGTAGGGACAGTTGGAACCTGAGTGTTTCTACCCTGAAAGTCTTATGCTATCTGAGACTACAACTACAGAGCCAATTGACTTCTTGTCTTGTTATTCCTGTTGGGAATGATTATCTTTAATGCCTTAACATGAAGATATTTAGTGCAGTTTTACTGTTTTGGAATGTCGTTAGCAAACAGAGCCTTGTTTTAAAGGTTGTTTGAATTAGAGTGTCATTGCCAGTGAGGTATAGGATCTGCTCTGTTATTGTTCCCGTATTTCCACTAATTAAATGTGTTCTTATTTTGACATCTTGCATGTCTAATCAGCTGAGCTTTATCTCCTAGGCCTTGACAGAAATCCTAAACAACCAACATTAATAATATATGCACATACAAACAATACATGCATCAGTTTCCTTTGTATTTATTAGAGAGTGGGTGTATGGAGTAGACAATCCTTCATGCTCCTATTCATCTCTTCTCATACCAACATTCATAAACAAAGCTCTTTTGCTCAGTGTGGTTAACTCTCTAATTCTGTCTAAACAATGCCTTGTACGAATTTTGTACAGTATCTTTGCTAAAAATATGTATATTTTCATAACTAAGAGTAGAGCTAAGGTAAAACTGTTTGAAAAACAGGTCAGAAATCCTTTTCATGTTTCTCACATAGCCAGACCTGTGTCATTTCCAGAGTACCATAGATTCATTAATTGTCTGCTAATCACCCATCTCTTCCCTCATGATGGTGTTTAAATACAGAGAGTTTATAACAGACCTACTCTTTCAGCGTAGAAGCAAATGTATGAGGTGATCTATCTTTCGTTCATTTTTAAAACAGAGATGGGATCCAAATTGGACTCCTTGCTTTTTGCACACAATGGGACCTGCTTTATTACATGGTGCTATGTATTATATTGTCTAGTATTTTATTTTGTTGTACTTCAGAGCCCCATTTTGTTTTGGAGAATAATGCTGTAGAGGAAGATTGGCTTTTACGTAAGTAGAAGTATTTCAATAAAAGTAAAAAATTAACCTTAACTAAATAATTCAAAGTTTCTTGTTTGGTAAGTAGATTCTTTACGCTTTCTAGCTCTCCAGTTTTTCTGAGCACCTTTTTTTTTTTCTTCTTCTTCTTTCTTTATATTTGCAAGTCAAATGAGGATTTCAGTTTAAACCTCACTCTACTAAAAGGGATACTTTTATTTATTTTTATGGCACATAAGAACAGTTTGTCAATCTCTTAAGAATCCTTTAAGAAATAGCTAATCTGGGTAAACTGACATGTAATCAATTTCTTTATTTACATTCTGACACAAACTGTAATGCTTTAATTCACTTTACAGAGGAAAACTTGATATATACCCAGAAGTAAAACAATACAGAAAATGTGAAATATCATCAAAGAGATAACAAATTTATTTATTCTGAGAAATAGTTAATGTCTCAAAAGATTTCAGCTATTGTGAAACTGCGTGAGAACAGAGAAGAGGAACGTGTTACAATAGACTAAATAGACTAAACTGAGAGGTCTTGCTACAGACTACTTAGTTGAAGTAGGTTGCAAACAATTTTTTTCAGAGTGAAGAGTCAATATGATTGCACTAGATTTGAAAACCAAAATACCTCATAATTAATTTTTGTGATTACTTTGAGAATATTTCAAATATACTGAACATGGAATAGCCTTATATTTTGTTAGATTTTTCTTAGCAAAGAAAAAAAAGTGAAGATCAGACATCAGGGGGATATGTGTCGGAGCTGCTGTCGTATCTCCATATTTCTTCAGGAAGAATTACTGCATTGTTTTTGTTGAAGAAGCAACTTTAGAGGTGGACCAATGCAGTGTTTCTATTAGCTTTTGGTGGAGACAGTCTTTGCAGGGTTTTGGTACTGATATTCCTGAACAGCTATAGAAAACAACCACTCCGTGGTTCCCCTTTTGTGGGGAATTTGTTTCCACAAAACCCATTCAGTACTTGAAAATCAATACTAAAATGTAGAGTTAAGACAGAACAAATCACCATGGCATGCAGTGCACCTGAATAGATACACTATAATAGATGCTCAGAGCCAGAAGCTTTTTTATTAATGTGTTAAAAAGCACATTAAGTTATATCCATATATTTTTTACTGTGCTTCGCTTTGTTCTTCTTCAGAGCTGTTTGGTAGATTCTTTCTGCCTTGAGTACTACTTGGTAAATGCCTCACATTAGAAAAGCCTTCTTAAAAAAAAAGAAAAGAAATGAAAAAAAAAAAAAAAAAAAAACCCAACAAAAACAAATAGTTTAGATGAACAAATTGTCATGTTTCCCTAAAAAAAAAGTAATTACTCAGAGGAAATGGTGGTCAACATATGAAATACAGCTAGTTATATTTCCTCTCTATGAGGCAATATGGAACAACAGGTATGTTCCATGAATTATGGATATGCATTCAATAGTGGATAAGCATATGTGTAATGTCTGTTTATTCTCCGAGATGGCCTGACTGAAATCCTCTGAGTGCATTGCACTTTCCATCTGTTGCGCCGAATGCCTGAAGACACAGTAATGCTCTGCTGCTTCTGCCTGCATGAGAAGTCACTAGGGAGCTTCTGCAGTTTCTTTGCTGTGTTAGCAACCTACAAATGGAGCTTAAGTTGAACCATTTCATACCATCACAAACAGGAGAGATTTTACTTGGTCAGATAGTAATCACGTGCTCTTCCTAGGATTCAGAAGGCAACCACTCCATTGTTCCCCTTTTGTGGGGAGCTTTGGCAAATGGCCATAATATCCTAATGGATTATAAGGATTTTGATAGCCCTAACAATACTTGCACTTTTACCATTCAGAAAACAAGTGTCCATTTGAAATTCATCATGCTGAATATTGTCAAGCAATAGCAATCCTCAGCTGCTTGGGATGTTCTTATATTTTCAAAATCTACAGATGGTTGACTTTAGAAATGATTTCTGAATTGGTTCACATCCTTTGGGCAACGATGTCATTTCACTGAAGTTTAAAACTTCCTTACTGTGCAGTGCCAACTAAAATACTAGCAGGCTGCCAAGCTTTTGTCTGGCCTTTGCATGTGAGAAGGATTACTGCTGCTAGATCTGTAAAAGCTGTACATTAAAATGTGAATTCCATCAACTTACTATATTGCTTAATAATTTATTAGTGATTTTTTTTCTAATTGATCCCATGAAAAAGCAAAATCTCTGAGGTAATCCCTGTAATCATTGCTGGAGAGTTATTGTTGCTCCTCACATCTTGTTGCAGAATGAGAATTTTTTGAATATCTTTTAGCTGCTTTCCAGAATGAACCTGTGTGATTTCTAAGGCTGAACTGCATCTTTCATATGGAGTTATCTGGGAAATTTCAAAGACTTTGGGTAGTCAATCACTTAGCCTTTTGGGACTGTTGAATTGAAAGACTGTCAGGACCACACATGCTGTTTCCTTATGTTTTTGGTTGCTTGGCTATTACAGAGAGTTTACCCTTGGGCCAGTAGGAAAGATTTTCCCAGACAACATTCTGTCACTAACAACAAAGCCCACAGTATCCCCAGGAGCATTAGAAATAATTGATGAGGAAGTTTAACTTTCATCACCTGTTCAGTGTGTGAACTGACTCTACTTCAGTTTTGCAGTTTCATGTTAAGACTGGCTACTCTTTGGACATAAGATGCAGAATGATGGGGAAAAAAAGCAATATTTTAGTGTATGTGTAAATATAAATAAAAAAATATCTGCCATTTGCGAAACATCATGCAACTTACAAAAAAGACCTTAAGCACTGTATTTGATCTGCAGCTGAGAATGAGATTTTTGTGTGTGTGTGTGTGTGTGGATGTCAAAATTGGCAGCTATCACTTTCATTTCACAGACCATTCTGTTATCTGAAGGGTCGGGCCTCAAAAGTGCTAGGGGAAACTTGTTTTTATGAATTATGATCTACAGTTTGTAATTCCTTTAATGGTCTGTCAAGGTGCCTATAGGTGGTATCTTTTTGCTGATGATTAAACAAACAAAAGCATTCAACTGGTCACCATTTTCTCCCTTCAGATAAAAGAGACAATTGAGAATATAAATATTGACATTATTAAGAGTGAGAAAACCTATGGCAGAAACCTCTTGATTTGCTGTTGGTGCCTATCAGCAATTTAAAACTGGCATTAAATTCTGTCAGATGTAATGACTTCATTACTGAAACTATTTGGAGAAAAAGAACTCAAGAACTTTGTGAATGTTTAGTGAACACAAAATTAAGCCCACTTTCATGAAATGTGGAAGTTAAATTTGTTCCTGGTAACACCTTGCTTTTCCTGTGTTTTGACTAATGATCTGATTGTATAAAAATTGAAAATCTGAAGCAATGTAACTTCCGGAGAAATTATTGTATTATTAAAAGAAAACGTGCATCAGCTATTATTTGTAAGAAATAGGGGTTATAGAATCATAGAGTGGCTTGGGTTGGGGAGGACCTCAGAGATCATCAAACTCCAACCCCCTGCTGCGTGCAGGGCCACCAACCTCCTACCTAATACTAGACCAGGCTGCCCAGGGCCTCATCCAATCTGACAGAATCATACAATGGGTTCAATGAACATATGCTTCAGTGAGCCTCTCTGAGGGAGATACTCAATTTCTTTTGTCTTTGTCACTATGAAAAATGGTAGGGGAAAAAAAAATCACTGAAATGTAGTTAGGGAGCTACAATCTAATCTCATATGAAAGCTTAGGTAGAGGTAAAATAACTGTACTGATAATAAAGGTGCATTTTTCAAAGCTAGGGAGTGAAAACTATTTGAAACTAATGTAGGACTCAGCTGGTTCAGAGCATGTTCTCACTGACTAAACAGCAGGGATCCAAGCTTGTAGTTTTGCATATTATTCTACTGCTACATTCAACAAGTTTCGTTAATTTGAATAAAAAATATAGTTAGCTCTCTAGGAGTTTCAAAAGATACTTGATGAGAAGGTAGTATAATATGTTTCTCCTTTATAAGCATTTTTTTAATATTATATATAGAAGTTTGCTTGTGAATTATTAGGTAGATAAATTAGTAAGGACTATTCATAATTTTGGTTCCTTCTTAAGGAATTTAAAAGTCCCTGGAAATACAAAAGCCATGACAGATTGCCTGGAAGTTTGCACTAAACACTGGTTTGAAAAGCTTGTAACAATCTCCATCTGTTCAGTGCACACTTGAAAAGGCTCACAAAGTCTATTCAGTAATAAAAAGATACCTGTGAGGGCAGATATTTTCTTGGGAGGATTGTTTAATTTCACTTGTGCTGTTTGGGAAATTTCCTAAATACTCATGAAAAGATTTTTTGTTTGTTTGTTTTCACTGAAGACAGCTGATCAAGTAGTTTTCTTTCCATTGTCTTTTTTTATATTCACATCTATCATAACGTAATTCCTTTCATAACTTCAGCAACAAGTGAGTGAGGAGTCCGTAACTTTTTTTTTAAAGTAGATTCTCACAGGTGTGATTCATATAAGCTGAGATCCTGGAAGTACATGCATACTGGACTTCCATCACAGCACTGCGTCCAAGGCAGCGCTTGTAAATTTCCTAATGCTAAGATTAGGACCTAAACTGAAGTATTAGTTAACACAAATAAGTTTTCTCAAATGGTTGACTTGACTGTACCTTGAATGTATGAAAATTCATATGGACCTACATAACTGTTATTAACCAGGATAACATCTTTAGAGGGATAGATATTACAAAACTTGTTTTGTGACATACCTGTTTCTTTCATTGAGAATAGTATTCTTATTCATAACTTATGTTTTCCTTCACAATTAATTTCATAAGATATTCTGTGGAAGATACTCAGCAATAGATTCTCGTTAATTAAATTCCTTAGTAATAATGGAAAATCAAGATTTGTTGCATAATGACAGAAATGTTATAATAGAAATTTCCTCTGTGTTAACAGTTTCATATTTTGTCATGTTACAACATTCTGACAGCATGAGGGGAAAAAAGATTCCTTTTTTTCCTATTTCAGTACACAAACTGTCTTGTAAAAATCCTTGGCTTTCAGCATTTGTAAATGGTAAACTGCTGGTGTAGTATCAGCAGTATTGGTAGGACAGTAACAATACTCTATCACTTTATTAAAGACAAAAATCTTGCAGTTCCTAAATAAGGAAAGTTCTATTTCTCCATGAATAGCTATTTAGCCAGCTAAAAGCTGGAGATGAATATGTATGGAAATTCAGAGACTAGGCAAAGACCATACTGAATAAGTGCTGATGGACTTGTTCATTTTATTGTGTGCTACAGGACATATCTATTTCCTCAGAAAACCCTGCTTTGAAGTTTTGGGTAGCTCAGAAATTGTGCATACTTGAAGACTGCATTCAGCTGTCCTCCTATGATAGGCTGCATAAATATCTAATTTTCCTACTCAGTCACATAAATAGATGGTTTCTTGTGTCACTTAAGGTATCTGGAAGTTGTGTGTCTGAATATGAAGAAATTACACTGAGCTCTCACTGTTGTGACTAGAGAGAGAGATCAAATGAATCATATTGATGAGGGATCTTAGATGACTATTTCAGGATGATGTGGATACTGTTTGTTACCAAATGAGGTATCTGTTGATTCAGCATCTCTAGAAAGAGCCTCAACTGGCTGGATTGGTTTTA
Source organism: Tetrao urogallus (assembly GCF_951394365.1). NCBI lineage: Eukaryota > Metazoa > Chordata > Aves > Galliformes > Phasianidae > Tetrao > Tetrao urogallus. Next base: position 53,433,234 of record NC_136813.1, read on the forward strand.
GATTTCTAATGGGTCCCAACCAATCTAGTGAATTTATTCAGTGTGGACACAGTAGCAGTAATATAGTTTTAGGAAAATAGATTTGTAAATTTTTAGCTATTCAGCATTTAAATGTGGGAATATTACCCTGTCTCTTTTTAAAAATTCTTCAGCTTTGAAGAGTTTGATCATTAAAGCAAGTATCATCTTGGAGAGTTATTGAAATGCTGGGAGAGAATACTGCTTGAGTGATGTATAATCCAAGCTGGCCACGAGATCTTCTTCAAAACCTTTTGTTTTTCTTGCCACATTTTCTTTCAGCCTTCATACTCAGTTGGGTGATGTTTCACCAGTGTGGCTTTGTAGCAGCTGTGTGACAGAAACAGTAAGATTTCCTTCTCTGTAGTGTGATTTGGGTGGTTGTCTCAAAAAAATTACACCAAAATTTCAATCTGAATACTAACAATAATATGATCAACTCCCATTTTTAAATTTTTGTAGTAAAGAAAGATAAAAAGACACGGAAACTTTAGAATTTTCTTTGGAGTACCTTTGACAAGTCTGTTACTTAAACAGGATATGCATAACTAATAAAACATTTTGTTTAGTAAAAAGGATCAGCTGACTTTCTGAAACCCTTTATAATCCTGCGGGTCTATAATAACTGAGTTGCTGTTGGTCTTATTTAAGGCTGGTGTTTAGATAGCCATAATGCAGTTTTTTCATCATGGCTACTTGAATTCCTCATAGATGTTTGAAATTGCTTGATTATTTGTTATATACAACTTGATGAATTCTGTTACATTTCAACTTGTTAAGTGCTTTTGATCTAGCTGGCCATGTACCATGTATGTTTGGGGGTATTCATAAAACTTTTTTCAAGTAAAGATATATTATGGGCTCAGATGGGGAGCCCATGTGGAAGCCAAGCTTGCCCACTCTCTTGTTTTTCTCTCTAATAACCTCATCTGAAGTAGCTACAATAAAAAATTTTGGTGATCAAGACTAGAGGCAACGTGTGCAAACTGAAACACAGGTTTCTTTTGAACATCAGGAAGAAGAGGCTTATTTGCTGTGCAGTTTTTTTGATGGAGCACTGACACAAGTTGCCCAGAGAGGTTGTGGAGGTCTTCTGCTTGGAGATCTTCAAATTCCATTTGGATATGATCATGGACAACCTGTTTTGTGTGATTCTAATTGATCAGGGTTTGGACCACATAGCCTCCAGAGATCCCTTCCAACCCTGATTGTTCTATTACATAGAAATTTAGTAGAGAAATGGGCTTAAGTTTACTAAACAGAGCTAAAGACTTCACTTTTTGGCATTCATGAACGTAATGGAATGAAAACATGACCAATAAAATATGATGGTAATTACACAAATTTCAGAGCAAGGAAAGAAAGTGAAAACAGTTTGCTCTGCAAAAATGAGATTAGATATGTAATATGAAAAGCTTCATTTAGAACAAATTTTCTTAGAAATATTTCTTCTGTAGTGTTACAATTCCTTTTCAAAAAGAATACTTGTAATTGGACCAACAGATGAAGTCATTAAAAAAATATAGAGGATGCAATGGCTAATGCTGAATTCTTAACATGTGGAGCTTCTTCTGTCTGGAAAAATATGAAATTACAATCTATTCATACATAGGAACTATATCCAAAAGCAGAATGGGAAACATTATTTCGTTTGGTTTCTATACTCCACATCTTTATGGATGATCCATAAACTTTATGGCACAACAGCACAGAATAAAAGAAAAATGTTTGTCAGTGAAAATTGAAGGCTGCAGAAGTCAATGAAGTATTTTAACTCAACTTTGATTTTTTTTTTTTCCATTAGTAAGGGAGAAGAAACTATTCCAGACAAGAATTTCTTGAAAGTTATTTGATATCACTACATCAGCCAGATACACTAATGTAATGCTCTGTAACAACTCAAGCCTTTTTTTTTTTTACTACAGATGATTGCCTAGAATGGTTTATTTAAACTTAAAACCTGAAACGGTTTCTGTCTCCATAGACATTATCAATATCTTTGTGTCCTCCATGCACCATGTAATGAGAGATTGCTAAGATTATTAAGCACCTAATAGATCCCTTGGGGTAGAGAGATTAATTTGCCTTTTAAAATTTGCTAACCTGGAATCATAAAATATACAATCACCCCTTTAAGTATTCTTAGTGGCCACATGCAATGAATTTTTGCTCTACATAAAATTAAATTCTTCTTTTGTTATTCTAAATTACTAAAACTTTTTTTTTTTTCCCACTCAGCACTGCGTATATTCCTCTTTTTATTTCCTACATCTTCTGAAAAAGTAAAAAATAATGAAATAAAAAATAAAGCAGGTTATTATCTTCTTGAATGAAATACAAGGGCTGCTCCAAAAGCACTGCCTCCTATTTCATGACATTGGCCCACAACATTAGAGGCGGATGTTGGTGTTATGGCAATAGAAATTGAAGCTTCCTGAAAATATTCCATTACATCTTGTTACTGCATGACAAATGGCAGCAGAGGGGCAGTCTGACAGAATGACATCTGACATGGAAGTGCATATGAAGCAAAGTAGTGGAATTGAATTTCTCCATGCAGGAAAAAATGGCACACGTTGACATTCTTCCACACTTGCTGAATGTTTATAGAGACCATTCAGTTGTAGATGAGCATAGTGAGGTGGTGGGTGGTGGGTTTCAGCAGTGGTGACACCAGCAGTGTGTCACCTCTACTAATGCATGTTTCTAAGAGCATGGCATGCAGGTTTGTGTTGATCACTGGTAAAAATCTATGGCTATTGGTGGTGACTATGTTGAAAAATAGTGTTTCGTAGCTGAGAATTTGCTTTATCAACTAGTATTATTGTACTTTTTATCCACTAAAGTTTCCATGGAAATAGATGGGAGGCAGTCAGATGAAGTCCCTGGTGACTGGAAAAAAGGCAACATCACACCCAGTTTGAAGAAAGGTAAGAAGGATGGCTCTGGGTACTACTGACCTTTCAGTCTCCATCACTGTGCTAGGAAAAATCATGGAGAAGATACTTCCGGAAAGTGTGTTAAGACACATGGAAGCCAGGAAGGTCATATGGAAGAAGCAGCATGGCTTCACCATGGGCAAATCCTTGCCTTCCCTGTGCCAGGGGAGGTTTAGGTTGGATATCAGGAAAAACTTCTTTACAGAAAGGATTGTTAAACACTGGAATGGGCTCCCCAGGGAGGTGATTGAGTCACTTTCCCTGAATGTCTTTAAAAACAGTTTGGACGTGGTGCTCAGGGAGATGATTTAGCAGGGGGTTTTTAGAGTTAGGGTAGTATGGTTAGGTTGTGGTTGGACTTGATGATCTTGAAGGTCTTTACAAACCTGAACAATTCTATAATGCTATGATTTTGACCGACCTAATGGCTTTTTATGATGGTGTCACTGCACTGGTGGACAAGGGACGAGACACTGACTTCAATAAAGCCTTTGACACAGTACCCTACAAAATCCTTATTTTCAAATTGAAAAGAGATGGATTTGATGGGAGGACCTTTCAATGGACAAAGAACTGGCTGCAGGTCTGAATCCAGAGAGTGGTGGTCGATGGCTCCATGCCTGGATGGAGATCAGTGACAAATGATGTTCAACAGCGGTCAATGCTGGGACCAATATTCCTTTATATCTTTATCAGTGATGTTGACAGTGGGGTCGAGTGCACCCTCAGCAAGTTTGCTGATGACAAACTGGACAGACCTAGACAGGCTTGAGCAGTGGACCCAGGTAAACCTTGAGAGATTCAACAAATCCAAATGCAAGGTCTTGCACCTGGGTTGAGGCAACTTCCACTACCAATTCAAACTGAACGATGAAAGGATCGAGTGCATCACTATCAAAAAAAGATTTGGGGGTGCTGGTGGGTGGCAAGCTGGAATTAAGCTAGCAATGTGCCCTCGCAGCCCAGAAAGCCAACTGCATCCTGGGCTGCATCAAAAGAAGTGTGGTCAACAGGTCAAGGGAGGTGATCCTACCCCTCTACACTGGTGAGGCCTCACCTGGAGTAGTGTCCAAATGTGGAGTCATCAGTATAGGAGAGACATATAACTGTCGGAGTTTATCCAGGGGAGAGCCACAGAAAGGATCTAAGGGATGGAACACCTGTCCCATGAGGACAGGCTTACATAACTGGGGTTGTTCAGCCTGGAGAAGATTCTGAGGTAACCTAATAATAGTTTTTTAATATATAAAGGGGAGCTACAGGAAAGAAGGGGACAGTCTCTTTAGCAGAGTATTTTGTAATAGAACAAAGGCCTTCAAGCTCAATGAGATTTAGGTTAGAAATAAGAAAAAAGTCTTTTTCAGTGAAGGTGGCGAGCTTGGGAACGGGTTGCGCAGAGGTGTGGTGGATGCCCTTTCCCTGGAGACTTTCAAGTCAGACTGGATGAGGCCCTGAGCAACCTGATCTAGCTGTGGATGTCACTGTTCATTGCAGGGGAATTGGACTAGATGACCTTTAAAAAGGTCCCTTTGAACTCTAAGGATTCTCTGATTCTACAATTATTATTGGAACACCCTATGTAGTATCTTTTCCCCTAGATTCCAAAGCATTCTGCTTTCATTAGAGGACTTTTAAAATTGCTCTTTTAAAACACTAATCTTGGACTCTTGGTTGATTCTTATTTAAATTAAACATGTATGCTACCTCCCATATTTTATGAACATACAACATTTTCCAACAGTGACTGATACACATTTTCATCTATAAACCAGACACCATTTTACTTTTTATTACTATGGATGCTTATCTTGGACCAGATGTTTTGTTCCCTCTACATTCTTCCCTCCAAAATGTTCATATTTTTTACTCAAGAGATTCATTTCCCATTAATAAAATTGCAGTTTTCATTTTTTAAAATTTGTATAGGCATTTCTATATTATTTAAAATCCCAATATGAATTGACTCATTATTGTAAATGTAACTACATTTCCCTTATTTTTTTCTTGCTCCAGAAAAAATGATGCAAGCATTCCATTACTATAAGGTAATTTCTTAAGCTGCTTAAAGTAACTTTTTTTTTTTTTAAGTAGGTTTTTCATTATTTTTTTAACCTTTGAACCACTGAAGGTGGAAGAAAAAAAAATGCTGTTGTGTAATAATTTAAATGAAGTTCAGACTAAGAAATCTGTCTTCAAGAGTAATTGACCTAAAACAGTAATTACCTATTTCATACATGCATTAAAAAGATAGTGGAAGGAGACCCCCTAAGACTTCTAGCTAATTACTGTTATAGAAACTCAGACAGTTCCCATAAATCTGAGTGCCAAAGGATGTCATAGTATTACAATGGTAGTAACATCCAGGAGTTTGAAATGTATTTCTTTGTTGGTACTTCTAGGACAGAATTTCCAAACAGACTAATATTTCCTATCATAGAAGTGTCAATGTGAAAAATAAGACTGGATCATGATCTAACTGAACCATGCTACTTAGGGAAGAGAGTGAATAGCTGTTGTGTTCAATGAGTTTATTATAAAAACGTTTTTTATTTACACCTGAATTTCATAGGGAGTTTAAAGTAGGTGAAAAAAATGAAAAGTTTGTTCTTAGGCTTAACCTTATCTACAACTGAAGAAATCCCCAAAGAGAAAATATTTAGTTACATCTAGATAAATATCTAGTGGTAGCAGTCAATTCAGCACCAGCGGTATACTCACTGTTCAGTTTATGTCAGAGCATTTTAGCAGATCAAGGTTCTAGTCTTCAATAGCTATACAGTACATTCAGGTTTCTAATTCCCTCAGGTATACTTAAATTTTGCTTAGGGAGTATATGCCCAAATGTTTGCCTTTAGCATAGCCTGTCTATGTGTAGCCCTTCAGTCCTTCCTAGCACATGCAGCCAGCAGCTGGTAAAATGCTTAATAACTTGTAGTTATGGATAATAGGGCTGTGAAGAATGATTTGAAACTTTTACTTCACATTAATGAGCAGAAAGATTTGTAGACCTCTTGACATTCATGTAGCTACACCACTTCAACTCTAGTCTCTGTAGCATGTTACTGAAAGAGGATGTGAACTATAATGTGATTTTTTTTTTTTTTGCATGATTTCCAAGTTGATAAACTTCCATTATGTGATTTTTCCTAAGAGTAATGAAGGTGTGTGTGTTTTTTTTTTGTACAATTGTATCTTTGGAAAGGATTTTGAAGATTTTTATGAGAATTCAGAGAGTAAATGGCCCTGCCCATATCTTTAGTATTGGAGTGAGGAAGTCCAGACCTTTCTGGTTTATTTCAAAATGCAGAGTTAACAAGGATGTTCATACTGCAGCCAGTATCAATATCTGGGAAGTCTGAGTTTGCATTAACATGTGGATTTATTTAAAATATAGTTAACTGTGGTGAATGATCTACCGTCTGTTAAGCATGACATTGGCTATGCACAGTTTCTCTAATAGAATTCAGCCCCAAAAGATCATTTACAATTTTCATGTTAACTTTTAATTTTAAAAACATGTTTTTCCTATGCAAAATGACATCCATAAAAGATAGGGCATAAACATAGAGAGAATAAAAGCTCTAAACAAAATCAGTACACAATAAAACATGAGAATTCTATCAATGTATCTTAATCCTGACATAGAGGATGTGTATGTCACCTTTGAACAGCAGTTTCCAGTACTTCTGGGTTTTATATATATATGTTTACAAATAGTACATTGGACATAGCAATCTCATTTTAGACCTTAGACAAGATTTGAACTCACATTTCTCAGAAGGAAAAACCTTCAATGCATGAGCTAAAACAAGGGCAATGGTAACCAAATCACTCTGTAATAAAATTTGCCTCATTGCTTTTAAGAACTAGCAGATGGTTTCCACTTTATCTCCCATTGGAGACAAGCTGATTGAATTCACTCCTTGGTTAATGGCAGCTGTTTGTGCAAATGAAGATAAAGGAACTAAGCTAAAGGCTGGACAAGTAGCAGAAAAGGTTCTGCAAGTATGACCAACCGCCTCATTTGTAAAAGCTATTTTCTTCATGGCTTTGGTGACTGACAGTAGGCGATGTCTTCTCACAGTGTGCAATAGAGAGGGTGTAATGTTTTCCTACCTCATTATTACAGTAACATTCTGCCATATTTATTTCTGATGAAAATAAAATATTTAACAACAAATTTGCTAATCTCCTTTGGTGCCTAACTCTAATTCAAGCACCTAGAAGACTGCTGAAATAAATCAGTGAAATAGGAATTAGGCTTGGAAATAGCCTCATGGATGTGAATCTTGGTACAGAAACCAAATTTACTGGTGTTATTGTGTGCATTAGGGTAGCTTAAATCGTTGCAGTGCCAGCAAGAATAGACAAAGAATTGCTTGCAGTGGGTTGCGATATATTACTTGATAAACAGAGAGAGAAGACTTGAGAAGTGTCAGGTGGACTGGAGTGTCTGTAGCTGGAGTGCTGGTACGGAGGAAAGGGGCTTCATGTCTCTTCTTCAGTTGTTGGCAGCAGTCTATTTGCAGCATGCAGACTCAGTTGTCACACTTACATGTAGCCTCACCACATAGAAGACTTTGGTTTAAGGCTGACCAAGCTCTTTATTTTGGTAGTTTAAAAGTGTCAAATCATTGCTGAAAGCACTTTGCTGCTACAAAACTCTGGACTGGGAAATGCAGGTTGTCTGGAAAGCAACTTCTGCTTTGTATGTACAGTGTGACAGGATAGGATGGGATTAGCTGAGGCTCCAGGCTACAGGATGGCCTTTCCAGAAGATGACCTTGGATTTAGGATCCTCCCTCTTTTCATTTACAACTTTTACAACTTTTGAATTTTCATTGTACATAGGAAATGTCTGAATGGCGAAACCTATGTGAAATGAGACTCTTGTCTTCTTTTGGGGACCTCATTCTTTTTACAGACGGTATTTGTACTAGGATGACAAGGAGACTACCTTCAGAAAGGTCCTAGACTTCCTTTCTCTGGGGCTTGACCATGACACAGCTTTACTGGTAAAACAGAGGCAAGACACAAGGTCACAGCATGACTGTGATTCACTTACAACAGCAGACAATTGACACACAGACAAGCAGTATCACGTATGCCACTGATCACATAGAATCACATAGAGTATGTTGATAGGAATACAAAGAAGACGGTTTTAATTACTTATGTTTTATAAATGTGTATGGATGTGCTTCCAAGCATAAAAGCAATTAGCTCTCCTAAGTAAACCCAGTTCAGAAAGACAACAACATAAAAAATGAAATAACATGTTTTTAATTGTTATTTGTACAGTGCCCTCATTGTGTGAAACACTGCAATACACATCTTTTATCTGAATATCCTCAAGATGTTAAAAATCTGGGTAATGTAAAACCAAAATTACTCTTCCATTGGTGGAAGAGGGAGTGTGGCACACAGTTCAGCACTGATCAAGTTACATCATTTGTCTTGCTGAAGATCTGGCTTTGATTTAGACATTTTTGTATTCAGATTGGATGTCACAAAAGAAAGTTTTTCTTGCTCTAACTGCAGGATGCACACTGTAAGTACATAGTGAAGGCTGTGTATCAAGATGAATGAAGTTGTCTGTTGTACAGATGTACAGAATGTACAGTTGTCTGCATCCAGATAGGTCTGGCAAGACTACGTGCAGTATGTCTGCATGCGTAAGTGTGGAGTCCATGTCTCCTGATTTTGTTGCATTTATGTGTCAGGGAGGAACAGTACAAATCAGAAGCTAGGAAAATTCAGTGCATGTCTGTGTTTGAGTGTCATCTCTGCCTTTGCTTCTAGGAAAAAGTAAATAAATAGCCAAACTACTGGGTTGTACTCTCACAGCTGTGAGATCAATGGGCAGGAGCTGGCTCCCAGAGCATAAGTTGCTAAGAGCGCAGTCTAGAGAAATTTGTGCCTATCTGGTAGCTGTAAGGAAGGAGTCTCTTGGTAGTCTCCTTGGAATGGACTGCCCAGGGAGGTGGTGGAGTCACCGAGCCTGGGGGTGTTCAAGGAAAGGCTGGATGTTGTGTTGAGGGTCATGGTTTAGTGGGAGCTATTGGGAATAGGTGGACGGTTGGACTGGATGATCTTTTAGGTGTTTTCCAACCTTGGTGATTCTATGATTCTATAGTCAATAAAATTACTGTGTTGTTTGTAAGTGAGCCTTTGCAGTGAACAGGGATACCCACAACTAAATCAGGTTGCTCAGAGTTCTGTTCATCCTGACTTTGAATATCTTCAGGGATGGAACATCCACTGCCTTTTATGGCAACCTGTGCTAGTGGCTCACCACCCTTACTGTGATGCTGCACTTTCTCTTTTATTGCTGGTGCCCTTGTGGCCCAGTATGAAAACAAAACTTTAAAAATTAACCAGGAAACGGAAGCCCTTGAGCATAAGCCACTGTGAGACATGATGCTCAGATTGCCTTCAAGTGCTTTCAAAGTAATGCCATTATTTAAAGGCGCAAAAGAAAGGGGAGGATGCTGGGAGATGAAAGGTGATCAAAGGTGGAATAACAAAAGCATAAATGTTTAAAAAACAGAATGATCTCAAGCTCCACCAAGCTTGAATAGCAGCCAAACTGATCCAAGAAAAGAGATCTAATCCAGTTAAATTTTGCTTCATCAGGGGAAAGTGCTGGAGAAGAGAAAGCACGTCAGTAGGAACTCTTTTCTGGGATACATGCTGAATAGCGACCTACTGAAATTATTTAGACTGAGAACCGTGACAAGAATTTCACACTTCATCTGTCTAGGAAAACAGCTTTATCATGCTATGATCTAAATGTACTGGAGTATTTATTTTTTTACATCTTTTTTTTTAATTATTTTTCCCAAGTTTTTTTTTTTTTTTTCTACCATATGTTATTTCTGGAAATGTGAATCATTGTTTATGGTTTGGACTGGAATATTCTTATTTTTTCTTATTTATATCTCCTTCTTAGAAGAAATTATGTGGAAAAAAATAATTCAAATTAAGTTTTGTTGGTGTTGACAGATATGTTTTTAGTTTACTACTGTTATTATTATTATTATTATTTAAAAGAGTGTTTTTCTTTCCGTATATTAGAAAAAAGTTAGGCTAATGAATCTAAGTAGATATCCAGTGCCGTGGTATAAATTGTAACATCATTTTCTAGTGCTGCCTCTACCGAACATTTTAATTTTACACTGTTATGTTTTAAAGATCCTGTAAGATCTCTAACACATTCAACTGGATTGTTCCCATGCATGCTTGAATAGCTCGAGCAGCTAATGTTAAAGAATTCCACTATACTTTCAAAGTACAACACCTCAGTGAACAAGGCTGCCCAAGGCAGAGGCACTTTACCAAATAATGGCAAAAATCTGTGGCCAGGAATGACTTGGCAAAATGGTTCAGGCCCGAGGAAGACTCTGAAATAGAGGATGGTGAATAGCTAGAAAAATGGGTTTTTGTTTGTTTTTCAGTGCACCATAATTTAGCAGTCCCTTAAGACAGTAACAGGAAAGACAAGAAGACTTCTTAAAGGCTGACATAAGTAGTTCTATTTTTCCCAAGCCAATAAACACAAAATGTGCACATATTGTGCAGTATACTTCATTGCCTGGAACACAAAGATCACAGTGGGATTTCATAAAAAGGACTTATTCTATAAAGTTCAATAGAAATATAAAAGGTATTTGTAGCAATTACTGTAAAATTTGATAGATTTTAATATCTGAATTATTTCTTTTGTATGGATTTTGAATAAACCTGTATTACCCTATAGAAAGCGTGACATTTTCATCAAGCTTGAACAGTCCGAAGTATGACATAAATGGTATAATTTTAATATTTTTCCTATAAGAACTACATGCCTGAAGATGATAAGTCACTACGACAAGCTGATTTGCAACTCTTGATCTCAGCCTTGAGAAACAAATGTTCAGGACCATATAAGTAGCAGGAAGAATAAATTTTGATGGCAAGTGAGAAGAAGACCATAATTATTTATTTATTTTTTAAAGGAAGCAGGGAGTTTATCACCTATAACAAATGAGGGACTATGATAGACTTTGATGGAGTTACCATGGGGCAGTGGAGAAAAGATGTGGGGATCATTGTATGCTTTAGTGGGTTGAACATAGACAAAGAGAATTAGTTGTATTTCTGTGAGAGGGAACTTAAGAAGATATAACCATGAAATAGGTATTTCAAGGAAAGATCAATCAGACATTCATAATGACAAATAACTTGTTAAATATTACTAAATGTTTTTTTAGCTCTTATTTTCTTTGAAAATTTAGGAATCATAAATGCTAGAAAAGCATTTGTATATTTCAGTTGGTCTCATATTACTCATCACATACCTTGAAAGATTAAAATGGAATTGTGTAGTGATGGATCAATAACAATCAATAAGTTGACAGTACACTTTCTCGCTATTGCCAAGAGAACTAGCTATATCTACAAGGTGAAGAAGCTGTGATAATCCTTTTTGAGAAGGTCATTTGAGGGAAGGGTATAGAGTGGTTATAGGGTACATCTGCATTAGTGTTTTAATTTCAAGTAGTCTAGTGAGCTTCTAGAGTGGATTACACAGTCATTTGCATGATCTGTGCTCTCATTCATAGGATGGACTAGTTTTAGAGAGCAATATGTGAATATCTTCGCTATAAGATAGCTTCAAAAGATGCTCTCCAGCAACTCTCCTAACGCTCCCCAAATGCTGTAGTGGTCAGTCAACAGGACCTGAGCAGAGCCAGTGTAAAGAAAAGCCCCTAAAACACACAAGAAGTAATTACAGATTATTCGCAACACTTACCCTTGTGCTATACAGATCCATCCCTGCTGTGATAGATCTCTTCAAGTAGAATATGCAAAGAATAATTTAAAGGGGAAAGAGAAAGGAATTGTAGAGATATTCATACTCTGTAAAGAAGATACATTTTTATTTTGTTGGTACAATAAGTTTTGCAAACCTAAGCTTCCCACAAGGAAGACAAAATTAACCAGTGGAAAAGTGTGAGTTAAGTATAAGTATGTAGACTTATCTGCATGAAGAAATTCTCCCAAGTTGGTGTTGCTGCATTAATTACAGGTATAGCACTGGCACACACTTTAATGCTGCACATAAAAATCATAGGTGAAGCCAATTTACAATTTTTCAGAATCTCATTTCATAATCTATTTAAAATAATTCTTACTGATCTTGCAGAGTTCCCTCCCTCCAAAGTGAACTGTTTACTAAAGTTTGTAAATGAATTATATTTACACATTTATTTTGATAAAAATGCACCATGAAAAGTGTGTGTGTTAAACATAGGCTTGATGTAGCAATCTTTTACTGTGAAAATATATTCCACAGAGCATTAAAGTGTTGTAATAAAAAACTATCTGATAAAATAAGCAATGAAATTGGAATTTTGGCTTAAACTAGTTTTTTCAAGAAATAATTCACCCGAAGACTGATGTTTGAACAAGTTGCTATTATTTGTTGCATGTAGCAGTCATTTCATTATTGAAAGTCTGGATTTATTTAAGCTAAAGTTGGGGGCTGAATTTCTTGGTGTAGTTAAAGATATCATTAAAAAGATTCATTTTTATTACTTAAATTTTACAAATTGATGCTCCATAGACAGCAAGTAAAGTAGAATATTACATGTCATTTCATTTTGAATAATACCAAGAGTCTCAGCTCTGTATAGCTCTGGCTAGAAATGAAATGAAAGTGGTTTATTTTATACTGTCTGATTCTCTCCTAGGCACATATGTGTTGCTCCGAAGGTAATGCCTCCTATTTATTTCCATGAAAATTGCAATGGATATATAGAGCACAATAATACTGTTTGGTGGAGCAAATTCCCAGCTACAAAAAAGCTCCTTTTCAATATAGCCATTCCAATTACCTATGCATTTTCACCAGCAATGAACAAGGGCCTGCTTGCTGCACTCATAAAAATAAGCATGGCAATTAAGAGTGTGGCTCATCATTCATATGGTTCTTGCCACTGCTGAAACACACTTCCCAACACCTCACTGTGTTTACATCCACTGTTTGGTTTCCATCAACATTCAGCAAGCACCGATGAATGTCAGTGGGTGCACATTGAGGAATTCAATCACACCGCTTCTGTTTGATATACACTTCCGTGTCAAACACTCTTGTGTAAGACTGCCCCTCTGCTGCCATCTGTCACACAGCAGCAACATGTAACAGAATACTGGTGGGAAGGTTCAACTTCTGATGCCATACCATCAGCATCCAGCTCTGATGTCATGGACCTGTATAATAAAATAGGAGACATTACTTTTGGAGCATCTTTTGTATGTTTCAGTTTTAAGAAAAGGTTTGTAATTAATTTTCTTTGTCAAATATAAATGCTATGATTCTGTGTTTTTACATTATCTCTCTTGAACCTCCATCGAAGCAGATATGGATAGAGTTGAAGAAGCTGATGTCACTTTTTGATGTGACTAATTGACCAGTAATCAGTGGTGCATCACAAATGTAAAGAAAAGCTTCCAAACCATCATTATTCCTACAAGTTAGTATTCTAGTATAAATATCTGAGTGTGTCGTTGAATTGATTTTTCTTGCTAAAGTTAAGAATTTTAAAACAATGCATCTGATCATGCTTATTTTGTCACTATGCTATGAAGTACTGCATTATTTTCCAAAACAGTTGTGCTTGAGGAAATTAAATAGACTCTCTGTGGAAAGTATAATTTCTTATTAATGATTAATTTGTGGATACATTTCCATGATTCTTAAAGTGCATTTTGAACAGTGTGGTTTAAGTAGCTTGATAGCAATTAGTCATAAATATAATTAACGCTTTTTCTGATTTAACCTTGAACCACTGAGGGACAGATATATTATGCCATAGTTGTAACACAGAGAGATCTATATGTAGGTAGCCTGAAGCTGTTCATTATAAGACATTTTTTGCAGTATTTACAGAAGGCATTATTTCCTTTATTTGCTGTAGGTCTTCGGAAGTGTCAGGGGAAAAGTACTTATTGCTCCAGCAAACTGTATCTTTAGTTCTGACTCTCACTGTTACTGTCTCCCATCTCAACTTTTGCAGAGAAAAGCTTGGCATTGTACCAAAATAATAACCACACACACACACACTCCCCTACATGTGCCAAAGTTTGGTAATTCCTGAACAGTGGCAGTAGGAGCACTGAGGGCATGTGGAAAACACTGGGATGGCAGTGTGAGGGATATAAGGGGCTGAGAGCTGAGAAGGGCTGCCGTCAAATGTCCTTAAAATTAATACATGAGGGACCACCTGTGTATGCAGACTGGGAGAAAGCCATGTGTTACTCACCTTTCTCTGATATCCTGGCCTACTTCTCTCATTTTCTACAGGCAGTTTTCGGAGGAACTGAGATGATCCTGAGCATTAGATAAAAGAAATCTGTACATGGTTCTTCCTGTTTGACTGTAACCTTGGGAAAAATATATGAAAACGTGAATGGAGAAAGTGATTAAATTGTGCTAACCTCTCTCCTGAGTTGCTGTGAGGAATATTCTATCTAACAAAAGTATATGTATACTGTATGCACTGTGTGGAAACGGTGCAGGAAGAGGGAGACATCTGTAAAACCGCAGTTGTCTAAATCTCTATCTCTCTATACATCTTTATCAATAGACATGGAAGTATCACCTTTATCCGAAATTTGAAGCATACACACCTGTCATCTGATGTAAAATTTTGATTACATGGCATTTAAAAAGAAATAGAAACAGACAAATAGAAGGAAAGAACATTGGCAACACAGCCAGGATTAGGGTAAACTATCTTCCCTCTGATAGTCTTAGAAAATCAGCTCTGCAGAAGAGATACAAAAAGAAATTATATTTTGCATAGTCTTGGGCAGTTTCAGTTTCTGCTGTCATATATTCCTTAAAACATGTATTTATATGTAAAAATTTACAGTCCTTATTGCAGATTTCCCAGGACTGGTATTTTGAAGAAAAAAGAATGGCTAAGATGCAACTAAGAGCAAAGAGAGAAATGTATTTGTTTAAAAAATGGTTAACTGTTAAAGGTGCTAGAGATTAAAAAGGCCTTTTAATTTGTACTGTATTTCATTTATTGTTTCCTTCTGTAACATTTTGATCATTGTTTGCTTATAAAGGTAGTAATAAATATATATGAATGAGTATCTCTACCATTGAATGTTGTTTGTGATCTGATTTGTTGATATAAATGGTCTGATTAGATCAAATGTTTGATCATAATTTATATTATTTTTCTGACTGGGATTGTTATGATGTACTTCTGAAAAATATAAAGCTCTCATTAAATGCTTACAGTGGTGTTGTCATTTGTGTTCTCTACATACAATGTAGTTTAGGAAAAAAGCTATCTATGTACTGTGTATAATACAGAAGGTGAACACTGTGTTAGTCTTTCTAGGCTAGCACCTTGTTCCATTTTGGAGTCCAATGCCAGACGTTCCAGAAAAAGGTGCAAAAAAACTTGCAGTAGACAACTATTAAATATCATGACCACCAGAGAAAGCTTCCATTCTGCCAGGCAGTCCTTGCATTACTGCTGAAGCATAAAAGCTTAGATCCCCTATAAATTTTAATCCTTTATAATATATAGCCACATTTTGATAAACTGGTAATTGAAATGCTGGGTTCTGGTTTTATTCTAGAAGATAAATTTATGTTGTCATTTTAAATGAGCTCATGAAAAATTACAGCAAACAACTCATTATCCTATATGCATTTGCTCTCATTAGTTGGGAACAGGAACTGACCTTTTTATAAATTACATTACCTACAATATTATATTCTGAGAAACACTTTTCTGTGAAATAGGACATGTGACAGATGAATTATTAGTAGGATGTATATGGGAAAGCACAGGAAGGAGGAGAATTTTAAAGGAAGATTCTACAATTTTATGGGCAAAAGATAGAGAAGTTAATAAGTCTTGCATCAGTATTACAACATTTTGGTTTATTTTTTTATTTGGGACTATTTCAGAGAACAGTAGTGAACGATTGCATTACACTGTGCAGTTTATAAATTGTTTGCAATATCACATCTCTTGTTGAAGTTCTGGTTTGCAGAGTAATTCAGCCTGAAGATTTGAAGCTCTGAGTTGCCTATCTTCCTGGCATCTGTCCTTCATTGCATCTTTCCTTTTGACTTCTCTAAATGTCTTTGTATGCATAATTTAATACCATTATCAAAAGCAGCTTTACTATATTGTTCTGTGAAACACTGTAAAGAATTGCTCTGAGATGAAAGAAAAGTGCATAAATACATTACAAAAGGTCACATATTTTTACCTTTTGATAAAATTTTGATAGTCTCCATCTTAACGTGGATACTGAATTTTTGTTAAATTTAACCTTTCTGGTTCTAGAAATTATGCTTGTTCTCCAAACAAGAAAATAGCCAATGTATAATGTACACGTGACTCTATATCATCTGCATACTTTTGTACCATCCTTGGCACATCTCCCTCATTCTACATGAGGCTTTTACCTTGTGAATACAGAAAAAATGATTAAAAAATGCTATTAGTGCCATTTAAAGATAATTTAGTATAATGGATATAAAGAAAAAGTGTTTTACAATTAGGGTGGTGAGGCACTGGAATTGGTTCTCCGGAGATGCTGATGATGCTCCGACCCCAGAGACTTTCAAGGCCATGCTGGATCAGGCCCTGGACATCCTAATCTAGTTGTAGTATCCCTGTTCATTGCAGGGGAGTTGGACTAGATGATTTTTAAAGGTCCCTTCCAATTCTAAGGATTCTGTGTTTCTATTCCTTATGGCTTCCAGTATCAAAGGCTTAAGTCCTTTGCTAGCTGATCATGTGATTCAATTCAAAAGATATTGAAATCTCATTTGTAGGTCCATTGATTTATTGGTCAACACCTAACTCATTGAAGGTGATGATCTGTTAGTGGAAATGATGGAAATGATGGGGGAAGAGGTGCCCTGCCATTTTTATGCAGAAAACAAAGATATTTTATTTGACTAAAGTTAATGTCTAACTTTTCATCAGCAAATAAGAGTCAGCCATCTGCCAGTGATAAATTTGGCTGAAATGGATTCCATCTGCTAAAATATGATGTAAAAATATTCTTCCTTGACATCTGGGATTAGTCAAAATAAAGGAGCTTGAATTTGGAAGCCACTGATAAAATGATTTCCCTTCTGAAGGACTGGAGTGCTGCTGTTGAAGGGTGGGACTAAAAACAAGCCCATAACTTAGTATTTATCTATACACAGGTAGTATTGCTTATCTTCAGTTTATCTTAACTCAGAAGTCAAAACACCTGTTTAACCTTCTCCTCCAAATAATATCTATCATCTACTGAAGTTATTAGGTAGAATTATTGTCAAGGATTCCCTTATCTGAATACACAAGGATGGTGTCTCATGTAGGCATGGCACTTTGTGTTAACGAAGTCCAGCTGTTTAAAACTATGTGACTCTTCAAGCTGAAGCAGGTAGTTTCCATTTAGACGGTCTCATGCAATTTTAGCATAGAATCACAGAATCCTTAGAGTAGGAAGGGACCTTAAATGTTGAACTCCTCTACAGTGAACAGGGACATGCTCAGCTATATCAGGTTGCCCAGGGCCTGATGCAGCCTCTCCTTAACCACATCTCTGGGCAACTTGTTCCAGTGCCTCGCCAGCTCACTGTAAATGATTTATTCTTTATATCCAACCTAAATCTACCCTCTTTGAGCTTGAAGACATTTCCCCTTATTCTGTCACCACAGGCTCTGCTAATGAGTCCGTCCCCTTCTTTTCTGTAGCTCTCCCTTAGATGTTGAAAGGCCTATTAGGTCACATCAGACCCTTCTGTTCTCCAGGCCAAACCGTGATAGAGCCTCCTGAGGTCTTACTTTTCCAGGAACTGAATTTGCCTTGAGAATGAAGAGATGTGCTCTCTCCATCATTTCAGTCTACTGTGATATAGTGTTTATCATAACAAAATGTTGGGAAGTTCTATATAGATAAGCTATGTACAAACTGGCTTATTTATTTTCTACTCTTTGAGTTGTTGACATTACAAAAAGAGATAACTATCTCTTAACATATCTGTGACTATTAACTTCCCCCTAGCATAAATAAAGTAATACTCCATTAAGTGTGTTAGCATCCTTTACCTCTGTGTAGTGCCATTCTTGAAAACTGGAAGTGTCACAGGGTTTCAAATTCTATAGGATTTGGAGAAAAACTGCAAGTCTTCTCCTTGGGAGCCTTGTACATAGTCACTAAAATTCACTTTTTAGAACAACTTGTAGACTCTGTTCTAAATTAAGAAAACAGTTTTAAGGAACGACATATGTAAAACACTAAGCAGGGTTTTGTTTTGTTTTTCCTGGAACAAAGAAAGCTTCTTTTTAAATTATCACATCTCAGGGAAATAGAAAGGTGTGGAGATAATTTTCTGCTTTTGAAGATGTCCTAAAGACTGGAATTGAAATGCATCCTACATAATTATTAAATAGACTCCACATAAATGTGAGTTTTTTTAAATAAATCTAGGCAGCAGTATACTGACATATATTCCAAAATGGCCCCTGCAATGTGAACCTGTAGGCATTTAGTATTGAAGATATGTACAAGAATTGATTTTCAAAAGTCATTTCTCAGTAATTGGTTGAATGGTTAATAATAACTGAGTACTATGTTGTGGTAGAGAAGATTTTAGAATGCTTTTTAGCATAAACTTTTTTCCTGTGTGGGCACTGTATACGGAAGGGCTATAATAACTTTTTTGCATTACTTTTTGCTGGAGGCAATTAACTGTGGCATTTGTGCAGGTTACACTTTTATATTAGATACAACTTTTCATCTTCTCTCTGTTGTTTTTGTAGGTAGTTATATATTTGCTTTGTGAGTGATGAAATCTCACATATAAACATTAAATGTAATTCTGCAAGAAATGCTGAGCTTGAGAAACACTGGAAAAAATGTAGAATTCAGGTTAATACAAAGAGACTTCAACTAGACTTGCATACACTTTTGCATTTGTAATAATTTGTAATAACTTGTAATATATGTTGCAGTTGTTGGAGCCATGAAGATGATCAGAGGGGTGGAGCACTTACCCTATGAGGACAAACAGAGAGAGCTGGGGCTCTTCGGACTGGGGAAGAGAAGGCTCTGAGCATGCCTTATACCAGCCTTCCAGTACCTGAAGGGGACCTACAGGCAGGGCAGCTCATGACAGGATGAGGGGAAATGGTATTAAACTGGAAGAGGGTAGATTTAGACTAGATACCAAGAAGAAATTCTTCACTGGAAGGGTGGTGAGATAATGGAACAAGCTGCCCAGAGAGTTTGTGGATGCCACCTCCTGGAAGCACTTAAGGCCAGGCTGGATGGGGCTTTGAGCAACCTGGTGTAGATGGAAGTATCCCTGTCTATAGCAGGGGGTTAGAACTAGATGATCTTAAAGGTCCCTTCCAACTCGAGTCATTCCATGACTCTGTGATTTTATAATTCTATAATTTTAAATTAAAAAAAGGAAAAACAATAATTTTAAAATAATCAGAAAAAAAAACATGAATAGAATTTTAAGGTTTAAGACTTCTGGGAAACGGATTTATCTATAATATTCTTACAGTTCAATAAGCATTACATATGCTTAACTAAGCAGTTTCTTTCTGTCTACTTATTTATTTATTTATTTGTTTACTTGGGGTCTCAGAATAATGTTATTATGCAATATTTTTAAAAAACTTTTTTTTTTTTTTTACAGAAATGTAATTGGTCTCATTAAATTGGTCTTTTTAAACTCAGGAGAATTTCTGCTTTCTTTTTTTTCTTTTTTTTTTTTTTTTTTTTTTAGCTTTATTTTATATGCATGCATCTATACACTCTTTTTGAATTTTTCTAAATTAGACTGGCTTCTATTCTTGGTAACAAAGCTTCCTTGCCATTTAGAACTTCTCTATGCTGAAATCTTATGAACATTTATTCGAATATGAATACTCACAAAAAGAAAAAAACAAAAACCCACAAATTCACAACAAGAAAAGAAAGAAATAAAACCCAGAAAATTTGAAAAAAAAAAAAACAAAGAAAAAAAAGAACCAAAGGATTTGAAAGTTTTCTCAATGTTAGAATGTGCATAGAATTCTCTTTTTCTTATTTCACTTCAAACAAAGCGCGTAAACATGTACTTCAACATTCACCAGATCAGAACGAATGTACTTAAGTGTATAGAATCTTTTCTTAGTATACGATCTAAAAAGCCAAATAGGATTATTATAAAGAACACCAATGTTCAGCAACTAATGTTAATTTCAGAATTTAATAGTATAGCAAGTTATAACTCACCTATTAATCTACACAAAAGACATTTTTGGTCTTTGAGTATGATATTTCAGTCTCTGGTTTATAGAATGGGTCCAGACTAATATAAGGAAATTGCTAGATATAGAGCGTTATGTAACAATGAGCAAATTGAAAACAAAAATACTATCTCCTCTCTGTTCTCAGTATTGCTCCATTTCAAATAGTTTCAACATTAGTAGGATCTAAAACATATCAGATATTACTGCATGCTTGCTGCCAGCAGCTTAAATTCTGTTTAATTTCTTTTGTGTTAGCAGGTTCATTTACAGAGAGGTTTTGGCTTTGTGATTTGTCTCAATTTGCAGAAGTAGCTGAGTATGGTCCAAATGGAAAAATAAATCACAAAGAAATCTTATTAGGAAATGTTTATATAGTTGTATTAGAAAGCAGCGTGCAGTATTTGGGAGGCCAGATAAACTGTATGTTGCTGTCTCTTGGGGAAACTAAAAACTGGATAAAATCTTTACCTTGGACACTCAACTTTTTCTCGAAAGGTTACAGCAGTTACTTCTTTAATTATTTATGAATGAGACATGT
This sequence comes from Tetrao urogallus, assembly GCF_951394365.1. NCBI lineage: Eukaryota > Metazoa > Chordata > Aves > Galliformes > Phasianidae > Tetrao > Tetrao urogallus. The sequence continues at coordinate 53,454,056 of NC_136813.1, forward strand.
GAAATTCCTGCCAAAGTTAGCAGAGAGAAAATAATGGCCAATATTAAACATTTGACCTTGAAAGCAACTCTGATTGAAAATAATTACCCCAAGTTTTAAAACTTCTATTTCCTGTTCTGGTGGCAATGTCCTTCTAAAGCTGTAATAAATTGCCCAATCATCTTAGCATCAGATTAACTTGACTCAAGTGTTTATTTCACATTAAGCTTCAGTGTAAGTGATGTACTATGTAAAAGTGATATTAATTATCTTTGGAGTTCTTTTTTTCATCCAGATTTCTTTGGTGGTATGAATTTTCATTGAGTTTGCCCTCAAGGTTCCGTGGAGGCCAGATGTCATTTCAACATATCAGAATCTTTAAATTAGCTCTGAATTTCCTGCTGACCTCTGTGATATTTTGGTACTGAGCAGGTGCAGATAAATTCTTTTAGACTCCTTTATTATGTCTATCTATGTTGTCAGTCTTGTTTACATTAACATCTGGAAAATGGATACGGGAAAATTATTGGTCTTGTTAATTATAATTAGCTGTGAGTCTTCTCAATGAGATATATTTTGGTCATTAAATGAATGATATTGTCTCGTGAATATTTGTTCATATAACAGATACTTAAAACTGAATTCTAATTTTTTTTTTCTTCCAAGCGTAAGAATGCCCCCATAAACCAGCATGTTTCTATTTATATGAGTTTTGCGGTCTGTCAAAAAATTTTTCCTGAAGGATGCCAGGTGTATCACTGTGAAGTCCTTTGATAAACATCTGTCTTGTAACATCGCTAGTTACTCTGTGCAAACTGTTACATAAGCGGAAAGTTTGCTGACTTTGAACAGGCAATTGCAACTCCGGAGTGCCATGAGAATTTAATTGCAATAAACAACAATTAAGCAGATAGAAGTGCCATTATTACTGTATGGTTGACACTGTGTCTATATCTTATTTTCTTTGGTTTGGTAATTAGTTCATAGAATCTGCCTTGAGCTAGAATAGAGACTGTTTTTCAAGTAACACCACCAAATTTTAAGAAAATTTATTTTTGTGATATATCTTAATCACCACAAACATTTTGAGAGATTTCTTACTGCTTCTTGCTTTTTGATCACTAAGCCATCAAGAAATATTTTCTAGCTGGTTCATAAGAGGCCAAATGCTGTTATTGTCATGCAGTAAACTTCCCACTGACTGTGAATTAACTTTGTTTTACTGACCTGCTTTGTCATGTCTTCTAAATGCAACAGTGACTTATAAAAAAGCTAATTGAACAAATTCTTAAAAATTTTGAAAGTGGTCTAAGTTTTTCACAGTGCGTATCCATTCTGTCTTTAGGGGTCAGAAATAACAGAGACAGTTTGAAGAAAACGCATCTCCATGTTTAGTTTTAAATAGCACTGTGAACAAGAAGGGCATTTTCTGGATATTACAGTTAATTATATTGCTGCTAATTATGACGAAGAAGTCAGATTTTTGGACCTTAACTCTGTCTCTTGACTTCTTACTTTAAAATGGTAGATTTAGCAGTATAATTGACTGAGAGAAGGTTGTAGCATTTCTAAATGAAAAATAGAATTTTGGTACAATTTGAATCAGATGCTTGCAATACAGACACATTTTCCTCTCTCATTTATAGCACTTGGGGGTAATGAAACAATTTTATAGGGCTGAAATTAGTCACAGAAGAACTTTCTATATTACTGCCTGAAAGGGAAAAAAATAATTAAGGGAAGAATATGTCCGGGGACTAGTTTACCTTTGCTATGCCTCAGCTTCTGCTGAGTTTACCTGAATGGTGACTACACTAAATCTAAATCTTCAGACTAGCACCCTTCCCAAAACAGAAGGAAAAAGGAGGGGTTTACAGATCTCTGACTACAAGCTGCATCAGTTTTCATAGGAGAGAGAGGTTAGGTATTATATAATTATAAAATGTTAGGATGCAATATATGTGCATTAATTTATACTGCTATAGACACAAAAGGATCTAAAGTGTTTTGGTTGTCATTAGTTAGTATGATGTAACTGATATTTGGAAAATTTCATGTTTTTCTTTTTGTTAAATTCACAAAACTTAGTTAAAGTTGTGGTCACAAACTGACTCCATTTTCCCTGGAGTTTCATATATTTTAAAGCATGTAAAGGATCATCACAATGAAAATGTGATAAAATAATTGATCTTCAATATTTACCTTTTTCATCTCAAGCCTAATGTACAGTTCAATTCTGCACACATGATTTTCCGTCATCACTCTTTCCTATATGCTATTTTTCTCTCATGGAGAAAACAATATTTTAATTTCCAAATCATTTCATTATAGAACTATCAAGTTTACTGAAGGAATCTCAGCAACATATTGAATTTAATAAAAAAAAAAAAAAATAATTTAAAAAAAAAAACAGAAGAAAAACAATTACACTTCTGTAGTAAGCCATCATTTTCTCTTCTGATATGTTATTTAATGGAGGAAATCAGTTTTCTATTTTTATGTGTATTAACCAACACTGCCACGCTCACCTTTGGTACTCAATTTCAGAGTTTTTATGTTATTGCTGGAAGGAGAAGTTACAACTGCAAATCCTTCCAAACCTTTCTCTGCTCATTCTGCTCATGAAAGATTTCTGAATTTGTATATTTTGTTATCCGTATTGTATGAATATGTATTATTACAGTGATTTGTTTATTCATTGTCCGTGTCCCTTGTTCCAAAAGACTTCATTCTGACTACTCTTTCTGTTTGAGCTTTTCTGTAACTTAATCTTCTAGGCTTCATTCTTTGGAAATTCTAAATGATAATGTTGCTTCTGTTCATTACCCCTGTTGTGGGTGGATATTTTATGCCTATGATGACTTTTTTTTTACTGTAAATTTTCAGTCAAGAAACATTTTAGCTTTGATGAGAACCAGGTGATTTTTCTCAAAGAAGGAAGGAGAAAAAGTGCACATTTGTTTTTTAATCTTCAGTGTTTCAGTTGGAATTCTACATCTGTGGATAATGACTTCTAGTTTTATAATGTGCCTTACTGAGCACGTTCTATGCAGAGAAAGGGGTTATGTCAGGAGGTAGGACAGAGGTTTTGATTTGCTACACGCGGAAGTGTAGCATGCCGAAAACATAGCATGTATCACTGTTTTCTAAGTAGCCTTTAAATTTTGTGCTGTGTGGATTAATATACCTTCCAACTTAAAAATGTTAACAGCATGCTGAAAGATGATGAAACAGAAGACTGAAGGAGTATCTGGAATTTGTTTTATAAACTGCCAAGTATGTGTAAGATGTAAACATACTGGAATAGAATAAGCAAGAATAATCAATGAAATGTATTTTGAAGTTCTCTCAAGAATGATAGCCTTCATAAATAAATAAATAACAACATAAATGATTACAGATTTGAACTGAATTTCATTCTCAATCATTCAGATTAATCAAGCTTGAGAACTCTAGAAATTTAGTGGTGATCTATCAGAATTAACTGTAGTTACTTCAGATTTCTAGACAAAGGACAGACACGGAAGCTAAGAAAAGTAGCATATCAATATATGCACAATATATGCACTGTCTGCTTGGTTCACTAGTTTTCCAGTTTATATCTTTACAATCTGAGGTTGTATCATGATGACGTCTGGCTGATGATTTATCCATTACCACTATGAAAAAAAAAGAAAAAAAAAGAGGATATAACATTTATATTTTTTATACATTGCTTATGTTATGCAGAAATCTACAAATCTAATTGTTATCCAAATTGTGTAAGTTGTCTTAGAATTTACTTAAATGTGTGAGCTTTCAGAGAATCTGAATTCCATAAGAAAGAGGTGAAAAAATCCCAGAGGAAAAAAAATTAACTCCTTGCATTTTGATACATCTATCTGAAGTTAGAATATTAATAGACAACTGTTTCTATAAGTACTTTAGTACATACAGTCCTGCAAGCAAACTTTCTAAATGCTAAATCTGTTAATCAGGTGGTAATGCACTGAATCTTCTTCTTTTTTTTTTTTTTTTTTTTTTTTTTTTTTTTTAAATCAAGACCGTGCTACAAAATGTTACAGGAAGTTAATCTAAATGAATATTAACATTTTCAATTTGTGGCTTCAGGGTCACTGTATGAGCACATAAGCTTTTCTCTGCTGTCCCCTTATGACATTGCATCTTACTAAACCAAACATTTATGGAGTGGATTGAAATGACTCCTGACCTTTAGAATCTGAGCTGCATCTGAATCCTGGCTGCATCAGATGCACAAATTAACTAGTGCACTATTCTAACTGTAAGTTCGTACCTATCATGATAATTGTAATGGCATTGTTACACTATTACCATTAAGGTGCAGTTACTATTATTTTGCCACTACTGAAACACAGATATTAAGGTATTGATTATTCAACTACAAAAACAATATTTATGTCTTAGCAGCTTAATCAAGTGTAAACGCAGGAAAATGAAGACTTCTGTCACTATTGGGCACTGTTTCTGTAGAACCTCACCTGTCTAAGTTTAGACACTTTTTTCTTTAGGGTTTTTATTATACTATCCATTAAATGAAGTGCGTGCATAGTGGAGTTGATGTTCTATTCGTCTTCAGGGAGTGAACCTGTCCTCATGTATTTTTCTGCCTAGAATATCCCTCTGGAGTCCTTTGATTGCAGCTTCCCTTTTCCTTTGGCTATAAGAGTAGTGTATGAAGTTTACTCGAGGTGAAGTGGTGGGAGATACTGGGTAGGACACAGACACTTATGACATCTCAGAGTTTTTGGTAACTTAGAGCTTACATTTTGAATATTTAAAACATTTTGATCTGATATTTGATTAGGTCATGTTTAGGAGTATATTAGCAGACCTCCTAATATTTTGGGAGATGGAATTCACCTTCTCAAATTTTAGCTTTTTGAATGTTAGTCTTTAAATTTAAACCAACCCCTTCAGCTTCTTCTATAGTCAGTGGAAGACTACTGTTATTACTCATCTTACATGTCTGCTTTCAAATCAAAGTTCTCTAGAGGTGTTCTTCCTTCTCTCCAATAATAAAAAGATAGCAATAATAATTAAAAACAAGAATATCTTAAGTTTAGACATCTAATTTATAGACCCATATGTTAAGGCAGATGGTTAATCTTTTGTAATAGTAAGACTGCATTATAAGACTAAAATTTTGAGGTTTTATTTTTCACTACTGGAGAGCACTGCAGCTTTTTCACACATAAATGGAGAAGTTAAATAGAAAACATTTATGCGAGACAAGAGCAGCTAATGTGCAGTAATACGTTTGTGCAAAGAGATATATATATTTAATGAGCAAGGTTAGATTGTGACTAACTGGTGTCCATAGGGAATCTGGAATAAGAGGTTTGATAGTTTGGACTACATTTCTTTCCTCAGGACTATAATATCACTTTCATAAAAACCAATGTTCTGATATTTCATGATGTATAAAGATAATCATCAAACTATACTGGAACTATACTGGTCATGCCAGAATTTGCGATTATAGAGTCATAGAATAGTTTGGGTTGGGAGGGACCTTTAAGATCATCTAATTCCAACCTCCCTGCTATAGGCAGAGATGCCTTCCACCAGACCAGGTTTCTCAAAGTCCCATCCAGCCTGGCCTTGAATACCTCCACGGAGGGGGCAATAGTTCATAATGTATTGTCTTTTCTCATTAATATTTACTATGACACTCATATGTATTCATTATTTACCTTGCTCCTTATTGTTTCTGGTGATTGCTGGTGATTATTATATGACTATTTGATTACAATCATTACAGGAATTCTGTTGGATATAGGAGTTGCATGGCACTAAGTACATTGTGCAAATGGTGAGCAACAACATGCAAAAGGTACTAATCTAAAGCTTTGCCTTCTTTCTTCATCTCTCAGGAGACTGAGGTGATGATTAATTTAATGGTAGAGGAGGTATTTTTGTTTATTCTCCTTCTCACTGACTTAAGTGCTACTAAACAGTAGTTTCAAAATAGTTATAGAACAAATTGCATTAATTTTTGTGATTTCTCTTTCTTCATGCAAAATTTTGTTTGCAGATGATTTGAATAGTAGGAATGAAAAAGACATTCTCTTTCATAAGTACTAACCCTATGGAAATTCATTTCCAGCTAAAAGTCTTTACCCCAAGAATATCTGACTTCTGCCTGATTATAACCGAGTATATGCAACGTAGCAGGCAACACATCCCATCTCTGCACAAACTGAGCAGTAATTTATTTTTTGGTCTAGTAAATTTTACAGAATGGATGAAGTAATTAATTACTGGTCAGCTGCCTTGTCTCTTATTGAAATAATGGCTTTTATTAATGACATAAATCTTGGACCACTGTTATCTCACATATCCAGGAAATAATAGAAAGCAGGTCTCAGCAAATATAAGGATATTGCTCAGAATAAGTTTCAAAATTTAGTAAGTTAACTCAAAGTAACTGCTGTAAAATCACAATTAAAATTCTGTGCCTGTAACTAAATGGCCAAGACCAAAGTGGGCATAGACTACATACTTTTTAAAATTTGTTCTGATTATCTGTTAATATAACAAAGTGCAAACTAATTAGTAAGAGTACATTAAAGCTCACTGTATTCTTTTTCTGCAGAAAAACTTCTAAGAAAATTTCATATTTTAGAAGAGCTTAACAAAGAGAAACTCTGTTTTACAGCTGATGCAAAATTAATGCATTAGTCAGATTGAAAAATAATATTCTGGACAGACTATTTGAAGATATTAATGAAATTTTGAAGCATTTTAGTGAACGTAGTAAATATATACATTCATTTGTCCTTGATTGCTAGTTCACGGTGACAATTCTTTATGAAAGCAGTTTTTGTAGAATAAGTTATTACTTTGTATAAACTAATGGTGCAATAAATTTTTTCAGGAACATAACAGGATTGTTTTAGCTATTAAAAAATTTCATGCAGCGTACAGAGTTATTCTTCATTCTCTTCTAGTGCCTTTTGCTTAATATGTATTCGGATTTTTTTTTTCAATCTCGTTAATACTTCCCTAATTTCTCACGAAAACAAAATAAAACAACACTTCTTATAGTTTTCTGCACATAAAAATAGGTATTCTAATTTTGTCAGCAATAGATGCTTTAATAATCAAGACATTTATTTTAAAATTGTCTTCTCTCTAGCTTCAGGTCTTTCTCTAGGTGGTTGGTTGCCCTAGTTTCCCTGTATGGTGGAAAGAGAGAAATAAAAATCTGCTGAAGTTCATTAAGGTATCTGGGCCAAATTTCCCCTTGGTACTAGTATCTTTGTGCTTCTCTAGTAGCTCTTGACTTCTGCTGCTGGACCACAGATATTTTGGTAGTAAATTGCCTTCTTATTTCCAGATGGAAAACTCTTGAAAATAATTAAATACGTTACGTAAGTAGTCTTCTGCCTAATCTAATCTTAGAAAGTCCCTTGAGCTAATAAAGCAAATTAATATGTTTAAAGACATAAATTTTCTGGTGACATACAATTCATACCAGAGGAATGTTTGGAAACCCCTCTGTACAATCCTCTATAGCCAAAGACTGCCAAAGATGGTTGCACTGACAACATTCCCAATGTTATTTTGAACAAAAGAAATTCTGTAAACAAAATACTTTTGAAAACTTCAGGGGTATTGAAATATTGCTGAAAGTAAAGATTTTTAAGTTATATGTGTTCAGGGGACATGAGGTTTTGATAGTTTAATGCTTTATACAGAATTCCCACAAATTTCGTTAGACACATATGAATATAACATTCTGTTATTCTATGATTCTAATATTCAGATGTCTTATTCTAAGCTTGATAATAGATTTAAATTGTTGTTTTTGAATGAAACACTCTTTACCTGTTTTCTCTACTGTAGAAGTGTCCACTTTAGATCTGAATATCTGACTTTCAGGAGACTGAATTAAGACAAGTTGATTTATACATATTATATTTACAACTCTGAAATCCAAAGAAAAATAAATTGGATTGCAGAAATTGCAATTTGGGGGTCAGGCTGAGATTCATTTCAAATCTTAGTTTTCTTCCCATAAGTTAACAGGTGCAAAATAAAAGTTTGTACATGCTTATTTCGGGCTTCTTGTTCTTTAAACAGGCTTTTAAAATGTCAGCAGAACAGGGATGCAATTGCACAAGGTATCTTTATTTTCTTATTTCCAAAGAGTAACAAATTGTACCTTCCTCTTATTTTACTTTGTCTGCCACTAGGAGAAAAGACTTGAGAAATATTTTACAGAGCTAATAATTTCTATTGTGCCAAAGTTCTTGCTAACTTTTCCCCTGATATGGCCTTTAATGTGGAATGATTTTCAATGCACTAAACAGAGTTCAGTATTGTGGAAATAAATTGGAAAGATCATGGGATAGTTTAATAGAACTGTCAACTCTTCTTATGCTTCAGATGAACGCAGTACACGTTGAAAGGCAGTTTACTTCTAATTGATGATCAATAGAAACTTTGCAAAAGTTAAATATGGATATTAATTTGAAGTACTTCTTTCTTTTAACCTTGTTCTCTCATTGATCTTGATGTCTGGAAAGTTTCAGAACACGAGACTTACATAAGCCTGGGTCTGTTGTGATACTCTTGTAATCCGAAAACTCTTGTAATTGGAAAAAGAAGCAATATCTGAATGAAAGATCTATTTCTATTTGATACTATGGCAAGTAACACTTCAAGGTTCCCTCATTCAAACAATTCCTGCTGTTATTACTGGTGTTTGTTTGTTTTTTTTTAATTATTATTTTTTAATCTGTGAAGTGTCTATAATACCAAGAAAGACTATTAAAAAAAAAATAGAATTGTATTTTAGCTAATTTCTTCTTATGGAATGTTTTAAGCTATGAAATACATTTCTAAATTTTTAATTTTAGCTACTTTTTCCCTGAATCTGACTTACATAACAAGTCCAGCAGGTATGTGCAAGAGTCTTTCATGTTTTCCCAGAACCAATCAAAATATGATGTGTGTTCCATTCTCTGACAAAACTTGTTTTAGTAAGTAATTTTTGGGAACTAGTTCCTGCTAACCATAATCAAAGTGTGTTATTCATTATTTCCAAAATGCACTGAGCTTTACACGGCAAAATAACTAAAAAAATCACAGTCCTTTTCAAAAATTAGTAGATGGTTATTCACTAAAATTTTAGTTGAAAACGCACTGGACTGTTTAAACTTATTATATATGCTAATTTATTTCATTGCGTATAAGATCACTATACTTCTTTTTCTTCTAATTTTGTTTATTTTTAAAATTTTGAATAGAGCAAGAATTATCAGATATACTTATATTAATATATAGTACTTAGTTCTTCACTTGAAATTGCAATTTTTTTTAAGTTTAGTAGCAATTTTTCTGATGCCCTTAATTTTCTATTTGATTTATTAATTTTTTTATAGGGTCATTCAATTATGGTTTTAGGATCAAAACATGCAGACAACTTTGATTCTTATTTATTCCATTTATTCCATTTATAAAATGCAAAATTCTCTACTGTCTATTTAAGGCTCTTTAGAGATCTACATAACCACAATCAGGGATGGAGCACTCATTCAGTCAGATTAAAGTGAACTACAAGGTTAGAAAAACTATTCCTTCTTCCTTTTGCCATATATTTTAATTGTTATTATTTTAATTGTCAGCTATTGAGATTAGCAGGCAGTGGTTGATATTTATACACTTTATAATTCCACTCAATAGAGTTAATATGAAAGGAAATAACATATTCAGACACTAGTACTCATAGCAAATGTTTTACTTATTAATAAGAGATTTGATGTATGCATATCCTTATTCTTGTTGGCCGTGGTAATATCAAGTTCTCAATCATCATCATGTTGCTTTACAAGCTCTATACATAATTATACTGATTTTAAGACATATGTAAACACAAAATGAAGTGGCAGTAGAAGTTTCACATCTGAAGGTTCTTTTCCCAGAGTGGCTCTTAATTTATCCATATATAGAAAATTAATTTAATTTTTCTACAGTGTATTACCCTGTGGAAAATCATATACATTGAAGACAGTGTTTTGGGTGGTGTTTTACCACTGTTATAATAATTACTCTTAAGTTTCAGTGCCCTGAAATTATAATTCTGTTGCTGTAAACATTGAAATCATTTTTTCTTAGACGAGTTATGATGGGTGTTTTTAGGATGAATGGGCATGGAATTTTTTATACAAATTCAAAGTACTCTTGCATTCTACAAACACGCTTTGTCCCTTCTTGAATATATAACGATCACTACTTTGTCATAGTCCTCCTAATGTTTTAAAGAACTTAATCTTAGGAGAGCTAGAAATCTAAGTTGCAGCTTAATGTGCATTTTGAGCCAGCATCACTGTGAGATGAGGCAGCGGACCTCTTCTTGAACATTCTTGTTTCTTTGTCCAGTGCTCTTATCTGTAGTGAGCCAGACTTCGGGGCTGATAAACCTGGACTGCTTTTCTAGAAGACTCTGTTCATAAGTGCTTGTTGTGATGTAAAACAGGGTTGGATGTGAAGACAGAAATGAGGGAATATATGGATAGAAGGAATCAAGAGAATAGGAGATGATTTTTTAATAATTTTTTTCAGCATTTGCATTAAATTGTGTCCTAGCTGACTTACATTTGAAGAAAAAAAAAAAAATCCTTTGCATTCCATATGAAGGTAACAAATATAATTTTTTACGACCTGAGTATATCTGACTGACTACCTAATTTTATAGGGAGACTGTACTTTTTAGACAGCAGTTCAAGTAATTCATTTGTAATTGCCTCCACAATGAGCAGTAATATGAAAACTCTATGTTCTAGTCAGCAGAAAGGATACTTAATCTGGGGACAACGAGTACCTTAAAAAATGAGCATGTAGCTATGAAGCCTCTCACCTTTGTTTCACTTGAAATCAGATCTGTGCTGGTAATAATTGAAAGCTGTACATCTGTGATGACTATTAGTGATATATGAATTGAAGCTCTCAGTCTAACAGAGGAGCTGAAGAAATAATTTATATGCAAACAGAACAACCCTTCACCTTTAATGACGGTCTTGTTGGAGTGAAGTCATTCACAGTAGAGCCTGGGAAAGGCTGTTTCTACTGTTAAGCTTGCTCAAGATTTGAACTCTCCATACAGTACTGCCAGTCTTGTACAGACTGTGTTTCTTGTGAGATGATGATAATGATAATAGTTTCTCCAGGCTGGATCAGAAAGAGCAGATTGCTCATGGAAGTAGAACCCCTCAGAAGCAAGGGTGCCTAGTGAAGCTGAACCTATGAAATGCACTCAGAATCATAGAATAATTTGGGTTGAAAAAGACTCTCAAGATCATCAAGTCCAGCCATCAACTGACACTATCAAGTCCACCACTAAACAATGTCCTTAAGTTACACATCCTTGTGTTTCTTAAATATCTTCAGGGATGATAACTCCACCACTTCCCTAGGCACTCTGTTGCAATGTCTAGCCACACTTTCTGTGAAGAAATTCTTCCTCCTATTCAAAATAAACTTCCACTGATACATCTGGAGAAAAGAAAAGAGACTGACATAATCCTATCTGTAACTTCCTTTTGGGTAGTTATAGAGAGCAATGATGTCTCTCTTCAGCCTCCTTTTCTCTGTATTATTCAACTCCAGTTCCTTCAGTTTTTTTCTTATAACTCTTGTTTTCCACTCCCCTTATCAGCATCAGTACTCTTCTCTGAACAAATTCCAGCACCTCAATGTTTTACTTGTAGCGAGGAGCTTAAAACTGAGCGCAGTATTTGAGATGTGACCTTGCCAGTGCCAAGCACAACGGGAAGATCACCTCCCTAGTCCTGCTGGCTACACTATTTCTGATACAAGCCAGAATGCCACTGGCCTTCTTGGCCACCTGAACACAGTGCTGGTCATATTCAGCTAGTGGTTAATCAACACCTTTGGGTCCTTTTATTCTGTGTAACTCTCCAGCTACTCTTTCTCAAGCCTGTAATACTCCACAGGGTTGTCATGCCCCTAGTGCAGCACAACCATTTAACCTTACCAGTGCCATGTAGTTAGACACACTGTATCAATCTAGCCTATCCAGGTTCCTCTGTAGATCCTTCAAACAGATCAACTCTTCTGCCTAGCTTGGTGTCACTTGCTGAGTGTACTTACTGAGTGTACACTCAGTCCCCTCGTAAAGATCATTGATAAAAATGCTAGCTGACCCCAGCGCTGAGCCCCAGAGAATACCATTTGCCATGACTGGCCAGTTGTGTTTAATGATTTGAAAAGATAATGGATATGGCCACCCAGACAGTTTTTAATAATGCAAACTGTATGTCCATCCAAGCCATGAGCAGCAAGGTTCTCTAAGAAAATTATATTGGAAACATTAAATGCTTTGTTAAAGTCCAAGTAAATCCACAGTCTTTCTCTTGACCACCAAGTGGGTCATAAAAAGAGGCTGGGTTAATCAGTCAGGACATGCTTTTCATGTAACCATGATGACAGATCTGATCACCTGGTTGTCCTAGATATGTCTTCTAATGGAATCAAATATAATCTGCTCCATGGCCTTCACTGGCTTTGAGGGAAGGAACTGCATGTTTGTTAAATATTCTGAGGAAATCCTTTTTCTTCACGGAAAATTACATTTTTCCTTTTCAAGTTGTCAGCCTTCTCCATTTAAAAACTACAGACTGAAAAAAAAAAAAAAACACCAAAAACACAGACTTAAACTGATACTGGGTCTAGAAGATTCTTTCATCCACATGGTTAATATTTTGGGCATTGTTCCATTTATATCACTGTGTATGAGAAAGATAAGAACTCTCATCCCATATAGTTTCCCCAGATTTTTTTTTTTTTTTAATTTTTTTTTTTTTTTCCAGAGAGAACAGCTGCCATTGTCACAGTTATAAGTTCTGTGCTTGACAGCACCTTATGTCAGACCCTGGAATAGAATTTTTTTGAGTTTTGTTATTTTTCCTTCATGGCAAAATGGGGCTCTGACTTTAGGATACAGAGCATAGCAACATCATTTGGCTGACAAATGCAATCCCTATGAGAAATTATGGAAATATACAAACCTTGCATCATTTCAGATTTTACATCAGACTTTAATTTAAAATTTCTTACATGTCTGCTCATGTGAATCATCCCTTTTTTGCATCTTAGAGACATCGATTGGTTATAGGTTTTCCCAGTCTTCCTATACAAACAGATGTAGTGCAATACGTTATGTACTAAGATATGGATAAATGGGTTTTCAAAGTCAAAGTAATTTTAGAAGAATTTGCATCTGGGACATATCTTTTCCTTCTTAAATGATTCACACTAAAAGAAAATACTTTGAACATTCTACAGATAGTCCTATATGACGTGCTATCTCACAATATCTCTTCAGATATTACTCAGTATGAATTATAATATGAAAATAGATGTGTCAGTTGATTTCACATAAAATATCTATTACTGCCAAAAAAGGTTTATTTAAACTAAATTCCCAAGAGATTACAAAGCAATTTTAATTTTTACAATACACATGAGATGGAAACATGGTGGGATCACTCCCATGACTGGAGTGCTGTGATGGATTGCTATAAGCTCTTCAGTATGGATAGGTAAGGAAGCAAGTGTGGTTCTCTGTGGATCTCTGAGAGACTGTTTTGATGTTGCTGAGCTTGGGGTTGGGAATGATAAGGTGGTATGGGTATGTATCAGAGAGAGGGCTAACTAGTCAGACATCCTAGTGGGGATCTGTTAAAGACTGCCTAAGCAGGATGAAGAGACAGATGAGGCATTCTGTGAGCAGCTGGCAGAAGTTGTGCAGTTGCCAGCCCTTGTTCTCATGGAGGAATTCAACTTGCCTGATATATACTGGAAATATGATACAAGGCAGAAGAAGCAATCTAGGAGGATTCTAGAGTATGTAAAAGATAACTGTCCTTCTTGGCCTGTTGTCCACAAATGGAGAAGGACTGGTGGGAGATAGGAAGGTCAAGATCAGGAGCTGTCTTGGATGAAGTGACCATTAAATGGTAAAGTTCTCTATTCTTGGTGAAGTCAGGATGGAGACAGCAAAACTGATACCATGGAATTCCAGAACATGGGTTTTGAGCTGTTGAGGATGCTGGTAGGAAGACTCCCTTGGGGTTCAGTCCTGATGGGTAAATGGATCCAGGAAGTCTGATCACTTAAGAAGAAGTCTTGAAGGTGCAGGAACAGGCTATTCTTCTATGCTATAAGATGAGCTGTCAGGGAAGAAGACTGGTGTGGATAAACAGGGAGTTCTTCTGACCTCAGTGCCAGGAAAAGTTATGAAGCAGATCATCTTGGGGAAGATCACATGGCATGTGTAGGACAACCAGAAGATCACACCTAGCCATCATGGGTTTATGAAAAGCAGGTCCTGCTTGACCAACTTGATCTCCTTCTATGATCAAGTGACCCACGTAGTGGATGAGGGAAAGGCTGTTGATGGAGTCTTCCTAAACTTTAGTAAAACTCTCTATCACATAGTATTCTGGAGAACCTGTCAGCCAGTGTCTTGAACTCTTTGCTGAGTAAAGTACTGGCTGGATGGCCAGGCCCAGAGAGTGGTGGTGGATGGAATTAAATCCAGCTGGTGACCAGTTGTGAGTGGTGCCCCCCAGCGGTTGGTATTAGGGCCTGTCCTGTTCAATATCTTTATTGATGTTCTAGATGAAGGGATTAAGTGCACTGTCAGTAAGTTTTCAGATGACACCAGTTTAGGAGGAAATGTTGATCTGCCTGGGAGTAGAATGGCTACACAGAAGTGTCTGGACAGTTTGGATAGCAGGGCTGAGGCCAGAGGGTTGGATGTGAGGAAATACCTCTCTGAAAGGGTGATCAGACACTGGAACAGACAGCTCAGGGAGGTGGTGGAGTCACTGACCCTGGAGGTGTTCAAGAAATTTTCAGCTGTTGTACTGAGGGACATGATTTAATGGGAAAATGTTAGTGATAGATAGATGTTTGAACTAGATGATCTTGGAGGTCTTTTCCAACCTTGGTGATTCTATGATTCTATTATTCTATGAAATTCAGACAAAAGTGACAGATTACAATTTTGAAAACCTCATTATGATAGCCAGAGAGGTCAATGTACACATTGTATCTATATTCTTTGTGAATATCCTAAGATGATAAATTCTGTGGTTGTGTTTTTTGTTTGTTTGTTTGTTTTTAATTTAAATTTTCTGTACCTGAGAGAATTAGAGATGGGAGAACAAGCTATGCATGACAGATGTTAGTCACATTACTTAATGCATGACTCAAGTGAAAATGCATATTACAATGATATGCATGATGTTGGATAGAGGAACAGTACAGAGCCGAAAAACATTAGAGAAGAATTAACTGTTAAAAGAAGGCATGTACTGAAATTTCCTCTGGATGTGGAATTGTTGAGCTTTTGGGTTTTTTTTTTTTGTTTTTTTTTTTTAATCTTTTTTTTTTTTTTTAATCTTGCTGGAATTTACTTCTGTCTTTTTGCCAATTGGCTACTTGTGGAAAGGGAACTGAGAGTTTCTTTGTATATATTTCAGAAAGAAGGAAAAGAAGGAAGAAGTTTTTTACCAGACAAGTAGAAAATGCCTAAAATGATCAAGAATGAAATTATCCGCATTTTATCTTCTCCTTCAGGTTTATATGATGGAGAGAAGCTGGGGTATTGGAGAAGAGAAAGCTGTAGATCTCCCATTAGTACTACAAAATTCAGTGCACATTTGCAAAATCTTACAGCCCATCTGACTTCATTGCTGCTGCTATTGGGAAAGGTTCAATGTAAAGGCAGATCTTTAAAAAAATGAAATTTTTTCAAGAGGGTCAGAGTTAGCAGAGTCGTCTGAAATGCAGCAGAGGTAAACTGGAAATGTGTAACCTTACTTATCTGCCATAGGCATATTATTCACATACTTGTAACATTCAATAACTTCCAAATGAGAATGGGATCAATGAGAGAAAGAGGGGGGATTCATTAACAGGAAAGCCAGAATACAATACCTAGAAACTCAAAGGCACGAACATATGACCTGGAAAAACAAGAGGCTGCCCCAAGGGTTGTCCTCTTTCTGAGGAATCAGGACGGAAGCATTGACAATACTACCTGAGAGGATAATAGTCTACTGCTGCTGGTACTGCTATTCCAACACCATAGATCACCTACTGATAATGTGTGATACAGCCAGAAAAATGACCTTATAAGAAGGTATTCAAAAACACGATGCAGTACAACTGTTAAGTTGATCATCAGGTCATCCCAGATGCCATAGACAGTGGAAATCGAAAAGACATCTTCAGTTCTTCTAAGAAATGACTTAACAGGGAGAGTTTCTCTACTGACTAGAAATGAAACCTAGGAGCCTATGTTAGATACCTCAGATGAGGTCTGATACTTAATATTGGCCTGGATGTCAGAGACTGGCTTGGTGAGGAGAGGGAAAGCGGATCTAACAGAGGACAAGCAACTAGCTCTGAAGCAGGAGATAGGGGAGAGGGATGTGAGAGACTAGTAGCAATCATTTATAGTGAGGTAGAAATGAGTTAAGAGAAAATTATAGCCTCTGTTATCTATGGAAAGGACTAATAATTACTAGGTGAGTTTAATTCATAGAGTTGTGACTGTATTAGGCTATATTTTCACATCTTCTTGCTTCTCATGCATGTCAGGGACAAAAGACTATAATATTTCTCTAGTTTGATCTCTGATACAATATAGATCAAAGAACTTTGCCCTGATTCCTGCATTGCACGTATAATTTTGGATTGAACGATGACATATCTTGGTTATAGATAGAATAGCTGCTTAATGGTCCATCAGAAAGTAATGAAAAATCACAGTTTATGGCCTCCACTCATCTAGGTAAGAGAAAGACTTTTCTAGTGCCAAGAATGCTCTGATTTTTAGCTCTCAAACTACTTCAGTAAAAATTTTAACATCACACTTCTAGTAAAAACTCTCTCAAAATTGCATTTCAGAAACACAGAAAATTCAGAAAACAGACTAAGTAATCTTGTGTTGTAATGTTCAGTGCGTATATTGCTGTATTTTTCACATGAAACTGGTCTCAAGTACATTTTTTATTGAGTCAGCCTTGCATACAAGGTTAGTCGTAAACACGTACATTATTTTGTTACCAATTTTTTGTTACCTGCACATGGTGCTTTTACAATATAGCCAAACTGTCAAACATTCAGTCCTTTTCAACCCGCGCCATTCTATGATCAGCGCATCACAGCGTTTATATCCATTTGTATCCTAAAAGTAAAACTGGCTCAATACATGAACACAGATCAACCACTGACAATAGTATAGTATATAACACACTTGCAAATTGCCTTATTAATAAAAAAAGTGAAGTGCAAAGTAGAGAAGAATGTTTGCCCTTATGCTACTTCTCTCTAACTTGTGAATGTAATTTCACAGGTTTCTTCATAAGCAGAATTATTCTATTATTTTCCATTAGTTATTCAAAGAACTTAATCTGACTGCCCTGTAATGAAGGACCTCTTTTTATCTTTATAGAACCAGAATAATGAGACCATGAAAGTGATGGAATCTTCACTTCTTTTTTCTTATTTGATAGTTTCACTTCATACCTCTCTCTGACAAAAGAAGGCAGCATTGCTATCCTGAGATTTTTTTCCTTGCGTATGAATACACGTATACTTAAATCATGGAAAAAAACATTCATATAAATAGGTATAGAAATCAATACTGTTAATTCGCCACTCAATTTTAATACTCTTTTTCTTTCCTCTCCACCCATTATTTCCAGTTGCTCAGTGTACAGAAGCCCTGTTGAAATGAAGACATGGTAAAGCTGGATAGTTTACTTAAATTTTGTGGAATAATATGTACTATATTTTTCTGACTCCTTGTCCTTACTAGGGTTCTTTTACTCAAGTGCTATAATGTATCAAGTAAATCATTGCTTGACACTGCTGGGTGATTTGAAAAATGAAGTTTACATGTGAACTGTGGAACCTGAGAGGTCTGGGCTCATAGTTAAATGAGGAAAAAGTACTGCAGTATTTTTTCCAGTTGTTTAGTTTGGAAGCAGTCTAGGGCACTAATACAACCTCTCCAACATAATGTGATTAGCTAAATCAAAGGCTTTTGCAGGCTTTAAAAAAACTGAGGCCAATCAGATGGCAGTTATCCACTGCTATTCAGCATTTATGCAGAACCTGATTCTGATAGTGGTTGTGTGGGGTTTTTTTTTGTGTGGTTTTTTTTTTTTTTTTTTTTTTTTTAAATAAGAAGTTCTATTTTATTTATGAAACATGCATCTCAAAAATGTCATTAGTAGCTTCTGTAACAGCTTTCCAGAAGCATTTTTGTTACGAGTTAGATAGCAAACTTCAGTCTATCTAGAACTGAAGTTAAATTTATTGTGCTTATTGAAGCTAAAAGGAAAAAAAAATTTTTTTTAAAAATTGTCAAATTGTCAGCTATCTAAGCTAGCTTTTAAAAATTTGTTTATATCCTTTCTTTTTTATTTATTTATTTATTTATTTATTTATTAATTATTTTTTTCCTTTTGGTATTGTACCTTTCAGTTGTTCTAAGTAATAGGGAAAATTTTTTGGAAAAAAAATCTACAAAAAATATTTTAAATCTACTAATGTTTAAGATTCTAATGAATAATACTAATCAATACCCATTCTCTTAGAAACAATATTTGCAATAATGGAAGGAATCGTGGGAAGTTAGTAGCATGTTAAGAACCATGGTTTTCTCCTCATGGAATTTCCTGTGCCTGCAACCAATGCTTACATTCAAATTGCTGCCTAAGTAGTTAATGCCATCTAAACATCCAGTTTCCACCATGGCAACGTCTAAACAGGCAGTTTGCTCCATGGCAACTGCTTTTAAGTCTTGCAGTAGCTTTCAACAGGACCAATCCTTAATGGACTTAATGTCCTAACAGAAAAGATAATAAATGTTAAGACTGCAGGGCGAGACAGTGAGACTGGTTATATATCATTTTCACTTGTCTACTCTTTCCCTGACCCACACTATTGTCTTCTCTATTTTATAGAAATCTCTGGAAAAAAAAAAAAAGTAAATAAATGTGATTTGGAAGAAGGAACTAGTGCTAGATCTGTTTCAGCTGAGTTTCTAAGCTAGATTAATCAGCAATAATGATTAATGCCATTAAAAATTCATTAATTTTTTTTTCCACTAGTAACTGCTTAGACATACTGCTTTAGACATATCTGTTTAGACAGCCTGCTTACAACAAATTCTATACTAAAATTAAGTAACATATCTGAGCCTATATCAGCAATGTTCATACCCAGTGATATTACTGTTCTTGGTTTCTGCTCATTTTTGTAGGCCATCAGATCAACAAATGCAAAAAGAAAAATTGTGCAAAGAATTTATACTGTCCCAGTTCCCCTTGCCTTTTAGTTGAATGCATGAATAATTAAAACACAATACTTCGTAGGAAAAACAGTTTTCATGTTTTCATACGACTTGGAGGAATTGATGGCTTTACATTCATCATAAACACATCTCCAAATATGATATTCCACTGTAGCAGCTACGGTAGCAGCTAATAAAAAAATGTGTCTGAACTGAAATCATACCTTTAAAAGTATTTCAAATAGGGGCCCAAAAATTCTTGGTTTTCATCTGCAAAGAAATAGCAGGAAACAACACTTGTATAAATACATATACTGGCTTATGGGTTCTTCTATATGACTGCAATTTTAGAAGAGGCTTTTTTTTTTTTTTCTGTGGAGCTTCTAATTTTAAAATTACCTACTCCTTGAATATGGGAGCCAGAGAAGGACAGGCTTCACAGAGCAAAGGAACTGACTTGGTACAGCCTGTTTGTGCTACTGCTCCTGCTGTTACGACGTATGTTCAAAAACATACTGCATCAAGCCCTACTTATGTTGATGCCAACACAGATTTCTGAGAGAGCTGTTAAAGACTACGTTCCGAGCATTTGTTCATATTTATGAAGAGCATTTTTTGAATTAGCTTTCCTGGGCTTTGTAAACAACAGCAATAAAAAACCCCATCACATAAAGTAGGAAATATTGCAAGTAGCTCCTCCTCTACCGTAACAGCCACTTACAAATGGACAATTGGTGTCCACTGGAGTCAACATCAGATACAGAAAGTTATTATACATCCTGTCCATAGAACAGCAAATTCTGATTCTGACAAGGAGATGTTTAATCAAAGTTAATATACATTGGTAAAAAAATAACACTGAATGTAGCAGCATCTCTTTACAAATTATACAGAACTTAATGTTAAACTTTAAATTATCTGGCAGAATTAACCAGCATTAATATTGTTCACTTCTATAAAAATAGATTCAACATTTATCGAAGAACAATACTGCAATAAATATCATTTTAGGATCATAGAATGTCTTGGGTTGGAAGGGACCTCAAAGATCCTCTAGCTCCAAACTCCTGTCATGGGTAGGGTTGCTAGCCACCAGATCAAACTGCCCAGGAACCCTCCAAGATTGGCCTTGAATGCCTCCACGGATGGAGCACCCACAACTTCTCGGGGAAGTGAGCCAGTGCCTCACCACCTTCTGAATGAAGAATTTCTTTCATTTTAAAGTAGGAATGAATCTCAGATTCTAAAGTTAAATTTATTGTTGCAGCCTGAAATACAAAAATCAATAAATATCAAATCCCATTAAACATAAATTATTTGCAGGGGTCAAAAAGTTATCATATGAGTATGATAAGATTCTTTGGCATTTTTTTGACAGAATCATCCACAAATTTGTTGGGTCCAGGTTGTGCCAGTCAGGTATATGACTAGATTGAGAATTTTAGAGCTGTGTCTGGAAACAATGCTGAACAACTTTCTCCAAAGAAAATCAAAAGATTAGTAATGTATTTAATATTATTATTAGTTTTGCATGAGCTTTTGGACAATTTCCTTTTTATTTTCTTAAATAGTGAATTGTGCTAAGTATTTCTAGATACAATTCAGTACTTAAACTAATAAGTTATTTCTGTTAAAATCTGTCTGGTCTTCCTCCCCGAAACAGGAGAGAATACCGTCTTTGTATCTTGCCAGTTTTTAAGCATTTCAAAGAAATATGTCCCCACTTACTTGTGATTTCAGCAACCTCAGAGAAAAGTACATAATTTTCTCTTGTAGATTTCTGTTTAGAATGCTTAAATGCAGAAGAATTTACATGAATTATTTTTAGATAGTTTAACTTAAGAGTATTAAATCTATACATCATTGAGATTATTCATCTAGTCAAAAATTCTGATGCTTCTTATTTTACAGTAACTACCACAATCATTTCAGAACCATAAAATCATGTACTTTCTGATTATCTGGAAATTGAATTAATTGTGGCTAGTTTGAAAAGTGAGGGAAGGAAAGAAATTCTAACTTTCATGTAATAAATCTATCCTTGTCATCAGTCAGTAAGAAAACTTGATTTTTACTAAGAAAGTTTGATACAGTGGTCCTTAGTACTTGATAGGAAAGGGACAGATCTTTTCCTACAAAAAGAACTCTATTAGTAAGTTAATAATGTATGTGTCTGTGCTAACTAAATAGCATATTGCTATTACTGTGGATCTGTCATTTCACTGCCATGTGAACATCAGCCTGTAAATGTAAGAAGTGGTAACACATTGACTTTATTCTGGAGATAATTATGCTGAATTACTCTCAAATAAAGTATAACATTATCAGTAGGAAATACTTCTTATCTGTAATAAATATTTCTTTGAATGACATCTTAGTGAGACAATGTCTGCCAACATAACATATTTCAACGAATTCTATAGTATATAAAACAAAACCTAAGCAGTCAAAGAACTTAATGGTAGATTTGCACAAACCTGCTCCCAGTTAACTACTGGGATTTAATGTTTAACTTTAGTTGTGATGTTGTAATAGAGATATTAATCTTCATTACCAGTGTGGTGTTAACTCAATTTTTAAAGCCACAGCCTTGCGTCTTTTTGTGAATTAATTTTGGAGTATATAATGGTATTTTTGGTTCTGCTGCATGTACATTTGCATATGGATTGATAAGGAAGAAACTAAATGTTACTATAATTCCATAGAATTTACATATTTCCATGGAAATTTTAATTTATGTTTTGCAAATTCTTTGTATGGAATCCAGATACTACTTTCAACGAAACCATAATATTTACAGAGTAAAAGACTAAATAAGTTTCTTGCTGACAAGATGGAAAAGAAATCTTTGTTTTGACGCCATTTTCCTTTTGTTACTACTAATGCTACACATTCCTTTACTACTTAGAAAGAGTTCAGTAGAAAAGAAACCCCCCAAAATTAGATATGATTTGAATTATACAATTACTTTTTCAGCGTTCAACATAAACATGCATAATTCATTGTTCTGAAGCACTAGAGAAAAGGGTGACTTTTAGCTTCTGAGAAAATAAATTTCTCATACATATTTTTAATTTGCTTTCTCTGTTCTATCTACTTACATTAAATTATGAAGGTATTTCTAAAAAAATTGTACATTTCCATATTATATAGGCATTATCTCTATTGCACAATGGTTTGCAAGGTGAATAAAAACTCACAAGCATGTTTATGCAGAGACAATACTGGAAACAAAAAATCAGATATGTATCATGTGGCTAGTCACACAAGTAAATACATTTACATAAAACATTCATCAAAATTTTTGAGTGTTAAGTATATCTGTTAAAATTTGATAGAAAAGAGACAATATATTTTCTGTTTTGAATCATTAGTCTAACTTTAGAAAGGAGAAAGAAACAGATTAAATGGTAACTGGAATAACATTTTAAAAGGTATAAGATAAGAAAGGGAAATTTAGTTCCTGTTGTGGTCCTTCTATAATAGCAATCGTATGGAATTACTAAATGTAGAATGCTAAATGTCATGATCAATTCTTACTATGAAAAATACTGCTAACCAGAAGTCAGACAGTGTATTTATTCTGTAGCAGTAGCTATATGTTGTATGTAGCCTCTACTAGAAGAACTGGTATTAGTTTCGCTAGAAAAAAATGCTACTCAGATGTGTCACTAAGCAGGGCTCTGAAGGTAAGAACCTACAGATAACCATTTAAAATACTAAGCAACTAAAATCCATCAGCAAAAGAAATAAGAATGAAATAAAAGAAATAAGAAATAAGAAAAAGATGTTTACAACCCCAAAATAATAAATTAGTTGAATTACACCAAAGAGGAACTCTAGTCATAGATTGGGATTATAGTGGCTAATGTCCATACTAAATTCCACATTTGGAATGCACGTTGAAGATGTCATATTTTCCAAACAGCTTTATGGTGTTCCTGGGGATCTAATTCCAAGGCAGACTTACTTGGAGAATGAGCTGGAGTCTAGTTCAGCTAAAGACCAGTATATTTAGAGTCCAGTAACAAGCAGTGTACTCTGAGTCAGTAAAGGGTCCAGTCTGAATGATTGGCCTGCTTGTCTCATCAGCAAGTCTGTAGATGACATAAAATTGTGGCTTATACCCCAGAGAGACATCAGCTGGCTGGAGAAATGTTCTGTCAGGAACATCATGAAGTTCAGCAAAGAGAGATGCAAAGTTCTGTACCTGGAGAGGAACAAGCTGATGCATGTAGGAGGCCACCCAGATGCAAAAATCATTGGAAAAAAAGGACATGCGAATCCTCGTGGACACTAAATTGTACCCTTGCAACAAAGAAGGATAATGGTGTACTTTGCAACATTAGGCAGAGTATTGCCAGAAGATCATGGGAAGTGATGCTTCACCTCTACTCAGCACTTTTGGGTCCACATCTGGAGTACTGCGTCCAGTTCAGAGCCTCCCAGTACAATGGAGACATGAACATACTGGATTCCAGTGTAAGGTCACAAAGATAGTGGAAGGAGTGGGTTGCTTTTCCTATCAGCAAAATCTGAGAGAACTTTAAGTGTTCAACCTGCAGGAGAGAAGACTTAGAAGGATCTCATCAGCGAGGACGCAGAGAGGACACAGCCAGGCTCTTCAGTTACTCAGTTACCCTTGTTTACAGAAATATTAATCAAACCTCAAACTTGTTTATAAGAAGTTTGAACTTAACAAACTGACATTTTATAACCTATCCTGCTTGCTAGAGTGCTTTGTATATGCTCCATGAGAGAACTGAGTATCTTTAAGTTATTTTTTTAAAACTTCGCCAAATGAAGACAAAAAAGCAGGGAGATAGAAATTCAGAAAAGATATAACTGATGCAAAGAGAAGTCTCAGAAGACAGAAAAGGTTCAGGCATCTGAGGACAGCAGACAAGAAACTACTGCATCAGTGTCAGGTGGCAAGAAACAAGATAGATCTGCAACTGAACAGTAGCAACTTTCAAAGCAATTTGTGTTCCTAGCATCTGTTTTACAAGCAGATATTTTTTCTTGCAGGTGATTCAAATGCAATTTTGGGTACTTTCATGGGGACACAATGGATGGTTGAATCTAAATTTTATGGCTGGTCTCCCAAGGAAGGAGAAGTGCCAGAGGTAAGATGCTGTCAATGTTTCAGAAAGATGAGGATTGCACTTTCCAGTTTGATTCCTGAGTGCTTGGTGAAGTGTAGCAGAATCATAACACTTAGCACAGATCAGGTCACTGACTGGAGAAGAAGGGCAAGATCTGTCTGTAATAGGCAGCTGTTCAGAATGTGCAATTTATTCCTTTAGAAATGCTACAGAAAATTCAGTAAGGGTGGTGTTTCTATATTTCTTCGCATGCAAACTAAAGCAGGGAAGGCTAGACACAGTATCTTAAATTTAAAGAAATAAAGTTGGGTCCTGCAATATACAGTACTTTCAACTATAGAATAGCATGGTATTATATTTGCCAACAAAATTGTCCTTGAGGGAAGAAAAATATTGAAGGGGTTGCAATGGGAAAGTTTGCTCAGCCTTGGGCAAAAGAAGAAGGAAAAATTAAACCTCAGGATCAACTAATCAGTGAACCTGGAAATAAGATGTGATATGAAGGACCTGAAAAAACTTTTCCTCCATTTGGAAGCACAGACAGTTTAGAACTCCTCCTTTACTGATGCTGATATAGTAAATTATTATGAACACTGACTGGGCTGTACCTAGCTACTCACTGTCATTCCTGGTTTGCAAATTACTGTACTTTTTAACCTCTGCTACATATTCTTTCCCATCTATAGACAGAAGGTTGCAACTGCTGCCAGTCTGTGAGCATAAAACACTGTCTTCGTGGTGTGGCTATAAGTGAAAAGAGTGTGCATGATGACAATGATACATTATAATTGCTATACATTCATCCATTTATTATTATGTGTTTTTCTGTGTAGGTTTAAGGGACTAACTGAAGTGCAAGCAGTGTGTTGCATGGGATGTGGGCAATATCATAAGGCTGCTCTGCATGCAGCTGGTCTAAACTCAGTCACTTCTAAATTTTGCCTCAGTGGAGTGAGGTCTCCAGTTTCACTATTATGAGATGTTAATATAAAACGTTTAACATTGAAAAGACAGAGAACATGTTCAAGAGCTTAGAACTGGGTTAAAAAAAATACTTGAGGAGAAAAAGAGAGAGAAATTGAAGATACTGATTTCAGTTTCAGGTGAGACAGATGCACATGTATATTGCTTGAGATGAAAGGATTCCTTGTTTTTACCAAGAAACAATCAAATGAACTCCAAAAGGTAAGAGATACAGGACTTGTGTTCCCCTGGAAGTATTGCACTACTGACAAATATCTGGGATGCTGCACTATCTGACTGACCTGTGGATGTAGACTAACACTGCAGAGGGAAGAGTTTTAATGCCACAGAGATCATAGCATGTGTCATAAATGCTTCTATGCCCTGAAGACAGGATATAAAGCAATAATGAAATATAAAATGACAGAAGAATATGGGATAATCATTACTAAAGATTGCTGTCTTATGACCAACAGATAGACCAGCTGTAACTCATCACAGGACAACTGCAGAGACAAATTGCTAGTAAGGAATTTCAACTACAC
This sequence comes from Tetrao urogallus, assembly GCF_951394365.1. Lineage (NCBI taxonomy): Eukaryota > Metazoa > Chordata > Aves > Galliformes > Phasianidae > Tetrao > Tetrao urogallus. Next base: position 53,480,011 of record NC_136813.1, read on the forward strand.
AGGCTTTTGACTATTCAGACAGCAGGAGTATCACTGAAAACTTTCACTAGCCTCTCACTGCACACAAGAAGCTTATAATGTCATCTTGTTTTAGATTATGCGAGAATGGTTCATTAGTGTGAAAAGACTTCATTCAAGTGGACATTTCAGAAGTAGTTTTCTATGTTCTAGTGGCCAGTAGCTTACAGATTACTACACTCAGACTCTTCTGTTCAGATGTTTTTCAAATGGTTTTCGTAGAAATTTCAGTCTTTCCATGTCTAAATTGGTACATTACGTACAGTACATTACTGTAGATACTATGAGAGATAGGATCAGAACACGCTTCAAGTTGAGACAAACACTCACTGCACTTCCTCTAGTGATAGGGTGAGGTGATAGAGGTATTTAGATGTATGGATGTGGTCCTTAGGGACACAGGTTAATGGTGGACTTTGGCAGTGCTCTGTTACTGGTTGGACTTGGTGATCTCGATGTCTTATTAAACATTATTAAACCTAAATGATTCTATTCATAATTAATACTTTTGAGGGAGTACATCCACGTTGGAACAGGGCAGAGGACCAAGTTATTCCTGTTGATGTCTCTTTGCCCTGTCCCAGGTGAGTCAGTGTTTCTTCTGTGTTAGCACTGGAGTTTAACAGACTGAAACAACAGATAAATAAAATCTACTGTTCCTTTAAATTCTTTTCTAAAATAGTATTCAGAATTTGAATCCCTGGTGACTTGTTTCTCTGTGTCTAAGTGACTGACATGGTACTAGATAATAGTTGTGCTGCTTACAGCTTAAAACTTAACATTTCTAACAGCTGCTAAACTGTATTACCTGTATAATCAAAGAAATACTGAAAACTCCATGGACAATAGCAACACGGTTTTCACTGCATAATAAAGTTAATCTAGGCCTGGCCGTGGTCTTTGTCAGAAGAGTTTGTTCAGTTGTTAAGGGAAGATTTTTTGTGAAGTTAATTGGATTAAAGTGACTGCCATTAATACTGTAAACTCCTGCTGTGGATATCTATCATTTTTAAGGGATGAAAGAATGTAAAGTCTGCTGCAAAGTTTCTTTCTCTTTTCTGACACAAGTGTGAAAGATATGTGACATTTATCAGTAGGCTAAAGAGAAAAATCTCTGTAAGTGCAGATGAAGTTTTCTAGTTTTTTCTAAATCTCTGAATGACTTTCATACCATGTTTTAAGAAAGCTATTTTTGTCTCTTTTGTGACATGAATATAAGGCAAAATTGCCCCTGGGATCGTTACAATGATTTCTGGCCATATAGATGAAGATGACTCCACATTCTCTGTCTTTTTCACATATATGTAGTTGTCCTGAAAGTAATGCCTCCTATTTTTTTTCCATGGAAACTACAACAGGTCATGGAATCATAAAATGACTTATGTTGTAAAGAACCTTGAAGATTGTCTAGTTCCAGCTTCCCTGCTGTGGACAGAGTGGCCAGCACTAGATCAGGCTACTCAGAGCCCCATCCAGCTTGTCCTTGAATACCTTCAGGAATGGGGCATCCTCAAGTTCTGTAGGCAATATGTTCCTGTGCCTCACCACCTTCTCCGCAAAGGATTTCCTCTCTAACATCTAACATAAATCCCCTTTCTCTTAGTTTAAAACCATTCCCCTTTGTCCTACCACTATTAGACTGTGTAGAAAGTCAATCACTCTCCAGGTTTTAAGCCCCCTTCAACTACTGGAAGGCTGCAATGAAGTCCTCCTAAAGCCTTCTCTTCTTTAAGCTAAGCAAGCCCTGCTCTCTTGACCTTTACTCTTAAGGGCACTCCAACCCTCCAATTATCTTTGCGGCCTTCTTCTAGACCTGCTCCAACATCTTTATGTCTTTCTTGTTCTCAGGGTCCCAGGCCTGGATAGAGTACTACAGATGGGGAGTAGAGTGCTACAGTTAAGGGCAGAGTAGAGGGAAACAACCATGTTCCTCACCCTGCTGGCCACCCCTCTTTTGATGCAGCCCAGGATAGTGTTGACCCCAGAGGGCTGCGAGAACATACTGATGGCTCATGTCCTTCTTTTCATCCACCAAAACCCTCAAGTCCTTTTCTGCAGGGTGACTCTCAGTAAGTCCAGGTAGATTACATCAGTTTCCATTCCTTTGTCCACTGATATCATCACTTCATAATAGAAGGCCAGCAGATTGGTCAGACACAATATGTCTTCGTAGAAGCTGTGCTGGCTGGCTGTCTTGAATCACCTCCTTATCTCTCATGTGTCTCTCATTGCATCTTCCGGGAGAATCTATTCCATGATCTTTCAACGTACAGACATGAAGCTCTGGCACTGGCCTATACTTCCAAATGTCTTTATCTCTTTCTTAAAAGTGAAAGTGATGTTTCCGTTTTGGCAGTTACTGGGGACTTCATCTGGTAGACAGACATGACTTTTTAAATATGATAGAGAGCTCTACAAACACATCAACCACTTCCTTCAGAATCCTGGGATGCATGTCATCTAGCCTCATAGACTTATATACATTGAGCCTCATAAGGAGATCTCAGAATTGGTCTGGTTGTACACTGGGAGGGATTTTTCTTCCCTGATACCACTTAGAGGCTTAGAGATAGGAGAGGCATGGGAAACCTGACTGCCAGATACAAAGAGCACAATATTACTATTGTATAGAATATATTCACAGCTACAAAAAGTGATTTTTCAATATAGTCATCAAAATTAGGTATGCGTTTTCAGCAAAGATGCATCGCTTGTAAAAATCTGCACCAGAGGAGGTGACCCATTGTCATTGTTGACGTGCACTGCTGAAATGCCCCACCCACTGCCTCATTGTACTCACAGCCTCTGTTTGTTCTTCAAGAAAGATTCAATGTATGTCAATGGGTGCAATTTTTTTCCTCAAGGAGGCACTCAATAACACACCTTTGCTTCACAAACACTTTCATGCCAGACACCATTTTGTTTGACTGCCCCTGTTTTGGAGGCATGGGAACAAAATTTCATGGAAGTGAATACTTGGTGGGAAGGTTCAATTTCTGCTGTCATACCACTAACATCTGCCTCTGATGTCATAGGACAACATAATAAAACAGGAACAGCTCCAATTGGTGTAAGATGCCCCTCGTATTCTATTTAAAGCTCTGAAAACTTTTTATGTGGAAAAATTAAATAGGAAGAACAGTATTATTGATTTCGAGCTTTATCAAGGAGGTCCGGCCTTCAGCTGCAGTCTGACTAGAAGAATGGTTTCACAGCCCGTTTAAAGTTTGCACAGCATTTCTCACTGTCAGATGGGCTAGGTTTCCCAGGAGAATAACAGAAAAAAATGTTGCCAGAACATGCTGGAGTACTTTGTTTTCTCTATATTAGCATTTTTGCCCTTTTGTTGCAAGCCAGTTTCTTATTTCTCCAAAGTATGTTCTGAGGAATCTTTCTTTTAGTACTAAGTCCTTCACTCAGAAAGGAGACTTTGCTTGCTTACACAATGGTTAACTCCAATCCCATGTTTATCATGTAATTGCTCAAATTTTTATATTCAGTTATATATAAGCCATGCCCTGAAAAACAGACTTGTCATATTACTGACATTTTTGTAATATACTTTGGTTTAAACATACTGTTGCTTATGTTGTCATAGGTCTCATAGAAAGGAATATAGACTTTCTTAACCTGTATTTGGATAGGAAACCAGTGAAACCATGGTATTACAGTTAAGAAAATGTCTAATCAGGTAGGAGAAGACACTGATATGAAGCACATTACTGTTTCTTCAAGTTTAGATATTTAGTTCTGCGTGCCACTGGATCTTGTCATACAGACATGTAAGCTGTGCCATGCATATATGTGTACTAAACCACCTGATCTTTGTTTACCTGGCTCTGCATTGAATCATAGAGTACCTTTCTCCTACTATCTTCTTGCATCATCACATGGGTGATGCACATCTTATTCACCCCTTCACATGGGAACCAGGGAATGTTTCTGTAAACTGAATAGTGTATAATGCATCTCCTGACTTTTGCTTAATGGCATTGATATTTATACCTCTAGAAATTCATCTATGCTACCTGTCCAAGTCTGTCTGAACTCAGGTCTGTTAACAACAATCCACATACTGATCTTGGTGTTTTCTCATTCTACTCTTAAAATAGTTTTTTCTTTGCAGTTTCATGACTTGTCTTAAAAACAAAAACAAAAACAAACAAAAAACAACAAACAAACAAAAAACCAGCCAACATTAAATTTGCCTCTATTAGCCTTTAATATACATATTTTAAAGACAATAATAATACAAAATCCCACACTGATTTTCTGTTCACTTTCTATAAAATTCATGGACTATGAAAAAGAAGTTAACTCTTGCTAATTTTGTCCAATGATGTTTCTGTATTCAATTCCTGTTGAAAAGATCTTTTCTGACAGAAGGATAATTTCTAGATTGACATAGAGCTGGGATTTTTGTTTTCAAAAGAAGATTATAACATGACCTAAAGAAAGCCATTTCCCTGGCAGTATTGAATACTGATTGGAGTAGAGATAAATGTGTGAATATATTTACATACAGGTAATCCAAGCTTTTGTCAGCAAAAGCTGCCAAGACTTACAATAAATCCTAGGAAAAATCTATTAAAATTAGGAGGTTATTTTTGCCCTACTTTCACTCTCCCATTCATTTATGCATTCCCACGTTTATGAAAATTTTTCAAATCAATGTGCTGACTTTTTCTTAAAGTTATTAATCTCAGTGCTTTGGTTCAGCGCGTTTCAAACATAATTGAAATACAGTCCAAAAGCAAAACTGAAATATTTTACTTTTCAAAGTTTCAATTCACTTATAGCATATTTTTATTACATCCTTTGTGCTAGTCTACTTTGTCATTTCCTTTCATTCAAGGATCAAAATAAATGTGATGAAAAGGAAAAACAATGCTGCATTGACATTCGAGAAGGTTCCTTTCAACAGTTTTCTTGTGAGTGGCTGATAAAAATATGTGAATTACAGAGGGACCAATAGGGACTTGATGAAGGGACTCTGAGACTGAAAGTTCGCCTGCTATTTCAACCGTATCAGCTGGTTTAATAAAAGATATTACTTCTTCCTACCAACCGTACCTCCCTAGAGTTAAAACTATATAGAAGTTTCTATTTTAACATTCTCTCGGCACTCATTTATTGGGTGTTCCTGTGGACTTGCTTTCACTGAAAGTCATGTCAATTACTGCACTCAGGGTACTCCAGGCAGCCTTGTTGTCTGGAATTCAAATGCTTACTCTGGCCAGGCTTAAGCTACTCACATGTAGGCTTTTCCCATGTTGGTTCAGCCCTGAAGCTTATTGCAATGGTGAGTCTTTAAGCCTCCTGCAGGCATATTTTTTTCTTCTTTCCTTTGCCCTTCTGCCCCTTCTAAGCTGCTATACATTTCTGTCTCTTTTGGGTTGATGAGTTGTTTGCTCAGCAGCTTCTTGTAATACCTTGTTTTCACTTTGTCTGAAACTTAGTTTCCATGGGAAGCCCAAGGTTCACCTGTGAATACCAATCTCTGAATGCTGACATTGATGTATGTCATTTTGGGTATATTTTATGAGGCTCTTCTTCTTCTTCTTCTTTTTTTTAAACAAGATTTTTCCTTTATAAAGACAAGTCAATGACTAAAAGGGATGAATACTGGAATTTTTAGACATATTTCCATGAAACAGAAGTCAAGTCTGAATACAGGTGCTTGAAGATGAAAGAAGGATGACATTTGAGAAGAAAAAGAAAAGAAAAATCAAGATTAAAAATGCCATTGCTGAATCTGACATCACTTGCAAATTGAATCCTGGGCACATGTGAATTTATAAGATCCGATGAGACCTGACAGACTTTCACCAATAGCAGAATATACATGTACTGCTGTTAGTGTTGCTGCAGAATTTGCTACCTTGGTTGGAGAACGTAGGCTCTTTTCAAAAAGGAGAAATAAATGACCTATGCTTCCCAGGTTAACCATGACAACAGAAGTCTTTCTGCCCTTCTGTCTGCTAAAATATAATTTTTCCTGGATCAATGGCACTTGTAAAAAGCTCAAAAGTTTGTATCAGTAGATCATTTTGTTTTGGAGAAAATTTCTTTCTTTCCTTAGCTTTTATTAACAATTTAACTTAATGAAAGTATTTAACCATTGCATTTGCCCATGTGAACTATACTGCATATACTGAATAATAGTGCATGCAGTGCTTTTGAAGAAAGGGGTTTCAGAGTGGTCTCATCCAAGGCATTTGCTCTTCTCAGTATCTGGGAGTCCCAACAGTGCTAGGGGTTTTCTCTTTCATCACCATGGTACCCTTTCCTGCCTTGATCTTGAAGATTTTTTTTTTAAAGCCCTTTTCAGGAGATCAGAAGTCCAGGACATTTCCTGTTCAGTAGGCATTCTTGTTTTTGGCTGACAAAATTGCTGTGTAACACTGACCAGCACCACTTCAGAAATGATCACAGAGATTCTCAAGTAATCAGTAACATAGGTCTCATTTTCCTATATCTTCAGAGTTCAGTGTGAATGCTACTAAAAAATTAACTCTCAAAGCCTCTTAGCTCTCAAGATAGAGACCTTTCTTCACTCTTGACAGCAAACTGCAGTTTTAAGAATCAAGATCTGACAAGCACAATGACCCAAATTTTCCATATATATAATGGAAACAAAGAGGTACTTTCTCTGAATGCTGAATATTTTGCTGCAGCGAGTATGGCATGACTGTAGAGTCACTATTTTTCTTGTTTAAATATTTTAGCATGTAAAGTATGGTGGAAGAATCTGGGAGCGAGTGGATAAAAAACATATTTGTTGCAAATTTGTTCACTGTGAATTTAATTAAAAAAACGAAAGAAATAGGAAGCAAACAGCAAAGCCTTCCTGACAAACCATGCACTTATCTGCAAAATTAAAGTACCAGAAATAAAATGCATACAAATATATTTGTGTATGTGAAAATGTTCAGTGGGTAATGCTATTGAATGAAGTACAATATCTTATAGAAGAAACGGAAGACATACAATTGTTCTGCATTCTGAATGTTTAAAAGATATTTAACTAGGTGAGCATTTTTCACATAATATAAACATATTTAAATGTATTTTTGAAGCTCTTCAGGGCAAGTTTGGAATTCTTCAAACATTACGGTATGTGTTTCTGAATAAAGCTTGGAAAACATTTTACCTTCCATGAGGGAACTGTTCAATGACTACACATAGATTTAACATTTAGAGGTTTAACAAAAGCAAGTGGAGAGTCTTGCATCTAGGAAGGAATAATTGCATGCACTGTTACAGGGTGGGGGATGATCCGCTGGAGAGGAGCTCTGCAGAGGGGGACCTGGGTGTCCTGGTGGATGACAGGTTGGCCATGAGCCAGCAGTGTGCCCTTGTGGCCAAAAAGGCCAATGGCATCCTGGGGTGCATTAAAAAGAGCGTGGCCAGCAGGTCGAGGGAGGTGATCCTCCCCTTCTACTCTGCCCTGGTAAGGCCTCATCTGGAGTACTGCATCCAGTTCTGGGCTCCCCAGTACAAAAAAGACAGGAATCTCTTGGAAAGAGTCCAGCAGCGGGCCACAAAAATGGTGAAGGGCCTGGTGCATCTCCCCTGTGCAGAAAGGCTAAGTACACTGTGATTCTGTGATAGAGGCTTCCTCAAATTTTCTAAATCTGTAAATATTTATGTGTCTTGTACAAGTGGAGAAGTATAGCAGCAAGGCCTCAGGAGTCTATGTTCAAAATACTCTGTGTTAAATACATGTGTTGTGCCTTTGGACACAAAATGAACTAGGAAACTCAAGAGTTCCACTATGGCCATTACTTTTTCCTCAAAGATTGAGGTCTTGGGAATGGCTGTATCTTACAAATTAACAACCTTTCCCCTCTTTGTGGCACTTTAAGCACATACCATTACTCACCCTTACTTTTTTGTAGTGCAATTTAGAACATCTATAAAATATTGAAAGAAAGAGGATGAAAAAAATCATTAAACAAAGGCAATACATACATCTTATAGTGAGTAACCTGAATCAATTTATAGAATATACATTTTGCTTATGGCAATTACTTACTTTTTTGGTGCTTTTACTGCATTATAACTACTTAAAGGAAAATTTGAGTCTTATGAAACGAATATAAATTTTTATTTTGTGGGGGTAGGAGGGAAAAGTTGTGTTATTTGAGGCTCTCTTATGATTTAGTATGTGCGTTTCTACATATCTTCTGTAGTTTATTTTATGGAGCAAAAGAAAGGGTATTTTGTTTTGTTTTGTTTTATTCTTGTGATGAATTAATTGGTTACAAAAAGTTAAGAAAACATATCCTAGGAGATACAAATACTCAGTGCGGTATAAGCAATAGTTTGTCCTAGAGAGAAGGACTCAAGACTATGTTGCAGAGAGCTTGGTAATAGGATCAGGAGCTTTTCACCTTAAGGTCACCCTTTCCAATCTAACCCCAGGCAAAAAATAACTGAAAATTGTTACCATCTGATATGGTTGTTCATTTCTTGATAGTAACATTACAAAGCAGGGCTGACTGCATTATAAATTTTCCATGATAAATGACATTTATGGACATCCTTGTTGTCAGCATCTGACAACTGAGGCTGGCAAATTGAGGAGGTGGCCTGCAAAGGAGACCAGCCTTTATTTGAAGGCATACTCTTTGAACAAAAATAAGGCATGCTACGATATAAGGACTATTGTGGGATTACATTGAGTAGTAATCTATGTTATCTGTACCCTAATTCAATTAGCAAGTAAAGGCATTCAGATTCCATGCCTTTAACTGCAGCATTTTTTAGCAGTGAAAGATAAAACTACAAAATATAATGATTGAAAGTCATGCAATTTGATTAGCAGATTATTTCTGGCTGTTTTTTCATACGTTGTCAATAACGTAATGCAAAGGTTATGCTGTTCAATGTTAACAGTGTTTCATACTGCAAAAAAAGGTAACAAAATAAATCTGAATAAAATATACTGTGGTATATAGAAAGCTGTAATTTCAAAAGAATGCAATATTCCTCCAGCTCCCCTCCTCCCCCCACCTGGATTATTTGAAGTAGTATGGGAAAATCAATATTTAATCTTTCCAGTATACTGAAGGAAGAATTGAATATATAGTTCAAGCTGATAAAATGTTAAAATGAATATACACACAGTACAGTTTGCTATGGGGTCTCAAATAGTTGCATGTGAATTAAAATGAAGTGAAGAAGTAGCCCTTTTGATGGCAAGGCAGGGCATTTTGAATGAACCTTTTCTTAGCAGGGGGGTAATTCTGTTTAGAAACAAAGTGAAGATACCCTTTTTCTAGGGAAAGGTCAACCATATTGTGGAGAGAAAACTGAACTACATTAATGACTTCCTTGAGACAATTCAGAGTGGATTTTAGCGACAGTACCTCATCTGGTTTAAATCAAATTCATGCCAGGTAAGTCGGCTTCTCCTTAGTTATTTAATTTGACTGAGCTGCCTGTGTGCAAAGCTGGATCCATATGAAGAATACAGCAAAGGAGATAATGATGGAAAACAAGAACTTTCATGAAGTTTGTAAACATTTACAGAGGGCTAGCTGTGAATCTGGGATTGTAAAAAACAAAAACTGAAAATTTTTGTTGTGAAAATGAAAAAAAAAAACAAAACAATAATCCATAAATCCAGAACTGTTAGCTTTTTGCATCTATCAAGTCATTTGAAGGATAAATATGTTAATAGCCTCTAGGAAGATCTCTACAAAAGTTTCCAGACGTATGCTAATTTGTAAAGTGAAATTATGACATTTCATCCAGCAGATTCTCAAGGCCTGTGCTTAACGAGAGTCTTCACAAGAGCAAGCCACAGAGATGTGGGAAATTGTAGAAATGATTCTACTAAGTTAGAATTTTCAATGACAAATAGTTTTTATGTATGACAATGTTTTTTTTAAGATATCAAGCAAGATGGACTTGAAAGTGATTTTTGTTGTTTGCTAGACAAAATAGTAAAATGGAAATATTAAAACTATAAAAACTTGTGCTGTGTGTAACATCTCCATAGGCTGATAGAGATGCTTTTGTTCTCCAGTAATAGGTTGCATAAAAACACCACTACCGATGGCAGAATAGCATGTGTGAATATTAACTATTACTCTTAAAAAAGTTAGAGTGACTCAGGGCTGTGTATGCATCTCAATAGAGTCTTCTCCTTTTTTTCTTTCCTATTATCCTGTCACAGTAAACAGACGATCCTACCAAATTCTTTCATTTTACAAAGGGATCACAGCAGATGGGCTGGGACAGGAAGACACATCAGTGATGGTCATTGTTCCCCTAATCTAACATATATGCTTTATAGGAAAAAGTCTATAAAAGAGCAGAACATCTTTTATCTATACTGTAGCCAAACATTTCCTGATACTGGAATACTCATGCACCCATGTAAACTGCAGGAGCAGCTGGTTAGGATGTGGTGAATATCTGTTATTAGCATCCTGTTAAAGTGCTGTGAATTATTTTCAAGTAGAAGTCATTAAAGTTCAGAAGATTGACTTCAGAAAGGATATTTTGAAAAATCATATCAAATGCCCCCAGTGAAAAAAGTAGTTTCTTCATACTGTAGTAAAAACAAAACAAAACCAACAAAAAAAACCAAAACAAAACAAAAAAAAAAACAACCAACAAAATAAAACAGAAACCAACAGAGAAATGTCTCTTTGCTAATTATTTTATATAGCTTTGTGACTCTGAGTGCAGAACTCTTTAGGAAACTGATAATTAAAAATTGTAAAAAGTCTACAAGCAATTTTTTTTTGTGTTTGTTTAAAGATTTTCTAATAATTTTCCTTCTTGATTGGCCTCAACATTCAATTTTTCACTTTTCATAGAGAAGAACTACTGAACAAAGCAGGTTCTGTGTGTAATGGGTATGGATGTAGATCTATCAGGTACTCCCAACTGTTATTTTTCCTGTAAACAAATTGTTCTACCTTGTGTTTTGTTGTTGTTGTTTTTTAAATTCCCAACAATGTTGTGTTGTGATCCTTCAAAGGAAGACATTTTAGAAAGACAGCATTTTTGTAAGAGTGAAGGCAGAACTGATTAACCTCTTTGTCTTCATGCTGACTACTCAGTCACAGCGCATCTGAGTGTAGCTAATTCATTTAACCAGTCAAGACAATTATAATTTGCTGTATTTTTTTATGATAGAGACATCAAGTAAGAGCAAGTGGAAAACAAGTAAAATTTCTTAATGTGCTGAACTTCCCTACAGAAATACATCCCATGGCATTAGCCTAATTGTACCTGCCCTTAACTGTTGAAGCATACTATGATTGATGGCACTTTTTGTATCTTAGGTTTTGTTTGTTTGTTTGTTTTTGTCTTTTTAATTGAAAATGTTGTGTGGCTGCGGTAGCTTAGGGGTCCTTTTGTGAATTTCAGATGTGGCTGAGTCTTACCCTGACATCAAGAAACGCAGACATACTTCAGTAGCTTAGTGGTAACATATTTGTCCAACCAAGGAAAAAGAGGAAATGCTAAGTCTCAGGAGAGCCTGAAGGAGTGATTATATCTTCCAGATCTCTACACAGACAAGTGGTGAAAGCTAAGTGGGATTTCTGGCTGCTTAATGCTTCAAAATAGATTTTTTCCTCAAACTGCTACTTCTGGGAGAGAAGGTTACCTTGAACTTCCATCCCTATTCTCTCAGGAAAGTATGGAAAGAGTAGTTCTTGGCTTTTCCTGGAAGCAGAATGGGCTATATTAGCTCTCACTTAGTTTAAAACTAAAAACATTCTTTTGCATCAGTCATGATAAACAAAATCCCTGCAGTACCTATATCTAGCTTGATGTGAGTTCTTTTTATATCAATACAATTTCTAAAGGACAACAGCTGTTCTATATTATTTCCACAACTTTAAAGAAAGGAATATGTTTGTATTAAACATCTGTAAATGAAGAAGGATTGATGTCACTGCTGAGCCGCAGAATTGCAGCTAGAAAGCATTACAGTACAGCATTTGACTACAGGATAGTTTGAATCATCTTGCATACAAGGAGAACTGACAAAGATATTATTCTCCATCATTCTTTTTTTAATCTTTTTTTTTTTTTTTCCTAAACCAGGTCTGTTCATCAATTGAAAATAATACAACTCCTTTCTCTTCTATCCTCGCTCATAAATTTATATCCATAATGACCTTTAGTACTTTGTCTTGAAAGATTTTGGAAATAGTAAGTGTGTGACCTAAAGCAATAAAAACTCTGTAGGCTCTGTGTAACGGAGAATATAGCAACAAAATTCCTAATGCCTATTTCACTAATTCCTACTTAACCAATCTTAACTCTTAGCTAGGAAGAAATTTTATTGTACAACTATTTTATTGTAAAAATGTACAATATTAAGATATTAAAAATGTACTATTAATAAGTTTAAAAATGCTTTTAAGTCCATTTGAATGAAAATCATAAGGAATTAGAATTTACTCTTTATATAGCTGAGTAGGTTCATTTAAGAAAATGTTACCATCTATCAAAATACACATAGGTGTTGGCTATGAACAAATGTCAGCGGTGTGCCATCATGTTTCACAGAAATGGAGGCCTGTCTGTGCTTTATAATTCAAAAATGCATGCTGTTACTAGCTGAAGCAGTCTGGATACATACTGAAGATTGTCTTCCAAATGCTCTGATGCACAGTAAGAACCTCGCAGGGGATGAAGACATAATTAGTCTCACTGTTGTTACTGTTTGTGAAGCAGAGGAGATGCAGCTGAGACAGAGCTGAAATTACAGCAGATCTGTTGTTGACCTATGTTCAGAAGTAATGTGTACCTCTTTAATGTGCCAGGTCCATCTTGGCAATGATAGTCACTCTGTGCAATGTTCAGTTTTCAGTGAGGTCATGCAGGGCATGCAAGAACATTTAGCTCAAATCTTGTTGGTTTTATTTGAAAGATTCTTAACTCAGGAGGACACAGGATATATTTTTTATTATTATTATTATTATTGTTGTTGTAGTTGCTGTTGTTTTTGCTTTCATACTTGTCTGTGCCATAGCATTGAATGCCATGAGTTTATATGAACGTGTTAAAATATTCTGTCAGTGATATATTTTATCAAGAGCTCACTGTTGCTATTAGAAGATCCAAGTATAGAGTAGACAGCAAGAACATTTCTTATTTCAACAGTTAACCTAGTAGTAAAAACTAAGTAAGTATCTGATTTGCCTTTTGCATTCTGTAGAAAAATTAATAATCTCACACAAATTAAAGCAAACCTCAGAACAGTACAGGATTGCAAGGACAAAACCAGATGTAACTCAAGTAAACACTTGAAATGATCACTATGATAATGTGTATTCTGAAGTAACATCCTCAGCCTTAGAGTAAGTGTATAATGTTGATAAACATCTTGTAATCATAAATCTTTATCCTTTAAGGTTAGCATATTTCATAGTGTCTGCAAGGATTCAAAAAGATTTGAATTAGACTCCATAAATTAAAAAGTGTCCTAATTGGCAACTGTGGCCAAATGAACATATACACACATCGTCTCATCTTTAATGAAATGTCGAATAACCTTGTGTCTGTTGTGACACAACTTAGTATAACCCCATGATATCATCTCCGTGATATGTCATATTGTTAGGTATGTACTTTGTCACATTAAGTCACAAATATCTATGGTTAAACTACAGATTAAGCAATGGTAGGAAATATTCCCAGACAGTATGAAACTTTCACACATGCTGTTTCATTATTAGAATATTCTCTATCACATTTTTCTTTGTATTACTATTGCCATCAATAACAATTTCCAGGCATGTTTTTGGAGTTATTCCAGTGGATCACTTGGAATAGACTATTTACATATGGTCACCTTTTTCTGATGATTAGGAGAGCTTGATGGTATGGTTGAAGCCAAACCATACTGAGTAGTCTCAGAGCCAGGGAATGCTGACAATATACAAGAACAAACATATTTACAGTCAAGTTGTTTGATGGAGTATTTACCGCTAAAAGTATTTAGTTGAAACTGACATATTCTCAGTTTTATTTAGAAGACATTTTCAGAAGCAGATTAAAGGTAACTTGGAGATGAATCTGGCAAAGTGTGTAAATGGCAACAAAAAAGACTTCTACAGGCGCAGTGAAGAAAAAAAAAAAACAAATGCAGACCTGCTGCTGAATAGGGAAAGGTACATGGTGACAAAGAACACGGAAAGTCAAAAGTACTCAATGCCTTTGTTTCAGTCACTGCAGTATAAGACTGTCAGCAAACGAAGATCCCTGAGACCAGTAGCCAAATCTAAAGCAATGAAAGCATATCCTTGGAGCAGGTTTAGAAACCACTTAATTAAACAGTACATACTCAAATTCATAGGATGCAGTTAGATCATCCACAAATACCAAAGGAGCCAGACAATATCACTGAGAGTTCACCTTCAATTATCTTTGAAAGCTCATGGCATTCAGAGGAGGTTCCCGAGGACTGGAAGAAAGGAAATGGTATTGTATACTCAGTAAGGCCAAGAAGGGGGAGGGGACTTGGGGAACTAGAGGCTGGTCAATCTCAGTTTATGAAACTGCTGCAACAGCTAATCTGGAAGAAGAAATCCAAACATACGAAGGATAAGAAAGTAAACACAATTGATCCACATAGATTTATGAGAGAAAATCATGCCTATTTGAGCTGATAGCCTTTTGCAGTGTGATGACTGTCTTGGTGGATGAGGCAAGAGAAGTAGATGTTTGTCTTGACTTCAGCAAGACTAGCTTTTGACACCGTGTCACATAACTTCACAGAAAAGTTAATGAAGTACAGGTTAGATAATTAGACAGTGAAGTTGATTAAAAAATGTGCTGAATTACTGAGCTCAAAAGATTATCATCAGTGGTATGCAGTTCATCAAAAGGCCAGTCACTTGTGGTGTACCCTGAAAGTTGATACTGGTGTAAATATCGTATTTACTGATCTGGACAATGGGATTGAGAACACTCTAAGTAAGTCTGCAAATAAAACAGAAGTGAAAGAAATCATTGGTACACCAGGTGGTTGTGCTGCCATTCAGAGGGAACTCAACAGTCTACTTCTCAATAGGCTGGAGAAAAAAGTTGACCAGAGCATCATAAAATTCACTGAAGGCAAATGTCAAGTCCCACATCTCGTGAAGAATAACGCAAGGTACCAGTGCTCATTGAGGGTTGACTCAAAAGCAGTTCAACAAAGAAAGACTTGAGGACCCTGATCATCAGCAATTTGAACAAGAACAAGATATGGGTACCTGTTTTTATAAAATAAATAAATAAATAAACAAAGACAATAGCATCCTGAGCTTCATTAGACAGAGTTTTGCCAGCAAGACAAGGAAGGTGAGCTTTCCCCTCTACTTGTGACTGGTAATTCATGTTTGAAGATTTGATTCTAGTTCTCACATTCTCAGTGCAAGAGAGAAGCAGGCATACAGGTTCAAGTTTAGTGAAGAACTGTGAAGATGATGAAGGGACTGGAGTATCTGTCATGAAAGAACAGGCTGGGACTATTCAGCTTGGAGAAGGCTCAGATGGATGTTATCAGTTTGTATAAATAAACATGTGCAGGGTCCTGCACAAGGCAATCCTTTTTGAGTAAGGGGTTTGGTTTTGATGTACCTTCCAAACCCACCAGTTCAATGTGATTTTGTACAGTGAGGAATGAGGCATGAGTTGAGTTCTTTTTCTTTCAGGATTATTTCAAGCATGTGTGCTGAAACTAGGAAGCATCTACAGTAGACTGTATCCTATGCTGCTTTCGACTGTTTTGCCTGCTGTTATGGGCCTACTCAATAATGAAGTGAAAGAGAGACAGGAGGAAGAAAAGAGAATGGAAATCTGATTTCTGAGCAAAGGTAAGTGTGGAAGCCATCTTTTGATGAGCTGAGAAAATATGGTGAAGCCACCAACAGTGAAAATTCATGTAGTCTTGAAAACAGTAAGTTTTTATTGCAACAGCTGTTATTTTGGAGTACCTGCCAAAAGAAGCTTCTGAGCATGATAGAGAGGTATTCTTGTTCAGGAAATACAACTTTAAAGGTATTTCTTCTTGTAAAATTATCATGGTTATTGAGAAAGGAAAGGAATACAATTGTATTCTGTTAAACTGAGGTACACGGGAAACATAAAAGCAAATTTAACAATCAAATACCTGAATTTATTGTTCCTAAAAAGTGGAATATGAAAGCTTTCCTCCACCTCAGCAAGATGTTTGACTATGAAAGCATTCTATTCATCATGTCAGTCAACTACTTGTTATAGGAATCAACTCTAGAAGAAATGAATGTCCCAGAAAAATAATCTTTCAAATGCTATAACCAATTTCTTTTTATTCAATAATACAAAAAGAAACTCCAGTTCTAGTGTAGAGAAAAAAAAAAACAAAAAAACAGAAGAGCAATTATATCAGAACAGAATAACCTGAAGTTTGATGCCAATAATTTGTCTTCATAGAGATGAACATGGACAATGAGGATTGAAGCTTCTGTCAGGATCTCTCACAGTGCAAATGTTTTCTAACAATACCACAGCAGACATATATGTGTAGTCCTTGTCTTGTTGAAGAGATTTTCTCCAGCTTGTGCAAAACCTATAATTCATCTGCTATCCAACAAAAATTCCACTGTATATTTTGCTTCTTACAATAAAACAGATTATCTGTGAATACTTATAGAAGTACTAAGTGGTTCTTAATCTAGAGCATAGTATCTGATTCTATATTATAGTTTTCTATTAAGCCTGTAACATTTTTCCTTTAGAATGAAATGAGAAATTCACTGTCTATTTACTGAATTTGTTAACTTTGCAGCCTCTTAGTCAAATCTTTGTTTCTCTTGCAAGGTATAAAGTTCCAGGGGATTTAAAAACTACTTCTGAACGTTTTTTGGATCAATTATACAAATACATTTCCATATTATTTTTTTGTCCCCTTTTTTAATGTTGATATTTCACATTTATTTTAAAGAAATACATAGTTCCCCATCCTCCTATTGCTGAGTACAGCATGATTGGCATGGACTTTATCATACAGCATCCTTAAGATATGAATTCTTAAGGGTGAAGGAATGCACATTTTGTGTTTGACAAGCATAAGCACTGAAAAAAAGTGGAAGTGATAGGTCTTTATTAGGGCTTGACTATTAAGGACAGTTCATTTTCCACTCACAGGATTCCGCCTCATATAGAGTAACAGAGCTACTCAATATGAGCATACTCGAGATTTTGTGGTAAGATGTCCTGAGCTGCTGTCTAACATAAAAATTCAGTTGCTCAGACAAGTAATGCTTCTGGTTAGTAAAGAATTATATGAGCTTTTCATATTTTAATAATGATATTAAGTTTGCGTAGAGTGCTCGAATTGTCCAGAAACAAGGAGAATATTGGATTTAAGTTGGAAAAATATATTTCAATTTAAATACCTCTCCCCATTGCAGATTTCTCAGTTTGCGGGCATGTCTGCTAGAAAACATCTTTTGGGTAATCGTTCTTCTTTCACACTGATTGCTCCATATGCCTGAGGTTTTTGTGTTTAAGGGAGACATGCTAAGAAGCCACTGTGAATGTCTTCATCTATTCTGTGCTTTTGTTTTAACAAAATTTTCATGAACTAATGTCATAAATTACAAAACAACTCTTGCACATCAAACATATTTTCAAAACTGTCACCTGTTGGAATATTGTGATCAGTACTGTTATCAAAATGAGAAAAGGTTCCAAAACAAAAGATTGGCAATCAGAAAGATTATTCACATACAACCATGAGGTTGAGATTTTCTGGCAACAGATTCCTAGCGAAGAAGAAGAGGTTTCTCCCTCCTGGACTTGCTCTGCGTTCTACCACAATGCTGAAGAAGAGCAAAGGTGTCTGCCATCACATTCCTCACTACGGAATTCCTGCATGCTGACTGATTCTCCTGGGCCTGCTACCTGAGTCCTGCTTCTTCCTCCCGGATTGGCTCTGTGACTTCTTCCTACTACCTGTTTGCAAAATGTGATAAAGGATTTTGGGGGTATTCTAGTCAAGCAGTAAAAGCCTTGAACTTTGTAGTGGAAAATTGGCAAAGATGGAAAAATTCCCCAGTGTATGTATACCCTTTTTGAACTCTTCTCACTCTAATGCAAGCATAGAGAGCTATTGATTTCTGACTGGGTTACTAGTAGCCCCTTGAATAGTTTGTCTTACAATTCCAGTCGGGAGAATATTTTATTTTATGGAGGAAAAAGTAGATTAAATTCCATTGTTTTCCAAGTGGAATGGTGGAGACAGTCTTATGAGAGCCTGGAGACCTTTCCACATTCCTTTTGGGAAACACGGATGGATTTTTGTTTGAGTAATTTCCATGGTTGACTGAGAAATATGGAACACGTAGCATTCAAAGTAAATGATGGATAAGATTAAACTCGAAAAACCTTTGTGATAAGGCTGGACATCTTCCTATTTTTCTAGTTTCTTTTTTTTTTTTTTAATTTGTGGAATAGAAAGCAAGGAGAGTGAAGAGGGACATAGTAGGGCTATGCTGTCAAAGTTGGGGTGCAGGTGTGTGTGTGTCCTGCTGCACACTACAATGCACGTAGCTCAGGAAAGCTCTTTTTAAGAATAAATAATTCTTGTTCTTAAAAGAACAGCAAATTTTCAAGATTCTGCCAATGAGAAACAACACTTTCTTGGGATACCTACAGGAAGGATGCATGTTGGTATAGCTTTTCCATCAGTGAGAAGGGGAACACCCCTTGTGACTTAGAAGATGACTGAATAATTTTATTCCAGATGCACTGATCCCCTTGCAGTTATGATTTCAAGGGATTTCAATGATGTCTGGAATGGAAGGGTATTAGAATCATCACCAAATAAAACCTTTGCATTACTTCCTTCCTTTGGCAAAAGTGAATAGAGAATGCCAGGTATTGCAGACTTACTGTCTTTTTGAAACAGATTTTAAAAAAATGATTTTTTTCCATCTTAGAGTCTGGAAAAGAAAATAGCAAGGAAATTATTATGTCTCAGACACTTAATATCTTTAAAGGTCACTTGCTGTCAAGCACTTTGTGCAGTTTGTGGGAATTATTTGAAATTGCAGAAGACAAGTAAGAAGTCTTGAATATAGCCAAAGGTTTTAGATAGAATTCTTATTTATATGAGGACCATCTAGTCCTGTAGCTTGCTAACCTGCATTGCAATCAACTAGTGGATAATGAACAATGTTTTATTACATTTTTTATTATTTTTCTTTGCTTCATTTATTGCATGGGAAGAAAGGATTTCAGAGTTTTTATGCTTAGATGTGATGTCTCTGAAAGTTGTCACAAATGATGTTCTGGCACTGGTATGCTATGCAAGGTAGTCATATCTATACATGCATTTATATGTGTACATATGTATACATTTATCTCTTTTCAAATTAACATTGTCATCATATAGAGAAAAAGCAGTGACTAATTAAACATCAAGATATTGATTGGGATACCCCTTCAACTCCAAAGTCCATACATATCAGATGAGCCTTTTTTGGAGTGGGTGGGGTAGAATTGCATGTTAATTCTGTTTTCTGTTTGTCTGTTTTCTTAGAAATAACTGATTTTTGGTGATGATTCAGTGTCTGAACTGAACTGTTTCCTTCCAGGTAAAAGTGATGAAATGGAATAGACAAGCTTTGACTTTGTCAGTAAAGGGGATGCTAATTAAACACTTTCCTCTTACATTTTGCATTTCTGTGGCATGTGTGTATACTCCATTACCAGATTCTTTTCATAGCGTTAGAATTATTCCAAATGCTTTTGAGCAAGACATGCAACTTAATAGAGAAGTAGTGCTCTTAACATGTACGTCTGGTAGAAAAGGTCTCCCACAATTTTTCTCTGCTGACTGTAGCAGAAAATGAGACACTTTAGAGACATAACAGCATAAGTGCAAAGAAAAGTGACTAAGTTAGTCAGCCTGTATCTCATTCATCATCTGCATGTCAGTCATGGAAGGGTTAGAGAAAGAGTACGCAAGTGTCTTCTCGATGATCCTGTTTACTATTGCAATCTTCAACTTCTTTCGTAACTGAATATCTTGGTATTTGAAGAGTGTGTTTCTGACATTCTCAAAGTTAATGTCATGGATTTCGTTGTGATATAGACAGAAATAAAAGAAAACTCACTTCAAAATGAAGTCCATAACAGTTCATAAACAATGTTGGAAAAATAATTAAAAATGAAAAACACATCATTTTGAAGAAAAGCTGAGGACAGTCTGTGAGGCTATTATGTTGCCTTGAGAACGTATGATTAAGTGGGAACTTCATTGATCTCTAGAATTCCTTGAAAAGCAGAAAGGGAGAGGAAGGTTATGGACTCTTCTTTCTGGTAACCAACTATAGGACATTAGGGAATGCCACAGTGCCGCTCCAGGGGAGGTTCAAACTACAGTTTGGAAACTGTATAGTATGAAAAATTACTTTACTGTGGGGGTAGTTGAATGCTGAACAAGCTTTCTGGAAATGGTAGTTAATGCATCGTACCTGTCAGTGTTTAAGAGGCAGTCAGATAACTCCCTGGATAAAGTTCTTTAGCGTTTGGTTAGACCTAAAGAAATCAGACATTTGGACTAGCTGATCTTTGAAGGTTCCTTCCTATTGAGCTATTCTATTCTTTGCTGTTACAACATCATGTTTTTCAGAAAATAATTGTTACTAGTGGCTGAGTAAATTCAGAAAAAGGTAGGCATGTAAACCCTGGATTTCTTGTCTATAGAATCTAATAGAAATCAAAATTTGCAAATTCAAAAATTGGGTGTATGAAAACCTGTGTGCTTTCCTGTAATTCAGCTACTTAATGATTTATTTGCTCTATTTTGAAGTCTCCTCAGTACACCTGGGGAGGGGAATGAAAACAAAAATAAGCATGTGTCCGTACAAGAAAGATATGATAGTAGATACAACTACCACATAGGCAGAACATGTAATACCCTTCCTGGCATCTCTTGTGTTTTTTGTGTCTTTCCTTGAAAAATTCTGAAACATTTTGAAGTTTTGTTGATCAGACATAGAGAATGCTTTAGCATTAATAACACTGACTTGAATTTATTCAAAGACTTGCATTATACTATTTCTGAGCACCTTGAAAACAAAACTCTTAAGTTTGAATTTTAATCAGATAACTTCCAGCAGGTGTTAAGATGATTTTCCAAAATATTGTGAGGTCTAAGACCAAAAATGAAAATTTCAAACCATCCACTATTTAGAACTGCCAGACTCACTTCCTACACAGAAAATAGATACTTCTCTGTCTAAATTAAGCAAATGTAGTAGGTAATCTGGATTCTTTTTTTTTTTTAATGATGTCATTGTCCTCTTTTGACACATTACACAAAAGACAGAATAATGAAATGTGCCTTATGCTTGTCAAACTGTCACTAACACTCTATTGAATTTCACAATATTTATTACAAAGCTAGGCTGACTTTCAACAGCTGTTGCTGCATAGAAGGACTAAAAGGATGCAGGTAGATTTTCTCCAGAAATTAACTTCAGTAACAGTATCTGAAGCAGTTGTATTCACTGTCAGTATCCTGATGGAATAAAGTCACCTGTGCTGTAAGAAAAACAAGAAAATGAAAACGTAGTACTTGTGCTGCATTTCTATGGTTTAAAATTAAGTAGCGTCATGTCCTTGGCTACTGAGCCATAAGCCTGTAGGTCCCTAGTGGATGGAGAGTGTAGGTGCATTGTCAATCACTTAATCTATAAGATCTATCTCACTATTGTCTGGCTTTACACGCAAACGCTATCTTTTAATAAGATCTTAACTATTAGAAAACCCTCCAGATTTTGCCAGAATTTCAGTTCTTCAGGCATTCAACATCTTTTATTACTTTACCTTCTATCAGCGTATTGGACTTTTGGTGTTACATGAGAGAGCTTTTGGACAAGGGAAGATTGTAGCCAAAGCATCATCACTCTTAGATCTCAACAGCTACTTCTTCATTATATAAATAGAAACAGCTTTGAGATTTCTACTGATTTCAGAAAGTCGACATAATGATGCTAAATTTACTGCATCCCAAAATATCACTTGACCTTTGTTATAGTGCAATGTCTGTATTACAATAGTGTCTAGAAGTCCCTACTGATGCCCTGTTGTATGAGAGTGCCATAACTGCAGGTAAAAAAAGACAATCTCTTTTCACAAGCAATTTGCTATTAACTGGACAAGACAGTTTCCTCACGCTTTAAGTGCTTTTCTCAGGCTACTACTATTGGTTTGCTCAAGGTCAGTCAGGGCTTCTGTGAGAAGTGTTAAATATTGAACCCAGATTTGCTGAGTCCTTGTTTAGCTTCTTACCCACAAAGCTATTTTTTTTCCTTTCACAGCCAGCCTATTTGCTTTCCATTTTTCAGAGTCTGCTTTAAAGGCAGGCTAAATTATTAACCAGAGGCACTAACATTTGGAAAACAAAAAACTCAAGGACATACATACAGTAGCTCTAAACCTGCAGTGGTATGGGGGATGTTTCTCGACTGATATTGGAACTATGGAATTAGCATAATCAGCAGTCATTACTCCAGAGTCTCTGGACTCTTTGATGCTCTTGCTGTGAGCAGAATGTGCTTCAACATGCTGTGTTCCACTCATTGAGAAAATGAAAGATTTGAAAAGACTGTGGATTAATGATCTCCAGTTGGCCAGTTTCACTTGTGTTGGTAACAGCAGGTAAGCTGAAACTGAGAAAAAGTTCCAGTTCACATACTTGAATTTTAAAGGGAATGTCTGTCCTGAGTGTATGCTAGCATGATCTCCTCTGCAGTGTAGCAGAGTACTATTAATGAAATCACTACTGCCTTTTTATGTTTTACTGCTGTTGATATTTTTTACAGCTGCTAGAGTAATTATTCAAAGCCCATAACTTCAGGGGCATTTTTCATTTATGGGATATTTTCTCATCTACAATCTCAATTCTGATTTATTTTTATTAATTTCCTATTGTACCTGAGGACCAGGCAGATATTTAATAAGATTTTTATAACCTTACACCTTAGTTTTTATTTGAAACTGACTTAATCAGCCTATGGACTACACAGTGTCTAATTCTGACATCCTGTAGTGAATTGTCCCTCCTTTTTTTTTGAGTTACTTGAGACACACAGAAGGATGTTTCTAAATTTTAAAATTGTAGGTTTCTTGCTTTACATAGCAGATCTAGATATTAAAGTGTTTACTAACAGTCTGAGTAGCAGTGGTAGAAAGGAGCCTGCAGTAGTCAACTGCAAAGGGTGATAATTTGAATTTGTCTTCCTTGGTTTTTGACCTTCAAAATATAAGTCACTTAAATACAGTCTGTATTTTAAAATCATCATGAGCTGTAGTAGAAAACTTTGTCTTGATTAGAGTCAATGAGATTAAGGTGACACTTAAATGCACACAGAAGAAGATATTTAATAACCTTTAAATAACCTCTATATCTCTGTGTTTGAAAGAATGGAATACCATGACATACTCTTAATCAATCAAAAACTCATTTTTGTTGATTCAGCTTTCACAGTGACTTAGATTCTAAAAATTGGCAGGGCTAATAGATTGTAGTCAGATTTGAAATTAGCAGAAAGTATCTTTATATTATCTGAACATTTTTGTACTGTCCAAGCAAGAAGTTAAACCTTTCAATAGTAATTATTGTATAATTCCATATGTGTCAAGTTAGAGTAGTTAACTGAGCTAAATGGCTCATTTCTCGTCTTCCTTCATTTAATCTCCAAGGTTTATTGCCTTTAGTAGAGAGAGAGAGGGATGTCCATTGCAAGAAATTGTCCACTGTGTTTTCAAATGAAATTGCAAGGAGGTGTATAGATTTTAGTGTAATTACTCATTTACATTTTTCCTGCTAACCTTTATTACTTTTCCTGCTTTTATCTTATTAACAGTATTGTATTAAAGGGCAAAAGCCATTTTAAAATGATTGCTTTCAGAATCAATGTGTGTAGAGCTGATAAAATGAAAAATGAGTATTTTAACTCTTCTTACGTCCTCTAAATCAATGGGAGCTCAGTACAGCCATGACATTGTTACTAAAGTCCCTGCTCAGGAGTTGATTTCCTTGCTACCAGAACAGGTAAGGCAAAATGGTTCACAGCTATACCTCCCAGTGCAATTTTTCCCAGTGGGATGGACAAAGCTGGTCCAGTTCTCCTCTGTGGCTCTATGACTCCTCAACATAGAAGACTTAAGTGACATTTAATTGTGAAATACCTGGTGACACAAATGTCATAATCTGCTCTTAAGATTTTTATGTAAAGTTAGCAAGGGAATGTGCATCATCTCTCAATATATAATAGCTGTGTTTGTGAATAGAAAGACGATTGGGATTGGGATAGTCCTGGAGGACTGATGAAGGTATAGAATGTGACAAACCTTCAGCCATCTCCATACTAAGCAGTCAAGGGTAAACTATCCCTGAACTACAACTGATTTCTTCTCAAATTAGCTACTTTAGCAGTTAGAAGTGAGCTTGAGTGCTAAGCAATCAATCTGAGAGAACTCTATTATTAATTCCACATTATAGTGTCTTAAAAAAGGTGTACTCTTGTAAGGATCTAACAGATCATAAACTGCTTCCTATCATGATCCTGGATAGCAGAAACAACACCGATTGTTATGGGTAAAGTTTGCTGTATAAATGGAGGCTGCTCCAAAAGTAATGCCTCCTATTTTATTCTGTTGACCTACAGCATCAGAGGTGGATACAGGTGATAAAGAAGTAGAGTGTTGCATTGCCTCCTACGCTAATAACCCTAACCAGGTCAGGACCAAATAACCGCACGTATACACCAATATGACGAAAAGCAAAACGGCGTTTATTACACGTGAACCCTAGCTTATATACCCGATGTGCTTCGTCTACACCCCTAAAGCATGTGCCATACATCAATCGTAGAGCTGGGGAGGTCCTGCCGCGTCACACAGTCTCTCAGTCTCTCAGTCGCCTACTACAGTAGAGGTTGAATCTCCTCACCAATATTCCACTACATTTTGTTGCTGTGTGATAGATGGCAGAAGAAGGGCAGGCTGATACAATGGTGTCTGACATGGAATAGCAGATGAAGAAAAGGTGTGTGTCACTGAATTCCTTCATGTGGAAAAAATGGCACCCACTGACATTCATCAGTGCTTGCTGAATGCTTATGGAGACCAAACAGTGGATGTGAGCACAGTAAGATTGTTGTTGGTGTGTTTCAATAGGGGTGATAGTGGCAGTGGATCACCCTCAGTGGTGTAGATATAATGAGCGTGGCATGCAGGCTCAAGAATGCACAGTTAATGACAGCAACTATGTTGAAAAATAGCTGAGAATGTGCTCTATCAAATCTTATTATTGTGCTTTTTGTATCTATCGTTGTTTCCATAGAAGTAAATAAAAGGTATTACTTTTGGAATTATGTATATGTTTTATTATTATAAGCCTACAATTTCCCAAATACTGATTTTTTTTTTTGTTAAAGTTTTTCTACATCTTGAGTTGATTTTTATTTTAGTGCTTCAGTAAAAATATCTGAGTAATTTAAAATGAAAATTAATTTAGGAGAAAAAAAATCTTTATAAAATAATATTGGAACTTGCTTCTTTGAAGTGCTGCAGTGCCTTTGGGCTTAGGAGCAAAAGCTCTACATTTGTCAAGGTGCTTTTCTTCTATAGTAATGAAAAAATAGTTAGTTTGGAGAAAATTATAACACACTGAAAACTTGTTAGTGGTCTGCTTTTGAATTTTCTGCACCCTGAGGTGCAGAGCATGTTCCCTAGCCTCACAGACCACAGGTCTATAGTTGAAGCTCTGGAGCTGAAACCATACCATTGGCACTGGGACAACTAAGCTGGACATGGAGAGAGGTGTTTCTGGAAGCGTCACTGCAAGACCTGATACACCTTCTCAGATGGGACAGTTAATGTGTTTCACTGTTATTTACTCTCCTTCTTCCCTATTCCTGTGTGTCTGATTCACACAAAAATAAATTGTCTTCATCAGCTATACTTTTCATTCAAAGCTCTTGGACTACCCTGCTGGTTTTAAAGACCTGAACTAAAATCTATTTAATTCCAGTGTAATGCTGAAATATTGGTTTATTTGCAGGAAATGTTTCATTTTGTTTTTCTTTTAGGGTTCCTTTTCCTTTCTCTTCCTTTATTTTAAGATATATTTTGCCACCTCCTATTTTAGCCTTTGTATAAGCACATGTTGATAATCTATTAATTTTTCTAATTACAATTTTATATCTCCTTTATTCAGTGCATAGCTGAAGGAAAAGCAGAACAATAATAAAAGTAAATATGGTATATAGTTGAGATGAAAATTAAATAGCCTTTCTGAATTTGTCATAGTTTTCTACATAGTTTTTATTTGAGAATTTATTATAAATGCAACCATGCTGAACTGAAGTTGTAAAGACTTGTTCTGCCATTCCCTACTTCTTTTGTGCTTGCTTTTGTGGTTGTGGTGAGCCATGAAGTATTCAATTTAATAATTATGTTTAAAAGAAAGTTAATTATACAAAGCTGCTCTGTACCACATCCACATAAATACATTTAGTTGTCAAATTTGCTGAACAATATATCTCCCTGGAAGAGTTTTAGTATTACGATTTTGCACACTTCAACAGCAGTTATGTAAATAGCCAATTCTGAAATCAAATGCTTTTTTTTTTTTTTTTTTTTTTTCAAAGGATTAGATAAGGCATGTAGCTAAATATTTTTGTCAATTTTTTTCCCAATAAGATCTGCAATGCCCTACTTACAGTGTGAAAAATTAGATTTCTGGTTAGGACACATGGCAATCGTGGAGATGTCTCAGTTCAGATCCAGTTGTTGATGTGTTCTTCTCATATATTTTCAATCACATCATGTTTTTAAAATGTGCTCAGTCATACTTTTAGGATATGTTGATTTTTTTTATGTGTTTGGAGGTGAAGACAGTATTTTATACAATCATATATACTGTAAGCTGCTAAATAGCACATCCTGTTAATGTGACAAGCAACTATACTGTTAGGTAACATGGACATTGCAATCTCATTGTGGGAGTTAAATGATGAGATGAAATAGCTCATGATCTTGGAAATGTGGGTTACATTTTCTTAGCCATTACAGACTATATCACTAATGAAGCAATTTGTTCTGTGTCCACTCACATTTCATTTGCTGCCATCAACAATTAAGAGATGTCGTAGTAAGGTCATCGTAGATTAACACCTTGTCTTTGCAAAGATCTCATTAAAATAGAGAGAAATTATAATTCCTAGCCAAGATAATGCTAATTTGATGAGAGAATAAATATTGTGGAAGCAATTTGTGCAAGAGAAATGAATGTTAAAGATATTACTCTCTTTTCAATAAAAGAAGTAATTCTTACACGGAAAGACAGCCTATTGAAAATAGTAGCCTGACATGTTACTGCAGGAAATGGCTAGATACCTTGGCCTGGTTAAGGAAGCATGTCATGTTCTCTGAGATTTGCACAGATGTGCAGAGTCATAAATAAATTGAACAGAAAATAAGATTTCTCCCTTTGCTGGTTGCCAGTATTACAGCTAAACTACAAAGAAAGTAATTTCTCCAACCATCATACATTTACTTCCCAGTCATCCTCGAATACTTGTAACAGTGAAGGGTGCTGTAATTGACATTTCATTCTAATATATTGGCTGCCTTGCCTGAATTCTGGCTGGTTGATAAGGCTCTTGGAAAACCAGAGTCTCATCATGTCCTGAACAATTTCAATCCAACCCTGTGGCAATCTAAGTGCTTAACCAGCAAAACAGGAAAGACAATATTTGGAGATTCTACCTTTCAAAATGCACACGGGCAGAGTAACTGAAATAATCAAATTGCTCCTGAATAATTTAATCCTTTTTCAAATTTGAAAGCAGAATGAAGAAAAGATTTAAAAGAATATACACATCAGTTTAAGCAAATAAGTCCACAGACATGAATTCATCTCAACCATACTGTCACTGAGGTTGCATTTCAGATAAATTTGACCATAATATTATATTTTTTAAAAGGAGGAAAAAAAATCAATAATTTTGTCTACAGACTTTGCATTATGTTCCAGTTACTTGAAAGAAAATGTCATGCACATCAACTCATTCTTCAGGATGTACTTTCTGAATAGATGTGGATAATATTACACAGACTAAGGTATTGATCTCTCAAGTTCTTCAGAAATGAAGTGTCATGTCTTTCAACTTGTTCTTCTTTGCTATTCCATCATATTTTCATTCATATGGGCTTCTTTTCTTGAAAATGTATTACTTACATGATGAGCTTTACTTCATTCTAAGTCTCTGAAAAATGCTCATTTATCACAGCTTGCTTTTTCTGTAAGTGGATGTGCTTTGTATCAGAAGTTTAAACAGTTTATCTGACACAATGATTATGCAGATGGAAAGATTTTTGTGCTTGATTTATATAAATGCTGCGAGGTTTGAATTTGTTTCTTTTCTTTTTTTTCTTTTTTTTTTTTCTTTTTCTTTTTCTTTTTTTTTATCCCCTTGCTGCTGTGTATGGAAATCCGTGCTGACCTTGTCAGTAATGTTTATCCACTGGACAACTGTTTCCCTAAACAGTTGAAAGCTGTATTTCTGCAAAATACTTTTTTTTTTTTTTTGTCTGTGGCACCTAAGAATAGAATTTTCACATATATATATATTTTTTTTCCCGTTGTTGCTGTTCTTATTGAGCAAATAAAGAGGGATCACAAGGTCATACCTTTCCTGAAACAAGAAGCAATAAATTATTGTGATCACTAAAACACAGAAACTGAAAATAACCCTGTCTACCAAATTCCCAAATTTTCTCTCCAGGTTTGTGTTGCTAAGTCAGGTTAATAAAGGATCTTAAAAATCAAGCTGTCAGGCATATTGCAGTGGACCTGAATATGGAGTGAGGGTTTCTCAGAGGCTCTGTGCAGTTTGCCACCAACAAGAGTGTCTGGAAACTCCAACACTGAAGATCCCGTCCTGTGAGCATAGCTCAGAATCAGTGAGGTGAGCAGAGTGATTGCTTTTCCAGCTCAATATTCTATTGGTCTCTGAAAATAAAATCATGGATCGCTCAGGTTAGAAAAGACCTTCAAGATCATCAAGTCCAACCACAACCTAACCATACTACCTTAACTCTAACAACCCTCCACTAAATCATGTCCCTGAGCACCACATCCAAACATCCAGGAATGGTGACTCAACCACCTCCCTGGGGAGCCTATTCCAGTGCTTAACAACCCTTTCTGTAAAGAAGTTTTTCCTGATATCCAGAAAAAACTTTATGCCATTTCCCCTTGCCCTGTCACCTGTCACCAGTGAGAAGAGGCCAACCCTGCTCTCACTGTAAGCACCTTTCAGATATTTGAAGAAAGCAATAAGGTCTCACCTCAGCCTCCTTTTCCCCAGACCGAACAGCCTCAGTTCTTTCAGTTTTTCCTCGTAGGACATATTCTCCAAGCTCTTCATAAGCCTTGTTGCCCTTCTTTGGATCTGCTCCAGAACCTTAGTGTCCTTTCTGTCCTGAGGTGCCCAAAACTGAACACAGTACTCGAGGTGGGGCCTCATCAGTGCTGAGTACAGGGGCAGGAATTCTTCCCTAGTCCTGCTCACCACACCAATCCTGATACAAGCCAGGATGCCATTGGCTTTCTTGGCCACCTGGGCACACTGCTGGCTCATATTCATCTGACTGTCCATCAGTACATCAAGGTCCCTAAAAGATGCTATTAATTAAAGATCATATCATAGAATCATGGAATGGCCTGGGTTAAAAAGGACCTTAAAGATCACCTAGTTTCAATGCCCCTGCAATGTGCAGTGTTGCCAACCACTAGAGCAGGCTGCCCAGAGCCAGCCTCCAGTCCATTCTCCAGCAGCAAGGTCAAAACTGGCATAAAGCTGTCTGTAAGCATAGCATTCAGCTCCTGCTCTGCGAGCAGATTTGGTGAAGTTCTTTTACCCATCCAAACCCTGAACTGTGCCCAGGAATCATTTGAGAACATGCTAATTCATCCAGACTAGAACAAGGCTAGGGCTAATAGTAAAGGCAGCCAAGATCCACTGCCTGGGGAAAGGTTCTCTGGCTTTGTATAATATAGGAGTACATGGTTGCCCTGAAACTTTAGCACTTTAGCTCCCATATGGAGTCACACTTAGAAATCTGGAAGCAAAATGATTTTGATTATTCTGAAGTTATGTTTCTATTATTTTGCCCCTGTGCATAATTTACAAAATTAAAGTGTGCTTAATTCTAAAAATCTGATATAGTCGCTCCGTTACTAGTGAGAATATCATCACTATGTCTCTAATTTAGTCTTTTAACTTTTGTGTCACCTTCATCTCACATTTTCATAAGGGACAGATTATGTCTGCATTTTGTTAAAAGCTTAACACATGATAAACATTTGCAGGGGAACACACTGCTATGCTTGAGCTGCTTTAAGGCAATGGTCCATGCGCATGCCCTACCATGGGGAACCCTGTTGGGAATCAGAGCTTATTCAGGTGAGTGTATTCTTCCCAAAACACAAGTAAATGGATCATATTTATTGTGGAGCTTTGTAGGGAAGAAAATGCATACAGACAGTATGATGGAAAAACTGATATTCAGTGACTTCTTTGCTTCTGCTTGTGGCAATTTTATTCATATGTTTGATACCTTGAAATTAACTCTCCGTATTCTTCTATGTGGTCTTGACCAGAGTCTCCTGTGACTTTTTTTTTTTTTTTCTTGTCTCTTTCTCTAATGTATAAATATTTCTCCTCTTCTCCATAGCCATCTCAATCCTATCTATCAACTACCTGACACTGTTGTCAATTTATGTGTCTAATTGTCTTGCTGTAATGAAATAATCACTATCTTATTTATTTTTAAGGAGCTATCTATAAATATTGGTTCTTTTTTCTTCAATAGTAAAAATAAAAATGTTTTTTAGGAGAGTTATTTGCTATGGTATCCATGAAAAACTACATCAGCCAAGGATCATATTGTACTGAGATCATTTATGTGTCATAATGTCTTATATTTTCCTTGTACCTCCCCTACTGATTAGCTAGAATATAGTTATCTAGCCATGTGTGTCAAACTAGAATATGAATATTACTGAATGGGGCAGTATTTTTGTTCTGTGTTCATACAGAATGTGAAACAATAGAAATATTACTGTGCCATTACTTCTTCTGTTTCCATATGTGCATGAAAAACACGGAGTTCTGTGGTAATTTTGATGGCAGACAGCATGCAAAGAAATGCTTGCTTTCAGAAAAACAAGCACCCCCAAAAGAAACAATTTTAAAAAACTAAGCAAGTTCTCTGCTGCTTTCAAGATTCTGCAGAGTCCAAAGCATCTGTCTACATCTGCCTTGGGCATTAGAAAAAAGACCCAGGGAAGTGATTGTGGCACCAATCCTGCCAAAATTCAAGAAGCATTTGGACAATGCTTTCAGACATAGAGTTTGAATTTTGAGTGGTCCTGTGTAGAACCGGTAGTTGGACTTGATAATCCCTTCCAACCCAGCATATTCTATGATTCTATGACTCTACGTAGTTTTGAATTTTGCCTGGTGCAGATTATATATTCTTCAGCACACTAAAGCAAAGAGTTCAGGAAATTCTCTTTAAAGCAGTTTTATTGGCCTGATTCTCCAAAACTTGGATTGCAAAGGGGTGTCCTCAGCCCATGGTCATCTGGAAGCTATGGCTTATCTTGAAGATAAACCCAGGTTGGTTCTTACTGTATTTGATATATGTGGAAATCTATATACATATATACAAATATACATTATGCAGACAATACATATGTGGCAGCATGCTCCTGCATGTTTCTGTGCTCTGAACTGCTGAATCAGAATGTGAAAAATAAATTTGCTTTTGGATTATTATCAACTCTAACTAATCTAAATAAGTTTCAGATCAATTAAAATTAGACACCTAATTTCAGCATCAAATCAATAGTCCACTACTGACTTGCCTTTAAATTGCAATATTCTAGGTATCACTACTTTAAATTTTGTTTATCACATTCATAAATTTTGATACTAGGATCTTAATTCCATAAAATATGATAATAACAATAATAATAGTGAACAGATTGGGGGATAGAAAAATTCCTGGAAGTGAAACAGTGTCAAGGAAAATAATTCACTGCAATGGTAGGAGACTGTCAACTTTCACACAAGCAGTCATAAAATTTTTTCTCTTCTGAATTATAATTTTGGCACTTTCATATAACAGCAAGGTAATAGATTTTCATTATCCAGAGTGCAAAAACACTGGCTGTGGAAAAAGCAACAGGGCTCAGATTAATAGAAGATGACAAGCTGACCAAAGAGGAAGTGGCAGCATGGCTGGCACCATGGCTCAGTGGTTGTGACAGGCAATTAGTGAACAGAGCAGAACAGATGTAACAGGAGGCAGCAACAATTTACTGAAGCATTAGCTTGCTCACTCTGTAGTACAGAGCACTGATAGTTTGCTGATTCAAATAAGTACTAATATGATCTTGGGAGGTGAGAAAAGTGTGCACAGTCACCTTACAAATTAAAAAAAAAAAAATCAACAAATAAAGCAATAACAAGAAAGGCATTATAAACAAATAAATCAAGCAACCAACCACCACCACTAGTAACAAAAGAAACCAACTCAAAACCAACCCAAAACAAAAACAAGAAACTAGCTGAAGTAGATGTAAGAGAAAAAAGACCAGCCTTATGTCCTTTTCAAGACTTGATTGAGAATCTTGCTTCAGTACTAGATCGCAACATGTTTTGAAAAGAGATCGTACCATAGAGAACTTGCAACAGCGTGTTCATTTTTCACAGCACTCAAAAAGAAAGCACAGTGTTTGTTTTAATACTCCCTGTTGTACTGGGAGAGGCTTACATTAACAAAACTCGTTGTTGCTGCTGGTTGATGGAGAAACAAGCCTGCTATGGCCTTACCTATGTGGTCAGAGGAGAGAATAGGAGAATAGGAAATCTTTGTGATTACAGTGTTGCCTTACAGGATTTAAAACCCAAATAAACATAACATCGTCCTTGTTATTTCTATTTAAGACTGTGTATATCTAATGTTATGCAAAATTAAATTAATTTACTTCAGAGAACTTCTGGGCTGCAGTTGTCTTATGTCTCGAAGGACTAAGCCAGCCATATGTGCAGGAAAGTTGGGATTGAATAAGTTAGTATGTTATACTATAAAAGTGTTGTTTTGATATTTCTAAACGTAGTGATGAAGCTATTATATCACTGTTAACTGTAGATAATACATCATCATTCCATAAATAAAATAAATTTTATGTTATGGGAGCATATGTTAGTTAGAATTGAAAAAGAAAATGGCCAGTCCTATGTTGGCACTCAGTCGAGTTAGAGAGCTCTCACAGTTTCTTGTAGCAGAATAGTTCTCCTTTGTTGTGTTCAACATGCATCTTATACACAGTTCACTTACAAGCAAGAAATTTCTGTCCCTCTAACCAGTTAATTGGGCCTAGCTTCTCCCAAACAACAGTGATAAAGGATGAAAGGTTTCTTAAGTGTGACAAGATTAACAATGAACACAGAAAGAACCTCCTGTTTACCCTTAGACACAAACAGATACTGTTTGCTCCCTGTCTTACACTCCAGACTCCCAAGGTTTCACAGAGATAGGGTCTATCGAGGAGTGTGATAAGCTCTTTGATGACTTGCTCATCTTCTCCCACAGTCCTGTGTGTATACTCCATAGAATCACTATTGACATCTTTTACTGACAGTTAACAGTAATTTGTTCTATTCCCATGAAATGCTGACACTTACTTGTAAAGTAATACAAATTAAAACCAATTGAACCTTGAGCCACATATTCAGACTTCGTAAAATTCTTTATTTTAAAGCATTTGCATTTGCTAGTTTGAGGAGCAGAGGATCCTCTGTTGCAATCTACAGGCCATCTTATAATCATCAGGGGGAACTTTGTTATGTTAGGGCCTTTCTCTGTCCCACAAAGTATAAGTCAGGCTTTTCCACAGAGATATAAACTGTAAGGGATGCTCATTTTTCTCATATCACAGCTGTGCACCATGCAAGTGTTGGCTGTGTCCCTATTCCTGCTGCAGCAAGTTTGCTCCTAGGGCACCTGACAATGGAAGACTTACTCCACTTGGGTCCTTGCTGTGTCCTCCTCATTCCCATCTTGCTTTTCCAACCTCCTCCTCCAGAGCTTTTGACTCATTGATGACTTTTGGTACTTTCTGAAAGTGTAAAAGATGCAGATTAGCTTTCTTCACTGTTCCCCTTAAGTATATGTGATATCTGAGATTTCTCTCTCAGCCAAGTCTTCACTTCGTCTTAGCTAAAATATTTAGTCCTATGTCTAAACATTTTTAAGTGTTCAAGTTTAAAATCGTGATGGTAGACCAATTTTACAGTTATAATTCTGATTTTATTTTTTTTTAATAGAGAAAGATAGTTCCTAGGACCTTAGTCAAACTGGTTAAAACAGTGTTCTTGAGGGCATGAGAACATCAAAATGGAAATTGTTTATAGAATCTTAGATGAAAGTGTTGTAGATGTTTAATATATAATATATATATATTTAAAACCATTTACTTCAGTTGGAAAGTTTTTTGTATCATAACTTCTTGGGTTTTCTGTAAATGTGCTTTTGGTAAGATGTTTAATTTACCAGTTAGTGTCACTTTTTCCATAGGGACACTTCCTTATTCAGAACAAAAGAGAAGTAGGTAGAGTTTAAGCTGGAAAAACACCTGTTTATGAAGATCTGTGCTATGTTTTTCAAGCATGATATTTTCGTGACTGTTGATAAACTATTA
This sequence comes from Tetrao urogallus, assembly GCF_951394365.1. Classification (NCBI taxonomy): domain Eukaryota; kingdom Metazoa; phylum Chordata; class Aves; order Galliformes; family Phasianidae; genus Tetrao; species Tetrao urogallus. Next base: position 53,514,833 of record NC_136813.1, read on the forward strand.
GAATATGTTTCACCATCAAAATGTTGCCTAATTTTTGTGATTTTCACTACCTGCCTGTATGAGGTGGGTAGTGGCTGCTTACTTGCTGTGGAGTCCAGCACTGTTCGCATTCTTTGGGAAGGTGACATTAAGACACAGCTGAGTGGTTTCAGATACAGTAAAGGTGTCCCAGTTTTGTGTTTTGCCTGCTTCCTCTACATATCCCATTTTCCTTTTCAGTGCTGTCATGTACCAACTCTCTGTCTAGCTCCAATTTATAGGAGGGAGAGGAGGTTCTTTGATATATGTTTACCTGGCACGAGATTAAGAGACAGTGTTTCAAATGTTGGTCCAACCAGTTTATTACAAATCTTAATCAATCAGAAATGTGGGGAAGGGGAGGCTGGCGACTATTATGAATTAGGGTTTAGGGGAAGGGAAGGCAGGCAATAGAAAAGCTAGGAAAGAAGCAAGAATTATGTAAAGAGGGGATAGTCACCACCAAGATCCAGCAGTGGTCTCGTTGCACACTGTTCTGTTAGACCAAGGCAAAAGCACAAGGGGAGAGCAGCAGCAAAGTGGCTGGCCTTAGGCAGAAAGCAGGTACAGCGACAGAGCAAGTCCAGGAGGAAGAGGCAGGTCTCAGGTAGCAGACCAAGGAGAGTCCATCAGCAGGCAAGCATTATGTCATGAGGCATCTGATGTCAGACACCTACCCTCTTGGTTATTGTCCCCTTTTCTTATCCTTCTGTCAACATGGCATTCCTGGCGCTTGGGTAAGAGTCATGTGCAGTACCCCCTGAGATGGCTATCTCCCTTAAGATAGCCCACACAAAAGACTGCTCTCCCAGCCATTAAGTTCCTCCTCATCTCTTCCTCCTTGCCCCTGACCTGCAAACCTTCAGACAAAAGATTTCACCAACTTTGACCAGGGCTTGGCTGAACTTGTCCATCAATGCTTCTCAGCAAGCTTTAAGACAAAGGTGAAAGAGAATAGTCTCTTACACTGACCACTGTAAGACAGAGAAGATGGTTGGAAAGCCATTCTAAGAAGCCTTAAAGATGGCATGTGACATCTGCAAACAGCTTGGATGCAGTTTAAATTAATCCTGCTCAGACAGGCACTGTGGAAACGGAGTCACATCTGAGAAATATTTCACACTTAGGGACATTCTTACTGGGGAGCATACATGATTTAGTTTGGACTGTTTAAATCTATCAATCCACTAGGCACTTGCTAACCCGGAAGTCTTGCAAGATCATTCTAAGTACATGTGTTCTAGGCCTGGACTCATCTCCATCTGAATTCAGCTCTAATTACCACTTCAATAGCACACAGGTATCTATTTAATAGCTGCCAAATGTTTGGAAATTCTTTTTATATGTGGTAAACCTCAAATTGAAATGTTCAGTTCACAGCAATCAGGAAATACCTTTAAAATCTTTTACTAGCTCTTCTGAATTCCAGTGGAAGACTGACTTGTTTTACCTGATCTACAAAAGTTTTGATGACTCATGAGCTAACCGTGACAAGTTTGTCTGTTTGGACTGTAGAGACAGATTCTCAACAGTATCCCCCAAATAGAGAAAGGTGTAACAAAATAAAGTTATTAATTATATGTTCTCAACTTTGATTTCCAAAGAAATAATTTTAATTTGATGATCACAGTAAATAGCAATGGATTGGTAAGTATACTAGAGTTAACAAACCTACTGAGTCTGAAGTTCTGAACAAAAAAGTGTTACACCGCTGTACATCACTTTTCCAATAAATAAAGTACTGAGTATCCAGCTAACTATTACTTTTATTCTATTTTATCAAAAACAGTGCAAATCTTCCACCAAAACACCACTAATATGGAAGAGCTGACACACAGGATGTAAACCTTTATGTAGTGATATTTGCATCGAAAAAGAACTTAGTGAAATAGAGATGAAACTCATAGGTGGCTATACACACACAAACTTTTTGGTGAATTAGGTCTAGTGAACCAATTGTTAGGTCTAGTTGGAACCAATTATTAAAATTCATATAACAACTAATCTTCTAGCAGAAGCTAGCGGAAAGAGAGAAAGAAAAAAAAAGGATGCTAATTCACATGTCTGGGCCTATATATCCTAAATATCCATAATCAGGGTCTTCTGCAGTTGATTCTCTGCTCACTGGCTATAAAGGAAATCTATGAGGGCTTCTCAAAAGTAATGTCTGCTATTTTATTCTGTTGGCCCACAACATCAGAGGCGGATGTTGATAGTGTGGAAGTGAATTCCTCCATGAGGGAAAAACTGCACCCACTGATATTCATCAATACTTACTGAACGTTTACAGAAACAAAATATTGGATATGAACACAGTGAGGTGATGTGTGGTGTTTCATCAGTAGCAACAGTGATGTGAAAGACAAGCCATATTCCAGATGGCCATGAAGATTTTTATGAGCACTTAATGCAGGCCTTTGTTCATCGCTGGTGAAAGAGCCCAGCTAATGGTGATGAAAATGTACAAAATAGTATCCTGTAGCTAAGGATTTCCTCTATCAATCAGTGTTATCATACTCTTTGTATCTGTGATACTTTCCATGGAAATAAATAGGAGGCATTACTTTTGGAACTGCCTATATAGGTAACCAGCTATAAGCCAAATTTCTAACTTTCAAATGACTAAATTTAGGTTAGATGAAGGCCATCCCTAACTGTGTATTTTCTTCTTTTATGAAGAAAGTAAGAATGGCTACAGTAGTTTATGCTAGTATTGCTTGTCTAGAGAAGGATTTAAGGGAAATAATATGTCCCTATTGATCCCCATATGTTTGCATTCTTCAGTCATCTGACACTAAGCATGATTCTTGGTTTGCAATTCGGTGTTCATATCACATTCAGATAGGAAATGCTGAGTGATTTAATGTGATTAATGTGATCTAATTTATAGCCATTAGACAAAACTAACAGTTAGAGGTGCCACTTTTCTGTATGGCTATTAAAAATTTAAGGCCATCTCTTATAAAATAAAAATGCTACTTCACAGTGTTTACTGAAAACATGAGGACATTTTTACCACAAGAAAGCTACACTGAGATCGTTATCTCCATGTAAAATCCTAACAGGCACAAGGTAGAGCTAGTTTTAACCTCAGAGCACTGAGACAAACCTGAATAAGTAAATACAAAGCTGACTTTCACTGACAATATCAAGGCATAGATACAGGTAGCTATTACATTTTTTGAGATATTCTCTTTTTGGTTTTATTTATAACAAAATACTTCTGTCCTTGATTTCTCCTTACCTCAGCGGTACAATATGGATGCTTTTCCAGTTCAGAGGTAAAGTTTTTTTCTCTGAAAAAGGAATTAGTTTGCATTTTTCTGTTACAATCTTACAGAAAAATGACATCATTTCAAATGATCTGGTGCTATAGAGCTAGTGTGATAAATTTATAGTAAAAATGACCATGCATTTCAGGCTAGTATCATTTCTTTAATAGGCTTCATTTCATGTTAACTTGTCCACATACACAGCACTACATTTTAAAGCTTACTTTTTCCCAGATAGAAGCTGTGATGTGGTTGCCAGATGTAAAGGTGCTTAGAAAGTTATATTGCCTCATTTCAGTGATTGAATAAAGGGGTCAGAGTTACCTGAGGAGATGTGTTTTACTTCTTTTTCTAAAGGTTACTTTTCCCAATTATAAGTGCTCTGTCCTTCGTTTAGAGAGACAACAGTGGAATGAGATACTCTGCAGGATATTTATAACTGTCTATTTTCAGCCTGCTGCATTGTGGATACTTAGAAGTGTAACATATGGCACCAGTGAGAAAATAATTATTATTCTTTGATAAGTTAGTTAGGGGCAGTTATTCTAGATGATTTGTAAGACAGAATAAAGGGCTGTGTTCTGTAAAGTTATTGACACAACAATGCAACAGAAGCATATATTTTAGCACAGTTTCCAGCACACAGTACCCTTTAATGTTTTTAAACTTACAGACATTCATTTGTCGTTGTTATTTGCAGAAATTGGGAAAGTAGTCGCTTTGGCTTATATTCAGATTAGTTGTTGTTTATGCCTAATTTGCTACTGACAAAAGTTTAGGAGAAGGGTGATTGTTTCAGACTGCCCTCTATCTAGTTTTGACAGATTTCAGGTCCTGTTATTGACAATCAAGAGGACTGGTCACAGGAAATAAGTTAGATAGCTTAAAATGGTTAAAATGCTCCCCAGTATGGCAGAGCTTTAATTAGAAAAAGAACAATCTTACTTCAAGAACCAACCCTCTTTCTTTCCAGTTTAATTTAACAAATACTATCTAGAACATTTCAGATTCTGTTTTATTGGAACATTATCCCCACTGTGCTGTATTTATTCAGACAATTTGCATTTGAACACCAATTTTAGTACCCATTTTATCATTCTCCTTCAAAGCTTGTGTTGGGCTTAAAAGGAGAAAAAGAAAGAATTGCCAATTTTGTAGCTTCACAGGAAGGACAAGAAAAAGAAAAGCTCCTTAAGCACCCTGGAAGAGACTACAACAGCTCCTCAAGTTGTAGATTTAGTTTGTGACAGCACAGAGGCTGTAGTGTTGCTTTGGGACTTACTAGTGAGCTAGGGGTTGAAATTCATTCTATGATTTTTCGAGCATAATTGCCTGGTCATTAAGTAACTGTAATGAATTTTATCCTTGAGAAGGATCATTGACTTGGAGGACTTCACTTGAACTTAGATTTTCACTCTAACTAAGAAACAGTAAACAAGAAAATGTTAATTTCAATGTCATTCCAAAATATTTTTCTCATATTTGTGGCTAGTTTGAAATGTGGCTATGTTGACATATGAGCTGGTGTTCAGCCTTTCCTTTTTCGTAAATATATGAAAGGCAAGAATGTAAACATTTCATTTTGGAGGAAAAAACCAACTATATGTCTGCAAGTTAGAGAAATGCAGAGGTAATTCAAAGTTTCGGGAGCAGTCATTGGACAGCAAGACCAAGTGCTGGATCCTGCAGTTTGGTCAGAGCAACCACAGGCAACACTAAAGGCTTGGGGCGGAGTGGCTGGAAGTCTGCGTAGTGAAAACACATCTGGGGGTGCTGGTCAATGCTTGACTGAGTATGAGCCAACAATGTGTCCAGTGTGCCCAGGTGGCCAAGAAGCACAGTGACATCCTGGCTTGTATAAGAAATAGTGTTGCCAGCAGGAGCATGGAAGTGGTCATCCTTCTGTATTCAGCCCTAGTGAGTACCATGTTCAGTTTTGGGCCCCTCACTACAGCAAAGCCATTGAGGCCCTGGAGTGTGTTCAGAGAAAGATAACAAAGTTAGTGAGGGGACTGGAGCACAAATGGCTGAGGGAACTCAAATTATTTACTTTGGATAAGAGGAGGCTCGGGGGAGAGCAAATCATTCTCTACAGCTACCTGAAGGGAGGTTGTGGTGAGGTGGGGGTTGACTCCTTCTCCCATGTAAGAAGCTATAGGACTAGAGGGAATGGCCACAGATTGTACCAGGGAGATTCAGGTTGGACGTTAGGAAAAACTCTGAAAGATTGGCCAGGCACTGGAACAGGTTGCCTAGGGAGGTGATGGAGTCACTGATCCTGGAGAAGTTCAAGAAATGCTTAGATGTTGTACTGAGGGACGTGATTTAGTGGGAAATACTGTTGATAGGTGGAAGTTTAGACTGGATGAATTGAAGGTCTTTTCCAACCCTGGTGATTCGATGATTCTATGATCTGAATGAGAGAAATCAGACTATTTTTTGTGTATCTATCATTACAGGCAATAGGCTCTAGTGTTATGCTAAGAATATCGGTCACTTCATACACAAATATAACAATAATTCGATGTTAGCAGAACTGAAATCTCAAGAGTCTAATCATCATTACTCCAGATATATTTGTTACAAAAGAAGAAACAGTAATGATGGAGCTAGATATGTTGTACACACAGTTAATTTCTTCCCCTTTTACTTGTACTATGCTCATCCTTCCTATGCTTCCATAGATCTTAACGTGGTTTCACTCTGGTTTCAGCGGGAGATGTCACAGGGATTTGTAAACATTTGGAGGTCTTTTGTGGGAGAAATATGATATTCTTATTAGCATTTTCCTCGTCATCTCTTTAAGTTCTGCTTTATTTTTTTTACATTTGCTAACACATTTTTAAGTATTTTTTTTCTTCACTATTCCAAAACCTTACATTTGCAAATTACATCTTAACTTGCTTAATATTATGCCCTTCATGCTCATTAGATATCTTTTATTTTTTTTTCCTTCTTTATTTATTTTATCTCTATATTATTTTATATGAACTATTTTACAGAAATATATACAAGAAAGTACATTTAATAACTGTTAAGTATTTAAGCATTTCCAGGAAATGTCACTGACTCAAAACTCTACAAATGTGCAAACCAATATCGTAGCTGTCACTTCATGATACGTTATATACTTAGTATGGAGAAAAAAAAATTATTAAAACGTTTTTTAGGAAGTTTTGTGGAAGTTGAACAAGATGATCTTGTCTTTACAGAATGCAGGCACTGAAACATCTTAGCGATATTTGCCCAACCTTCCAAAAAGTGTCAGAACTCCTGAAATTCCCTCTTCCATAATATTGACAATAATATTGACAAAAATTGTGATAACAACAAAGTTTTCAGCCCAAGATTGTATTTTTGGCAAGATCTATGAGATAGAATGGAGAAAGATGTCTTAAAATAGAAGTTATTGAGCAGTTTTAACTCTAGAAATTGCTATATTCTTTGCCTGTAATAAGTGATATTACATTGTTCATTTTAACATTCCATTAAAATCTTATTCACATGCTTTTTTAATAAGGAAGCATTAAAAAAAGAAAAAAAACACCAAAAAACAACACCCACACAATACATTTAAAATAAAAAAAAAATATATAATCTGCTATATATAATATATAATCATACTCTAGATTTGTTAGAGAAGAAAACTACATCGGCCACATAATATTTTAGAGCTTGATCCACAGGAACACGTTATTCTTCCTCCTTAGGCTGTCCAGTTGCACTTAAGAAAATTCAGAAATTGGTATAACAATTTCTTTTAGACTTAAGGCTATGAAAAATAATTTCTGATTAAACAGTTTGTTGTTGTTGTTTGTTTTTCTTAATCTATATTAAGTAAAATGCATTTTGAAGACTTAAGGTAATTCAGTCTATTTGAAGCCTTCATTCTTCTACTTATGTTTGATTTGTATTCATAAAAGTATTCTTGACATAGCTGGAAAAATATGCTGACTAACAAGGATTCTTTTTTTACATTACTCAAAAAGAAAAAAAGTCTTGACTTAAAAATTTCTCAGTATGTACAGTATGCAGTTTTTCAGGTCCTCCAGAAAATATTCAGTCAGTGAGAAGGGAGGAAGTGGAACAAAAGATTAATCAGTTAGAAGTGATAGAGTTTCATTGCGAAGAATAAGATTTTCTCTTCAGAAGAGCAGCAGATCTGTCTAGCATATTATTCACTCATGTATTCACAGATTGGTTTGCTTATATATTTGTATTGCATTGCTGTACTGAAACATGAGAGACTTGTGCTATTAAAAATGAAGTATCTAATACAACCTTCATACAGGTACAAGCTCTTGTTTATTTTTCTTCCAGTATATTACAGATTCACAAAATCACTGAATTGCAGGAATTGAAAGGGACCTCAAGAGATCATCAAGTCCAATCCCCCCCCCCCCCCCCCCCCTCCCCCGCTATAGCTACAATAGATCACACAGGTAAGCTTCCAGATGGGTCTTGAGTAGCTCCATAGAAGGAGATTCCACAATTTCTTTGGGCAACCTGTTCCAGTGCTCCATCACCCCTACTGTTAAGAAGTTCTTCTGCTCTTCCTGTGTTTAAGTTTTAAGCAATTACTCCTTGTCCTATCACTACACATCACTGAGAAGAGCCTGGCTTCATCTTTTTGCATCCCACCTCACTCCAGATAAAGTTTTATCAGATACCCTCTCAGTCTTCTTTTCCCCAGGCTCAACAGACCAAGGTTACTCAGCCTTTCCTTATACGGGAAGTGCTCCAGGCCCTTGATCATCTTTGTTGCCCTTCTGGACTCCTTCTAGGAGATCCCTGTCTTTTTTAAATGGGGAGCCCAGAAATAGACACAGTAGACTAAATGTGGCCTCACCACGGCAGAGTAGAGGGGGAAGATGATCTCCCTCAACCTGCTGATCACATTTTTTTTAAATGCACCCTTGGATACCACTGATTGTCTCGGCCACAAGTGCACACTGCTGGTTCATGGCCAATTTGTCGTCCACCAGGACCCCCAAGTCCTTCTCCTCTCCAGCAGGTCATACCCTAACCTGTACTGATGCATGGGGTTATTCCTCCACAGGCGCAAGACTCTATACTTGCTCTTGTTAAACCTCATCAGGTTCCTTTCAACTCTCCGGTTTGTCCAGGTCTTGTGGAACGGTAGCACAGCCTTCATGGCTGGAGTTGGACTCTGTCCCTTCATCCGGGTTGTTGATGATGTTGAACAAGATCAGACTCAGCACTGACACTTGGGAAGCACCAGTAATTACAGGCCTGCAGACTCTGAGCTGCTGATGACAATCCCCTGAGCTCTGCCAGTCAGGCAGTTCTCCAGCCTGGGCTCCGCAAGAGGCTCTCCTCGGGCAGAGCTTTGGCATGCAACCTGGTTTATAGATCCCTTATGGAGGCCGTTAGAGGCTCGTAAAGGCAGCTGATCTTTCAGTGAGTAGAGGAGAAGAGGTGACAACCTCAACTGTAGAATACTGGAAGTTGCACCTAACCATTGTGTAACCATTTTAATGCTAGTGGTGGCAATGGTGATGAGCAGACAGTTGGACTAGATGATCTTGTAGATTATTTCCAACCTTGTGATTCTATGATTGCTTTGGTCAGCAGCATCTGTCCATGAGGAGTCTGGGATGTGCAGTTGGCAGACTGAGAGTTGCTGCTGGGGAACCACTATAACAGCAATGTTGCTTTAGGAAGTGAGAGTGTTGTAACACAAAGAATGGAGCAGTAGCTCTTCTTTCTGATGCTGCCCTAGCAAAACGCACATACACCATTCAAAACAAAATTTCCTAGAACTGAAAGAGCAGGAGACAGTAGTCCTCTGGTTCTTCTGTACAATAGAACAGATTTTTGCTTTTTACTTAGAAGCTTTGCAGTTTGAGTGGGTGACTTGCTGTGATACCGCCAGAGTCCAAATGTTGGGATGGCTGGGATTCACTGATGTAACCCTGTCATAGGGATTTGTGTTGCCTCAAATTCACCTCTCAAGCTGCTCAGCTGTTGCACTTGTTTTCCTCCAGTGCCTTTTATTGTGATGATGTCCAAAAGCACTTAGGCAGAGCATTACATCCAGTCTGGATGTGGCTTTGGGCAGCCTGGTCTGGTGGTTGGTGACTCTGCCCGTGGCAGGGTGGTTGAAACTAGGTGATAGTTGTGGTCCTTTTCTACCCAGGCCGTTCTATGATTCCACTCATCTGTCCCACATTCTTGCTGTTTCATAATAAGGGTGCTGTGGGAGATGGTGTCAAACTCCTTACTGAATTCACAGTACACAACATCCACTGCTCTTCTCCCATGTACCAGTGATGATATGGTAGCCAGTGATGACATCGTAGAAGGATACCGGTTTGGTCAAGCATGATTTCTCCCTAGTGAATACATGTTGTCTACTCGTGATAACTTTCTTCTCTTGCAATTGCTTGGAGATGGCATAAAGAGCAAGTTGTCCCATTATCTTTCTAGGGATGGAGGTGAAGCTGACTGGCCTGTAGTATCCCAGATCCTCCTTCTTGCCCTTTTTGAAGACTGGAGTAACATTCTCTATCTTCCAGTCTTCAGGCACCTCTCCCATTTGCTAAGACCTTTCAAAGATTAGACAGATAGCAGTTTAGCAGTAATCTCTTGCAGTTCTCTCGGCACATCTGCGTATATCCCATTGGGGCCTGTGGATTTGTGTGCTTTGATTTTGGCTAGATATTCTTTGACCAGATCCACCTTGATCAATGGAAACTCTTCCTTTGCCCAGACTTTCTTTCTTACCTCCAGGGTCTGGAATTCCAGAGGGCCAGTCTTAGAATTAAAGACTGAAACACAGAAGGCATTCAGGATCTCTGCCTTCTCAGCATCCCCTGTTACCAAGGCTCCCATCTCATTTGGTAGGGAACCCACATTTTCCCTAGTCTTCCTTTTACTGCTGACATACTTAAAACCTTTCTTCTTTTCCTTCTTTACAGAGTTTAATTCCAAGAGGGCCTTAGCCTTCCTACAATCCCTGAAAACATTCCTTACTCAGACCTCTTGCCACCTTTTCCCAATTTCTTACTCTGAGGAATTGGCCGGTCTTGAGCTTGGAAGAAATCATGTTTAAGCGCCAACCAGCTCTCATGGGCCTCTTTACCTTCCAACACTCTAGCCCATGGAATACCTCCAAGTAGATCTTTGAAGAAGTCAAATTTATCTCTCCTGAAGTCCAGACTAACAATTCTACTTTTGCTTTGCTTCTTCCACACAAGATCTTGAACTCCACCATCTTGTGATTGCTTCATCCCAAGCTTCTCCCAAACACTACATCCCTGACCAGCCCTTCCTTGTTAGGATAAACAAGGTCAAGTAGCACACCCCTCCTAGTTGTCTCATCCACTACCTGTGTCAAAAAGCTGTCATCAAAGCACTGCAGAAACTGCCTGGACCTCGTGTGCCTGGCCATGTTTCTTAACAAATATCAGAATGGTTGAAGTCCCTGATAAGAACCAGTGCTGGGGATTGCAATGCTTCTTCCAGCTGTTTCTAGAAGGCCTCATCCACTTCCTCCTCCTGATAAGGTGACCTGTAGTACAAAACCACAACAGTGTCACCTATGTTAGCCCTCCCCTTAATTCTTACCCATAAGTTCTATACTTGTTCGTCATTCCCCTCAAATGAAGCTCAATACATTCCTTGCTTTCTCAGATAAACAGCAACTCCACCACTTCTTCTTGCTAGCTGATCTTTCCTTAAGAGGACATAGCCATCCATAACAGCATTTTGGTCATGTGAGCTGTCCCACCATGTCTCTGTGGCTGCAATGAAATCATGGCCCTGTGATCACATACAGATATCTAGTTCTTCCTGTACACTTCCCATGCAATGTACATTGGCATATGGGCACTTTAGGGAAGCAGAGGGTGCAGGCACATCTTTTAGACATTTTTAGACCTAAAGAAGAATCTGGACTGGGGCTTTCTTAGAGCTGTATTTCTCATATCCACAAACAAGTAATGATGTTGCCTAAATGAGTGACTGCATCTACCCTTTTTAAGACAAGAAAAGAAATATTTTCTGTGTCATAAATTGGCTGTAAGACTAAGTGCATTTTGTAATACTTTTTATGGAGCAGTGCAATATTTTTTATGGATAAAGCACAGTCAACAACAAAAGTTGAAGATGGCTATATAATTAAAGACATTCAACTGTACAAGTTGTCTGTCAACAAACACTTTGCAATGAGAAAGGCTCCATACTCGGCAACTGCTTTAAAAATACTGTTCAAACACGGATTTTCCTTAAACTACCAGTTGTCTGGCAATGGCTTCTTCACCTGTGTAATAAGATTAAGAGATCTACTTGAAAGCCAGAAAAGCTCTGCAAGTCAAGTGGATATTTGCATCTTTTACATTGCCAAATACCTAAAAGGGAGAAACATTTTCAGAAAGATGAGCAAGAAATATAGAACACTCGAGCTGGCACAAGGTTTTTAGACCAAAGTCCAAGGTAGCCTGGAGGTCCAAGGTAGCCAAGTCCTTGGTAGCCCAAGTTCCTGATTTCTGCCAGCATAATTTAGTTAGTTTAAAAAAAAAAATCTATTTGCAATGATTGCATAAACTTTACAAACCAGTAAATAGTTAATATTTAATCTTAAACGTACTTCCAGTTTCAAATCAAGAGAAACTATTTCAGTGTCTCTTGTGTCAGACAGGGTAGCTAGTGAACTGATCTCTTGAGTGATTTCTGTCACAGTCCTGTAAGAGGAAACTTGCAAAACCACAGAACGTACTTTCCCAGAACTGGAAAATGAAATAGACCTTGGAAGATTATGGATACATCAGAGAGATCTGCATATATCTTTCAAGAAAAAAAATAACAAAATAACCACACTATAGCATTATGTGACATTTATTTTCTTGGAATAGCATAATTCACTTTGTGCCTGTTTCAAAAATAAAATACTTTTTAAAAAAAGTGTATGTCAATTTTCTTTATGGGATTTTCTTTTATTTTGCTAGCATGAGATTATTGAAATCAATTGGAATGCCTGAATATTTTTTTAAAATATAAATAATATAATAGGGAAAATATAATGTTATGGTCAAAAATTCTATATAGAATAGAAAATTATGGTAAGTCACAAATGTTTCTTAGTCTTATGCTAAGTACAGGCGAACACTAGGCTTTCTCTTTTAAGTCCTGCCAGTTCAGGCCAGTAGTGACCACAGTACACTTTTCCTGTCCAGAATTTCTCCTGAGCAAAGCTTGCCAATCACACAAAATTACTAAGTGGTTTGGGGATCTGGACATATACAGATAGGGGAATAAACTTCCAAACTTATTTGATGTGTGTCATAAATCAGAAATGAACATTAGTCTCTCAGGGGAATAAAAAAATGGCCTACTGTAAAATAGTTTGATAACTTTGATGTTCATTGTTTATAGCATGAATTACTTTCTAAACATCTTTGAACTGAAGCTGGAAGATATGCTACAGAAAATTACCCTTGCCTTCCTGCCTATTTTTTTTAACCAACAAGGGACATCAATCCCATCAAAGACATAGATATGTGATCATTTGGCAATGTTCTGAATTTCTGCCTTAAAATTGTTCTTTTCTTCTGTGCGCAGGAAGACATTCTTTGGTGGTTTTCTTTCAGGGGGGTGAATGGTTTTTACTTTTTTGCCAATTGATATCATCAGAGAGAGCAAAAGACTGTGTATGCATAAGCCACTAAGGGATCAGTGAACCCATTTAAGAGAGATGCCTACTGAGGTCAGTGAAATTGGCAATCTAATGAACAGTCTAATAGTTTTGTTGCAAGTTTTATGGTTCCTGTTGGTAATTAACTTTGTGACATTTATTATAAAAAGATTGAAAATTATTAGTAGCAATTACATTTAATGCAGCCATGCAATTGCGCTTATACTTATTCAACTTTTATTTTCATTGACTCCCTGCTACCAGCTTTTTAAGTTAATGCCTTTCTACGTATCAAACAACTTCAATGCTTATAAACTTTGGTTAATATGAGAAGAAAGTCTTTGTTTTCATAATAGTTTATTTGAATTCAGTTCTGTGGATTTTATCTGGAAACATTTCTTGTCATATGAGAGATCACTTGAACAAAAAGAAGAAAAAGTAGTCCTCTATATTGCACTCAGTTCATAGTTTCTTGGTAATCTTGCTGAAGAGAGTTGTGTTTTTCAGAATGGATTACTAACACAGTGATAATCAAAGAGCTGATTTGTGTCAGCTGTCCCACATAGAGAAGACCCTCTAACTAGATATTTTAGATGTCGATAGCATTTATGATTGCTACATCGAGTTTTGTATCTACTTTGTTATGCACATGTGCATAATTGTCAAAACTTAGATTTTGAGAAATGCTAAAATGAACAGACAGACATTGAAAATATGAAAAAGTCACAATTATGTCATTCACCACTGAGTTTACAAAAACAGCACAGATATCATTGCCACAGCAAATCCATAGAGTTAGTCTGTATATTCCTGTGCCTCGTCCTGGAGCCCTGAAGTCACAGGTGCCACTGTCAGGCTGAAACCTCTCAGATGTTCTCTGTCTGGAAGCTTTAAATCTATCGGAGAATTCAAATAGATGTCAAGAGTCTTTGCATTTTCTCTACTCATATTCATGCTCTTCCTTGCCAGTGCTGTAATAGCCATGGATTTTATAGGAGCATAAGAAAAAGCCATTCCGTATCAGGGAAAAGCATGTGATACAGTCACAACAGCTCCTTGTAACACAACAAGCAAAGGGCAAAGTAGCTGGAAAGCTCCATGCTGGAGAAAGATCTGGGGATGTTAGTTTACAGCCAGCTGAACATGAGCTAGCAGTAAGCCCAGATGTCCGAGAAGAATGTATCAGAAATAGTGTCTGCTCAGGGAAGTGGTAGATTCACCATCCTTGGAGGAAAGGGTAGATACAGCAATTAGGGACATGGTTTATGGGCATAGCGGTGATGAATTGGTGGTTGGATAGTTTTAGTGGTCTTTTTCCACCTTTATGATTCTATGATCATTAAATAGGGAAGATATCTGGATAATAGTTCCAAGGAGGTGTATAGCAGTTTCAGTGGAGAAAACTTATTGCCAGACTGGAACATTTTGAAATCTTCAAGTTAAAATTTCTGAGCAATTATTTTATTTGCGGAAAAATCATATTTTGATATTTTACATCAATCTGTGGGGAGGAGTACTGCTATTTTTGATAATTAATTGGTGCTCTTATTGTTTCTTGGATGACTTTCAACATGTAACTCCTACAATGCAAGGGAAGGGAGACATTGTTTTTGTTATTACACTGATGGAATATTGAAACCTGATTTGAAGTGCATTAGCTGAAGTCAGAAAAGGTTGTGGCAGTGATCACTAGGGAAATTACAAAACCTTGAAAAAGTTTGAGGACTCTTTTGGTAGGACATCTATGTCTTAAGCATAAACACTGTGTCTCTCAGTTATAATAAAATTGTATTACATAACCTGAGTATTTCAGGAGTTAGTAAGTGACTGATTTTCTGTCCCCTTGGTAAGCAGTAATTCATGCAAACAGATTGACTGAAGTTTTACTGCGTTAGTGTAAAGGGAAAACAATGAAATATTGTTAGAGACTTTTTTACAAGTGAAAATGACAGCATATGAAGAAATATGTTATAAATCAGGACAGTATTAAAAAAATAAGGAAAGCTAAGCTCAGTCTTTTGAAGAAAGCAGTGTTAAAGAAGTTGATAGGAAAAAAAAGCACTCATTTCATGTACATAGAGAGAAAACAGGCATTAATAACCTGCACGTGCACAGATCAGCAAATTTATGAAGAAATATATGAACAGAGAACACTTGACTTCAAAGCCATTTGTAATTACTGAATGGTTTGTAGTTAATCATAAATGCACAGGAGCGGATAATGAGCTGGGAAAAATGAAGGCATATTGAAATGTTCTAGCAAAAACAAGGGAATTTTTGCCAGTTTGTGTACTTTTTATAGGCTAGAGGGACAGATTTTGTATAGTAGAGTTCCTATGAAAAGCAGGTTATCACCTCATTCTTCAACAAACCTCATGCTGCAAAATACTATTGACGTCACTGCTAGCGAAATATGGCTAAAAAAATATAATATATGCAGGGCTCTGATTTTACACATGAAGTGAAAACATCTTGGATGCTTTAATTTTACTGTGAAAAACCAGCATATGATATCATGCACATTATATATGGCATATATATCACATTATAACACTGTCAGAGTTTTATGATTTTTTTACTGTTATTCCACATAACATCATGTAGAGCACTGGGAGTTAAAAGCTGAGAACAATTAATTCTGTTATTGTTTACGTGGCAGCAAATCACAAAGAAAAATGCTTTATCTTTAATAGGATATGAGAAACTGAAAAGTTTGCTTCAGAGAAGTATTCATCTCATCTAATTTTAAACACTTACAACATGTAAGTCTGCATCTGAGCTAATGGCCTTAGGCACATACGACCTTTACCTGGCCCACCATAGATGAGATGAAAAGAAATCTGATTCTAAATGGAAAAGAGCATTTGCATGTGGAAGTAAAAGACTGTGTTGTGAACCCAGAAGAGGAATTCACCAATGCTTAATGGTATTAAGAATGATTTGGGGAACTAGACTTCAAAAATTCAGAAGCTTTTTTGTTTTGTTTTTTTTTTTGATATCTTGATGTCTATGAATAAATAATTATCTTTTTGTTGTATTCATTTAAAATTGTAGGTTTGCCAAAACAATTATTTTCTTGTTTTCCATATTTAATATTCTGCAAAGCCTTCAATAATGAGGTTTCACAAATGATTTAAGAGTGCTTTGAAAATCTAATGTACTAATGTGAATTGTGGAGGCTGCCATGAAATATTTAAACATCAATGGCTTGAGATGGAAAATACCTAATGGCTTTTCTTGTGGAATCAGGTATTGAATATTTTGGATTCATTTTAAATCTTAGGGGATCTTCCTAACAGTTTAATTGCTGAGGAAAAAAATACTGCAATTGACATCCAAACCAAATTTCTTTAACCGAGTCCTGAATTAAAAAGTACTTGTATTTTTATCACAGGTTATGAATTTCAATATATCCGAAACTCCCATAAAGCTATTAACTGAGAGAACTGGCTGAGGAAATCAACCTACTAAGCAATTCTGTGAAAATTAAAATCCATTTTCCACACACTATAGTGTACTGGTTCAGTATAGCACCTGTTCAGTATAGCACCTTTTTCTGTTGGTATTTCCCATTTGTTAAAATAGGAGAAGTAGTAACCTTGTTTCTATCAGTTTAAGAGCCTTAATACCAGCTGAGCAAGAGTGCTGAGGATATGGGAGACACACTTAAGTCATATTATTTCAGTGTCAGTATTTTTTAAATATATACAAGGTAAAACCAAATAATTTTTCCTAGTTTTTCTTCCTATTCCACGGTAAAAAGAAAAAAAAAAAAAAAAAAAAAAAAAAAAGTACCCTTTTTTTGTTGTTGTTATGAGACTTTAAAGGTAGATAAGTTAGTCATTATTTTTAGTAGTGTTCTTCATGTTCATCTAATCATGTTCATCATCATGTTCATCTAATACCATTAGAGCTTTTTAGTCTGTCTTTGAATACTGTTCCAATATATTGTGAAAAAGACATTATCCTTTATACTAGAAATAACCCACTTCTGCTGCAGAGCAGTATATTGCAAATTGACAAATTATCTGTTCCACACCAAACAAGTCTTCTGGATCAGACAGAAACAAGTGTTGAAAAATCAGTTATTAAAAAAAAAAAATCTTATAAAGAATCTAAAGGAGGTAAAATGTGGCATTTGTTGTCTACAGTAGCTAATATTTTAGAATAGATAGGATTTTATATATATATATATATATTTATATATATTTTCTATATATGTGATTTTTGTGACAGGAGACAAAGTAATTGAAAAATGCTTGTAACTGCAAATCTTTCAGGTTTGTAAAAACAATAGTCATTTTCATAACTTTAATGGAAATAACAATAATGTTCATAAAGTATGCAAATATTAATGTTCCTTGCCATATTAACTATTCCAACATTAAGGTTGGAAAAGACCACCAAGGCCATCTAATTCATCCATTAACTCATCACCGCCATGCTCAATAAATCATGTCCCTAAGTCTCCCTTAGAAACTTCTGGGAACAGTAATTCCACCTCCCTAGGCAGCCTATTCCAATTCTTCATCACTCTAAGAACTTTTTCCTGATATCCAACCTGTTCAACTGCCCCCCAGTTCAACTCAAGGCCCTCTTATTCTAACCACTGTTGCATGTGAGAAGAAACCAATCTCCATCTTGTTACATGAAGAATCCAAGTCCTCCTCATGAAACTGAATGTGTATAAGCCCATGGGGCCAGATGATATCCATCCTAGGGTTCTGAAAGAGATGGCTGATGTGGTTGCTGAGCCGCTCTCCATCATATTTGAAAAATCGCTGCTGTCTGGTGAAGTCCCCGGTGACTGGAAAAAGGGAAATGTTACTCCCATTTTTAAGAAAGGCAGAAAGGAATACCTGGGCAGCTAGAAGCTGGTAGGCCTCACCTCTGTGCCTGGGAAGTTCATGTAGCAGCTCCTCCTAGAAGCTATATTAAGGCACATATGTGATAGAGATGATTCGAGACAGCCAGCGTGGCTTCAGCATGGGCAGATTGTGCCTGACCAATATGGTGGCCTTCTATGATGGAGTGATGTCTTTGGTGGATGGTGGAAGGATGATGGATGTCATCTACCTGGACTTCTGCAAGGCCTTTGACGTGATCCCGCACCACATCCTTCTCTCTAAATTGGAGAGGTGTGAATTTGAAGGATGGACTATTTGATGGATTAAGAATTGGCTGGCTGGACACTGCCAAAGGGTTGTGATCAATGGTTCTGTGTCAGAGTGGAGGTCGGTCACAAGTGGTGTCCCTCAGGGGTTGGTTTTGGGACCAGTGCTCTTCAACATCTTCATCGATGACAGATGATGGCATCAAATGCACTCTCAGCAAGTTTGCAGATGACACCAAGCTGAGTGGAACAGGAGATACATTGGAAGGAAGGGAACCCATCCAGAGGGACCTAGACAGACTGGAGAAATGGGTCCATGAGAACATAATGAAGTTCAACAAGGCCTAGTGCAGGGTGCTGCACTTGGGTCAGGGCAATCCCAGGTGTTTATACAAACTGGGGGAAGATCTCCTTGAGAGCAGCCCTGCGGAGAAGGACTTGGGGGTCCTGGTGCATGCGAAGCTGGACACGAGCCAGCAGTGTGCACTTGTAGCCTGGAAGGCCAACTGTGTTCCAGGCTGCATTAAAAAAGGGGTGGCCAGCAGGGGGAGAGAGGTGATTTTGCCCCTCTACTTGGCTCTTGTGAGACCCTATCTGGAGTATTGAATCCAGGCCTGGGGCTCTCAGTACAGGAAGGACATGGAGCTCTTGGAGCGGGTCCAGAGGAGGCCATTAAGATCATCAGAGGGCTGGAGCACCTCTGCTATGAGGAAAGATTGAGGGAACCGGGCTTGTTTAGCTTGGAGAAGAGAAGGCTCCAGGGAGACCTCATTGTGGCCTTCCAGCACTTGAAGGAAGCATATAAACAGGACAGGGAACGGCTGTTTATGAGGGCAAATAGTGATAGGACAAAAGGGGAATGGTTTTAAATTGAGACAAGGAAGGTTTAGGTTAGATATTAGGAAGAAATTTTTCACTCAGAGGGTGGTTATGCACTGGAACACATTGTCTAAGGAGGTTGTGGATGCCCCATCCCTGGAGGCATTCAAGGCCAGGCTGGATGTGACTCTGGGCAGCCTGGTCTGGTGGACCCTGCCTGTGACAGGGGGGTTGAATCTAGATGATCTTTGAGGTCCTTTTCAACCCAGGCCATTATATGATTCTATGATTCTATGATCTTCCTCTCAGATTATTACAGAGCCATAAGGTCTTTCCTGAGCTTCCTCTTTTCCAGACTACGCAATCCCAGTTCCATCAGCTGCTCCACAAGGGACTTTAGCTCCAGACCCTTCAGCGGCTTCTTTGCCCTTCTTAGATATGCTTCAGGGCCTCAGTGTCTTTCTTGTAGTGAGAGGTTCAAAACTGAACACAGTATTTGAGGTATAGCTTCACCAGTGCTGTGTACAGTGTAATGGTCTCCAGCCTAGTCCTGCTAACTACGCTCTTTCTGATAACAAACCAGAATGCTAGTATTCTTGGCTACCTGAGCACGTGTTGAATTATGTTCAGCTGAGCACTGACCAAGAATCCCAGATCATTTTCCACCATGCAGCTTTCCAGCCACTCTGCCCCAAGCCTATAGTGTTGCATGCTGTTATTGTGACCAAAGTGCAGGATTTGATACTTGGTCTTGTGAAGATCATGCAGTTGATCTAGACTGTCCAGATACCAATGTAGAACTTTTCTACTCTCAGACATGGTTTCATCTGAAGATTTACTGGTGGTGCACTTAATCACCTTGACTGGATCATCAGTAAAGATATTAAACAGGGCCAGCACTAATACTGACCCCTGGAAAACATGATTTGTGACTGGTCACCAGCTGGATTTAACTCCACTCACCACTTCTCTGGGTCTAGTCCTCCAGCTAATTCTCTACCCAGTGAAGACTGTACCTGTTCAAGCTATAGACTGTATTCTTTTCCAGGAGAATGCTGTGGGACACAGTGTCAAAGGCTTTATTCATGTCTAGCTGGACTACGTCCATAGCTTTTCCCTCATCTTCTAGGGAGTTTTTGTAGGCATGATCCAAATTTTCAGAAGGTATCTCTGTATCCTGATGAAGAGATTTTTTAAATGGCTCAGTGAAGGAAATTCAGATTGCCTGTGGTTCCACACTCTTAGTCTCAGTTTTTAAAATTAATAAAAATTCAGAGAGGAACTCCTTCCCTTTTTAAATTTGCCTATATACACAATCCTGTGCAAGAGTTTAAAATGCTTTTGACTCTGAAGATAAATGGAAAATTATTTTTTCTAATTGTATCCAGGAGCTTTTATGTAGTGTATCATAAAATGTCACAAAATAATGAAGTTTAGAGAAGCCATTAAGGAAAAAATGTGTTTTTCAACTGAGTAAAGATGCCCGAGATTCAAACAATGTGCTGCATTTGTCAGATAATTAGCAATGATTGTCTTTTGAACTCTGAAAATAAATTTAGAAGGAACAGATATGCTGGGTTGTAAAAAGTGAGAGCATTCGGAGTTTTTTCTTCTTTTTAAGACTTTTGCTTAAAGATTTTTTTCAAAGAGTTTTCTAACCAAGTACTTGAATTATGTACACATGAATAGACTTTAAAGAAATCATACAGGTCTCTTCAACTATATGCTATACAGATTTTAATTTTACAGATTTTTATTATTTTAGTTCCACTAAATGCTTTTAGTTAAGGTTGACCAAAATTTTCCCCTTTGAGACCAGCTTTTAAATTCCCTGTAATTGCCATATTTAAACTGTTCATGCTGTTGTGCCCCATGCCATATGTCTATGCTGGGATGAATCAGTTTGGAAAATTCCATAAAAATGGCTCAGTAGTTTTGAAGTATTGATAAAAATGTTTTTGTTTTTTTTTTTTTCTTTTTTCTTTCTTTTCCCCAAATAATATATTATGTTGAAGCAGTTAACTTGAATATTTTTGTTATTTCCTAATGAATCTGTTTATGTTGTATTCATGTCCTGTAGAAATGAGTCAAAATGAAACTTCTGATAAAATCTTTGTAAGTAAAAGCAAAACAAACAAAAATCAATCTCTCCTCCTAGCTATTCAGTTTATTGGGGATCAAATTCTATGATCAAGTAAAAGTCTTTGACAGATGTTACTTTAGAATAAATATAGCTAATTGATTGAATAGTACTTAAAATGGCATTTCGACAGTAGAAATTTTTTTTTAAGATACAAATCTTTCCCAAGATCATTCACAGAATAAAACAGAGAATCAGGGGTAGAACCTATCTATGTTTACACTCTGCTTTTTGACAGCAACATCTTAAACGTACTATATACTATCCTGATATCTTCTCTGAATAATTTTTTTAATTTTCCCCTTCACAAAACTGCTCTTCCAAACCAATGTAAAAGAGAACTTTTAAGAGAAAATATTTATGAGCATTTGCTATTCTTTCTTTATGGTAACTCACAGTATTGTACACTATCTGACTACCAAAAGAAAAAAAGAAATTTGTGATTCCCCTGAAATATTTGCCTTTGATTAAAAGAGGGAAAAAATTCTAATGGCTTCACAGACTGTAATAAGCCCAAAATTCACAAACTTAAATTCTAGTTCTAATAACATGCTTAACTCTGTCATTCAAATACTTCCAGGTTAAGTCCGCCCTCATCTGTTTAATACCCTTGTATCCTCAACACAGGAAAATTGACTGTGACATATCCAAGCGTTTTTGGTTGGTTTTTTTTTTTTTTTTTTTACTATGGAAGCCACTCTGTGTATATGTTCCTGCTCATCCTACTGCCTGTTGTTGGTTTAACCTGACAGGCAGCTCAGCACAACACAGTCTCTCATTCTGTTTCTGTCACACTCTTCCTCACAGTGGGATGAATGAGAGAACTGGAAAAAAGGTGAAACTCATGGGTTGGAATAATTGCAGTTTTATAAAATGGGAAAGGAGAAAATATTAATTATGGCCTGAGCAGCTGCTATTTCCCCTCTCCCCATCCCTTTCTGGCCAACTCCCCCAGTTCCATTGTTCCATGTAATGCCAGATGGCATGGGATATCTCTTTGGCTAGTTTGGGTCTGTTGTCCTGATTCTATCCCTCCCCCCAGCTTCTTGTGCACCCTCAGCTCCTCACTGGCAGAGCAATACAAGAAGCGGAAAAATCCTAAGTGCTGTGTAAGCACTGCTATGCAACAACTAAATCATCGGTGTGCTGTCAATATTATTGTAATCCTAAATACAAAATGCAGCACCATACCAGATAGCAGGAAAAAAATTAACTCTATCGCTGCAGAAAGCAGGACACCGTCTTCTTCTCACTGTACAGATTTTGAGGGATAAATTATACCCTCTCACAAGGGAACTTGGTAATATTTCTCAATTTAGTAAGCTAGTATAATAAGCATAGCTTAGGAAAAGCAGGCAGATTCTTTAAGTAGCTAAGTACACAAATACGTTATTTGCAGATAGATAAAGGACAGAAAATGAAATGGAAAATAAAAATATCTGTTCTCTTGCCACATTACATTTTATAATGTGATAGTAACTCTTTATTTTTGTGTTACAGGTATATAATTTCTTTTCCTGTACCAACACTTTAGCTGAAATCTCCTTGAGCATCCTTATTTATCACTGATTTAGAATTATAAAATGACAAAAGACTTCCACTAAACATATTATTTAAAAGAAAAAAAAACAAAAAAAGTCAATCAGTGTGTTGAAATTATTGGCGATCTATAAAATTACATAATATTCAATCATTATTTAGCACACAAATAAAGAAAATTAAGTTTCTTCTTTTTCACTATCTATCTCCCCTGGCTCAATTTAGCTGCTTCAGCAGCTCACTGAAAAAGATATATCATATTATATCTCCTCAAGGGAGTTAGATTTGGGCTATTTATGATTAAGGAGACTTTACTAAGAATGTCCTGCCAATATTCTTTTCCCTTTTAAATCTACAAGAATCCTACTTGGTGACATCTGACATGTATCATGCTTGAGATGCAGCTGTAAGACCACTATGCCTGAGAAGACAGTGATGGTTTTCCAGATCAGTTCAGAAAGAACATGCCTTGTTATTGCGATGTTGATCATCCAGGACAAGTGACTAAATCTGTTTTTGTTGCTGTTTGACTTTAAGCCCAGATAAGTTGCATACCTCCCCAGTATCACCAAACTTTTTGCATTACTTTGTTTCTCTACTCTTCTCTCCAACTGCTGCTAGACTATTGTCCTCTTTAGACAAGAGACTTAGCACCTGCAATTAATTAGGAATGTTCTTTTTGCCTTATTGAAAGAGGTTCCAGCAGTGTTCCTAGCAGTTACACAGTACACCAGAAAGTGAAATACCTAAGGATCAAACATTAATTTTTGTTCTGGTGAGACTAGTCTGATTTGATATAGACACCTAAATGACAGCTATCTACATATGAAGCAGACATACATTAAGTAGGAAAAAAGGAGATTTTTTAAGCAATTGTCTAAGTTAGAAGTTAGTCATGCCCTAAAGTGTGTTTGATTTTTTTCCGTTGATTATGAAGGGAGACTGCACCATGTAGATCAGATGGAGATGTGTAAATTTCTACAGGCAGATGCAACCACAGCCTTCTTACTGTCAGGGCAGCATGAGAAACTGGAAAATCCTTGTAGGCACTGCAACAAAAAAAATCAGTGTGCTATCAACATTGCTTCAACCTAAAAACAAAACACAGCACTCTAATAGTTACTTGGAAGAAAAGTAACTATTCCAGCTAAAAGCAGGACAGTGTAATATATATGCAGATGTACAATACTTGTCTAAAACTGTGTAGGAAATATTTTGACCACTAAATCTTCATCACAACTCTGAATCAATGTACACACAGTAATTCGGCCTGTATGGATATGCAGTACAATTTAAATGTATAACTGCTGATTTGTAGTTGACATGCTAGGGGGAAGGGATGCTATCCAGAGGAACCTAGACAGGCTTGAGAGGTGGCCACCTGCCAATCTCATGAAATTTGACAAGGCCAAGTGCAAGGTTCTGCATCTGGGTTGGGGCAATCACAAGCACAGGTACAGGTTAGGTGAAGAATGTCTTGACAGCTGCCCTGAAGAGAAGGATTTGGGAGCGTAGGATGATGTGAGATTCAACATGAGCCAGCAGTGTGTGCTTGCAGCCCAGAAGGCCAAATGTATCTTGGGTTGCCTCAAGAGAAATGTGACCAGCAGGTTGAGGGAGGTGATTCTTCCTCTCTAGTCTGTTCTCATGAGACCCCACCTGGAGTACTGAGTCCAGTTCTGGAGTCCTCAATACAAGAAGGACATGGAGTTGTTGGAGCAGGTCCAGAAAAGGGCCATGAAGATGATTAGAGGGCTGGAGCAGCTCCCCTGTGTGGGTGAACTGAGAGAGCTGGGGCTTTTCAGCTTGAAGAAGAGAAGGCTGTGAGATTTTATAGCAGGCTTCCAGCACCTGAAGAGAGCCTTACAAAAAGCTGGAGAGGGTCTTTTATAAGGGCATGTAGCAACAGGACGAGGGGAAAAGTTTTTTAAACTGAAAGAGTGTAGATTTAGACTAGATATTAGGAAGAAATTCTTTACTGTTAGGGTGGTGAGACATTGGAACAGGTTGCCTAGAGAGGCTGTGAATGCCTACTCACTGGATGCACTGAAGACCAGGCTGGGTGAGGCTTTGAGCAACCTGATCTAGAGGGAGGTGTCCTTGACTATAGCAGGGGGTTTGGAACTAGATGATCTCAGAGGTCCCTTCCAACCCAAAATATTCCATAAATAACTTCAAACTGAAATTCCATACATGTTTGTCATAAAGGAACAAGTGGGACAAGATTTGCACTCTTTAAAGATTTAAAGAAAGGCAAATCCTATTTGGATACATTTTACAAGATGAAAATGGGTTTCATCTTCCGCTTACAGAACTAGATATTATAGTCAGTTCTAACATTGCTCCATGGGTAAACATTAAAATGATTGAAAATATAAAAGAACTATGTAAATGTGATTAATCTCCTATACTGCTTTGATATCTTGGAGAATAGCTGCAAATAGAGCTAACTTCAAAAAAATAACCTTGTTAGCAACTTGCCAGATTGAGTTATTTTTTATCAACCCAAAACTATTTTGAAAGCTAATGTAAAATGTTGTAAGGGTTTATTTTAGTGTGTATCTGTATGTGCATCTAAACAGAATTCAATGTATATGACTCTGCAGTTACTTACTTGGAGTGGAGTTCCTCGAAGATAGCTAAGGTTCCAGCTGGACATAACTGTGAAAACTGGTTTTTTTTGTTTGTTTGTTTTTCAGAATTTCACTATCTTTAGGTATCAGCTTCAAGCAAAGAACCAGTATACTGGTTTCCTTTTTTTTTTTCTTCCTTCTCCAAAGCAAGGACAAATACTGTGAAACTGCACACATTAGATGAATCAACATTTTTTTTCTTCACTGCTTTATATATTCTAGATTATTTTGTATATCATGTAAATGTTATAAGATGTTAAAAGTATCAATGAATTCCACATTGACTTGGAATTCTGAGGAATGAGGAAAGTGTATATATGTACGAGAATTGACACTTTTTTGTGAAATAAATGAAAATTTGATTCCTGAAAGGGAAAAAAAACAAGCCTCCTAGTCAAATCAATATTGTAATTCTAATAGTATTACATAAAATTCCACAAATCTGATAGTATTGTCCTATAAAGTGCACATTATTAACTATTTTAAAGGTACTCATTCTTCCCTCATAAAATCAGAGGGATTATAAGTTATTTTATAGGATGGGTTCTAATTCTTGGTTAGAAAGAGGATTTTCAGATTTTGGAGTTCTTGTCTGGTTGATTATCTAGAAAATCTCAAGGCAAGATTTACAAGAAAAAAGCATTTTTCTGTTTCCTTGTTTCCCTTGAGAGTAGAAGATGTAGTACTAATGCTGATGTTGAGTCTGTCTTTTGATTTGTAGTGGATGCTGAAATGAATTTTATCTCATCTCTATGTTACAGGAACAACATAAAATGTTTATCTGCCTCAGAACTTGGGGCCTACAGTATTGCTTTCTTTTTCTTTCTGGCTTGCTGCACAGAATCTGTACTTGAAAAAATAAGTGCAAGTTTTGACATTATAGCATTCATTACTTAATATTAGGAATAAAGTTTTTCATGTACGTTCAGTTCCAGGACAGCAGTGACAAAAACAGCGACCCATGCAAGTTTCTCTCTGCACAGCAATATACTTACCATGAGAGTTTAAGTGAGTTAAAGTGCCTAGCAACACTGCAAAATGTAGCACGGGGCATCCAGGTTGTGTATCACAATTCAGCACAATGTACATTTGTCTTAAATATCTGACTCGTGTGTCCACTTAAAAGGAGCAAGAGTTCGACACTTATGGAATTTGGTCTCAGATTAGTTTCCAAGAGACAGCTTAGTAAAATTGTAGATCTAGTTGTAGATATATGACGCAGATTCCTTTCCTGCAACATACTCTTGTGTAAGTCACTATTTATCTTCCATAAAGTAATGGATCATAGATCATGACCAGAACATTTATCTCTGCAAATTTAGGCTAAAAACTCATCATCCAAGATGTCATTTTTCATTGCAATTCCAACTATTTTTGGAAAAAGTGAATGTAGAAGTAAACATGGGTTTCCATCTTACCTCGAGTTGTATATGATGGGATTCTATTTGTAATGGGATGTATTTCTGAGTATTATTTACAAAGATTAAAAAGAATTTTTAGTAGTTTGGACAGTGTATTGTAAATGCAGCAAAAAGTTGATGCCTATTTTTCTGTAGGAAACTAGTGAATTAAACTTCTTCAGTCTTCTCGTGATTATTCTAATGTTCCTATCGCGAAAGCCATGATCTGAAGCTGTGGATGGTAGTACTGTAAACTCTTTGTGCAACGAAGCAAGAGGTTTCTTCTAGTTCATGTATCAGGATGACAAAAATCAAGTCTGTCAAGACAGAACTTGCAGAGTAGAAGAAAATCTCTAAATAGCTCTATGACAGCAAAGAGCTGAAGGGCAACTAAAGCACCTGGCCACGCATATTACATACTGCACTATATATATGACATATAAAAAATAATTTAGTTTCAGTGGTTGCCAAAGCAAAAAGGTAGTAGAATGAAGGTGTGTACACTAAAATGTGATGAACAGGAATGAGTCTAGTATCTCAGTGAAAATGTATTTAAAAAAAATACTCAACCCCCCCAAAAACAACCCCTTAACTTTATCAAAAAGTATCTTCTTATCAATGAGATTTGCAAGTGATAATTTCTGCCTTGATCTAGTTGATCTTGTCAGAAGATCAACTGAAGATCTATTGAATAGATCAATTGAAGATCTATTCATCTTGTCTCTATTATGGCATCTGAATCTCTCCCTAACTC
Source organism: Tetrao urogallus (assembly GCF_951394365.1). NCBI lineage: Eukaryota > Metazoa > Chordata > Aves > Galliformes > Phasianidae > Tetrao > Tetrao urogallus. The sequence goes on from NC_136813.1 coordinate 53,542,176, forward strand.
AAGTAGTGGAGAGAATATGGAGAGAATATTATTTGTTACACAGTAGGTGGCACTCTTTCCTTCATGTTTGTACTGAATTATTTGCTTCAGGCACAGAAGGCACAAAATAATTGATTTCATGATCTCTATAGAAAAGTGGTGATATGCAGGTTGCCCTGTAAGTAATGCCTCCTATTTATTTCCATGGAAACTACAATGGATAGAAAGAGCACAATAACATTTTTTCATAGAGCATATTCTCAGCTAGTTATTTTTCAACATAGTCACTACCATTAGGTATGCATTTTCACCAACAATGAACAAGAACCTCAATACCATGCTTATAAAAATCTGCACCAGCAAAGGTGACTCACTGTTGTTGCCACTTCTGAAACACACCATCCATTGCCTTAGTGTGCTCACTTCCACTGTTTGGTCTCTATAAATATCCAGCGAGCTCCAGTGCATGTCAATGGGTGCAATTTTTCCACATGAATGAATTCAGTTGTACCCCTTTCCTTAATACACACTACACTATTTTGTCAGACTTTCCTTCTGTTGCCATCTGTTGAATGGCAATGAAATGTAATGGAATATTGGTGGGAAAGTTCAGCCTCTCCAGCCATACCCCCAACACTCATCTCTGAGATTGTGGGCCAGAATAATAAAATAAGAGGCATTACTTTTGGAACAGGCTATGTGGTAAGGAATATTAGACAAAGAACAGCTGTGGGTCTCTGAGCCTTCCAGTGCATGACCATGACCATGATGATGCCAATGGTGTTCTCAGATACAAATCTAAGTACTAAAATAATGAGAGCATGATTGTAAGTGGATAGGAGATACAGATTAATTTTTGAGAAAAACTCATGAGCTTGTTTTGCTATGTCTTGAAAAAGATAAAAATGATATTAAAACTGGAATATCAGAGGCCCTGTCTTGGATGGGGCCAAACAAGTAGCTTGTGAGATGCAAGTAAAAAAAAGAAGTATCTAAAAGGCATCTTAATAGAAAAAGAATCTTTGCATTTAGGATTTGGGCATCTACCCTCTCATCATTTGCTATACAAAGCTCGAATGTATGACAGACAGAAGGCAAAGCTTTCCTCTTTGCATCACTGCTGTCTTAGCTTCCTATCTGCAGTTGGATGAAAAAAAATTCCTAAGGCCAGAAATGTTTGCACTGCATGTTTAAAAAGATTAATGCATATCTATCCTACATACTCAAATGCAAAAGCCTTGATCCTGTAACACACCCTATGAAATTGGTTGTATAATTGATACAAACTTTCTATCTTGCCATGGCAAATTCTGCTTATTTCAAGGATAACAGTAATTCCTATCATACCATGACATGGTAAGTAGCACCCACAGTAAGTAGGATAAATGTCCTTTCAGGCTGAGGAGTTTCTGTTCTGTTTGATAAGTACAGGGGTTTAGTTACTTAATTACATGTAGAGCAGACAGAGCCTTTAATTTTTGTTGTCTTGAAGCTACGTGTATAGCTGTGGGATATTAAATGTGTGCTGGTTACTTAAGAAGAGATATGATACAAATGCGAGTTATCTGGTATCATTATCAGACTAATTGTATTTTCAGAATTTAATTTAAAATTTTCCAGTTTTTTATTTCCCATCTTTATATGACATGAGGAGTATAGAATATTTTATATCAAATTATTTAAATATATTAAAATGTAATAATATATATGACTAGAATTGAATAATAGATTAAAAACCTAGGCCAAGAACTGTATTACCTTTATTTAATAGTAATTTCTTCCTACTGCTTGGTAAATATACTGCTTTAGAAAAGAGAGAGAGAATTAATTAAATTGATAGTTATGAGCTTGTTCTGTGGTAATGGTGAGGTTTTTTTACTGAGAAAAATAGCAAGTGTGCTCTGAAGCTAGAGGTTCTTCTCACATCAGACATTTTTTTTTTGGTTGTCAAAAGAACTTGGCTATTTCTCTTGCTTTTCAAAGGCCTAGTTTATTAAAATCACAATGTCTAAGTTTCCAGTGTTATCAAAATCCGTACTTCTTTGGCAGAAGTATTTTACAGAGAATGAAAATAATCTGAAAACATACTAAAAGAAAAATTAGAAAAATGATGCTACAAGTCACAGGGTCAAATTTCTGATAAGTCACTGGCTTCATTTTCTTCAGATTTTATTTGCAATTAATGTTGTTTGGTTTAACTTTGCTTTCAGGTCTTGTTGCATACAGAGTTGGTAATGTAACTTAGGAGGAAAATGAAACAATCAGGGGAACTTTGCTTTTGTGTACAATGCACTGGGAGTTCTACTGCTAAAATACATATAGAGGGAGAGTTCAGTCCAAACTGTTCCTGTCTGACGCAGAATGCAATGGCTAAGAGCTACTAGCCCTCATGAATCTAAATGATTTCATGTCAGTAGACTTTTAGCTCCCAAAATCCGAGTCAGAAATTTCTGGTTGGTTTTGCTCACTGACATGGTGAGACTCCAGGGTTTGAATTACTGAGGACTGATCCTTGCTTTTTCTGCTAGTGAGAACGCTGTTGGAACTGATGGCCTTCATGTGGTTGCAGTATAATGACTCAAGTGGAGTAGATATTGTGCCTGTCCTTTGAGAGGGGATGAATTTCACTTCTGGTGAGACAAGGGAAGTATTTTCCTCTATGATAGAATGACATTAGAAGTAAATTTTTTGTTTAAGGCATTTATACATATATATATATTTATAATGATAATATTTTAGGTTACTTTGTAGCTTGTTAAGAAATCTCAGTTTAGAAAAGTACTTGATGAAAAAAAAGCCATGTAGGATTTTTCCCCTGTCCCAGTGAATGTAGCAGTCATAAGAGATGACACAGCTTTCTGTGTTTGCTCCCCGAGAGGATTAGAACCTGCAGATTACTGTGATAAGGGTTAAAATTTGATCAGGTGTTCTTCTCATTTTACTCAGCGCATTTAAGTAACTCTCCTAAGGCTGTGATAATGAAAATGAGAGAGCCTCAGTGACTGGGTGATTAGGACTGTTAAATGAGGCAGCGTGTACCACCTTCACCAATCTATATTGAAGTCTTCTATGTAAAATAGAGTACTTTTGAAAGCTGAGTGGCTTTCAAAAGGTGAGAACAAAGTCCTTCTCATTAAATGCACTAACCAGTGTGCTGCTGGGCAACGGTAGAGAAATTTATTCCATACCTTTGCTGTTTTCTAAAATAGTGTCTTTGCCTACATCTCTTTGTTCTGGGAAAGGGATTAGGAAGATGGCCCTGAAAGGTGATTTTTGACAATTTAGCTCCTTCCTAGTTGACTGAAGGAGCTGGATGACTTAATTAGAGTGGACATCTAAACTTCAGCTGGCAAAGTTAGGAGATGGCTCTCACACTAAGTGACAACAATCTAGATAAAATATTGGTTTTAGCTTAAAAGTAAGATGGCATAATTCAATATTTCTGAATTGAACTTCCTGAGGTTAAAAATGACAGGAATGAGAAGAAGGTGAAAGTTCCTCAAAAGAAGGGGAAATCTGCACTGTGTAATGGAAGATAGTGAAAAGAAATGGGTGAGCAAGTAGACAAAACATATGGAATGAAATGAACCAGTTTGTATGCAGTCTGACTAGGGAAAAAGAAATTAAAATGAAGTAATATTGAAAGAGATAAAATGTTTGTGCATTTCATGTAGATTGTTGTATTTTTTCAAAATGGCAGAGACTGCAATGAGCAGTAATTTCAGTCAGAGCTTCAAAAGCAGTACTGAGTTGCTAAATAGCAGTACTAAATAGGGTAAACAGCAGAGAAGCTAACTACTGCAAAACTAGAAAGTTTCATTCAAGCTAAAGATGCTATCTGTGGTGACATACCAGCTAAAGAGCTGTCCCATAAAGTTTATCAGCTCCATATTAAAAAATAAATTGGAAAGCATGTTCAACAATGACTTCAGCTGCTTTCTATCAGACAATGTTTAAAGCTGCTTGCTGTGCTGTATTTAAGGACTACTTCATCCAGAAGTGTTCAAGAAGGAAGCCAGAGTGGGGAGGGGAGACAAGTAAGAAAAAGGTAGAATGTATCTACTATAGAGAAAAAAGGGAAGACAAACTCCTCCTTACTATGAGCAGCATGAGTTGTACAGAGTGGTGCAGTACACAGTATTTATATTAACAAAAGTCAATTAATCTTCAGACAAATAGTAAGAGTAACAGGTGCTAGTGTTAGCATCAGGTTTGCCTAAACCATTTAACGGTCATGTTATAGCACTCTGAATAAGATGCAAGCTTGAGAGCAGAGAGTGGCAGTAGTCAGGCTTCCTTGTCACAAGTGCAAATGTGAATCTGGAAAGCAGAATGAATTGGATGCCATCTGAATCACATTTTGGCCAACGGTAAAGGATATTGGAGGTCATGTTACTGGATGTGGATACAAAAATGACAAAACCGGTTACTTCTTCCATTATTTCTTATGGGAAAAGGGACTATGTTTCTCAATATGTCTTGCTGGGGTTAATCCCAGCAGGCTGATGAGCTTCACACAACTGCTCACTCACTCTCCAAATGGTGGGATCAGGAAGAGAATTGGAAAGATAATAGGAAAAACTTGTAGGTTGAGATAGAGACATTTTAATACAAAGAGTAAAACTGGGTAAAACAGCCAAGCAAAATGAAAATTCATTCACTATTCCCTATAGAAGGTGAGGTATACAGCCACTCCCAGGAAAGCAGGGTTCATCAGGTGTAATGGTTTATTGGGAAGAGGTTATTTGCTCTCCTCAGGAGTTAAGGTTTTGTAGAAGGATCTAGATAGATTAGAGAATTAGACCATCAGCAGTGGCATGAATTTTAATGAGAGCATTGCTTGGGATGAGACAATTTCAGACAGAAGTACAAATGGAAATAAGTGGCTTAAAGAGCAACCCTGCAGAGGGGGATCTGGATGTGCTTGATGGCAGTAGCTTCAGTATAAGCTAGAAGCATCCACTTGCAACCAAGACAACAAACTGCATTTTTGAGTGAATTAAAGACAGAATTATCCAGCTGATTGAAAGAAATGATTATCACTTCTGTGTCATTCTGGGCTCTACAATTTAAAAAGGATGTTAAGATATTTGAGTGCATCCAAAGGAGGGCAACAAAACCGGCTAAAGGTGTGGAAGGCATGTCCTATGAGAATTGCCTAAGGACTCTGCGTTTGTTAAACTTGGAGAAAAGGAGACTGAGGGGTGACCTCATTCCTTTGTCCAGCTTCCTGAGGGGGAAAAGTGGAGAGCGATGTGCTGTTCTTTTCTCCTCAGTGCCTAGTGACAGGGCTCATGGGAAATGCTCAAAGCTGAATAAGAGGAGGTTCAGATTTGACATTAGAAAAAAAACTAATTCCTGAGAGAGTAGTTAGACACTGGAACAGTCTTCCTAGGTAGGTGGTTGATCCAACATGGTTGCTCTTGTTTAAGAGCCATTTAAATGATGCTCTTAATGATATCTTTTAACATTGGGTCAGCCTCAAAGCAGTCTGTTATATTTGATAATGTTTGTAGGTTGCTGCTGAGACCTATCTTATCCTATTCTGTTTTGCCCTATTATTTTATTTCTTTCCATATCAGAACCATGATAGAAAAATCAGGCACTTACTCAACTAATAATGAAAAGTAGCACATCAATTTGAATTAGAAATTTCTTCTTTTTTAGTGAAAAAACACTTGTTCTCATCCCATACCAACTAACAAAGCAGAAAGTTTTTAAAAATATTATTTCAAGTAAAGATTTAAAAAACATAATCAATTTTATATTTTATATTTTTTAGATGTGCTTACAAAAATTGTTCTTAATCAAACCTGTTCATGTTTTCAAAGTGAGAAGATATGCACAGATAATATAAGCATTCAATAGTATGTATAATATGAATATACATTCATGTTATGAATAACATGAACAATCTTAAATAAGATATCTCTGGAATTAAATAAGGAGAAACAATGTTACAAATGCGTGGCATTATGAGAGCAGTCATCCTTATAGAGTGAAAGTACAGTTGGCTAATTGCAAGATCCATTAACGTTATAAATGGTCGTGGAAGGAGTGTCTCTTGCTGTGTCATCAAGTGTCATCATAACGTCATCTTAATGGTGAAAGATACCGAAGAAGATATTGACTAAGTCTTGTGCATCCAAATAATTTAAAGTCTTTTGGAGCTTGTAAAAAATACTGGAGGCAAGTAGTTGAGAGAAGAGTGTTTGTGTCATTTAGAATGTACTCTTTTTTTCTCTTTTTCTTTAGTATTGGCTATATCATCTGAAGGCACCTTTCTTCCCCACCTGCTTGCACACTCGTTTTTATTGTTTAGAACAGTCCAATAGCATGTGAAAATGCTTCACAATAAATGTGTTCAAGGAAAAACTATAGGTCACGTAAAATTGGGTGCTCTGAGTTTTTGAAGGTAAGCTAGCTAACTAATTCTGGGGATAGTAAAGGGTGTTCCTGATGATGAACGAAAAAGTGTGCAGCTTTATTCCAGTACTTATTCAAATTGATCTAATAGAAAACAGATGACTTACCTATTGACGGAAATTGAGTATTAAAGGACATTTTTGTCCTTAGGATATTCCCATTAATGTGTAAAATAAAACACTTTTGTTATCTTAGACAGCTGTCAGCTGCCTAAGATGCTAGGTATGCTTGATACAGTCTCCCTGTATTTGCAGCTTTAAAGTAACATGACACATGGTCTGGCACACAAGTCCTATGAGGAGCGGCTTAAGGAGCCGGGACTGTTTAGTCTGGAGAAGAGGTGGCTCAGAGGAGACCTCACTGCACTCCACAGCTTCCTGAAGTGGGGTTGTGATGAGGAGGGCTTTGGCCTCTTCTCCCAGGCAACGAACAGGACCCGAGGAAATGGTTGCAAGTTGTATCAGAGGAGGTTTAGGTTGGACATGAGGAAAAACTTTTTCTCTCAGAGAGTGGTCAGGCACAGGAATGGCTGCCCAGGGAGGTCATGGAGTCACCGTCCCTGGCAGTGTTCAGGAGGCGTCTGGATGAGGAGTTGTGAGATATGGGTTAGTGCTTGTGGTAGAATCATAAAATCATAGGATCATAGAATCACAAGGTGGGCCCAGGTGAATGTAGTGAGGTCCAAAACAGCAAAGTGCAAGGTTTTGCACTTGGGCCAAAGGAATCCCAGGCATCCATACAGACTGGAAAGAGTGGTCCTTGAGAGCAGCCCTGCAGAGAAGAACCTGGGAGTTCTGATGAATGAAAAACTTAACATGAACCATTAGTGTGCTCTTGCAGCTCAGAAACCAAATGGTATCCTGGGCTCCATCAGACAAGGAGTGGCCAGCAGGAACAGGGATGTGATTGTCCCTCTCTACTCTGCCCTTGTGAGGCCCTATCTGGAGGACTGTGTCCAGGTCTGGAGCTCCCAATACAAAAAAGACAGGGAGCTGTTGGAGAGGGTCAAGAGGAGGGCCACAAAGATGATCAGAGGGCTGGGGCACCTCCCTTATGAAGACAGGCTGAGGGAGCTGGGCTTGTTCAGCCTGGAGAAAAGAAGGCTGTGGGGTGACCTCATTGCAGCCTTTCAGTACCTAAAGGGAGCCTAGTAACAGGAGTGGAATCAACTGTTTGAAAGTGTAGATGATGGCAGGACAAGGGGAAATGGTTTTATGTTGAGGGAGGGAAGATTTAGGTTGGATGTCAGGGGGAAGTTCTTTACAGAGAGAACTGTGAGGTGCTAGAACAGGCTGCCCAGAGAAGCTGTGGATGCCCCGTCCCTGGAAGTCTTCAGGGTCAGATTGGATGGGGCCCTGGACAGTCTGGCTTGGTATTAAATTTGGAGGTTGGTGGTTCTGCCCTGTGATGGTAAGGGGGTTGGAGATTCGTCATCCTTGAGTTCCCTTCCAACTCAGACCATTCCGTGGTTCTGTGATTTAGCCATATTAATTCAGAATATGGAACTTAAACACATCTGGAAGGCAAAGTACAAAGGCAGCTCCAAAAGTAATGCTTCCTGTTTTAATATATTGGCCCACAATGTCAGATGTGGACTATAGTGCTGTGAACCTTCCCACCAATATTCTGTTACATTTTTTTGCCATATGACAGATGCAAAAAGAGGAGCAGTCTGACAAAATGGTTTCTGACGCGGAAGTGTATATGAAGCAAAGATATAGAAAAAATGCACCTATTGACATTCAGTGATGTTTGCTGCATATTTATGGAAAACAAAAGTGGATGTGAGTATAGTGAGGTGGTGGTGCATGGTGCATTTCAGCAGTGGTGAAAGCAACAATGTGTCAACTCCACTCATGAAGGTTTATATGAGCGCAGTATGCATATTCATCACAGGCAGAAATTCATAGCTGATGGTCATGACAATGTTGAAAAAGACTGTTCTATACTTGTGAATTTGCTTTATCAAATAGTGTTGTTATATTCTTTGTCTTTGTTGTAGTTTCCGTGGGAAGAAATAGGAGGAATTGCTTTCAGAGTGATCTATGTAAACTTTATCCCCTGGATTATGTAACTAATAATACAGTAGACTGAGTGCAGAAAGTACTGTATAGCCCACAAAATTGTGAAAAAAAGTAAATAAGTAATTTCCAAGTTTAAACATGATGAAAAATTGTACCGTAGCTCTAAGAAAAGCAATGTGTCACTTTTTTTTGTATTGTTTAAAATATATTAAATGCATTATAAATTTATTTACTTAAAATTCTGATACAGTTCTTTTTTTCTCGTTAGAGAATTATTTGATCAGAATTACAGTTGATAATACTCTGCTGCATTTCAAAAGCAGTGGCCTTCTCAAAAAAAGAAGACCTTGATTGACCTTCTTAAAAAAATTCTGGGCTTTTTTATTTCTTCCCTCTTCTACCTCTTTCCTTCATGTTCTTAAAAGCTTTAACTTTCCATTTTGTAAACAGTTCCACTCATCAATCTAACTAATAACATGCTATGAAGGTAAACATGAATGTGAGTTTTTGGAAGACTTAAAGTAGTCTTCTGATGAAAAATGAAAAAAGAAAAACAGTCTGTCATTCAAAGTCAGATGTCTTTGTAAATCTAAACAGACTCTTATCTTTTCTAACTTCATTTCAATCAAATGACTTTTTTTTTTTTTTTTTTTTTTTTTTTTACTGTGATTCTTCAAACCTCTATGAAATATTTCTGACTATTTGTTCCATTGCTTTGCATTTTTCCAAAAATTCTAACTCTATCCAGAACATTTTTGTACTCCTAAGCCTCCGTGCCCCCCTACATTCATTTATTTTCTTCATTAGGTCATTTATATTTTATAAATTATTTTCTCAATCACATAAAAGAATGAGAAGTCTGAAGAAAAATTGTAAAAGTACCCTGAAGTACTATTGAAGGTTTATTTCCTTGATTATTCAGACTGGTATTTTCTATTTTAATTTCACTTTTCTATCTCATGAGGAAGATGGATAAAAATGCTTAAGAATTTATCTTGTCTGTCCTTGTACTTTAAATCCTTTGATTGTCTTAAAAGCTCTTGTTGCCCTCTTGCACTTAGTGCATATACTCAATTTTAGTCCTCTGGTTTCCATGGCTTCCAAACGTTATTCATTTTGTTTAATAAATATCATTACTGACACTCATCTTTTCAGCAGGTAGAGCAATTTTATCCAAGTGAATCCCACAATAGTTTCTGCAATCTGACTTAATGTGATCCTGAAAATTAATTTCCCATGCAACTTCTACCATTAGGAGTGAAGTGGTTACACGCTGAACTGATTTTCCTCAGAGTTCTAAACCCCAATGCTGGCCTCACTTTTGGTCAGCATAATTGTAGCCAGGCAGCGATAAAATATGCTTAAAGTGAAGAGCCTTTAAACATTACAAGATCAATTATATTGGTTGGTCTTTTCTAGGAGCCAGCGCTGACATAATCAGACTTTTGAGCTACCATTATTTGTTGCTGTAAAATTCTCCCTTCTCTGTCCAAAATTAATATAACCTCTTAGAAATTGCAAACGTTGTTCTAATAAAAGAAAGGATTGTTGCTGCCTTTTACTGATGTTGTAATGAAGCTATAGAAATACCCATTGAAATGTACTTTCAGAAAAACTAAAGACAAAAACAAATGTCAGATAGGACATATATTTTTTTTTTAATCTAATATCACTGGATGGATTTATGCCTTTGATGATGAATTTTGTTCCCAAAGTATACAAAAAAATATGTTCTTGAACCTTGAACATTCTCACAAAATTAAAAAGACTCAGTTAAATAAATCTGATTGATATGTATGTAAAAAGCTGTTAGAAAACTCAGTCCATTCATAGTATGACAGAAGAACAACTCATCATGATTTAATTGTCACAATTCTTGATCTGGTAAAGTTCAAATGATAATAACATCAAGTATCATCAACATATTTATGAATTTTAAGAAATTTGGTTCTCCCAAAGAAAAAGCATTGGTAATGAAAGGGAGAGTATGTATATGTTTGTGTGTTTGTGTTTACTGGGATATTTCTTAGTTCTGATAATTAGAAAGTACAGAAAGATACTGAAATTTATGTTCAGGGATTTATTTATTTTTACATAAAAAGGAAAATGTAAGAGAATAGAGCATTTTTTCCTTTCATTCTGTTGGTGTAATTTGCTATTTTCAGAAGGGTAGTACTTTGCAAGACTGATACTTCCACAGGAAATAGGGTAGTTTGATTGGACTCCTTTATGGCATGTTTCTGGAAAAAAAAATACCCTAATGAAATGTTGTTCCAAGAAAATTAAAAAGAGAGAGACAAATGAATCGTATACAATAAATACTTGTTTTAGGAAAGTCAAGGAGGTCTCTAATAACTCAGTTTTACTGATCATACTAAACCTTGTGAGTTTACTTTGTAAAAGACCAAGCATTTAAAATGAAGAAATTTCAAAGAATTACTCTGGTTATAAGTATCCATGGTAATGAATAGCAATATAAGTGTATCTAAAGTAGTAAATAGTTTGCAAAAAAAATAGGCTTTTAAATTACTGTTTCAGAATTCCTACCATTTTTGGAAAATATTGAGTTTCTTGTAGCAATAAATTCACTTTTGGAGTTGCTTGACACTGTCTGAATACCAATGTGATGCAAATGAAGAAATGACATTTGGTGATTGGCATTCTTCTTACAGCTGCCAGCCCTGCCAGCCTGTCACATGATACAAACACACCGGATCCTAATGATATGTATGCAGTGCTAAATCACTCTATCTATTGCCTTACAGTGCAGCAGATGTATTTGACCATAACATCAGATAGCATTCAGTAAGTAATTTCATGTTGAGTTGTTTACCCAAATGCTTGACTTTTTGGCTCCTGTTCAATAACAAGTTCCATAGAAATGAAAAGCGGAGCTGCTCCAGACTCACTTTATTCTCTGCTTTTAGTTTTAATTTTCACAATAGCAATGAACCATTTTTCGTGAAAGAAAACATTTTTCATTTTTTAAGAGGCATTGGTTTAATGTTTTATGCCATTCCTTCAGCTATGGACAGGCAGACAAATATAGGTCCCGCTCTTTTCACATTTTGCTGTCATTCATCCTAATAAAAGTCTCTGTAGAGTGAAAAGGTACATCTTTGTTTTTCATATGAGTGCTGGAAATAAATAATGGTTTATATATTAAGGTTTTTGTTTCTACTCTGTCAAAAGACTTCTAGCACATGCAAGAAAGGGAGTACAGTAAAGGGAAAATAATGAAACTGTATTAGTTTAACAAGTAGACACCAAGACATTCTGCACTGAATGGTTAAGAAGTGCAGTCCTGCTCTCCCTGTGATAACTAAGGAGTAATTCAGTAGATTGCTTTTTCTCTGTTCATGTAGACTTACAATTACCTTCTAGTATGTGATCATTCACAGTTGAGTATGTTATGTAAATGCTTACAGATAAAACGTTTTCATCATTATTTATTCTCTGTTAGTATGGTGTGGAACAAATACTGAATCTCTAGAACACAGTAAGCAAATATTTTAATTAGAAAGAAACAAATTGAAAAAAAATCAGTTCTTAAAATCTTTTGTGGTACTTCTGCTACTATAGAAGAGGATCTATTTTCAGTCATTTAATTATATTTCTACCCAATCTCATCCTTTCTCTCCCTACGTTAGTGTGTTTTCCTTACTGTATAATTATTAAGCCTTCTAGGTTGCCTTAGTGAGTTCTTCCTCAGGAGACAGAAATGCAGAGGAAAGTCCCACCAACTACATGGATACTGAGAAGAAAAAAATCCCTTAGCATTGTTAGAATTTTGCAGCATGCATCATATCTCTTCTTAGTGTGACTCTAGGCAGAGCAATCATATTGCAAACATAAAACAGCCTCAGATGATAGCCTCTGAAGTCCTTACAAAACAGCTAGCTGCCAGAAAACTAGAAGAGAAGAAATGCTACAACAATAATGAACTGTATCAAGAAAACATTTCCAAAGATTTGCAAGATTCCAAACAAAGAGTTTAACAGCCTGACAAAGCAGTAACTGTGCTTTCTATCCAGTGCCTTTGTTCAACTCTGGAGGGCCATGTTCAACTCTGAAGATTAATCCCATGGGACATATAAAGGACAGTTAAAGCTAAAGAAAGCTTATTCTATTTCACTATGTTAGAGGTCTTGCCAGAACAGGGAAAAATGTGCAGTGATGCCGTATGAGATAGATAACATGACTTAGTTAATATATTTTAAATTCAAAGGGAACCTCTTTTAGACCACTGTAACCATATTGATCACTATCATCACATTTCCAGCTCAGTTAATCAATTAATTGTATATTTGCATATTTGTGTATACAGAGTCACAGAATTACAGAACTGCAGGAGTTGGAAGGGAACCTGGGAGATCATCTTGATCAACTCCACTGCTAAAGCAGGTTCCCTACAGTAGGTTGCACAGGAAAGCATTCAGGTAGGTTTTGAAGCCTCTCTGGACAACTTGTTACCTGCAACCCTCAAAATAAAGCAGTTCTTTCTCATGTTTGCTTGAAACTTCCTTTGTTCCAGTTTGTGACTGCTGCTTCTTGTCCTGCTGCTGGGCACCACCAGGAAGAGCCTGGCTCCATCCACTTGTCTCCCACCCATCAGATATTCATAAACATTGATAAGACCCCCTGTCAGTCTTCTCCGTGCTGAACAATCCCAGGCCTCTCAGCCAGTACTCGTATCGGAGATGCTCCAGGACCCTATCATCCTTGTGGCCCCCTGCTGGACATTCTCCAGTAGAATCCTGCGCTTCTTGAACTGAGGAGCCCAGGACTGCACACAATATCGCACACGTGGCCACACCAGGGCAGAGCAGAGGGAGAGGATAGCCTCCCTTGATCTGCTGGCCACGATTTTTTTAAGTGCACCTCAGGATGCCATTAGTCTTCTTGATCACAGGGGCACATTAGTGGCTCAAAATTTAAGTTTTTGTCAACAATGCTATGTTTGTCTGCACCAATTCCCTTAGTAGTGTTAATTTCATTAATTTTTTTTTTTTGTTTTGTTTTAACAAACTACTCACTTTTGATTTATGGATATTCAGACACTATATTTTGATGGAAATAACTTGTCTACTGATTCAATGCCAGTGGAAAAAGATTCCCAAGGAACAGTGACCATAGGCTCTCCATCTCAATTTCACTTCTGCAGTTCAACCATCTGTAATAAAAGGAGATGTCCTGAGAACAGAAGTGTCAGTGAAGCTATATAAATTCTAGGACAGTGGTTGTTTGTGAATAACCCCCAAATGGAAGTTGAAATAATCTGTCCACTGTAGGATTATCTTCCAACTCTCAGATTTAAAAATATATATATTCTTTTTTAAACCAGCAGCAGAAGTTGATAGGTTTTAGTTTAAATAATGCTATATTTGCATTTCTTTTTTCTTTTTCTAAAACTGATGTTGAATTATGAACTCTCCATCAATGAGTGAATCTTGGAATAGCACTGACTTCAGCTGAATTTTGTTTCCTGAAATTGTCTATTTCAACATATTTTAATCTGACCTCCAGACTATGCAATAATTCCATTTATTTAGACTATTAATTCTAGGAAAGAAAAATTAAAATTAGCGAAACTACCAACCCCACTAATACCTGTAAATAAATTTGAAACTTTGTGGCAAATTGATTTTTTTGAAATAACACACTCTTTCTGACATATTTTAGAAAAATGCCTAATAATAGAATTTTGTTCGTAATCACTCTGAATTTCATAGAATCATAGAATCATAAAGTTTGGAAAAGACTTCTAAGGTCATCTGGTCTAACCACCAACCCATCCCCCCACTACTAAAAATGTCAGTCAGTGCCACATCTACATGTTTCCCGAATACCTCCAGGGAGGTGCCTCCAACACCTCCCTGGGTAGCCTGCGCCAATGCCTTGCCACTCTTTCTGAAAAGAATATTTTCTCCTGATATCCAACCTTAAACTCCCCCGGCACAGCTTAAGGCCATTACCTCTCATTTGTTGGAGTGGGGCACAAGGAATGTTTTTCAAGTATTCTGGGGTTTTTCTGATTAAGAACAGGCAGATTTAAGTTCCATTAAATAGTCATTTTTTTCATAAAATCTATATCTAATTTAGTACTCTTTATACAGATTTAGCAGAAGAATAAGAATTAACAAATCGTGCTATGATTTCAAATTATGAAAATAGATATATAGAAACTGTTAAAAGACTGTGTTAAAAGGTGAAAATACTATGACAATGATACTTTGTGTATTCAATGATACTGAATATTTACTTTGCAGAGAGAGATTGTTCGTGTTTGATTTTTTTTCCTGAAATATGTTCCAACTTAATCTGTATTCTAATGTTAGTGTTAAATTAGTTCTTAGGAGGCACAGAACATGTCTCCCAAAGCTGAATTCCATTTCTTGCTGTCTCACCAGCTGACCCTCTATTGTTCACTGAAATAGCATTTTCCAAAAGAAGGTATACATGTGGGAGGGTGAGGTAGGGTGGATGAAGACACAGTTTTCTTCCCTTGTCATTATTTTATCTTCCTTTCTCAACTGACAGAAGATGGCAAACACCCAGTTGTGCAAGCTGGAAGAAGATGTGCTGCAGATTCACACATTCCTGAAGAGAAATGAGTAAAGATGTGAGAGAAAACCAGTTTTTTTTTTTTCTGTTTTTTTTTTTTTTAATTTAGCTAAGCAGACAGTCAGTATAGATTTTAAGAAGTGATAATACAAATTATTATTTTTGGTAAAAATAATCTATCTTACTTGTTTGTTGAGATCTGATTAGTATATGGGCCTGATCTCACAGAATCACAGAATCACAGAATTGTAGGGGTTGGAAGGGACCTCCAGAGATCATCGAGTCCAACCCCCCTGCCAAAGCAGGTTCCCTACACCAGGTCGCACAGGTAGGCATCCAGGCAGGTCTTGAACAGCTCCAGAGAAGGAGACTCCACCACCTCCCTGGGCAGCCTGTTCCAGTGCTCCGTCACCCTCACTGTAAAGAAGTTCTTGCGCATGTTTGTGCGGAACTTCCTATGCTGCAGTTTCCAGCCGTTTCCCCTTGTCCTGTCTCCACTCACCACTGAGAACAGTCTGGCCTCGCCATTCTGCCCCCCACACCTTAGATATTTATAGACCTGGATCAGGTCCCCTCTCAGTCTTTTTTTCTCAAGGCTGAACAGACCCAGTTCACTCAGCCTTTCCTCATAGGAGAGATGCTCCAGGCCCTTCACCATCTTCGTGGCTCTCCGCTGGACTCTTTCCAAGAGATCCTTGTCTTTTTTGTACTGGGGAGCCCAGAACTGGACGCAGTACTCCAGATGAGGCCTTACCAGGGCAGAGTAGAGGGGGAGGATCACCTCCCTCGACCTGCTGGCCACTCTCTTTTTAATGCACCCCAGGATGCCATTGGCCCTCTTGGCTACAAGGGCACACTGCTGGCTCATGGCCAACCTGTCATCCACCAGGACACCCAGGTCCCTTTCCGCAGAGCTCCCTTCCAGCAGGTCATCCCCCAACCTGTACCGGTGCATGCAATTATTCTTCCCCAGATGCAAGACTCTACACTTGCTTTTGTTAAACCTCATCCAGTTTTTTTCTGCCCAGCTCTCCATCCTGTCCAGGTCTTGCTGAATGGCAACACAGCCTTCAGGCGTGTCAGCCAATCCTCCCAACTTCGTATCATCAGCAAACTTGCTGAGGGTGGCCATTATCCCCTCATCAAGGTCATTGATGAAGATATTGAACAAGACCGGACCCAGATCTCATCTCTTTCCTCCTTAATACTCCCATGAAAATTTACTGTTAGTAAAATTTTTGTCTAGTATTTTTTTTTTATTTTTTTTATTTTTTTAACCCATCTGAAATTAAGTTTCTGTTTATAAACTTTTCAAAAATCTTTTATTACTTTTTGTCACTATCTCTTGCCTCTAATAAGGCAAAAATTACCTTATTACAGATCCAGCAACAGCTAGGAAAAATCAGATAATCTATACCTAAACTAGTGTAGGCATAGATGAAACTGAACTTGGTGAGGGATGTGAAAAAAAAAAAAAAAACAACAAAAGAACACCACTTTCTTCACATACATTCAGAGACATGCAAAGGAAAGTGTACCCCTCTGATGAATGAGAATGATGAATAAGAAGGGAGAACTGGCTTCAACAGACATGGAGAAGGCTGAGGTACTCAGTAAGACCTGGTCTTCACTAGCAGTCAGGATTCTCATGCCTCTGATGCCCCTGAACCTCTAAGCGGGAGTCAGGTGAGCAAAATTGCTCTCACTGTAGAAGAGTATTCCCGGACGATCTCATGAGACTGAATGTGTACAAAGATATAGGGCTGAATGAAATGCATACAAGGGTCCTAAAGTATCTAACCAATCCGGTGACCTTCTATGCTGGAGTGATGGTATTAGTGGTCAAAGGGAGGGCAAGTGATGTCATCTGCCTGAATTTGTGCAAGGCCTTTGGCATTGACCCAGCCCACATTCTTATCTCTAAATTGGAAATAAATGGGTTTGAAGGGTAAACTATTTAGTGGATAAAGAGTTGGTTGGATGGTCACACCTAGAGAAATATGGTCAAATAGCACTATGTCCAGCTGGAGGCAGTTGATGAATGGTGTCCCCCAGATGTCCATCTTGGGACTGGTGCTCTTCCGCATCTTTATCAATGACATAGTGGGATCAAATGTACCCTCAGCAGGTTTGCAGATGATATCAAGTTGGTGGTGCAGTTGGCACAATAAAAGGAAGGGTTGCATCTAGAATGACCTTGACAAGCTTGAGAAGAGGGCCCTTGTCAACCTAATGAGGTTCAACAAGGCTAAGTGCAAGGTGTTGCACTTGGGTTGGGGCAATCTGAGATAGAGTATAGACTGGGAAAAGAACTCATTGAGAGCAGACCTGTGGTGAAGGACTTAAGGGTCCCACTGGATGACATGCTTGACATAAACCAGCAGTATGCACTTGCAGCCTGGAAAGCCAACTGTCTCCTAAGCTGCATCGAAAGGGGGGTGGCCAGTAGAGTGAGGGAGGTGGCTGTTTCCCTCTATTCTGCCCTTGTGAAACCTCATCTGGAGAACTCTATCCATATCTGGGGCCCTGAAAGCAAGGACATGCAGTTGTTGGAGTGGGTTCAGAAAAGGACCATGAAGATGTTCAGAGGTCTGGAGAAACCGTCTTATGAGGAAAGGCTTAGAGAGCTTGCCTTGTTTGTTTTGGACAAGAGAAGGCTTTGGGGAGATATCATCATACTTTCAAGAGGGGGGATTGAATTTGGCTGACATGCCTGAAGGCTGTGCTGCCATTCAGCAAGACCTGGACAGGATGGAGAGCTGGGCAGAAAAAAAACGGATGAAGTTTAACAAAAGCAAGTGGAGAGTCTTGCATCTGGGGAGGAATAATTGCATGCACCAGTACAGGTTGGGGGATGACCTGCTGGAGGGGAGCTCTGCGGAAAGGGACCTGGGTGTCCTGGTGGATGACAGGTTGGCCATGAGCCAGCAGTGTGCCCTTGTAGCCAAGAGGGCCAATGGCATCCTGGGGTGCATTAAAAAGAGCGTGGCCATCAGGTCGAGGGAGGTGATCCTCCCCCTCTACTCTGCCCTGGTAAGGCCTCATCTGGAGTACTGCGTCCAGTTCTGGGCTCCCCAGTACAAAAAAGACAAGGATCTCTTGGAAAGAGTCCAGCGGAGAGCCACGAAGATGGTGAAGGGCCTGGAGCATCTCTCCTATGAGGAAAGGCTGAGTGAACTGGGTCTGTTCAGCCTTGAGAAAAAAAGACTGAGAGGGGACCTGATCCAGGTCTATAAATATCTAAGGTGTGGGGGGCAGAATGGCGAGGACGGACTCTTTTCAGTGGTAAGTGGAGACAGGGGGAAACGGCTGGAAACTGCAGCATAGGAAGTTCCGCACACAACTCAAAGCCAGGGTCGGACAGTAAATAAAGTAAACTGACTAACCTGATTTTCAGTTATATAGATACAGTACAATTAATTGGTACAAAAACAGTCTCTAAAAGATGTGAAGCTCCTATATGATTTCTTTAACAAATTATTTGTAAAAGCATTTTTTTTTAAAGATCTTAAAAAGCTTTTCAGAAAGTTGCATATGGAATGGTTTTCATTTTATGATTTCTCAGAAAAAATATATTGTTTGTGAATATAACATTTAAGATGTTCAGATGTATCAATATGTACTGAGATTAAACTCATTAAAACAACAACAATAACAACAACAACAACAACAACAAGCAAACAAAAAAACCCACACAGAGAAAATGAATGATCTGTACATTTATATGAAATACCCAATTGGTTTCCCTTTAGAAGAGGTTAATATTTAGGATATGCTGCATTGACTTTCTTGTATATCACATCACACTGAATGGTATGACTCATTAAATTATGTTATCACTTCATGGTATTGTAGTTTGCATGGAGACAATGAGAGTATAATGTAATGCGATGATATACTGTAGCTGTGAAATACTGTTAAATGGTGGCACTCTAGCAATTCAATAAAATGCACCATTTCACTAATCTCAGCTTCAGAATCTGTAGGAAAGTGCCGAAGGAAACACCTTCTTTGAAAGAATTTTTTGGATTTATTTACACGGTTTTGTATTTCCGTATGATTCTGCTGTTGGAGCTGACACCTAGACTTTGCTTGTCAACTGCAGTAGTGCTCCAGTAATCCATTAACTGCATGCTGTTAAAGGAGCAGGAACTCTTGTAGAGGTGGTCATTTAATCTAGAAGATTACAAATGCTTTTACTCACTGTTTGACTCTGCCTATGCTGCAAACTGAGGACTTATGAGGCAGATTGAACTGGGATGGGTGTGAACATTGACACAAGCAATAGCAATGAGACAGTAAACTTTCCTATACTGTGTTTTTATCAAAAACAATCAAAGTAAGTCTGTGTACAATTTTTCCTATTTTAGGACAATCAGAGCAGTATTCTACCAATATGAAATACAGGGTGACTAGTCGCCTTGTACTGCAAAGCATATCTAACATTGATTTTCTAACCTGGTCATGTAGGAGATGGTTACTTTTAATCTTCATTTTCAACAGCAAATGTATTCTGTTGTTTAGGGAAGTTCTTAAAGAATGTTACATATCTGACTGTTGGGGTGCTGCTAAAGATTTATTTTAAATAATATGGCATTTAATCTCAGATAGGTATTATAAGTATTAAGACAAGTATTATACAAACCAGACTGATGCCTTGATGAAGTATCTTAGTAAGAAATAGCTGTTGTGAGACAGAGTAGCTGCAGAAGTATGTTCTGGAGTAGAGGGATTAAGGTTAGACTTTTTTTCTTGTTGTTTAAAAGTAGGTAGCCATTTATAGCTGTGTATATTTCCTTAGTTTAGATGGGAAGAACATTGTAAAACATTCATGAGAAGTGCTTTATCATACCTAGTATTTGATCCCTGTATTGCTTCAGTACTTCAGGAACCAGCTAATGGAGAAATTAATAATTATAATTCTCCTTCTCTTCAGAGAGCAAATTTTGTGGAGGAACAAAAAATGCCAGCTTTCTTATCTTTTCCTGTGGGGCAGATTTTTTTTTTTGCCTTGTTACAATAATTCCAGTACCCTGAACAATCTCAGGTAATCATAGAATCATAGAATCATGGAATCATAGAATCACAAGGTTGGAAACGACCTATAAGATCATCCAGTCCAACTGTCTCCTCATCACCATTGCCACCACAAGCACTAAACCATATCACGCAGCTCCTCATCCAGGCGCCTCTTGAACACTGCCAGGGGCGGCAACTCCACCACCTCTCTGGGCAGCCATTCCAGTGCCTGACCACTCTCTGAGAGAAAAAGTTCTTCCTTATGTCCAACCTAAACCTCCTCCGATACAACTTGCGGCCATTACCCCGTGTCCTACTCGTTGCCTGGGAGAAGAGGCCAAATCCCTCTTCACCACAACCTCCCTTCAGGAAGCTGTAGAGTGCAATGAGGTCTCCCCTGAGCCTCCTCTTCTCCGGACTGAACAATCCCAGCTCCCTCAGCTGCTCCTCATAAGACTTGTGCTCCAGACCCCTCACCAGTTTTGTTGCCTTTCTCTGGACACGCTCCCAGGACCTCAACATCTTTCCTGTAGTGAGGAGCCCAAAAGTGAACACAGTACTCGAGGTGCGGCCTCACCAGTGCTGAGTAGAGGGGAATGATCACCTCCCTGCTCCTGCTGGCCACGCTATTTCTAATTGCAGGCCAGGATGCCTGCATCAGAATGTTCATATCTGTTTCAGACACTTTCTGAGCTTAATGAGCTACTTAGGAATATCTTAAAGAGATATTCCCTGCAGCACTGTGGTCATGACTGGCAGGGTCCATGGAAGAATATGAGCAGGTACATAGAACAGTTTTATCCTTGGATAGTGTGGTACCTGAACATGATGAAAATGGTATAGAATAAGGGATAGAGATTGCTCTTCACAGGGGCTTATATTATGCTATGTTTTGTTCTGCTTTTCTTTTTTTTTTTTTTTAATGGAAATAGTGTTGCTAACATGCTGACATTTTAGCTGTTGCTGAGCAGTCCTTACATTAAGACGAGGACTTTTCTCTTTTTCATGCTACCCTATTAGTGAGAAGGATGGAGACGCACAAAAAGATGGGAGGGGATGGAACAAGAACACCTGTCCAAAGGGATATTCTGTACCATTTGACGACAAGATGAACGATAAAACTGGATGTCTGGACTGATGTTATTTGTCTTCCTAAGAAATCATTACACATATGGAAGTTGCCTTACCAGAGGAAACTGAAGCCTTACCGAAGGAAGCAGCACTTACGTGCTGATGGGAAGCAGTGAATAAATTCCTTATCTTATTTTACTTATCTGTTCAAATTTTGCTTTACATATTAACCTGTCTTCATCTTAACCCATGAGTTCTTTAGCTTTCACCTTTTGATCCTCTTTCCTATCCCACTGTGCGGGGCAGAGAGCAACTGGTTGTGTGCATCTCAGCTGCCTGCTGGGGTTGATATACAGAAATAGTGCAAACTGGAAGAATGGAAATAGGTGGGTAAAGACCTTTCCTGTATCTGAAATGCTAAGGTATGATGTAATGTTTATATCATGAAGTTACTGTAATGAATTTGAAAGTTCGTTATACTGCCCTTCATGAGGTAAATAAAGTGAGAAAGTATGAAAACAGTCGTTTCACTGGAAATCATTAATAATAATTTGTATGTTAATTTACTTCTGGAAGCTAATGAGAGAGTCATGATTTCTTTGTATTTCTTTATTACAACCATGGCTTTGATAATCTCCTTCATTACTACTTCACACTCCATTATGGCTTGATTTATATTTACCAGTCATTGTTTAGATCCTGAGCTTGCAACAACGTTTTCTGTCAAAAATTCAGTAGAATAATGTCTGACCACTTATGCTCAAACCATTTGTATAGTTATCTGGAATTTAGAAATAAATAATTTTCTGTTTCTGATTTATTTTGTTAATAGCTTTTGATATATTACTTGGAAAAGGTTCATAAAGTTATTTTTTTTTCCAGTTATTTATGTTAATATTTATGAATCTGTTACTTGTCCTGAAGAAATTTCTCATTTATCTGCTTAACTTCTACAAAGCTTCCAAAAAGCTGCAGTCATCTCTGGCCACATATTCTCAACTGATTTAAAGATAATAGGCAAGGTTAATTAAAAACAAACTGATAAGTTTTTGAGAAGCTATCCACTGAGTACTGAAAGCCAGTGAAATTTTTCTTAATCATACTAAAAAGTTGCAGTTTGTTTCTGCATTGCTGACAAGACTATTAATTATGAGTGTCTTTTCCTATACATACGACTCTTCATTACTGATGGATGACCTTCAGAAGGTTAAGCCATGAAAATCATGATCATGCTTGCACTAAGTTGATTAGAATAGTAAAACAGATTCTTTGATGTCTGACTCTGTGTGGAACAAAATGATGTAACCAGGTGCATAAAACATGGTCATGCCAAACCCTGTAGTGTGGGCACAGCTCTCACTGTGCCATAATGGGCTAGAAAAGACACACTGCTTGAGAGTTTTCTTGGTAGGCACACTGGCAGATTCCAGTCTTGCTCCTTTAATCTGACAATGGAGGATCCCAAGGCATTTTGAATAGCTTTCTAAAATATGTTATACACCTAAATAGTTTTAGTGGGAAATGCTGATATTCTGAATCATATACATTTTAGAGAATCTGTGCTGAGTCTCTGATATCACCTGAAATATGTACTAACATATAGAAAAGCTAGTCCTGTTACAAAAACTTACGTTCACTGAAGTTTCTCCTTTGGGCTAATATGGTTTCCTAAAAATAGTGTTCAATCCTGTGTATCTTTCATGACTTTCTCTATTCTTGATTGACTTCAGGCAATTTATTAACAAATTTCTTCAATTTACAGCTGCGAAGATGGAGCTGCTGCTTATTACCAAATACATTACTGGAAAAATTGTACTTAGTCGAGTGCTTATGATAAAATAATTTTATAAACGTATTATACCTACTGCTGTACTCCAGTATGGATCAGTGTTGGCTGAAAAACTGAAAGAATGATTCTTCAGTTTAATAGGAAAGATCAATTAATAAAAGGAAATGCCAATTCTTCATTTTAATATAAAACGAAATATTGAATTTTGAAATGCTAATTATCTGATGCCAAAGCTGTTCCTCAACAAATGATTAATTCTTTCTCTAACTAGTGTAATCATTACTAGCTTTGACATCTACAGATAATGTCTACCTATTCTTTAACACACTCCTATTACACTTAGAAGAATCAGTGTCAGTGTTTCTCACTTCTCTGCTGTACAGCTTCTGCTGAGTGCACAGACGAATAAGCAGAGGAGGTAGTCTTTTGATTGGGTAGTGATGTTGTTACCATAGAGATTTGAAAAACTCAACTAAATGTACCCCTTAAAATGTCAAACACAGGAAGCAGGAGGGAAATTTCAGTGGAAAAATATATGAAAATCATAAAGCTGTTATATTAGCTAAACTCACTGCTATTCCTTCATTCACTGTAGGTTAAGTAAATCCTACTTCAGAACTGAAGGGAATTATTTCCTTCAAATATAGGCTTTCAATTACCTTTGAGATATGAGCTCTAATCTCTTTAGTAGAAGAAGAAAATTAACTGTATCTACCAATGCCAGTCTTATGTGAAGCTTAATTAATTTGGATTTCATTTCTCCTCTCACTTCAATATTTTTCTTTTTTTTTAAAGTAAACACATGAGCAATAGTCTTGCAATACGCAGAACACTAGGCATACCTCTGATTTTATTATCAAGGGTTATGAATGAGCCAAATTCATTTCAGCATCACAATTTTATTATTAACAATTTTCCATGGTGAGGGTGGCCTTTCAGCTAAGGGCTGGTAAGCAGCCATAGGAAGCTGACAGAGCCCTGGGAGTATGTTGGCTTTGCTTTCTGAATGGAGGGTGCTGAGAGTGAGCCACTCCTAGCAAGGGCAGCCTCTGGCTTCCTGCTGCCTTCTCAGCATTGCCCAGCACTTTCCCCCTTCTCCTCGCTTGAAGAGCTTAAGGCGAACTGATAATTTGAAGGAGCCTTGCTGCCTGCTGTGATGCCAAACTAAGGAACTCCACCGAATTTTGAAATTTTGTATCAAAAAGTACTGTATGTATATATTTATAAGGGGAAAAAAAGATGTGATAAATATAAGATGAAAATTGTGCATCATGATTTGGAGGAGAATTAATACAACGTTGTCTGAAAGACTAATAGGAATCAATTTTAGAATTAATATCCTGTCAGTTGTTAGTAGCCTTGTTGTGCAGACTAAAACACTTTGGTTAGAGCGGGTATATTAAGTGCAGTTCTTATTTTGTGGCCTACAGTGGGCTATGGACCAGGATTCCTAAGTTCCTTAACCCTTTCCCGTGTTTAATAAATACTTTGAAGAAATTATTGTATCTTCCCTTCTTTTTGCTGTTGACCTGCAAAACTGCCATCATGATACTATGTAAAACTATCCCATATACATTAGGCTTAATATTTTAATAGTTAATCTTGAAAATGTATGAATTCTTTTAGTTCCTTGGTTCTTCCTGAAGGAACAAATTACAGCAATGAATTAATAGATTTTGAAAAAATACATATATACATACATATATACATATATATATTTTTTTCTTCATGAGTAAGATAATTGTTTTCTGTTAGATAGTAAATAAAAGATTAAGAAGTTATACATGCATAATTCTGATATTAAAGTCTAAAATGGAATTTATTCTAAAGTACCAATGTTAGAACTATCAGATATTTTGAACTGTAATAAAAGACATTTACTTAGGAATATGGTATACAAACATATTCTCATTTGTTTTCAGAGATAAATATGTGAAACCGCATATATAAGTTTTAATGTTTTTATAAAATAATTAAAAATAATAAATTCTTGTCCATTTCAATTTTTTATCTTTGTTTTGTTCCAGATGTTACTCTGAAAAATAGTGTGTTAAACACTTGAATGAAAGAAACATGCCTCAGGTTTTCTTCCTACTGTAATTTGATTTTCTTTTTCATGGCTGTGGTATATTGCAGTAAAATCTGTAATTAGAAAATCAATTAAAACATTTTTTTTCCTGTAAAACATAACAGCCTCCAGAGGTTTACTGGTCTCTATATAGGTCAAAATCTCTGGCCTTGCAGTTTCTGAAAAATACCACTGCTAGCTTCTCAGATTGTCACGTCAAAATTGTTTTTAAGTCTCAGAGGAGGGTTCAGTCTGTAGTGTCAGTAGCAACAAAAGTGAGGGCAACAATTTGTGTCAGTTCTGCTATGCCTTCAAAGAGGATATTTTGCCAATCTGACACACCGGCTGAAAACGTCTCACACATACAGATTTTTGTTTTCTTTTTAATTTATTGTTTAAGATGAAGTAAATGAAGAGATGAATCTACAGAAATATACTGGACAAGAAAAAGCATATAAGCCACCATATCTGAAGCCACTAGTGAACTGTCATTATTTCAGTTCTTTTTAACTCAGAGAAAAAGATGCATAGAAACTTTTTTCAGTTTTATTATTTCCCATAGTAATAAGTTTTTTACATGTTATCCACTAAGAAAATGTGAATTTCCTATATAAAAATAATTATTAGGCAGTCTGATGTTTCAGACTGCATGTGGGTTCTTATTATTTCTTTAAATTACAGCCTTTACAAATAGTATTATTTTTATTTTTCATAAAGCTATAAAGGATTATAGAAAAATGAAGAAAGAATTCTCATGAAAACAATGTTTGATTGACTGCTGTTTCTCTGATGTTTTTAGAAAAAAGTATGTTTATGCAGTTCTCTTGGCACAAGGATCTCTCATTTTTTTTCTGCTGGTACAAAATAATTGAGAAAGAAGAGGACTATAAATGAGATTGCCATCATCAGAATAGTAGGGACTATTCTAATTTATTGAGGGAAGGAGAAAACTACTTGAGGAAGTAGAGAAGTTACAGGTAAGAGAAACATAATTAAATTCCATTTTGAGGAAGAGCTAGAGAAGACCTAAGTGAAATACACTGTCTATGAGCCTTCCTCTGGATACTTTCTGTTCATAGAAGTTTTGGAACAAGGAGACATCCACAGGTATACTAATTCATGACTTTTTTAGGACAGGAGGGGGAATAAAAATGAGTTAGAAAGCTTTTAGAAATAATGACATCCTTCTATGAAAGCAAGGGCAAATTTTTCATTTACCTAATAAAACTTAACAGTTCATCTAACAACTTCTGATCAAATTTAGCTTCTGATCAACTCCAGACAGAAAGGACCCATTATTCTTATATTGATTTAACACTGCAAAAAAGGGCATGCAACCATCAAAACTGGGTCTACTAAACTTTAACTTGTTAAGACAGTGCAGAGCTTGCTGATATTCTACATTGATTCAGGGAGACAATTGCTCTTTCAAAAAGGATAAGTATGTCTATGTAGACGTGACTCTTGATGCACATTTACACTTTGAACCAATTCTTGGTTAATCAGTGTCTGATTAAAAAAAAAAAAAAGAAAAGAAAAGAAAGAGCCACAGAAGAGGTAATTTCCTTTTATTTTATTGTAATAATAAGACTAATGTAAAGCCAGCTGTGTAAATGTATATTCTCCTCTCAGGCATGTTATTCTAGGCAGAACTAGTAGCACTCTATTTTTAGCCTTGCCTGATACTCTTTGATGTGCAAAGCTGTGTCTATCACATCTGCTTCGCCAATCTTCCCTGTTTATGTTGAAGATTGTTACAGTAAACACCTCCCTGAATGTTTCTGAAAATCTGAGGACCTAAAAATACAGGAATGACAGTGAAGCAAGAGAAAAAAAATGAACGATGATGTCTTACATATTCCTTGAGACTCAGAGAAAGACTTTAATGCATTGAAATGATCTGTGCAGTAACATAACAACTTCGCACTTTGTAGTCATTAGCTCTTGTGTCAGAAATGATCCTTTTAACATCTCTAAGTGTGACTTAAAATTTAACTTAATTCTATACTTTTAACAGTATATACAGGTTTAATAGAAAGCTAGTGCTGAGGAATAATAGATATTACCATCACTGTCCATGCTAAATTTCTTTGATACACTGGATAGCACTCATGTCTGTTTCTGTTCTCAGCTGAAGCATATTCAATGTTTTAGGCAAGTCCCATCCTAATGAAGAGACATTTGAGGAGAGGAAAGTCAAGCTATTGTACAATTGGAATACCACATGTATGCATGTATAACACTTATGACACCATTTGAGTTCCTTATGACTTAAGCTATCTGCACATGTGATAACAAGGACTTCTCTAGGCTTTTCAGAGTGACATTACCCTAGTTTGGGTGGAGTGCTCACTTCATTATAGATTCTGGTACCTACATAGAATTTTTTCAAATCTATTTTTTTTGTTTTCTTTGCTTCATGCTGCATTGAGCAGTGTGGTCATAGATTAAAATATGAACTATCCAATGATATTCCTTCCATCACTAATGTTTTAAACAGAAACGATGTACTACTGTATAAATTGAAAACAAAAGCAGTAGTGGGTAACAGACATCTAATGTCAGTCAGAACAATGAGCCTCTACTGAGGTAATCCTGCTCCTCTACTCTGTGCTGGTGAAGCCTCACCTGAAGAACTGCAGCCAGATGTGGAGTGTGGAGTTCTCATTACAGGAGAGCATGACATGGACCTGTTGGAATGTGTTCAGAGGAAGGCCACAAATATGATCCAAGGGATGGAACACCTCTCCTTCAAGTACGGGCAGAAAGAGATGGGGCTGTTCAGCCTGAAGAAGAGAAGGCTCTGAGGTGACCTGATAGAGGTCTTTCAGTAACTAAAATGGAGCTGTAGCAAAGAAGGGGACAGACTCTTTAGCAAGGTCTGTGTGTGTGATAGCACAAGTGGAAACGATTTCAAACTAAAGGAGGGGAGATTTTGAATGTATATAAGGAAAAGGTCTTTTACAGTGATGGTGGTGAGGCACAGGAACAAGTTGCCCAGAGATGTAGTGGAAGCCTGTCCTTGTAGCATTCAAAGCCAGGTTGGACTGGGTCTAAGAAATCTATCCTACCTGTGGATGTTCCTGTCCCAGCAGGGGAGTTAGACTAGAATATTTTTATAGGTCCCTTCCAACTCAAAGGATTCTATGATTCTATTGTTCAATTACATTGCATTAGTGCTGTTCTTTTAATGACATGCAATATCACCAGAAATAATTAAAAAAATGTGCAAAGAATGAGGTGACTTAACTAGCTGCTTAATTAACTCCTAGAATCCTATTGTAAAGATGATATGGTCCACAAGAAAGGGAAAAGAAAATATTTGCCTTCTTTTCTTTGTCTACAGATCAGTACACTTTTTAACTATTGGCAACATGCTCATTGTATATGCTGTGTTTATGATAAATGAGTAACTGCTCCCGAAATATACTTACAGTTTGCTTCATCAAATAAATCATAATACAGATTTCTAACCTATACACTAAAGGAGAATATTTGATAAAGCTATATATTTTTGATAGCTTGTAATCAGATCATATTCATATGGACTTAATTTCTTAGTAGATGTTTATTTTTAATTTGTTTGCATCAGTACAACTAATGAGTTATATGACCTTGTAAATATTTGGATTAGTCTTTTACCTTGCTAAACTGTAGTCACAAATAGCTGTTCTGTGGCACTGGCCTAGACATTATTTTAGAGAAAATTATCACTGGGAGGAACACATAAGAATTAGTGAAATGCATTGACATTTAAAACTGAATTGTCAGTTGGACTTGTCATCATTTGCATGTAGTTAAGGCTGATGATCTATCAACTTTTGAAAAAAGTGTGCTTTGGAGCCATTCAGTTATCAGCAAAGTAACAGCCTTATCTAAACTAGTGATCCAGCTACTTCTGTGGAAATAGAGAGCAAATCACCTTGGAAAGGATATTTTACTAACCCATTCAATTTCTCTGTTGAAATTACCTTTTCTGACTGTAGAAATAGTTCCAGTGACTAAAAATTAGATACATAACATTCAAGAGCTTAAAGCTGTAAAGAACAATTTCCCTTTCTCCCCCTCAAAATTTCTTTCTATTGGATTGCTATAGTTTTCTAAAGTACCTAGATAGATTTGCTGAACATCTACTATAGTTTCTTGTTTTCATTTGATAAATTAAGCAAATATTTTCACTTATAGTTTGGTAATAATTATTGCAATTTTTCTCTAGCCAGGCCTCTGAAAGAAGTGTTTGGAACCTAATTTGTTGTGATTTTACTTCTTATGATGAGTAGAACAGAGAGTTTAAACTTATTCAAATATCAGCGAATAGTTCAAATAAGTGGCTTCAAATTAAAGATGTTCCCACTGTCTTCATTGCTACAGTGACTGGATAATTTGCAGAGGTATAAAAGAAACTCATATTCACCAAGGTATCAATGACAAGTATTTAGATGCAATTCTGTTGTATTACAAAATAAAAAGCATATGACTATAGTAGAGATTAATATAAGATTTATAAGACAACTTATTAGGAGGTTACCTACTTATCAGTCTTCAAATCAGTGCTCAAATGACCTTGCTGACACAGTAAAAGTTTTAACTGTTCAATTCTGTATAAAAAAGCTATAAAACAAAATACATAGGCATTTAGGACCAATATAATCACCTGAGAGGTTTGGATTTTTTTGCTCTCTTGCAAAGAAAGCACCATAGATTGTCTCTGTCTCTGAAGTGCAGTGTTTTCTTCAGTTGCAGCAGATATATACCAGTCATTCGGTAGCACAAATGATTGTGACAGTGTGATAAGGTTGTGACACAATGCAGCCCTGGTAGGTTAAAAGCACACACTAATCACAAAAATATTACTTGACAAAACAGAGCTCAATGAGGATAAGTGGAAATCTCTGGTCATAATTTGAAGTGAAAACAGACTTTTCTACCCAAGGAAGGCTTTGTATAGACTGAAAGGGAGGAGCATTTGCTTTTTAAATGGAAGATCTGAAAAGCCATATCAAAACTGTCTTGCCAGATGCTTGTCTGCTGTCTCCTATGTTACTACTTCTTTCCACTAGATGAAAATGCAGGCGTGTTGACAGGGAAGAATTTAAACGCTAGCTGTTTATGAGAGTAGAGTTATGAAAATGCACAATAAAGCATGAGATACTTCCACCACTTGTGTTCAACTGGTTAATGTTTCAGAGGTAGTTCCACTGAGACCAATACATAATAGTATATTACAGTAAATGTAACACAAACTGGATCAATGTAAATTAGGATTTCTTCTTAATTAATGCAAATTCTTAGAGCCTAACCTGGATCTAAGATTAACCTTTTCAAAGCTTGTCTTTTATCCACAAATCTGTTGTACTTGACATTTTAACATCTGTTTTCACTTATCTGATGTCTTTATTTCATTCTGCTAATGTTGAGAATACGTTTTATTACGTTATATGAATGTGAAATTTTATCTTTCTTTCTTCCCAAGTCAGTGTGCACATCTGGTCTAAATGAATATTTACTTTGCCTACTGAGTTTGACGAGGGAAGGTAAAAAGGTTGCTCCAAAAGAAATATCTCCTATTTGCTTCTGTTGGTCTTCAGTGTCAGAAAAAGATGGTGGTGGTATGGCAGTGGAGGCTGAACATTCTCAAGTGTTTGATTATATTTTGTTGTCGTGCCAGAGATGGCAGCAGAGAGGCAGTCTGACAAACATCATCTGACGTGGAAGTGAGTATGAAGAGAAGTGTATAATTGAATTCCTCCATACAGATAAAATAGCATCCATTGACATTCACTGACATTTGTTGAACGTTTTTGGAGACCAAAGAGTGGATGTGAGGTTGTGGGTGGTATGTATCAGCAGTGGCAATAGTGACATTGAGTCACTGCTAATGGTGCAGATTTTTCCAAGCATGGCATGCAGGCTGTTGTTCATCACTGGTGAAAACTCATAGCTAACTATGGTGACAGTGTTGAAAAATAATGTTTTGTAGCTGAGAATTTGCTTTCTTAAAAAAATGTTATTGTGCTCTTTTTGTTTGTTCTAGTTTCCGTGGAAATATGTAGGAGGCATGACTTTCAGAGCAACTTACGTATTACTGTTCAGAAAAGGAAGTTAAACATTAGTTTTAAATCTCTTTTGCTGGAGACAGGTGATGTCCAGGTATTTTTATAGTCATTTCTTGTATAATCACTCCTGAATCTTATTTCTAACAAATGGGCAGTATTTCAATTTGAAAAATAGGAGAATACTTAGAATGAGAGATGGATTAGGAAACTAGTATGATTTGCTAGTTTTCTTTAGTGGAAATAGGATTTTCTTTGATTTGCTAAAGCATGACCATCTAATAAGTTCTTAGGGATAGTTTTGCTGGCTAAAATGTAAAATAAGGTAAAGTGTTTATTTTAATTTCTGATTCTGAATGTTTACAATCTCAGCTAATAACTTAAGAAAACTTTTATCAATTTTGTAGATGTAATTCTGATATAGACAGAATGCATCTAGAAGGGAAGTTTTTCTTGGCACTGGAAAAATAGGGTAATCTTTATTATATGAATAGAATAGGCTCATGTTTCTCTAGTATTTATTGCAAATATCTTTGTGACTGTTATTCTAAGAATTGTGTCTGGATAAAGCTTACAGGACGAAACAGTGAATCTTGGCAATGCTAGGTATAAATTTGTTCTTTCCCTACCAGCATCAACAAGCACAACCATTTTTTAGCACAAAGTGGAAAACATGATCTTTAGGAAATGACATTGAAGATATACACATACACAAAAAATAGTTTGTACAACAGAAAATGCTGCTAGTCTTATTCAAAGTGCATACTAAATGCACTAAGTCAGGAAAAAGCCATCAAAGTATTTTAACAAAATAGGAGAATATTATGTTTGGCAATAGGGAAAAGAAATTACCTTGCTCCAAGAGTAAATTACTCACTACAATTTAAATCGATAGAGCCAAATTTTATCACTGTTCCAAAGAGAGCAGTTTCATCTTTATTATCTTTTATCTCCTAATACTTACTGTGTTTCTGTGGTTGTATTTGTAGTTGTTCTCATGAATTGTCTTTTATTGCCTAGAATTGTGGTTATAGTCTAAAAGACTTTCCTCTTTTTTTTTTTTTTTAATTTTTTTTTCTTTTTCTTTTTCATTTTTGGAATAAGCCAAATTCACAATAGGAAACGTGATAACCAAGAAAGTGTGAATGATTTCTGACTAGTGTTGCACTTGTGAAGCCACACCCTGTTCATACTTAGTTTTCAAGTATAAATTTAGAATACAATTTTGTTTTTAAATGTGCTAACAAGTAAAGAAATCTTGCCTAGACCAACGCACAACCATATTATAGTATATCTGTTCTATTTCAGATCTACTTTGACTGGTCATGTTAGACTAGTTTATATTTAGGGGTTCCAAACTGTAAAATTTTGTAATTCCAGTGCAAGTAGTAACAATCTTATCCAAATGTCAGAGTCGACAAGTCGTGCAGGTTTGCTGAATTTCTTTTTTGAATATGATTGCATCTTCAACCTCTAAAATGGAAAGAATTCAACAATGTAATAAAGTGCTATGAGAAAAAAAAAAAAGAAAAAAAAAAAAGCTTGTTTATTGTATCTCTGATAACTTCTTCTGAGCAGCTTGTAATTCTCACATTTAAACTAATAGAGACAACATGAGTCTGTTTTTCCTGTCACCTCTTCCTGAACTCAGTTCTAGTTTAAATGGAAGCCATTGAATATATCTGATAAACAATGCTATTCTTCTCTGTAACATTTTTTTTCCCCTAGTTCTACTGCACTCAGATTTTAAATCACTGATAGCATTTTGCATTTAACACTGCAGAATTGCAGTTATTTATTCAAGATTTCTGGTCTATGCTTCACCTGGATATTTTCCAATATGTTTTTTGTTTGTTGTCTTGTTTGTTTTTTACTAAATATGCATATTGAGTATATTTAACTATATACCTGTCCAAAATGACTGCAGAACTTTTTCCTATTTGTGCAGTTTAAATAATATGCTTATGTAAGTGAAAATAAGGCAACTTTCATTTGTTTTTCCTGTATTTATGAACTGATCTGTGTTTACTGGTTTTGCATTTCATACCATCTTATCTTTTTGTAACTGACTGTGGATAAGCACCTTTGAGATCTTTATAAACAGCTTTGAATTTTATTATGTAGAATAATTATTTAAAAACATCACTGCCTCACTACTTATAGTTTCCAAACATTTATAGATATATTGAGCAATCTTATGAAATTCTTGTGAGACCCTGGTGAAAGCTTATTAAAAACAGAAGTATAATTAGACCATACTTACATATCTGCTTAAAAACTGTATGAAGTTGGAAGGGACATCTGTAGCCCACCTGGTCCAACTCCCTGCTCAGCCAGGCTCACTCAGAGCAGATTGCCTGGGCCCATATCTGGGCAGCTTTTGGAGTTCTACAGGGAGGAAACTCCACAATCTCTATGGGCAGCCTGTGCCAGTGCTCCATTCCCAACATACTGAAAAAGGCATTCGCAGCCATTCAGAGGCAATCTTGTATATGCCACGTTGCATGTACTGTCTCTTGTCCTGGCACTGGGCACCTCTGGAAAGAGACTGGTTCTTTCCTATTTGCATCTTCTCTTTAGGTAATGTTTATAGATATTCCTGAAATTCCTCTGAGCTTTCTCTTCTCTGGTCTAATAAGTGCCAGTTCTCAGCTTTTCCTCCTAGAAGAAATGATTCAATCTCTTAATCAACACTGTGTCCCCACCTTGGACCCTTTCCATTATGTCCATGTCTCTTTTGTATAGCTGAGGGCCAGAACTGGACATGGTATTGTGATGTGATTTCACCAATGCTGAGTAGAGGGGAAGACTCAAAAAAATTATTTAGATTTTATTTTTTAAATTCTACTTACGAAAACTTTAGTTGAAAATACTTCCTGAGGTTCATTCTGAGTAAATACTGAGTATGCTCATTCTACTTTTTAAAACAATCGGTCAAATAAACAGCAAGCAAAACCAGATAGATGTGTAAAGTATGGTTTTCCTTTACAAAACTCATTCTAAGTTATTTACCTATCTGTGTGTTTACTACTTTCACTTTTTTACATGAGATTTACCAGTTTGGCTGATACATGCAAGTCAGGTTCTTAGTCCTTATTAATAGCAATTTTAAATGCTTTGTCAGTTTTGCCATCTTCTATTCCTCTGGCTACAAATACTGATTTCAGAATTGTTACACATGATAGTGAAGATTCTCAAGTTTCATATCAGAGTTCTTAAGTATTTGTCGAAAATTATTTAGAGCTATGCAGTGAATTTATTTAGATTTCCACAAATTCATAGTATAAAATAAAGATCTGATATGGGAATGTTATGGATTGCCTTTGAATTGAGCACTATTCCAGAATTTCACTTATTTTCCATAATCTTCTCATGCAAGTACCTTGTATGAGTGCTCTTCATATACTTTAATCATACACCAATCCCTGTGATTCTTTTAGAAGCCTTCTGCTTTTGAATTCTTTGACAAAGATTTTCTTATGAGACTTACACTTTTAGCACAAAAATTGTCAACAATTTTTTTTACCTGACTTACAGTAGTTTTAAATTTGAATTGCTGGTCTCATTTTCTTTAATGTGTTTTATTTTTTGGTATTTGGATTCTGTTTCTGTTTGTCAGTTTTTGAGGGTTATTTTTCCATGAAAATTGAAATCTATTTTGAATTACATTGTCTTCAACTTTATCAGATTCAGCTTACTTACATTATTTCAGTTCTCCCTTTTCAATTAAAAATGCTAACCTATTTATTTCAACACAGTTTTGGATTTGAATATGTTATTATCATTGCATTCACAGGGTAACAATTTGAAGAATCATCTAGGCAATCCTAGCCCTAAGATGTCTAGTTGCAACTTTCAAAGGAATCACAAATCTCTTGAAAATCAAAAGTTATATTTTGAATCAAAACTGTGCTTATACATAGGATTAGGTCAGGAGTTACCTTTTTTTTTTTTTTTTTTTTTTTGTGAGTAATCACTGGTCAACAGGTAGTTTATAATTTCTAAAAATGTAACTCCCACATCAATGTTTATAGTTGTACAGTTGCTGCTAAGCGGTGTTGCACCGAGCCAAGGCCATTCATAATGAAGGACCCAAGGATCTGGGAGGGAATAGAATTAGGACAGCTGACTTAAACTGGCCAAAGGGACATTCCATCCATACAACATCAAGCGGAAGGAGTTTTGAAGGGGATAAGAGTTCATTTCTCCCTTTTCTGCTGCTCAAGAGAATAGCTGAACACTGTTCAGGTATTGGTGAGCAATTGTTTATGCATCACTTGTTGTATACATTTATATATACATATATATTTACCATAATTATCCTTTCCCTTTTCTATACCTTAGTGAATATTTTATCTCAACCCTTGAGTTTCACTTTTTTTTTTTATTTCCTTCCTCATCCCACTGGGAAGGAGGAGAATGAGTGAATGACTGTGATTCTCAGCCACCTGCCAGAATGAACCACAACACTCCCATATTGCAGCTTGACTTGAACTCTACCCAGCATACATCTGACTAATTGGAATCTCTAATTATCATTGTGTTTCAACTTTTTTCAGCTTCCCTGTTTCCTCTTTGTATTTTGTAGTTTCTTTATACCTTTAATAGCAAGTTTGATCTCATTCCAAGAAGCAGAATACAATTACTTGAAGGTTGCTTTTTCTTGAATAATGTATACTAAGCACAGATTCAGTCTAATTTTTCTGTGTATGAAGTCATTTCAGAAATATTGATATCCCAGAAGAATACTCATCCATACTCCAGAGCACATAACAAAGAAAGAATTGATGTAACATATAAACTACTATGAACTGCCAATTTCTATCTCCTTCAAATCATTATTACTTATGTGAAAACCATGATATAGTTATAAATGTAGAATTGCTTAATGCACACTATATTTGCCATTAACTTTAAAACACTTGCTACTGTTCACATAAAACCATTAAATTAATCAACTAGAAAACCCCTCATTACAACTAATAGATCAACTTGTCACTATGATATTAGGAACAGAAGAATATTCCTTTTTATTTTTTTTTAAATGGAATTTACAACCATTCATTATAACTTAATAATTCTCTTTTATTATTCCTGTGGCATCACAAACTATCAGTGTGACTTCAGTTTTATACATTCCATAATATGTAGTAATAGAACACACATTTTTGTTACCTCTGTAAAATCTCAGAGATATATGTTTAGAATGCATGATGAAGACTCTTAGTAAGTTTCTGTTCTTCTGAACTTTAATGTAGACCTAGATATTCTTCAGGTAACAGTGCTTTTTTTTTTTGTCTTTAAATATCCAATATTTCTTCACCCTTCTGTGCTTGTTAACTTATTTTTCCATCCTAAATGTCATTTCGTGTTGGATTCTACATGAAATAACATTCAGTCTCTTCTCTATCATAGAGATAATCACATAGGAAAGTTACAGAGGTTACAAAAGCATGGGTTACAGAAATTTTGACCTAGTAGAAAGGTAACTACATTTCATGATTATAAAAATAAAATAAAATAAAATTCAAATATGTAAAGTGTTAGAATTTAAATTATATTTTTTTTATTAAATAAACATTTTAAATAGCTCATATAAACAAATGCTGAAAGCTAATAACTAGTGTTCTAGATCAATCAAAGCCAAATAATAGGAACATACATACTTATCTTTTAATAAACGATTAAGAACAAAAATGGAATTTTGAAGTTGTATAATGCTGTCACTGCATGTTAGCATAACATACAATGTTACATATGTGAAGAAAGATAGTGAAAAGAGAAAGACCTTACAAAACAAGAGAATGGTGTCAAGTGTGTGAAACAGCATGAGAGGAAACAACTGCTTTTGTTTATTTGGCTTCTGGAATCAGAATTATTTGTGTTGGTAAGGATCTTAAAAATTATCTAGCTCTTGCCCTCCCATCATAGATAACTTTAACAGGGTTGTGTGGCTCAAAGGTCCACCCTATCTAGCCTTAAACTTTCAGGGATGGTGCATCTATCATTTCTCTGGGCAACCTGTTCTCACCACTGTCATAATAAAGAATTTCTTCCTTGTATCCAATCAAAATCTTTCATCTTTCAGTTTAAAAACATTGCTCCTTGCCCTGTTATTACACTCCCCGACAAGTAGTCTCTCTGTATGTTTATTATAGGTCCTCTTAAAGTATGGGAGGGCTGCTATACAGTCTCTTCAGAGCCTTCTCTTCTATAAATTGTACAACCCCAACTCTCTCAGTCTTTCTTCACAGGAGAACTGTTGCAATATTTTGATCATTTATGTGAGCCTCCTTTGGACCCTTGGGCAGGTCTATCTATGTCTTATATGTCTAGAATGTATGAAACATAAAGGCATGTATGAATCTATCTTCTATGTCTTAATTTCCAGTCTTCCCTGTGAGGAAATCATAGAATCATAGAACGGCCTGGGTTGAAAAGGACCTCAAAGATTATCTAGATTCAACCCCTCTGCTATGTGCAGGGTTGCTAACCACTAGACCAGGCTGCCCAGAGCCACATCCAGCCTAGCTTTGGATGCCTCCAAGGATGGGCATCCACAACCTCCATGGGCAACCTGTTCCAGTGTGTCACCACCCTCTGTGAGAAAAAGTATGACAGAATAAGAAACATACACATGTGATCAGCTGGCTACTGAACTGGAACTTCCATTAAGTTGCCCTGACTCAATCATTAATTTATATCCTTAAGTATGAGACGAATATCTAGAATTTTGGATTTTATAAGGATTTTCTTTAAAGAGTGTAACTCTTCAGTGGTTAAGGTCTCTGTGTAAAATGTAAAAGATAATGTCTCGCTCCAATTTATAGGAGGGAGAGGAGGTTCTTTTATTATCTATATACCCGGCGTGAGATTAAGAAGCAACGGTTCAAATGTTGGTCCGACCAGTTTATTACAAATCTTAATCAGGGGAAATGGGGAAGGGGAGAACGGACACTATTATGAATTAGGGTAATGGGGGAAGGGAAGGAGGGCGATAGAAAAGATAGAAAAGAAGCAAGGAGTCTTTATAGGCAGCAAGAGGGAGATAGTCACCACCATGGATCCAGCGAGGTTTGTAGTTCAGTCTTTGATCCTCAGTAGTGGTGGGTCGTCGGGCATAGTTGTCCTGTTGCCAACGACGACGACGACCATGGTGATGATGGCCCTTTTTCAATGCTTCAAAGTGATTGAGTCAGCTATCTTTGGAGTGACAGCTCAAATCCAAAGTGGTCGAGTCAGCTCTCCTTTGAGTGACAGCTCAAACCCAAGGTGGTTGAGTCAGTTCTCCTTGCGGTGGCAGCTTCTGGCTCTGGGATCTCAGCAGGAACCTCCTTTGTTCTTATCTTTCTGGCCTTGCCAGCAGATAAGAGGAAGCAGGGAGGCACCTTGCATCTTGCCTTCGCAAGATACAATGGTATCATCCCCCAGCCTTCCATACTTAGCTGGAGTGATTTGGCCACAGGCCAGATCTTCCGCCAGTGAACACTCCTGAGCACTCTCTTCCGCTCTTCTACAGAGCAAGCAGCTCTGGGGGGGAAGGGGCTTTCAAATGTTCCCAAAGCGATATCGATAGTCACACAGTTAGCACCCATCAGTTGCCTCCTTGACAAGTCCCTC
Organism: Tetrao urogallus; assembly: GCF_951394365.1. Classification (NCBI taxonomy): domain Eukaryota; kingdom Metazoa; phylum Chordata; class Aves; order Galliformes; family Phasianidae; genus Tetrao; species Tetrao urogallus. The sequence continues at coordinate 53,580,789 of NC_136813.1, forward strand.
AGAGTCTTATCACAAGAAAAACCTCAGGAAGCAAGCTTTGAGCCAAAAAAAAACCAAAGAAGGATTCTCACAGATAATAATCATACAAAGATGTGAATATAGAAATATGGTCATGTATATGTTTACTGAAAATATAGGAAAGTAAGTGTCTATTCATTGTAACTGTCTAAAGACACAGCTTTATTTTTTTGTTTTTGTTTTTTGTTTTTTGTTTCTCTTTTAGGAAATTGAGTGACAGTTCCTTTGGGGAGAACAAGGTAGTTCAGAATAACATTTAGCAAGCAAGTAAATAAACAGAAATACTACCTTGTTTCATGTGGAAATTAGTCTATTAGATAGGCAGACAACCTGATTTCCATGGTTACAAATGACCTGCTAATCTCTTAAATTATCCAGTCATCATGAACAACAAGCCTACTAAGTAATTATAATAAAATGCAGATTTGATGTAGTATTTTCAAAGTGCGAATCTCCCAGAGTGAGGAGTTTTTGATGGCTAAGAAACTACCCTCCCATCTCAATGTAGGTTCTACAATGGCTTTTTTTGAAATGGTTTACCCTGATTTTATTTTGCTTTATAACACAATATTTTAGCTGTTCTTTCAGTTCTGTAGGAAAGAAACATAGTAATATATTATAGAGGTTTTTTTTTTTTTTTTCTATTTGCTTGTTTTTCTGTCTTATTTGTGTGAAAGTGAAAACTGATTTTGTGTGCATTTTGTTCAGGTGTTTCTTGGTACAAGGAAGAACTTATTTTTTCTGTTTACAACAGCTGATGTTCACAACCGTCCATGAAATACATTGTTTAATTATGTTAAATTCAGTGAATCTTGTTAAAGAAAATGAATTAAACTGGTTTTTGAATGATCACTCTGCAGAAAAATAGTTATATAAATAACATCCAAGAATTTACTCCGAATTTTCTAAATCTAGCTGTCTAAAATTGTTCTGAAGTTGCAACAGACAAAATTTTTTATGGTATCCAAGATGATGTACATACATGTGCACAATAACTGCCGTTACATGACTGTTTCACCAGCATCACGGCTTTAATGAAGTTGTAGTTCTTTGATATCTTGGCCTAAAGAGAGTGAGTAGAAACATTTTGCTAATGACCAACCCCTTGTATACTACTTTTCATTCTAATTAATCCCAAATGCTTACCAAGGTCAGTCCTTCTCCAGTGACTGTACTATAAACCATTGCAACACTTTTAACTTCATTTTTCCTCTCTCAGGGTCCCTAGTCAGAAAAGCGTTGCACACTTGAGTTAATTTATCAGAGTTGCAAACTTCCGTATCTTTACTATAGTCTTATAATATTTCACATTTTTAAAACCTCAGCACCTTTTTGTATGAGGAACTTTACTTTCATTTAAGGAAAGTGCTGTAGGTAGAAACTAAATTACATTCCTTATGAATGAAAAGAGATCACTTGGTCTCTCTTTAACCTTGAATTTCAAATCAAAAGGAAAGTCAAAAGAAGCTGAAATATTTTACAGTACAAACTTCCTGGGGTCTTAATTGAGTGCTGAACAGAAGGAGTACCATTCCTTTAATGTGATATTCCTTCTGACTTCCTCATGATTTAAGATACTAACATGATTCTGCTCTGATTTCTTTGTCTTCTCTTTGATTTGTCCTGTTTAATATCTGAGGTTTCGTTTTCTATCAGTACCAGAAATATAAGTGCTGAATTCCCAATCTCAAATTTTATCATAATATCCTTCCTTTCGCCAGCTGTGATACTTCTGTTTTTTCACTTTATCTTTCTAAAGTGCTTTAAAAGAAGGCATTTTCCTAATTTTCACTTTGACAATATTACTTGAGATTTTTTTCATTTGTCAAATATCATTGTGGGTATTTTTTTTCCTTTTTTCCTTTTCTTTTTTCCATTTTTTTTTTCTTCCTTTTTTTCTCTTCCACCCCCGCCCCCCCCCCCCTCCCCCCCCCAGAGTGGAGACACCTTCCTCCAAAATATTATTTTATTGATTTAGCTTTCTATCATTGCTTTTTCCAGTATTGTCAGGTTTTTTAGTGTAAGGGAATTTAATCAATTATGCTCTTTTGTTCATTTAAAGAATGAACGAAAAAATTAGGATGGCTTCATCCAACTTTGGATGGCTTCTAGTCTAGTTTTAGAATTAATTCTAATTAGATGATCCAAAGTTTGCTACTAGATGGTTCTCTATAATGAGTAACACTGCTTTTCTCATCTTTCAGATAAGAATTAATCATTCTCCATGTTGTTGGCAACTAACGGTATTTGCATTCCTCTGGAATAATCCAAAAGACTTATTATATTCATTACAGTTATATCCCATATCCCAGCTACTGAAATAAATTATGGAATAGGCTATATACACAGTGTGTTCTTAAACAGAAGACTTAAATAATGGAGATACAGCAAGGTCATGGATTACTTATTCTTATATTTTATTGTTTTACTTACACTGATCTTACAGATAATGTTTATTTTCATGCTGAATGCTTTCCTGAGACAAAGACAGATGTTTACCAGTAATGATGCTGTCTATGCTTGCACTTTTTGCTTCAATCCACTTTGCCACCTTGTGTCACTGAACATAGCAGAGGAACAAAAAAACACTTAGGATTTTGTCTGTATTATCTACATTACCTATAAAATCTGTATTATCTATCATATGTCTGTATATCCATTTTCTTTCTTGTCATTCTGGTTGAATAATGATTTCAATGATGTCTACTTAAGCTCTACTCATTTTATCTTTTGCTATTTCTCAAGTATTTAAAGTGTGCTTTTTCAGTTTCAGACTATTCATCTCTTCTCTCTTCACTTTTCTCATTCCCATTAATGAATCTGAACTATTAAAATATATTACTATGAAATGTTTTGTCATTCTTAGATCTTGGGACCAGAAAGGAAGCTGCTGTGCAGTTTTACAAAAGGGAAGCTTTTATTCATAGTAAATTCTTTTTCTGAGAAAAATAGACCCGCTATTTTTAATTTGAGATCTATATTTCTTATAATAACTTTAACTTTAGTTTCAGATGGTAACTATTATTTCTTTTTTTAAGAAAAAGAAGTGCATTGATTTATCTTTATTTTTGTGTACCAAAATATTTTTTGTATTTTTTTATATTTATGCCTGACATCTATCTTGTACGGTAGATCTAACAAAATACAAAGCTGTATTTGAATCAAACTCAGAAATAAATTTTTTGAGTCACAAAATCACAAAACCAAAGAATGTCTTGGGTTGGAAGAGACATCAAAGATCATCTAGTTCCAGTCCACATGGCATGGACTGTGTTGCCAACCACTTGATCAGGCTACACAGAGCTGCATGCAACCTAGCCTTGAATGCCTTCAAGAATGGCTCATCCACAGCTTTCCTGGTCAACATTTTCCAGTGCCTTACCACCCACTGAGCAAAAAGTTTCTTCCTAACACCTTACCTAATTTTTTCCTCTTATACCTTAGAGCCATTCCCCCTTGTCTTATCATAAGCAAACAATGTAAAAACTCCTGCCTGTAAGCTCCTTACAAGTTCTGGAAGGTCACAATGAGGTCTCCTTGGATTCTTTTCTTCTCCAAGCTATTGGCTGGATTCATCCTTCAGAATGAATCTGAGTTTTTCCCTTGCTGCTTCCTAAAGTGACAGTGCTCCCTGACTCTTCTCTGTCACTCAGTAATACATCTCTTCCCTCATCAAATCTAGTTTAAACCTCTGGAGATAAGCCCAACCAGCTTGCTGCCTGATATGTTTTTGCCCTTCCTGGTCAGTTGCATCCCAACATGCCTTGACAACTGAAGATACATCCTAGATAATTGAAACCGAATCCTTGAGTGTGACACCACCTGTGCAGATACACATTCAACTGCTTTTTTCTACTTCTGCCTGGTTCCCAGTTTCCATCTGGGAGGACTGAGGAGAATACTACCTGTGATCCTGATCTCTTCAAATTCTTCCCAAGAGATGTAAAGTCTCTTAATATTTTCTAATTTCCTTGTTGCAGCCTCTGATGACCCACACTGAAAGATCAGGAATGGACAGTATTCTTCCAGCTTTATCATACATGCTAGTCTCTCCCTGATGTCCTGAACATGAGCCCCTGACAGGCAGCAAATTTCTTGAGAGGGATTATTCAGGCAGCTAATGGGTGCCTTAATGCTCCTCACTGTGGAGCCCCCCGTTTACTAAGAACCTTCCCCTTCTTTTGCTGGCACTGTTTCTGACAGTTTGAAGCTTTCATATTGTATCACAACAGAGATTTGCCAGTCTGCAACATGATTCTGTAACATTTCATTTAATCGGTCAAACTCATTTGACTGGTTATGAACACATTTTGGATTACTCAATTTTTCATTTATAGAAAGGATATAAGACATTTTTACATGTCCCAAAGGAAGATGCTGGGGGTCAACCAATCCCAATGTTGTTTTTTTTAACCAAATAATTTGATTTCTGTTTGTCTAGTCTCAATCAAAATCTGATGAAAGGCTGTATAGTATATCTGCTGCAATTTGCATTATGTATGTTTTTAATTTAAAGGAAAAATATGTAGAATGCGTGATTCAAAGAACTTCTCACTCCCCCCTGAAAATTACTAAATAATTACTTAAAGAGCAGAATGTGAGAGTTTTAGCACTTCATTGAAACAAAGAGTTCTTTATTACTCCATTGATTTCTAAATGATAACAAATACTACAACAAAGGGAGATTTACAGATTTACTATCTGTGTGAAGGAAAGAACCATTATCCTAATAAGAGGTTGATGAGACTGCTTCCTACTTAAGGAGAAAGTAAAATAAATTTGGGGAAATAATTATTAAGCTAGTCTAGATTTTTTTTTTTTTTTTAAGACTTCAAAGAAAAGATATCTAAAACAACATAGTCCACTAAAGGAGAGAAAATAAACTGAGACTGAGTCCTGCATACTTTGTTGAGTGGGAGCAAATTTGATGAATGACTGAAAGACAGATATTCTGATGCAACTTTAGGATCTAGATTTTTTAATTCAATCCTTTATAAAGATTTATCACTGACTTGACCATTTTGGATTCTAAATGTTGATATTTTTGTGCTTAGTAGAAGATGGCATAAAATATGTGTAGTTCAAAGTCATGGGGTAACAATATAAGATTTATTCAAAGGAGTGATGAACTGGGCTGCTGGAATATCTTAGCACTCTAGTGCTTTAGCACATTTAGTTCTTTATCTTGGTCATATTGGACAAAGAAAAAAAATTAAACAAAATGAAGAGCTATTTGGTACTACATCTAGTAAGTAAAAGAGAACAAGAAGAGATTGTAGAATGATGCAATAGCAAAAGATGATTCAGAAAAAGTATGGTCTACTACTGAGTGGCAGACAGCCTCCTTGATAGACTATACAGAAGAGGCTGAATGCCATCATTTTAGCATCAGCCTTCACAATGAAACTTGCTTCCTGATCTCTATGCATCTAGGTGTATTGTCAGAAGCAGAGCATCAGTAAGAAGCATGAAAGACACAGGATGAGGACTGCTTAAGGAAAAGGAATATATTTCAATTCCTGATTCCAGATAGCTCATACTGAAGGGTGCTTAAAGAACTGTCTGGGCCACTTGCACTAAATTGCAATGTTGGTGGAAGTTCCTTGACTGCTGGAAAAAGTTTAACACTTCTGTCCTTCCTGACAAGAAAGACACCCAATGTTAGTCAGCTTTACTTCAGTCCTGGAAACGTAATGATGAATATCTGCTTCTAACTAATTTCTAAAAATGTCAAACATAACAAACAGAATGTGAATTTGGGAAAATAATTCTTGATCAGCCTGGTTGCTTTCTGTGATGAAATGTAATGTGGATAAAGGAAAAACTTTCTCTGTAACATGCTTTGACTTCAGTAAGACCACCATTACCTACATTTGAAAATATTTGATAATACAAAAATATTTGAAAATACATTACCTCTCATTTGAAAAGGCCTGTCAGCCTGACCTCAGTACCAGGGAAGGTTATGGAGCAAATCATCTTGGATGAGATTGCACAGCATGTACACAGTGTCCAGGGTATCAGGCCCAGCCAGCACGGGTTTGTGAAAGGCAGGTTGTGCTTGACCAACCTCATCTCCTTCTATGACTGGGTGACTAGTCTGGTAGATGAGAGAAGGGCTGTTGATGTAGTCTTCCTAGACTTCAGCAAAGCCTTTGACATGGTCCCTCACAGGCTTCTTCTGGGGAAACTGGCTGCCTGTGATCTGAACAGATATACACTTCTTTGGGTAAGGAACTGGCTACAGGGCCGTGTCCAGCAGGTAGTGATGAATGGAGTTAAGTTCAGCTGGCTACCCATTACCAGTGGTGTCCTCCAGGACACCCATCCTGTTTAATATCTTTATTGATGACCTAGATGAGGGGATTGAGTGCACCCACAGCAAGTTTGCAGATGACACCAAGCTGGGAGGTGGTGTTGATCTGCCTGAGGGTAGGGCGGCCCTTCAGAGGGATTTAGACAGGCCGGACCACTGGGCTGAGGTGAATGGGATGAGGTTCAACAAGGCCAAGTGCTGGGTTCTGCACTTTGGGCACAACAACCCCATGCAGCGCTACAGGCTTGGGGATGAGTGACTGGGTGAGTGTGAAGAAGAGAAGGACCTGGGGGTGTTGGTTGATGCTCGGCTGAACGTGAGCCGACAGTGTGCTCAGGTGGCCAAGAGGGCCAACAGCATCCTGGCCTGCAATTAGAAATAGCGTGGCCAGCAGGAGCAGGGAGGTGATAATTCCCCTCTACTCAGCACTGGTGAGGCCGCACCTCGAGTACTGTGTTCACTTTTGGGCTCCTCACTACAGGAAAGATGTTGAGGTCCTGGAGCGTGTCCAGAGAAGGGCAACAGAACTGGTGAGGGTTCTGGAGCACAAGTCTTATGAGGAGCGGCTGGGGGAGCTGGGATTGTTCTATCTGGAGAAGAGGAGGCTCAGGGGAGACCTCATTGCACTCTACAACCTCCTGAAGGGAGGTTGTGGTGAAGAGAGATTTGGCCTCTTCTCCCAGGCAACGAGTAGGACACGGGGTAATGGCCGCAAGTTGTATCGGAGGAGGTTTAGGTTGGACATAAGGAAGAACTTTTTCTCTCAGAGAGTGGTCAGGCACTGGAATGGCTGCCCAGAGAGGTGGTGGAGTCGCCGCCCCTGGCAGTGTTCAAGAGGCGCCTGGATGAGGAGCTGCGTGATATGGTTTAGTGCTTGTGGTGGCAATGGTGATGAGGAGACAGTTGGACTGGATGATCTTATAGGTCGTTTCCAACCTTGTGATTCTATGATTCTATGAAAACTAATAAAATATGGGCTGAATTAGCACACTATTGGATAAGTATTGACTGGACCAGCAAGTCTAACAATTGGTGGCTTGGTATTTGTTTGGAAGCCAGTTTTAAATAAATAGCCCAGAAGTCAATTCTGGGCTGGTATAACTCAATTCTCATCAGTGATCTGGACAATGAAATGTATTGTTACCTCAACAGATTTTCAGATGGTACTAAATTAGGAGAATGGATTGTTATGCCAAATGATAGAAATTCAATCCAGTTGGATCATGATAAACAGTTACTTGTACAAGAAATCTTGAGAAGCTTGTTAATGAGAATTAAGAAGTTCTGTAACTGAGAACAAACAAAACAAAACACACAAATCAGTACAGTACAGCCAGTAAACATTGGACTGGGTAACCAGTGTGCTGAGAAATGCCCAGGTTTTACATACAAGACACCAATGTTATGTCACTATGAGTAAGTCAGAATTCTTGCTGGTTTGAAAGAGAAGGAGGGTTGTAAACAGGCTAAGGAAAGTTATTAAGTCACCCTGCTCAGCACTGGGAAAATGTATGATAAATACGGGGAAATGTGGACAAACTGAGAAGATGGAACTTCTTCTGTATTGTTTATGAACTTTGAAATTGCGAGAACTTATACCAGGGTGGTGTTTCAACTGAACAAACAGGCAAAAGACAAATGTACTCCTTTATTAAAAAAAACATTAAATCAATAGATATGGTATCTTCATTTTTAAATTTCTCAGTTCTCACAGATTTTTTTACTAGTTCATCAACTAATAACTTATCTGGGACATTTGCTATCTACAAATACTTTTTTTCAATTGTAACTATCAGTTACAAAAGACGATGTATTTATTTATTAGTTAATTTTTAAAATTGTGTTATTACTGTGTCTTTAATGCTGGAAGGGACTCACAGAGAATTTTTTTTATCTTCCAAGGGCTCTGACATATCCGAGGAACACAAGCAACACAATATCTTCCTAAAAAATATGTAAAAATGGTTTTGCAATTCAAGTCACTTTTGTAGCTCTGACACTATATCTTCGATGGGAGAGGCTGCCAGAAGAAAAATGCAATCAGATGTCACTGCTGATGACAGCATTTTCTCTTTCAGTGCATAAGACCTAGAATGCTCTAGAATAAGCATGTAGAAGCCACTGGGCAGACATTTAATAATCTTTTCCTGCTGGAACATTGTTGCCAGGGATGCCTTCTCTCTGTCTCTTTGTCTATAGGCTCAGCAGTCACTTTTATTGAGATTGCATCTCTAGATTGTTTAAGATTGACCTGTAGAACTATGTCAGAAGACTTAAGATTTATAGCGGCTCTGAAACTGAATTAAATTTAAATTACTAAGTATCATTATTGTGTATACATGTTTTGTAGCACTGAAGGAAAAAAAAAATCAACACATCTTTAAAAACAAATAAAAAACAAAACAGAAAATGCTGAGTTTTATAGCAATCAGAGTGGTATCTGAAGCCACTTTTTTCTCTGCAGTAATCAGTGTGTTTACTGATTAAGAGAGTGGATAGTGATAGGACAAGGGGGAATGGTTTTAAACTAAGACAGGAGAGGTTTAGGTTAGATATTACGAGGAAGTTTTTTACTCAGAGGGTGTTGATACACTGGAACAGGTTGCCCAAGGAGGTTGTGGATGCCCATCCCTGGAGGCATTCAGAGCCTGGCTGGATGTGGCTCTAGGTAGCCTGAGCTAGTGGTTGGCAACTCTGTGCACTGCAGGGGGTTGAAACTAGATGATCTTTAAGGCCCTTTTCAACCCAGGCCACTCTATGATTCAATGATTCTAATTCTGAAGACTTCATTCTTTTCTTACCTGCTCTCATTCGCACAAATTTGAATCCCAAAAATCTTTTCCCTCACTGTGATTTTCCTCTTATCCTACCAGTGATCTCTTCTTACAGCTAGGACTATAATCTCCTCTCATTCACTTCAGCAATTTCTCACTTTCCTCATAAGCCCCTGTGCTCTTTGTCTGTTCTCTATCAGAATTCAAGAGGTGTCCTTCATGATCTAGATGACGTTGGCTGGCTAGAGTTAAAAGTAATAGTAGTAATCCTGATTCTGTCTATGTATCAGAATCATTCTCACAAGATTGTCACAGGAGCTACTCAGGTGACACAGAACAAATTATTAAGGTTCAAATGATTATCAGAAGCTGTTTGTGAAGAGCAGCTCATCCTTTGGGCTTTAGTCAAACACTGCGCTGGCATGGACCTTCTGGCTGTTTTGTGCATCTCCATGATAGAAAGACTCCAATTTAGTTTCCTCACTCTTAATGAAGGCAGGTTGGAAGGAAATTTTGTTTATTTCCTTTTTCTTCTTCTTCTTCTTTTTTTTTTTTTTACAGAGGTTGGAAGGGACCTCTGAAGATCATTGAGACCAACTTCCCTACTAATGCTGGTTCCCCACAGCAGATCACACACAAAATCATCCAGGTGGGTCTTGAATATCTCCGGAGAAGGAGACTCCACAACCTCTCTGAGCAACCTGTTCCAGTGCCCTGTTACCCTCACAATAAAAAAGACATTCCTTGTATTCTTATGTATTCTTATGTATTCCAGGTTGCTCCCATTGCCCCTTGTTCTGTCAATGCGCACCACTAAAAGAGCCTGGCCGCATTCACTTGACTGCTGCACTTGTATTTATAAACAGTGATATGATCTCCTCACAGCCTTTTCCAGGCTGACTAGTCCCATATCTCTCAGCCTTTTCTCATGAGAGATAGCCCGAGCCCCTAACCATCTTTGCGACACTATCCCTTGATCCCTGTTCCTCATTTTATCCTCTGTCTTTCAGATCTGCATGGGCTGAAGATTAACTGAAGCTATTTGTACAGGAATTAGCATTACTTTGATTTCATCCTCAGAGAAGAGAATACTTTCAGTTTACATATGCAAACAGACTACCAAATCTTACTGATATTCAAGGCTCCCACCTAAAATCACATTTCCTTCTGATGAACAAAAAGTACAGAACACTCAGTTGATTCATATTTATCATCAGTCCCCTTCAGGGCTGATTAGGTGTCATGGTTTTGTGATTTTTGGTTTTCTGTATTCTACATCATAACATCATGTAGTGCACTGGGAGTTAAAGTGTTAATGCTCCAATTCTGGGTACTTGTCCCTGTACATCACAGAAGTCATGGAATCTGGCCCTTCTGGTTTGGGCGGTCTCTTACTGCCTTGAAGGGGGTGTTAGAGGGTGCTTTCCTAGCCATATCAAGCTTTTCAGGTTTGACTTGGTCTCAGGAACTCTCTCTATTTTATTTGATTTATTAGTCTCAATTTCAATTAGATTGTAATATTTTGTGTTATCTTGCATTCTAATATCATAGTTAGTAAAATAAGTTTGCCGCTGCTTTTTTTCCTTCCTTGAGCCCAGCTCCCATCTCCCTGTCCCTTTCCCCTTTTCCCTTTTCCTTCTCACTGTGTGGGGCTGGGGAGGGGGATGGGCAGAGGCCTACTGCCCCCCTGTCATGGGCATAGGTTGATCTAATTAACACCGTGACATTAGGGTAGATGAAACCACAGCCAGTGATTACATCTAAAAATTAATTTACTTTTTTTGAAATTTGCTCTTTTCTGTGCTTTTTTTTTCCTCTATAGAATACATAACATACATAATACTTAATGACTAATTTTTTAAAGAAAACACAAAAAGATTCAACTTTGAACTGTTACCGTGTTGAACAATAAAAGATGGGATCATTGGACAGAGTGAGGAATGCAGTGCGTGGAGACTGGTTGTGCATTGATCAGTAGGTAGTAAGCAATTGCTCTGTACATCACTTGTTTTGTACATTCCATTATTATTATTATACCAAGATTTTCTTACTTGTTGGAGGGTCTTATTAAACTGCCTTTATCTCAACCCAGGAATTTTACCTTTTTACTATTATCTTCTCATCTCCCCTTCTCACTACAGGAGTGAGTGAACAATTAGGTGGTGCTCAGCTGTCTGTCAGGTTAAACCACAACAGCTTGGCAAGTAAGGTGAAGACAGAGACACAACACTAGCGACTTGCATATTTCAGTAAAGTATCCAAACTTATTTTTTCCCATGGTTTCAGAATTTTAATCACCTATATATTAACTAGTACTGGCCAAGGGAAAACAGCTCTTTTCATTTTTTTCATAGGAGACTTTTAACAGCGCCAAGTCTGAAGTCCATTGAAACCTCCAAAGAGTAGTGGCTTTCTCACACAGAGAAGTCAAGAAGTACACTAATACCCAGGTACAATCTTCCTCTCTTTTTATTACATTTTCTTTAATAAACTCTGTAAAATACTCCCATGTGAGATTAGAATTGAGCTGGTGACCATTTCCACCCTGTACGTGGTGTGCAGTAATTTGCGCTTAACGGAAAGTTGCAGTTAACCAGACTGATACTGAAGACTCTAGAAGTCTTCCATCTTGGAACAGAAATCACCACGTTACTGCAGATGCCACAGTGTGGCAGTCATAGAGTAATGTTACACTGAAAGGAGAAACAAGCACACCATTTCAGATTCCTAAGAGTAATTCAATATTAAAATTACATATTCAAGTAGTGGTTTCAGCTGACACTGAAATGGACACTTGGCAGAAGTCCATTTCAGTTAAAGATTTATTGCTAATATTTGCTGAACTAGGAAGGACTGATATTTTTCATGCTGCTTCTGTTTCAATGTTCCCTTGCTGTCATCACTACCCCTTATATTGCTCTAAGGCAATTCCAGTCAGGGAGGCTGAGTCAACCACACAAAGATCAGCTAATACAGTGCTACAGAACTCTTGAGGTTTGGCCCACAGAGTATAATAATTCTTCTACCTGCCTAAAATTTCACTTGGATATTTTTATTTTAAAAATCCATACACTTAAGAGCTCCTTCGTTTGATTGTTTAACTGCGGTTTTTTTTCATAAGCATTCTGGCATGCTATATTAACACTGTAAGGTGATGAAAACATCTTGATTTCTTGGATTCTTTCTGTATGAGTTCCACTTTTGAAGTTCAGATGGTAGAAAAGAGAAATAGGAAAATAGAATCAAATAAATGTAGATACAATAAACTTGTCTTGGCATTTGAGCAGCAACCTATCATCAATTACTTGTCAGAAAGGATTTGTATTGTAAATGTAATGTTTCTTCATTCTATTTTTAAAAGGCATAATCCAGTGAAAAAATTCTCCCCCTCCCCCCTTTTTTTTTTTTTTTGAAGAACTTCTCAAACCCAAATTTCTTTTAAAATAAACAGATAGATGAGCACACACACCACATTTTATGCTAACTCCTCCTCATGGATGACTTTGTAGAGTTTCATTTTCCTTTGTGTCTATATCAGCCCTTGTAGTGGTCTAAGTGCAGTAAGTTTTGCAGTCTTCCTAGTGACTTGCAGGATATTTAAGTATTATTACAGTTTAGGTTTCAAATTCAGCTGTCTCTTTCTGTAGCACAGAGCCCAACTTGTGTCAGTGTTCAGAAGCAACTGTTATGTCTCTGATTCAGGACATTTTGCCTTTAAGTTCATTTCCATAAATTTCCTCTTGCAAGCATTTTGGCTTTCCAAAAGTATCTCACGCTAAATGACAACAGTTCTGATTAATTTTTCTCACATGTCTTAGCCTGATTTTTAAAAAACTGAATTTACCTTTATTTTTCTTAGATTGTGCTTTTATAACAGCTTTTGAAACATTACTTATTGGTTTTCTTTGAGCGTGTTTGTTCTTCATTCTGCTTTAACATTATTAATGAATTTCATTAATGTGATTAGCTTTGATTGACTGACAGATGCAGCTAACTGCATAAGGGAAAGCCAAACTTATATCCTAGTTACTTATGCAGCTGCAATTTGAGTGTACAGTAATAATTTGAGTAGCAAGTACCAAAATATAACTGGAAGATTTGAAAATACTGCTTTTCTGTTTTATAGGATTGAAAATAAAACAGTAAACTTTTAAAGATGAAGGGATATTAGCACTGTCTTGATATGTACTATAACATGTAATTTTAATGTGGCTAATAACCAAAACAATATTCAGAAGTCAATATGTCTGTACTGGGCATAAATGGCAGAATGCTGGTAGTGTAGGTTTGCAGGGGGGAATTTAGTGGTGGAGGCTGTGAAATACTCTATGCTGGCCTCAGCCAATCCCAATACTGCTTGTCCCTGGTTTTAGCTGCTCAGCATCTTCTAAAACTACAGCCTGGCAGAGAATCCTCTAGTGCAACTTCTCTGACTAATGTAAGGAAAAGCAGCTCTGAAGGTCTGGAGGTGTTCTAGATGCTGTTAGAAATATAGTGGCAGTTATTCCTGGAAATACACGTGAGGAGGGATGCTAATGAGGGGATAGCTGATTGCATCATTGAACATCATTGAAGATACACACCTGGAATCATGTGACTCACACTAAGGGCAGGGACATCTCCAGGGGAAAATAGCTATGACAGATCAGTTCTGGAACAAGGACAAATCTGAAGGACTGCAGCTGTGAGAAATCCACACTGGTACAATGTATGGGCAACATACACCAGAGGAGAGGACAAGGAGAAAAAAAACAAAAAGGAGAGGACTAGAATCTATGAGGAATATAGAATAGCAGAATAGCAAAATACATACAGTAACCAAACCTCATGTATTGTCCATTGCTTCATCAAAGGAATTATTATTGACTCTGTGTAGTCCATGTCAAACACTAGAATGTTAGACAAATTAAGACCAGGAAGGGGGGAAAAGGTGTTTACTGAAGGGTTTAATTATCTTCTTTTTTTTTTTCTTCTTCATAATATCCAAGTGATTGAAAAGAAACAGATGTTAATTGACTGTGAAATAAATTAAGCAAAAAGTTTTGTCCATGATAGTGTTTGTCAGTAGAGAAAGTCAAAACATTAATTGTGGCAAAATTTATGGCATGTCTGCTGGTGGTGGTCTTCCTTTTAGGGGCAAGAATCCTCTCATCAAATAGCAACCAAAGTAAGATAGTTTTACGGAGTACTGAGTGGTATATTGCTTTTTTGTTTTTCCTTTTTCTCTCAGAAGATGCAAAAGTGATCTACAGACTCTGTTCTATTTCTGCAGCATTGAAGACCCAAGTTCAACTTCTCATTTTACAAATGACTTTTATACCACCAAAGTCTGTGGTTGTTCCTTTTGTCATTTCTTTTTTATTTGTGCATCTTAATAGTTTTTTTGTGTGAAATTGATCCCATACTGAATCCTGCAAGTGAACAACTAAATTGTAGAAATGACTATATCCAAAGTTATGCACAAATATATTAAAGAAATATAGGACAATCTAGTATAAAATTTAAATGGATAACTTTAAAATAGGCTTTTGTTTTTAGCATATAACAGCGTTCTATGCTGTAAGATTTGCTGGTTAAAAAGGGCAATGAATACTGTCAAATTAAATATTTGCTAGATGAAAATTTCTGCTTCTTTCTCAATTTTCTTTGGGGTGAATTGAACCATATGAACAAAAATTCTGAATATTCTCTAAAGTTGAACTTTTGAAAATAACTGTGTAGTTCTTAAATACCTCATCTACCATTTCACAACCAGATTGTGTCCTGTGTAGGCTCTGCAAGCTCACATAATAAAATTAGGATGAAAAATTACAAACAAGGCTTGGTTCATTAAACAGCAGAGGAAAAGGCAGCTGCCAGGTCGATATGTAAGTCAAGTTCTCTGTGTGTGATGTGATTTGCAAGTAGGATGCTGTTATTGTATTAGCCCTAAGTGTTTCGGTGTCACGTATCTAAAAGCTCTAATGCGGCAGGTAACTAAACACTTTTTTTTTTTTTTTTTTTGAAACAATAGTGTCAGGAAGAGTAGCACCTTAATCTTCCACTTCAGTAAGTCACGCATTCATCTTTTCAGGAAATGTTGCACTAGTTGCATTAACCTCTCTTGTCTGTTTGAATCTTTATAGTTGTCACTTATGGAATATCAAATTTTCACTGTGTTATTGAAGAAGATTTTCGTGGTTTTATTTTTGTTTGTTTGTTTGTTTTCTTCAGCTTTTATAACATGCACAGCAATCTTACTATATTATTTTTAGACATTGTTATTTGATATTAGTTAAAGGAAAGAAGCTGCTATATTCTTCATTCTTTACTTCCAAATCTATTTTGAGCCTACTGACAGCTGCAGTAATGTAATTTTGAGCTCACCTCAGTTATCTTACCTATGATCCCAGAGAGTCTACATGAATTTTTTGGAGCATACAGAACCCTCAAGCCTACCCAGAGGCATATAATGCTATTAGTACAGCAGCACAAGGCCCAGATACCTGCAGTCATGTACAGAAAGACTGTCAGTTCCTTCAGAGGCCCTGCTTGGGTGAGGTGCAGGCAAATCTGGGGCTAAAATGTCTTACCTATGCACAAATGAGTCCCACTCATGCTGGATGCTTCATTACTTGATGCATCATACAATGCTACTGCAGTTTGATTCAGATGAAACCACATCTATTTAACAGAAATTGTGAAATTTGATCAATGAACATGATAAGCAGGAAAAAACAATGAGAATAAAAGAACAACTAAATGGTAGAAATGACTATATCCAAAGTTATGCACAAATGTATTAAAGAAATATAAAAAAATCTTGTATGAAATTTAAATGAAGAACTTTAAAAAAAGGCAGCTTTTTTAGTATATAACAACAGCATTCTATGCTGTAAGATTTTCTGATTAAAAAGGACAATGTCACTTTTTTTGTTGTTGTTGTTGTTGATTTTGAGGCATTTTTAACTGAAAAATGAAAATGAAAACAGCATTGAATATGTGATAACCGCATGTACTGCTGTCCAGTGGATTTATGTATGGTGCTTCTGTGGGCAAAGATACAGTGCCACTTATTCATACAGCTCCAGGGAATGGTGGGTCTTAAGTAGTGCCTGAATATTTTGTTTAAATCTAGTTTTCGTTCTTATTCTGCAACCAGCAGAAGAAAATCACAAAAACACTTTTTTTAGATTAAAAAAATCTGTAATCTCCTCATTTTTCTTAAAAGGAAAAGAAAGTATTTGATTAATATTGACATTTGTTTCAAAAGACAGAAGGCCATTCTGAAAGCAATCAGTGACACTACTTTTCTCCAATTCTGAGTGGCTGACAACACTACACTTGAAAACTGAGTAAAATGATCACAGTAAGAGTCTGAGTTTCTAGATTTGGTGCTTATCTGTATATTAGCACCGTAACAGTTATGGAATATAGAAAAACATTAATGACATCATCCAACCAGTGTATCACCAGTAATGAAAAGAAGAACATAAATAAGAAACCCAAATAAGAGGAATGTATTCACTGGCTGCCACATTTGTTCAAAGGATGAATCCTGCAATTTTAGTGATATTGTAAATTGATTTTCATGGATACTTTATTTTTATGCTGAGAAAGCCTCTCCCCTTTTAATTAAAAAATGCTGAAACTTCTATCCTCCTTGTACTTTGGGAAGAATAAGAGACGCATGATCCTACTGTAATCCCAATGTAAAAGTCCCATCTGGAAATGGAAGCAAAGAAGTGCTAATCTTCTCTGGCTGCTTTTCTGTCTGTTTCTAATATGAGTCATCATGAAGAGACAGTGTTATACTGAAATAGCATTTAAATATCCTAACTCTGATCTTCAAAGCTGTTAGGATTCTAGTTTACTAAGATTTTTTAAGTTTTGAAGTGTAAATGACTTTAAAATGCCTGTCAGTATGTGAAGTTTCTAAAACACAACATTTTCTTCCTATTGCCTATGTTTTTTAGTTCAAACTCAATAGAAAATCTTTGTAAAAAAGGTTAGCATAATTCTGCAGCATGCCACCAGAGAGTAGGACGTTTTTGACTTGTCAAATTGCCAGGCTAAGAGCTCAAACCTAGGTAACTTTAAACAATTTTAATCAGATAAACTTACTCTAAAATAACTCTTAAAATCAAGTTGAAATTGTTAGGTCACACTGTTATCTGAAGAGACTGCAGAAGTAGTTCAATTGAATCCAATTTAAGAAAAAATACTTTTTCATTTTAACTGCAATGTCATTATGGACTGTGAGAGTCTAAGGTCATATAAACTGACAGGGCCAGAGAGAGAACCAAGGAGGGAAAAATGCATTCAGTTTTTTAAGTGATAAGAAAATTTGTGACTTTGAGTAGGGTTTCATAATAGCTATACTTCAGTCAAAGTTCAGCTTGAAGGTAATGGAGTATAAAATAATCCCCCATTGAGGACTTGCCATGTGAAATGGCAATAGATGAAAGTAACAGTTTTTAAAACCACTGAACCACAGCCCCAAGTGCAATTTGAGAGCTGGCATCTACAAATAGCCTGAGGGAAAGAGAGAAGTACATTTAGATTGGTATATGATGTAAATTGGGAAAAGAAAGGAGATTGAGCATCACCTTCCAGTAATGAAAGTTGGGCTATTCAAAATTCATTTTTTCTTCTCTGATATCTGCTGATGTGCTTGAGTCATAGAGTAAAAGTACATCTCAAGAGAAGTCAAGAGGTGTTTATGCGCACTCCTGGAACTGATGTCTGATAGTCTTCTCCAGGTGCTGTGAAATCACTGAGCTACACTTCTTACCTGTGCGTTGAGCTCACTCCAGATATATTTGATTTTCATTTGTGTTTTGGCACATTATAACCAAATATCAGCCGTTTCAAGCTTATTGTTTATCAACTAGACACAGACTAGTTGATGAGATTGATGTAAAATTTATTTTGAAATACAACAGCAAGGTTTTTATATTTATTATTTTCAAAAATATACTTATTTTAGGTAATCTTGAAAAAAAAATCATCTTCCTCTGGCATTAAAGTAGGCTCCTTTTTCTTCCATTCTTTATCATTTTGTGCTACCACAATATTATACATAGATACTATAAACCATATTATTACCAAAGCTTATTTTCTGCCTGGAATAAAATGTATAAATTCCTTTTTCTTCCATTCTTTATCATTTTGTGCTACCACAATATTATACATAGATATTATAAACCATATTATTACCAAAGCTTATTTTCTGCCTGGAATAAAATGTATAAATTCCTTATACATTTTCTTGTGTAAGTTCTGTCATTCATACTGTGAAACACAGACTTTCTGATTAAAAATTGCATGTGTTATTAATAGCTCTTGATACAATTTTCCTTTTTTTTTTTTAATTGCTTACTTTTCTAACCCATATCAACTGTTAACATACAGGAAATTCTGAGCTGAAAGTTCTGCAATTTATTTCTACATTACATGAAAATATATTACCTCCTGTTTACTTGAATATTTCATTTAATGACCCTTATTTTATATACGGTGGAAAACGTTTGGGAGAATGATGAAGTATTTCTATTTTTTTTCCTATATCAATTTAATTATCATATAAATACATGTTATATCTTCCACAGGTCACATTTTAAACTCCTATGTAACTGACCTTGTCTGTGTATGGACGATTTATGAAACCTTTCATTATCCTTGTTCTTTTTATTGTATCTTTCCCTATTTGACTCTGCCAACCATCAGAAAATATGAAACACTCAAGTACAAAATACTGTTTTTATCTGTACAAGAGGTCATCTAGAAAGGTTCTGGAAAATCCCTCCTTGGATATCTTCAAAAGACATCCGGACAAGGTCCTGGTCAACCTGCTCTGGGTAGCCCTCCTTGAGCAGGTGTTGGATCAGATGGCCTCTAGACATCCCTTCGAACTTCAATCATAATATGATTCTGTGAATCTGGGATTTACAGACTAGCCAAGATCACTGTTTCTTTTTTTAATTCTACTTTCCCAGTATATCTGGTTTTCTTTTCCTATCAGCATTAAATACTGATATAAATAATATTTTGAAGGAACTGTTCACCTTAACTTTTGTAATACTTTAGACTTTGCTCTTATCTATGTAGTTGCATTTGTTTCACTGAGTTTTTTCATATTAATCAGCACTAAATTTCATTATATTAACTAATTTCTTAGCTTTATGTAATACTCATGCAGCTCTTTTGAGATAAATTTACCTTTTCTATAGCTATAATATCAACAAATTTTGACACCTCACTCTGTTCACTAGGTCAGTTGCAAAAACATTAAAAGTCCCCATACAAACCTCTAAAAGATATTTCCTTTCTCTGACAAGGCAGCAAACTTCAGTAGTTAATTACATTAAATTTAAGTAGGAAATTACATAAATACTGGAAATATTCATGGTTTCCTAAAGTAGATTTGAAATTTCTGAATATCACATAATACTGCTGATTTATTGATAGTCATTTTTTCTTTGTTCTAATACCTGTTTTATGCATTCTTCACTTGAACCATTTCCCCAAACTTTAACTCTAACACTAACCCAATTTCCTAAACTAATTTCTACACACAGATCTAGCATAAAAGCCTTCCAAGACTCTGTCTACAATGAACACAGGTTCTGAGAACTGTTGCTACAGACCCTGAATAGCTGATCTGCAGAAGATAGCATTTATGAGATGTGATCAAATGAAGCACTGAAAACTTTCTGAAATAATCTCATTGATTATTTTCACCTTTTATTCATGAGCAGTCATCTTTATCTGTTCCTTCACTTCTGACTGTGGCATGTTCACCACTGATTTAAATATTCGACATACAGATGACAAGAATGGAAGTGTATCCATTTCCCTCACCAGTCGGGAGAATAATATTTTTAGGAACAAATGTTTCTTTTACCTTGATATCTAATAATTCATATCTTATAGTCTATTTTTTAAATGGTAAAACTCTACACCAACATTAGCTAGAAAGCTGTAAATCAGACCTTAATTTATGTCAGTTTGGAGTGCTTTGTACAAAAGATTAGGGTTCTGAGGCCATTTCCAAAAGGTAAATACTGCCTAAATTGACATTGGTTTTAGCTGTACAGATCTCTTTTTTTTTTTTTTTTTCTATAAGCTCAAAACATTAGTATATTTTTGTATAGACAACTAAATAACTTTCAGCTGGTAATGATTTTCAGCCATTAGTGACTTGGACTGAATTTGAACTTGCAACTTATATGTATACTGTGGATTCTTAATCATAATAGCAAAGCACTTTAAAATAAATCTTCCTCCTAATTTTCCATTTCTGCCTTTTTTTTTTTAATTTAAATATATATGTAAAGAAGAGATTATTCTGTTATTCTACTTACCTCTACTGAGGGTAAAAAATAATAGACCTAAATCAAAGTATTATATTAAGTATCATTTTGAAATTATTTCTTTTTGTCTTGCATAAAAGTTGACTACATCAGGAATCAGAGTCTACAGGGAGTTCCATCTGATTATCAGCTGAGGGTTAGATTGAATAGTACTGAGCACTTATGTAGTACTTCATATGTTCAAAGTACTGCACAAACATTAGCTAAATAAAACAAATATACACCATTAAGGAAGTTATATTCTGATGAGATAAACAAATATGTAAAAATGCATGACAAATCACCTAAATGTTTCTCCTTTGGAAAAAGGAATTTTTGTCTGAACTGTAGTTCATAGTGTTCCAATATTTTGTACTAGATTTTTTTTTTTTTAATTAGCAAACTGAGCAGACATCATTTAAGATGTCTGTTCAGGGTGGGTGAATATATATTGTAGAAAAACATCCTTGAGGTTTGTGACAAATATTCTGCACAATATTATTATTATGTGAATTAATACAGGAAACTTCAGCTTTAGCATTTAGCAGCATGTGGTAAAGAATTTTAATTTCCTTGCTATAAAGGTTAAGTGTTCCTTCGAGCCCACTTGTTAATATTCCAAAACAGAGTAGGTAGGGAACTTCCTCCAAGAAAGCTACTAGTGTGTTCTATAAATATTTTAATAGAAAAAAATCTATGGATTTCATAATCCTAATCCTAACGGAGAAGTCAAGAATGAATTTAATTAACTGTTTTTAAAAATACAGAAACTTTTGATTTCTAAACATTTATTTATTTATTTATTTTCAACAAAGAGGCATTTGAGCAAGCTATGGGAAATTTGAATATGAAATATTGGCCAAAGAGTGCATGAGAATTGCTAAAATATTTTTTTTACCTGAACTAGGAGTTGAAGTCTAACACATTCTGACACACCAGCTCACCAAGGCTGATGTATCTGCGTTAATCACATAATTTGAAACAAGTTGTAATGTTTATGTCAGTAGGGCATTCAAATAATGGTCAAAAATCGATAATCATATTATTTTTCTGCAGCATTCAGTTCCTACTTTGTAGGGCCACTCAGGCTCTCAAGAATTTGAATTTAATTATGCTAGTGGCAGTACATGTTTAGTGATGCCCTGCCTTCAGAAATTAGTGATAGTGAAAATACTTTCTACTGGATCACTTCTCTGGACAATTTTAGGCTATTGGGGAAAGAAGATGAATCGGGCAAAAAAACTGTTGGAGCTCTCTTCTCAAAAGATTTACTTACTCCCTGAACTCCTACACCTTTCCAGCCCTTTGGTCCTGATGGAAATCTCTTTGTTTACATTTGACCCCTTCCTCTTTCATCCAGGTCCTGTAACTTACTGGCAAGATCCTGAAGTCTTCCTGTTTTTATACTTCTTCCTAGAAGGCTTAGATGGCCTGCCTAAATAGAAAGAAATTTGTCTTTGTAATCCATTGGAAATAAGCAGGAAGTTGAAACCCCTCTTAGCTCTGGGTCATTTTGGAGCAGGTTTACACAGCTGAGTATTGATAGTTCCTACTCTCTCTACCCACTTTCTTTTACTGTAAGTTATAAAGTATAGGTATCTCGTGGAAGACAAGCTGCTGTTTTTGCATGGCAGTGTTGGCTTGGAGTGCAAGAGGAATACCTGAGCATGAATTTCACATGATCACGTACATGTATGCTACTTAGATCTTAGTCAAACACAGAGGACACTGAAATAAGCAGCAAAGATAGCCCTTAAGAAAAAAAAAAAAAAAAGGAAGCAAATGCATAAACACAGCACAATCAGAATAGATTCATAAAAGGAAGGACTTAGTCTAGCAGGTTATTTATTTTGGTAAGTAATTCTTATTCTTTCATCAACCTGGAACTGTCTTTTAAAATTGCTTGCCTGCTTAAAAGGTAACTGATTACACAAATAGAACACAGTATACTGTTCACACAAATCTATGGTTCTTATGATATTTGATCATTATTGACAAAAGTTAAATTAGGAGTCACAGGAAAAATACTTGGTTTTTTTTTTCTCTTTTCATTTTTTTTCAGCGAATTCTATCGTCTAGTGAAATTTTTGTTGAGTTTTGGGTTTTCCTTCATTTATTTTCCTTATGTTTCTCTCTTATGAGAGAGGACGTTTGGTAGCAACTACAGTGCATGGCAACTCAGAACTTTCATTTTCTAGGTATGAAGATATAGACTAGAAATAAAAGAATTGAAATACAGACTAGGTAATCTTTCCAGCTTTTTGTATGGTGTAGCTTGAAAAAACAGGCCCAAGATCTCAAATGATACCTGAAGGGGATGCACATGGGATAGAATTATATGTTAAAGCTGCCTTTATTTGCTGGACAAGTTTTATACTTTGCAGGTGGCAAAATCTATAAATATTTGTTTTTATTTTGAATTTCTAAACTATAGTCCATGAATTGAAGGAAAATTCATCCCATGAGGAGCTTAAAATTTACTTACATCACTCACAACCCACTGGAATAAACCATATTTTAGCAGACAAGAAATCAAATAACTTAATATGAATCAGGAAATGTAAATCAGGAGGTGAGTCTGAGGAGATCAAGAAAAATGTACAAGTAAAACATTTCAACAGTAGAACAAGTAACAGGTGGACAAATATAGTTTCAGGAAAGCTGCCAAATGTTGAAAAGTGCAATGAAAGTGGACACAATGCAAAGTAATTATAAAATGCTATTTCAGAATGAAAATTAATGTGGAGACTGCTAGAGACAGTTGAATAAGAGTAGTATGGCTGCAAGGGAAGACTTGCAGAGGACTTCATACAGAAATGTGATTAAAAGTTGTCCATAATTTACTTTTGGAAACATCAAACCAAGCACAACTCCCATTATGACAGTTGTCAGATGAAAGTAAAAGCAACATTTCTTCCAGTTTTTTTTGTTTTGTTTTGTTTTTTTTACTTCTGGTTTTCAACTTCCTAAGCCCCTTATTCTATCTGACCTTACTGATCTTTTATGTTATTGGCAATTTATCTTGGGCTATGCTTGTTCTTTTGTGGATATGCTCTTTTGAATTCTAGATCTTGTTTGTGTCACCTCTTCGTTTGATTTCTTATTTCACAGTACTTTTTCTAATTACGTGTCTGCTAACATAGATAATGGGATTGATTCCTCTTTCTTTTCTGAGTGAAAAATTCCCTGGACTGAGAAATTTTCACTTTCTTATTACCAGTTAAATTCTAGAAAGTCTGGTAAAAAGAAATAAATAAAAACAAAGCAAAAAACAAAACAAAACAAAACAAAAAACCAAAAAAAAAAAAAACCAAAAAAAACACAGGAGACTGCTGAAAAACTTTGTCAGATCAACCAGCCCTTCAGATCAATCACTCGTTACTGTATTTTATCTACTGGAGTGACAATTTTGTTTGCGTTACAAGAGAAAGAAGACACCCAGTAACTTCTCTAAGAATACATCATGTTTATTTACTACATCACATGAGATTTAATCAATTGCTTTGTGTTGTGCTTTAAGATCCTCTAAAGACTCGTGTGGTTTAAGTGGAGTGATGTATATTTCACATGTAATTATGTCTCCTACTTACATCAAAGATTGATGTTCAACATTTATTTTTAACATCTGTTGATACAATTAAAATCTCATTTAAAAGTCTAGAAATATACTTTCAAATTATCTCTAAGTTTTGATATTTCACTAGTCTGTCACTGTTTCAAACAGAAATGCAGGTGATCCTATCTTTAGAAATCTACCTGGCTTTGCATTTGGGTACATAGGAGAAAAAAGGGAGGACATTATTAAATTAAGCGTTAGTTCATATCCAGTACAGTTTCTTTTCTTTCTGAGTGTGTTTTGTGGCAAGGAATTTCATTAGATATGTCTGAATATATTAAGTAAGATCAGTTGGTCCTGAATCTAAACAACTCCAATAATACTAGTATTAGTACTAGTACTTTAGTACTAGTGGTGGCAATGGTGATGAGGAGACGGTTGGACTGGATGATCTTATAGGTCGTTTCCAACCTAGTGATTCTTGTGATTCTTGTGATACATCTTTGAATCTGCCCAAATTGCATTCAGCTTGAGGATTGGATAAGCTCTTAGGGAAAGTCTGTGAATGCTCAAGGTTGTGATTCAGGTCTCAAGAATTCTGAACTGAGTGAAGAAGGGTTATGAAACCAGCTGTTCCAATATTAACTGAAAATTAACAACTGTTTTGTGTTCAAACCATCTTCAGGCCCTGTCATTCAATTAGTTGATTTCTATATTGTATCCTATATGTCCTTCTTTGGACAAAAAACTGATATGTTATTGTTGAATGAAATGAAACTTTAACATGAACAAACAAGCAAACAAAAACTTGGGAAAACCTCAGAAATAAACAAAATAAATGTCACCAACCCCAGGGTACAAAATTTAGAATACGGGCATAAGAGTTTAATAAATGTAATCCTGGAGAGGTTTTATTATGCACTCCAGAAAATGGTTTGACGCTCTGTAATTTCAAAATATGAGAGGCATGTCATTTCCATTACATATAAGACTTCTTCGATTAGAATGCTTATTCTATTTTTCCTGATATTCTCTTGCATAACGTTAAGATAGAAACAGCTTTGATGCATGCTTACTAAATGCTACCTTGCACCTAAAAATTGCCCTTTGTAAAAATACTTTATACCAGTAGTAATTAAATTCCTAGAATATAAGTATTTTACCAGAAAAGGGAAGGAAGTAAAATAGCAGTTTTTCTGCTTCCTATGTTGTTCTCCATGGCTAAATTCCTTTCTCTCTCTCTTTCCATCTCTCTGTCAATTTCAGAGGGAGCGTTGCCAATTAATTTACTTTAAATTATATTGATGGTCCTGTGATTGTTCTCTTAATTTAGTTACTCTCTGTAGTCTAACAATTATAAAATTCATGATGAGTATTGTCACTAATGCTACTGAAAAAGGCTGTTTGCCAGCTCATGTGATTTAAAATGAGAAGCTTTACCTGCATCTTATTCTAGCTTTTCGTTTCTTTCAAAAAAGCCTCATTAAAATCCCAGGACAGATCAAATTTTAGGCCATCTCTGGAACATGCTAACAACTGAATTACGTTAGCAGAACTGCAGAAAAGTTTGTTTCTATGAGAAAAATCTTTTACTTAAGATAGAGGTGTTTAAAACTACAGATTACTCATATGTAAGGTGTGATTCTATATCTATTATAGAGTGGAGAATCTGTAGGGTGGCCTGACCTGTTATACTTACCATGAATACAAACTACTTTCATCAGCCTAAACACATTAACTGACAAATCTTCACATTTTTAGAGGCAGATTTAAATTTCCAAAGAAAATTAAAATTGCAGTACTTTATGTATCTTTATTACATCCAGTGTCTGTAGCAGGATTGATTTGCCCACAAAGTGACTATATACAGTACATTAAAAAGCCTCTATGAGATCAAAGGAGGTGGTTTACATAAGTTTTAAACTTGAAAGCAAGAGTCAGCATTGTCACATATCAGAAGATTGATTCTTTTTTTTTTTTTTTTTAGTCATGGCTCAGTGTCTTTATTAGATTTTGGTTTACCTCAGGGACTAAAGAGTCTGTAAAAAAAGCATTATGTATTTTTATATAGTAATGAAAATATTCTACCCTTGAGCCATTCTTTTTAAATAAAGGACTGGAATAAATATATTTTTTTTGTAATGTAGAAAAATTACTATACACTAGTTGATAGATTTTATTACTTCTATTCCTCTAAACCCTAAGCTTGTAATAATTATCAAGAATTATGAAAATACAGTAGAAAACATTGATTACTATCTTACATATTCAGAATCTAGAGAAAAAAAGACACCTGTATTGAAACTGACATCATACATCCGTACTGTGCATTATTTATAGGAATTGATCAATTTTGTTTAAGATCTATGGATCACAAACAGTGAATGGGACTTGTCATTATAGTCCAAGAATCTGTACAAATGCTTGAACTATATATTAAATCTCTCCTCAAAGTCAAGAACTTAAAATGCAAGTCTTTTTTTATTTTCATACTTGTTACTGTAACACGCATATCAATCAAGATACAACAATTATACAGGTATAAATACAAGGAAAACATGTTAAACTCCATGTAAAGTATGCAGTAAAATTTTTAAGTTTGACCTGTTTAGATAAGTTTGACTTCTGATCCTCAAATGGAGTTGGGCAAAGCACTTTGTTTATGTGAAGATCTTTAAAAGTCATTAAAAACTATAAAGATATATCCAGATACTATTTAGCATATATTAGTAAAAGCATTTAAGTGAATATCATGACAATGAAGCACTTTATCTTCAAATATCTCTCTTCTTGCCCTTTCCACCTTCTGTCGCTCATACTGCTGATCTTGTCAGCATAAGGAAAATATAAACTATAATAATATAATAGCTGTTTCAAGTTGTGTAGTTTTGTTAGTTCCGGTCAGTGAATGAATCCACCCACTAATAAGAGATGTGGGAACATTAGGGAAAAACATTGCAATCTGCTAGATTGAAGAAATTTATGTGGCTGTTTTAAGTACTTAGATTTACCCAATAGTTGATGGTGACAGTTTTCTTTTTTTATTTAATAGAAAAGAAAAATCGGCAACAAGGTCTACCTCTTCTCTATGTTATATAACTCTAGCTTGAAAGTCTCTTCGCCCACATATATTAATTTTAAAATTGCCTGTCTGTTCTTTAGTTTTAACAAAGCCTTTTTACTGAATATTATTTGTCATTCTCAAAGACAGAGTTTCCTTTTAGTGGTAATAATACTGATTATCTCTAATGGTTTATATATTAAAATGTAATAAAATATTTCCAATAAAGCTGCTTAAAACTGCCTGTGGCCTTGTTTCTTCAAGTAACAATTGCTCTGAGAGCTTTGTTTGTTCTGGTTGAGTTTAAGTGCACATCAGAAGAATTTTTACTCCCATGTCATTACTCAAGTTTTAAACATCTATTACCAGACAAAGAATATGAATGCAGGAAATTTCAGAGAACATCTATTATTTTCAAGCCTTTTCAGGAACAATAAAAAATAAGACTTACAAAGAAGGAATTGAAAATGTCATCAAAGGAAAGCCATCTAAATTCCACATTGCTGCCTCTTATATTTAACAATCAATTGGTAAGTGCTATTGGAAGAAATTGATCTTGTTCTTTATCAAGGTTCTTCATAATATGCTTTAAGAAAGAAAAATGAAGATGAGCGATTGCGTGGAAACATTACATTTTAATATAATTCTTTTTTTTTCCCCCAATACTTTTATTATGACATTGCCTTTGGAAGGACAAACAAACAAATTAAATAAATAAGCACAGGGAACCATCCGCTAACTGGAATTAAATGTTGGGATTCTGAGCCCTCATCTTACTTGTTGGTAGCAGAATATATTCTCATGATCTGGAAGAGCAAATATAATAGTTTCCAGTGCAACTTAAAAAAGAATGAAAATGTCAGAAGGTCCTAGGCATACTAGAGAGTCATGGAAAGAAACAATACAATATAAACAAGTGAAGAATTCGATTAAGTTCAGTAAAGCAAACTTGGAAAATATAGTCTTTTATGTCCATGTTCACATTTATAATTTTGCTTGTCTCAAATCTGTACATGAAATAATCTATTTCATAAGGAATATATAAAATCCAGTGATGAATGTAATTGTCAATTAATTAACTGATAATTAAAAAACTGAGTTTAAGCAACTGTTGCTGATGAAAGGAGAAAGAAGCTGCATGAACATAGGAGAAATTCAAGTTTTTCATAATAATGTGTACAAATTTAGTGCTTTACTTATTTCCATTTCCTATTTTGATACCTCAGCTTCATTCTTGCATTTGGGTTCATAAAATTATTATTTCTATGACCGTGGTGGCCTGCAACCCTTATTATAACTCCACACCAAAAAGGAAGAGATCTGTCAATGGAATTCATGCAGCAAGACTTATGTTTAGTTTCTGATTATGTCAATAATACATATTATTTTCCTCAGTAATATACTTACTCAAAAGAAATAGCATAATTTCCATCTGTCTTGGAGAGAATTTAAAGTTGCAGAATTGCTATGGAAGGGAGGGGGGAAAACAATGAAAATACAAGGTCATGGAAAATTTATCTAGCTTGTATGAGATCAATATCATTTTTGTAACTCATTATCCTTAGCTGAAAAGATGGTATAAAAATCAACAATGTATTGAAGTAACTACATCTTCCTCAGCAAGATTTATGAGATGAAGAAGAAAAAGAAGCTTGCTCCCATATTGCCAAAAATATCAAATCTTCATTAATGTTGTGAAAGCAACATCATTTATACTTATTTTCAGTGAGTTAGAAAAATCCAATAAATGCATTCAACAAACAATATAGTATGTTTTGCCGTGACACCAGGTACACCCTATCATTTTTAATCTTTTTTTCCTCCAGATACAATTAGTGCAGTCCAGTTTATGTACCATGCTAGAACAGCATTCTGAATTACATTCCTTTCTCCATTTGCAGCCAAGCTTTTCCCTTAATTTCAGAATTAATGACATCCATAAGGCCTACTCTTGCTTTCTCTGTGCAAGCTCTATTTCAGAAAACAAGATGGAGTTAAAAGATAGAATACAGATTAGGTGATAAGATGCTGCATGGCACATGCTATATGTGTGTGTGTAGATACGTATGCACACAGTAAGGATATAAACAAATGCATTTAGGATTATTAAGATACAATAACTAGAAATGTCACAAGAAAGACATTTTGGAGAAATCCTACTTGATGTATTTTAAAAAAGAATTAGTGCTGTCCCAACAAAAATCTGTACACTTGAAGAACAATGCTGTGCACGCTTCATTTAAGTAGTTTAGTTGTTGTTATCCAGATGCATGCAGTTTTCATAAAGTAATGTGCTTGTATGTAATATTGTTCTCATGTCACTCCTCAAGAAGACTCCTCACTACAGGAGACCAGGATATCATCAGAACACTTTCTGTATTTTTTTCAATAACGTGAAAATTATCTCTGCTCAGCTCTCAATTCAGTAATTTTGGTAGTACAAAACCTACATTTTAGACAATCAAGAATTGAAGCAATTTCCAAGATCAAAAATTTTATCTATCACCTACATATTCCCATTTCTTTCAAGTGGAAAAATGTGGGTTTTTTTTCTCATCTGCTTTTGTACAGTACTCTCAGTTCTAAAGTACTAAGATCTACAGTAATACTCTGCAAACTGACTGCTGAGATGACTTTCACTTTTTCTATAAATGATATCTATACCTATGCTATTGAGGAAGTGCAAAAGTATTGCAAATTTTTAATAGTATCACAAGTAGAAAAAGTCTACGCAGAATGCAGAAGAGCGTTCTGTTGCATGATTTCGAGCTCCTAATTCAAAACCATTTTTTCACATGTGCACAAAATCCCCCAGTGGATCTTTTTAAAATATTCAGCACAATGTTGCAAAGACAGAAAGTTTCAAAAAGACAGTGCCAAGAACTATACATGTACTGGCAATACTTTATTGAATGTTTCTTAGTAAGTTCAGTGTAGTTCGTATATTATTGTTCCTGATCAGGCAGTTTCATATACATTTTTTACTGCAGTGCTTGTGCATCTCAGTAATACCTAAGCAAGTAACAGTCTGCTGTTTGAATCAAATAAGGGCTTTTTCTAGATTTTTATTTTATGGACATATCAGAACTCTGCATAACTAATGACAAGACAGTCTAGAATTTTGACTTTAGATCATCTAGTCTGAAAGCATGTTTTTACCAAAAGCATTTTCTTTGATATTAATACTTTCTTAAATTCATATTCGGACTGATGTTATTTGGCATCTTCTGAAAAGAAAGCTTGTCTAGAAATCTCAGTTTCAGTGTAGGTTAAAAACTGTAATATATGATTTACTCACTTGTGATCTTCTTCAGGTGGAATAATAAAAGAAAATGTTTCTTTGTTGGCTTTTTTAAATACCAAATTAACAACATGTACTTATGGGTCTTTCACCTTTGTGTGTTACTTCTTTCTTACAGTAAACTGGGAAAAGATTGTGTCTTTACCAAAGGTAACTTGTAAAATTATTTTGGCTTAGGGAGTTAGAAAAAAGTAT
This sequence comes from Tetrao urogallus, assembly GCF_951394365.1. Classification (NCBI taxonomy): domain Eukaryota; kingdom Metazoa; phylum Chordata; class Aves; order Galliformes; family Phasianidae; genus Tetrao; species Tetrao urogallus. Next base: position 53,611,343 of record NC_136813.1, read on the forward strand.
AATTTTCCTAGCTGTTCTAACTAAATGCCTTCAGATAGAGTAAAGCGAATAGCAGACACAGTTTTTCTCCCAGTTATACTTGTTGCCAGAGTAGTAAGTAAATGGCAATGCAAAAGAGACTAGTACCTCTCTGGAAGCATGTGTTTGGAGGTTTAAATGCCATTTAGCTACTATAATGACAAGCCAAAATTAGCTCCTACCACTTTGCAGGTAGTTATAAAAGGGAAACTTGCAACAATGCAAAAAAAGCAAACATTGTAATTGTAGCATAACAGAATTAATCTGAGTGTCATGTGATAATTCCTGAATTTTAGATTAAATGCCTCTTTAATCAATACAAAAAATCAAGTGGATAGACTTGAATTGAATCAGAGTAAATTACATTTCTAGAGTTTCCTAATAGAGTAGCAGCATTACCTAAAAACTAAGAGCAGAAAGCAAGAATATTTGAATAACTCGGTTGGGTTTCTGTACAGTGAAGCCTACAAATTTTGAATTTTCTTTTCCTTTTTTTTCGTTATCCTAAGTCCTAATTAATTATCCTAATTATGAGGAATGTTTTAAGTATGAAGAAGTATAATAAAATGGAGTTGGTAATTTAGAAAATATTTAATGCATTACAGGATTCTTCTGATTTCACAAACAGGTAAAGTGCACTAAGATCAGTATGGAACCAGCAGATGAACTTTCACTTTCTGAGTCTGAATGTCAAAGGTTTCTGTTGTAGCTATGGCTTCCTTCTCGTTTATCTGAGGGAGTACACATTTTGGCCTGTTCCTCTTGAAAAATGTACCTGTAGAATACCTTTTTTTCTCTTGTATTTTTCATCTATTTTAGTTCGAACTGTGCCTTGGCTTTCCTGATTCCATCCCTGCATGTCTGGACATCATCCCTGTATTCTTCCCAGGTGACGTGTCCCTGTTTCCAGTGCCTGTACATATTCTTCTTATCCTACACTTTGACCAGCAGGTCCTTGCCAAGCCATGCCAATTTCTTGCCTCCTCTGCTTATTTTCCTGTGCTGGGCGACAGTGAGTTCTTGTGCTCTCAGAAAGGCATCCTCAAAGAGTTGCCAGCTCTGCTCCACTCCTTTGTCTCTAAGATCAGATTCCCAGGAGATTTCACTTGGTGATTCCTTACATACACTGAATTTCACTGTCCTGAAGTTCAGAGTCCTGCCCCTGCATTTTGTAAAGCCCATCCTCCTCTAGATTGCAAAAGCTACCAAGGCATGGTCTGCTCAGGGACATGATTTAGTGGAGGGTTGTTAGGGTAGTATGATTTGGTCGTGATTGGACTCGGTGATCTTTAAAGTCTTTTCCAACCTGAGAGATTGTATGATTCTATTCTATGATTCTGTGGTCGCTGCTGTGAGTGATCGTAACGCTCTGAGCATCCATGCAGCCAATCATTCAGTTGACCCGTTCTCCTCCTTCTTCCCAGTTCCCAGACACCAACTGAAAGGACAGAAGAGAACACTGCTGATCCTTTCAGTGTCTTTCCAAGAGATACAAAGTCATTTCTAATGTCCTTGTCACAACCTCCTAAGACTCTACTTGAATGAGAATGAGCAGACAGTATTCATCCTGCTTCATCAGACCTAGTAGTCTCTTATTGATGTCTAACACATGTCTCTTACAGATAGCAAACTTCTCTGGAAAGATTATTGAGGAGGAAAATGGAGGATACATAAACTATAATAATTCCTAACTTTGTTTACTTGTTTTAAAAATTGAAAAAAAAAGAAATAAGGTGTGAGAAAAACTTATAGCAAGAGAATGATTTTGAAGAAAAAGTAAAATTAATGAAATAAAATGGAGGTAAAAATGTTGCAGGGTTATTGCTGTGTATTTTAATGCTTTCCATATGTGTGATGTAGGCATGTAAGAAGATGAAAGTGGAATAAAAGATGTTTTGTAAACTCAGTAGGTGAAAAATTCTATGAAATTGTGTTGTTACTTTCCAAATTAGAAGATGTATTTTATGCCACGATTTAATGGATGTCAGACATATGCATATGAAACAAAGCAAGGTGTATTGCTGTCAGCTCAAAAGTCATCCTTGCTTGAAAACTTCAGTCCAGTGTGACTGTGAGGTAATCCCTTTATAGTGGTTTCATAATCTTTCTGAAAACAAAGATGAGGCCAAAATGATTTCATTAGTAAGGATATTGCTATTCTACCATAGCAATTTTCTGGGCTATCTGAAGTCTCACTTTATTTTTTCAGTTATGAGAAGTGCTGAAAGAGATATATTAACTGCTATCCCTCTATCATATCCTTTCCAAATACTTTTCTATTGTCATTTGGGCAGATGTACTCCTTATGATCTGATAACCTCTCAGATTTTTGGAAGTTCAGAACTCTCTTTAGGAGTGGGAATCAGTGACTGCTGTGGACTTCTTCCAACTTGAGATATTCTGTGATTGTCTCTCCTTTTTTTTTTTTTTTTTTTTCCAAATACTTTTTTGATAGCTGAAGATCTTGCACTGGAAAGTGAATTTCAACTAAGGAAAAAACATGACAAAAAAACAGCTATTTTTGTAATGATGTGTTTATCTCCAGTTACGTTTTAGATGGTGGTTAGGCAGAAGGACAAGTAATATAATTTTGTGCACCTGCACCAATTACATTTCTCGCACTGAGTGAATGGATACAAGATGAGATATTTAAGTCTATTTGAAGTTTGAGTGAAAACAGATTTTAACATTACCACTTATCCAGATTAAACTGCTACTTGTTCTTAGACATAACTTTTGGCATATTTTTTTCCTGGTCTACGTGCTATGTAAATGAATAGTATTCTGACAACTGAAATCATGATGTATAGTTTTTAAAAGAATAAGATTTACCTAATGTTAGAAAAAACAGAAACTTCACTCTAACACTTGTGAACAGGTTCAGAACCTAAAACATTTTGGGTGACAGCTTGCTTACAGCTTTACTCATTTATCCACTTCTACAAATGACATTTTATTATCTACATTATTACATACAATATCCTATATGCTATTTTTATGTGACACACTATACATTATTTTCTATATTCCTTAGTTAAAGTCATGTTCATGATAAATATTTCAAAGACATTCACTAATTTAAGAAATTAGTTTGGAGATTTTAAAATAATCTTGGATTTAAAGTAGAAAATAAGTCTTGGAATACTTTTATGACAGAATCACAGAATCTCAGGGTTTGGAAGGGAGAACATTTAGTCCAACCCTCCCACTGAAACATGTTCCTTACATTCTTTATGTTAAAAAGTGGAAATACAACAAAAATGTTGTATGTCAACTGATATATGAAAATACTGGAGGATGAATTCATGTATTGTATACTCAGTATTAAGCACCTCTGTGGGAATTAAATCTTCCAGTTGTTATGCAGGACTCTGTACAGCTTTGAAGTTTTACAAAGCTTTATACTAACCAGCTACTTTAGCATGTTTTTCATTAAGATATCAGGCTTAAATAGTTTATCTCCTGTATTTCAATTTTAGAAGCAAACTCCTGTCTAGCCAAATTTGTGTAGATTAGAAAGCAACTTCACTCACATTATCCAGACATTTCCTTCTTAGGGAGGATGTCATAGATGTGTATGGCATCACTTGATTGTTTAACTTAGATAGATGAATATAACATAGAGAAGAAGGAATCGAAGTCACGAAGAAGAAAAAAGCTTGGAGTCACACTGGCAAAAGGATGTAGGAAGAGCATAGAAGGAAATGAAAAGCAAGAGAATGGAAACATGACATGAAAACCAGGAAAGCAAATGTTTGAGAACTGAGAGATTAAGTTAGAATAAAGGAGAAGAACTAAATCTAAGCATGAGAGGAGGAATAAACATAAGTGTGACTTAAAAAAAGAATTAGTATATGGAAATTAAAAGGCTAGGAAAAATGCTATATCCAGGAAAAGGACTATCTAAATGAAAAAGAAACAAGTTTAGGATTAGTAAATTCAATTTAATATATCTCAATCCTTGCATGTAGTTCACTGGCAGATTTCCCATAGATGTGTATACTGAGAAAAATAAAATAAAATAAAATAAAATAAAATAAAATAAAATAAAATAAAATAAAATAAAATAAAATAAAATAATTAAAAAGAGATGAGTTTTATATTACTTCAAGGAGTTGATTCTAATGGCATTTCACAGTAGTTTCAAAGGATGATTTTTGGATTCTTTCCTAGTGATCCAATGTCAGAAAGTTTTCAGAACCTTTAGTAAAGTGATAATTTTTGTGTGTAACTTCTTCTAACAGCATAAGGAATTAAAAGAAATATTTAACAATTATACTGTTCTTTCTATTTAACAGAAGTAAAAGATATAACAGCCTTTCTTTGTTATCATTTTTAAGAACAGTTAATGTGCACAAGTAGTTTGTAAAAACATGCATAGATCTTTTTAGTCACCAACTGATGTTCATTATATAGTTCAGAGGAAGGAATTCTGCCAATATTCTGTTCTGTCTATAAGATCATAAATACAGGTTCGACACTTGGTAGCCACTTTCTTCTGAATTGAAGCAATAACAAATGTGGTAATCATTCTGTTGTAACATCTAAGTGCTCCTTGGAACATTTTATTGGATATACTAATTTGTGAATACTTCATGGAAGCGGATCTTGTTGAGATTGGGGCAGAGGGGTATTCAGGGCACCTCATAGCCACCTGAGTGCCTATGGTCACTGAGAAGATGGAACAGGAGTTTTTGTAGCAATGTGCTGTGAAAAGGAAGAGAAAATATGTCTAAGTTGAAACAGGAGTTGTCAGTCTGTATACACTTGAGGATTTTTTCCTTAAGAAGACAAGCAATGAAACAAGTTGCACTGAACACGTCTCCTCTATTGGAGGTTTTCAAAAATCCTGGGTTGAGCCAATGTCTTGCTCCAATTTATAGGAGGGAGAGAAGGTTAACATAACATACCCGGCGTGAGATTAAGAAACAATTGTTCAAATGTTGATCCTTCCAGTTTATTATAAATCCTAATCAGGGAGACAGATAAGGGAAGGAAGGCAATGTAAAAGATAGGAAAGAAGCAAGAATCACATAAAGCAGGGACTGTCACCACCAGGATCCAGCAGCGGTCCCGCTGCATGATGCTTCAAAGGTCCAAGGCAAAAGCAGCATGGGGGGAGAGCAGCAGCAGTGTGACCAGCCTTGGGCAGGAAGCAGGTAGCAGGAAAAAGTCTCAGAGCCAATCCGGGAAGAAGCAGCAGGACTCAAGTAGCAGGCCCAGGAGAGTCAGTCAGCATGCAGGAATTCCATAGTAAGGAATCTGATGGCAGACACCTTTGTATGGCAGACACCTTCAGCATGCTAGTAGAGCGCAGAGCAAGTCCAGGAGGGAGAGAGGCAGGTCGTGAGGCTTTTCATGTCAGAAACCTCTTCTTCTTCACTAGGAATCTGTTGCCAGAAAAGCCTCAACCTCATGACTGTAGGTCCCTTTTTTATCCTTCTTCTTCTGCCATTGTGGCATTTTTAGGTGCTTGGGTAAGAGTCATGTGAGTGCCCCCTGAGATGGCCATCTTCCTGGAGATAAACCCACACAAACGACCGCTTCATGGCCATTAAACTGCAGCTTATCTCTCTCTTGTTGCCCCTGTCCTTGTCCATCTGTGTCCCTCAGACAAAGGATTTCACAACACTTGACCAGGACTTGTCCATCAATGTTCTCCAGACAAAGGATTTCTCAACACTTGCTCAGGTCTTGCTTGCGCTTGTTCATCTGTGTCCCCAGCAAGCTTTGAGACAACGATGTAAAAGGATAATCTCTTACAGCCAACTCTTCCAGATGGGCTGGATATTACCTGAAGACTCTTCCAGACTGTTTCTGGGATGCTAGGACTCTGGTCATGGTGAACACAAGAGGATCCACTGGAGAAGTAGGAAAAAACCTCGTTTCTCAGAAAAGTTCAATCCTCTGCTTTCTCTTCATCAGCTCACTCTTTTATTAATAACAAAATATCTACCTTTTAATATAAATATCTACCTTTTTATATAAATAACTAGAGTTCTAAAAACAACAGAAATGTGTAGTAATTTTCAAATATATTCCTACAAGAATGTGAAAAATAAAATATGATCAAAATCAGGTTTTTTTACTGATTTTTTTTTTTAAATTTAAATGTTATTATTATTATTTTTAAAAGCCTAAAATGGACACTTAAAAAAAAGGATTTAATATTTTTTTATTATGTTTTTTCCCCTCAGTATTTTTATTTCACATGTCTTAATGCTTAGTCTTTTAACAATTCTAGTTCCAATTTTATTTCCAGGACACTGTATACTCAGTAATTGTCCCCAGGAAATATTGGCATATTTAAAAGTGAATTTGTATCCATTAGAAGTAGCCTTTAGAGGCATCTTATTATAAAGAAATGTTGTCTATTTTACCATAAATAATTTATAAGTAATGAAAACTAATAACTTAAGCCTTTCCTGACTCCATGTTATATGGCCAACCTCAATTTTTTCTTTTTTCTATGATTCAGTCCTTTCGAACAGTGTACAGCAAGATGAACAGTCTCTATTTGCATTTGTCAATATATTGATAGTCTATGTATGTAATCCATGTCATGATATCGTTGCTCTTATGGCATTTTATGTGCATAAATGTGCTTAAAAAGCCATATGAGCAATGATATATATGTCTATAGATACATATATGTATATATATATATTGATATAGATATTGATATATATATAAAATATCACATTACTGCATAGAGTATTTAAACATAACAATACTTTTTTTTTTTCTCCAAGATATAACAACAAAATATTTAGCTACTGCAGTAGTGTATCAAAGATATCACTTTTGCCCTGTGTTCCCATATAGTCACAGTTAGTTTTCCAGAACAAGCACTGCCACTATGGTGTTGTTGTCTATTTTTCTCACACCATCATAACCCAAGTGGTGAATGTGCTAACGGATATTGAATTTCTCATCTCATTACTGTTTTGTCTTCTGCCTCCAAAGAGATAAGAAACGGACCTTCCCACAGATGGTTTTTAAGTCTTTACTGTCTGGAAGCATAAGGTTTCTATTAAAATAAATAAGAAAATAAAAACCTTGAGTGTATTATAGAGAAATAATTATGGTTAAAACTGTAATGCATGGTCTGTTTGCATTTCTGCGGTAATCTCCCTCAGGGCACCTTAAATAACCAAATGTTACTTTTATTATCAAGTGTCTTCACATCAAAATGGTTAATTATCCTCACTCTTTCACTAATTAATCTTGAAGTTTCCTTATAATTTTTCAATTTAAGTTCATTTAACTGGTCTCTGCCATAGACTCATTTCCTCACTCTACCTGCAGAATGTTGTCTGTTATTTAAGGACAAGTCAAGCCAAGATTGAAGAAAATATGTTTCAGATTTATATTAATTGACAATAACTAGCCTTGGGACTCAAATGCCACAGTGTCCCCTGTTAGATCACTATTCATATTATTGAGTTAGAATAATCCTTTCTGAAATCTCCACTGTACTGAGATACAAAGAAAAACATCAGACCCTGAGAGCTTCCAGGTTGAATAATGATCAGAGTCCTCAGAGGAAAATGGACCAAATGACAGCCAAGTTAGTATGATCTGTCAATTGAGTTAATATTCATGCTTCTGCGGTGACTAGCAGCTGAACATTTGCAACTAAGTATCTGATTCTTTCAGTAGAGCTTGTCAAGATGCATGGAGATTAGGAGTTTACTGTAATATCAACACTCAATCTTTCCTATTGTATTATCTATAATATTGATGCCAAATATGCATGAATGTAAATCAATGTAGATATTATAAACTTTAATTTATACAAGAGGCTTAGATCCAATATTTTCTCTAGTAACTTTCCTGAGAATACTGATTTTTGAGCTAAACTGTTTCAAGATATGATCTGTGGAATGGGAATGTATGTTAGAAGAAAGTTCTTTCTTTTCCAGTTCTTTAGTCTCTCTCAATATTTCTTGTAACTTTTTATCAGATGTAGACTATGTGCAGGAGAAACAGGTACTATTGAAGAATACACAGTATAAAAAAAGATCTAAAAACATTTATCCTAGTTTCTGTTCATAGTAAGTTGAACTGCTTACATTTATCTGGCATCCCAATAGGAAAAAGACTCTTTTTTACCTTTTACTGACCTAATCTTTGTTACATCAGTACAATCTCTATCAATGAAGAAAGCAGGCAGGTTCTTCAGGATCCATCTGCTTCTGCTTTTTGCTGAGTTTTTTCTTAAAGACCTGAAGTACTCACAAGTGTCATCGAGTTTTCATTTCCACTGTTCCCTACTATTGATTGGCATGTATTAGCAGTTTTAATGATTTCACTGATCATTCCTAACTTGAAACTATACTTTAAGGGGTAGAAAATAATAAATATATGTATGAAAAATGAAGGACATTGTATTCTACAGTAAGTTGTTCTACTAGATTTTCCTCTCATTTTCTGACAGCATACTAAGAAAAAGCAAATGAGCAACAACCACAAATAAAAAAATAGAAACAAATAAAAAAATAGAACTCATAAGCATTAAATGAATGGAATTTGGAAACAAATAATACAGAAAGACAGAAAGGAAGACAGAAAGACAGATATATTTGAAGACAGTAGGAAAGAAGGAAGAAAGAACAATTTTCGGAACGTTTTGTTGCTTCTTTTAATTTAATGGTCGTAACATATGATTTTCAAATATATTTCAAATATATTCTAGGAAATGCAAATAGAAAATACAATTTGTTTGCTACTAAGCTGCATGGAGAATATGCATCAATGCACTTTAGCCTTCTTCAGAATTCTTAATGATTTGAATATTATAAAAAGAGAATATCTTAAGATTTCACTGGGAAGTCTTTCAGTACTTGACAATTACTAACACTGGATGAATAAAGGAAGCACTGAGGTAGTTCTGAAAACAGCTTTTCCCATCCTTTAGATGAGTAGTTTTCAGAAACATAAATGGTTCATTTGTTGCATTGAAGTTCTTTGAGAACTTCTGAAGACTGACATCAATCTGATTATCCAAAAGGATGGCAAAATATAGCTTCAATGGAATTTATGTTTTGTTGATCTGTTAAGTTTGTGTAGCACGAATGTTCAGTTTCATCCTACCAAATCTGTATATGTTCCTCTCACCACAGAACAAAGAAAAGGAAAAGGAGGTACTTGTCCAGATGATGACTCAGCTCATTTGTGGTCTAGTCTTTTCCTTCTAATGATATGTCTTTTCTCCAGAAAGTAAGAGAAAACATCTCCATGAGCTGTCTGCATTAGCTGCCTTAATATGTTGTAAATAAAAGACCTCATGAAAGTGCATAATTGCTATACAAATTCACTCATGTAGTCAATGAATTTGTGAAGTTCGGGACATTGTGAAAAGAGTTGTGGGAGAAAACAGTTCTAAGGATACAATCAGAAAACAGCTGTGCCAAGTTAGTGATCTTTTAAGGAATCAGGGTGAATATTATTGTAATTTTGAACTGCAAAAGGAGACGTATTTGCCATTTAGAATCAAAGAAATATAATACAGAATTTTTATTTTGTGAGTTTTAGGAATTACTCTCCAACTTTTCTTGTTGGAGACATAGCTGTATCTTAAATAATCAATTTCAATGTAAAATAATTGCAGCGTGTGAGTTACTGCTTAATGACACTGGTTGTTATTTCAGTCCATTCATATGCAATTACAGTTATTATTTCTAATTAAGCTATTTGGTTGGCTGGTTGTGTTACAGGGATCAACCTGGAATCTGCACACAACTCAATATTCAGAGATGATACAGACTTATCTGTGCAGAATAGGGACCAAATGAGTAATTCAGGACTCTTCCCAGTACTGTTTAGATACTTCTGACTTCTACTAGAAATATTTGAATGCAAAAGGTGTTTGGGAACAAGCATTTAGGTAGTTCTCTTTTCTCAGATTCAGAATTACTTCCTGAAATATTTCAAATGACCATTTACCCTTTCCATCTGTGTAAAATGAAGTTGTTTTGAATAAAAATAAATTTTGTAAAAAGGACCAAAATGTTATGTAAGTTCAGTATATACTGCCTACTTATTTTTCTTAATTTATTTCTTAATTAATTATTTCTTAATTAATGACTGGATTTGCAGTTAAAAAAGGTATATTAATGGCCAGACTTTATTATATTACGTTTGTCTCACTGGACAGTTCTTTTGTAGACTAGACACAAAGAAGAATACAAACAGAAACAAACAAGAAACAAACAGAAAAAAAGTCTAATATGAAATATTTCTTCTTGTAAAGTATAGCTGACAAAAACTACCTCAAAATCAATTTGCCTGAATATGTTTTGTCCTTCACACTATCTAAAATTGTGCCACCAATATTTATATGTGCAACACACACCTACTACCTGCATGTGTAATTTTTATTCTGGAAAAAAATGAATAAATATATGTTTAATTTTTAAAAGAATGATAGCCTTATGCAGATATCTAAAAATACCTCATATCACTGTATTTCTATGAGGTGCCACTAACACTTTATGGGCAAAGATTTGAACTTTATCTTTTCTTAATAAAATATTGGTAGGAAATAGAAAAATACAGCTCAAAAATACAGTTTATTAATTTTGAGCCCCTATCTCAAAATCTTTCCATCTGTCCCATGTGGTAGAAGTTAGCTTATTTGATTTAATGTAAAAGGTTATGAATTTTCAAGGTACCACAGGGAAAAGAGTTGCAGCCATTATAGAAATATATTTGAAAGTACAAATAAATATCTTTTTATGAATAAGAATATAAAAAGACTTCACTGCCTCAAACCTAAAAGGCAGATATTGGGACAAATGGACAATCATATTTTAAAAGTGTAACACATAACAGATTTTCCACAGAAGACTTAAAACTTTTGGCAATTAGAGGGGTGGAAGACTGGGTTCACGTTATTGCTTATCTTTTTTTCAATTGTTTCTTATTTAAAGCAGAGTGAACAGTTCCAGTAAGTCATTATAAATAATATTATAAATAATACTACATTATGCATTTATCATTATTAATCTTTCCAGAATATGTCAATTAATTAATTTTAAATTTGCATCACCCCTTTCTAAAATACAAATAAGAACACAAAAAGTAAGAACACAAAAAAAGACAATCAACTTAAGGAAAATTACATAGATTTTATTCATAGGCCTTTTTCTGGAGAAAATTTATTTATTCTAGCTTTGTCAAATATCTACCTTTGTCAGTCTGCTGATATGGACAGAAAATAAAATCAAATTAATTTGATATAAAGCCTGGTTCAATAAAATTGAACCAAGGCATGTTCTGGACAGCTGCATTTCTGAAATCACTTTCCCTTTTTAGCTTTGATATTTGCTGTTAATGCTTGTCAGTACAGGATGTTTTCATTCCTCTAATGATTTTTACATGGAAAATTATTGAGCACATTTATTTTAAGGTTAGGTTTCCAGATATGACAATTGCAGGAGCAATGACGCATTACATAATTCTGTTATACTCAGCTGTGGCTCAGACAAGCTTGAAGAAATTCAGCTTATTTCTGAAAATATCAAAGTGCAGTTAGCAGGAGATTCGATTTCTTTGCATCTTTGCTTGCATTTTACACCACACAGCAGCAGAGTATTTCTAGCTGATGAAATTAAACCTTAGTTGTTTTTTATATCTCACAGTCATTTCAAGAATAGGTGAAATCCAATAAAACGCATATAATGAAGTGAGTATTAAAATTTCTTTTTAAGATTAAAGAAAACATTATGACAAAGTAATTATTTTTATATTCTTGCATAGATGTAATAATTCTTTTTTCTGCTTTAAAAACAAAAAAACCCCACATATATAATAATTTGATTTATTTTAGTTCCTAAAATATAGAAAATAAAAACTCAAATAGCGATTTTTTGAACTGATTTCATAAGCTTAAGCTGCAAGTGTCTGGAAGCATTCAGATGAGAACTTCTCAGTATAATCAGTGAAGACATAAGCTAAAGTATCTGTAATATTTAAGAAGAAATTGGACAATCCCAATCAAGAAAGTTATTTGATTATGGCAAATACTGTATGAAGTATTGAGTTTGAATAGAAATCTGAAATAGATACTGAATATTGTAGATACTCATCAGATAAATGTTTCTTGCATTATTTATACTGGATTACCTATTAGAAAATATACACTGCAGGTAATGTATATGAATCCTGCATATAACTTGTAAGTAAACTTGAAGTCAGTGTTACTTAAGTGGTTAATTTCTTCATACTGAAATTTAGTTGAAGATGTATGACACTGCACCATAAAGAGGTTTTTCATGATTTGCAACTTAATTACAACTCATCCTTTTACTTTATCAACAAGAGCAACAAAAAAAAAAAAAAAAAAAAAAAAAAAAAAAAAGAGATAAAAAATCAGAGATAAAAAATGGAAACACGGTTTCGAATATATCCATATTGTTTAAGGAGTAAATTTAGTATGATGATGTGTTACGATATATCATTAAGAATGCCATAAAATCTCAATAATAGTATGCTAAAATAAGATGGGCTCTACATAGTAAAAGTTCTGAAGTATTTGCTTTTATAGAGTATAATTATTGCAATAGAAGAGGATCACTATTTAAGTATAGCAGAAGAATTCCAACATGATGCAAAATTTTGATCTATGGAAATGGAAACATTTATGTTAGAAATGAAGATAGAAAAATAAGTTCAAAAGGTGATAACATTCTTGCTAAAAATTTGGGGAAAGACTGAAAATTTATCCCACCTCATAAATAAGAGAACAGTGATACTCATAGTGAAAAATAGTTGACAACGTCAATTTCAATGGTAAAAATATATATTTTGTATTACTATTTTTAGAGAGCATGATTTTTAAGAAAGAATGGAGTAAGATCATAATTCTGCAGTAACAAAAGTGTATCTTTAAACTGATCTCTACTAACTTCTGGGATTATGTATGTTAGCATAGCACATATACAAAAATTTGAGAAAGCTTTTTCATTGCAATGTAAATTGTGTTTAGTAGGTTTTTAAAATTAGGCTTTGCTCAAAAGCATTTAGATATTACAAAAACTCAATATGTGTTTAAAGCACAGAATTGAAGAATTCAGATTAGACATTACTGCATCATTGCCCATTGCCTTGAAAGGAGAAAGATGAGAAAAAGAAAAAGATAACTTGTTTTAGTTTAGCTATCTCTGTCATAATATTCTTAAATCTTGGTTTAAGTGATTCAGTGTGTTGAGTTGGATGAGAAAACTGTCAGGCACCACAATGTTTGAAATTGCATCTTCTGGAAAATATTTTATTCTTTGAGTGAGCATCTTTATTATTGCTACAATTTCAATTTCCTTTAGCCTTTCATTTTCATGAAAAAGAAAAAAAGAAAAAAAAAGAAAGAAAGAAAAGGAAGTTAACAGGAGACTCAAGATTCAACCATGTAGGTAAAAATAAGAATCAGACATCAGCAATCACAGGAATGAATGAGAACGTGAGAAGGAGTCAAGGGTGATGAAGAAAGGCATAGTGATTTGAAAATAATAAATGAACATAATCTGACTCAGTTCTTTGGGAATTCAATAGAGCATTTCTTTATTTTCATTTTTTTAGACTTGGCTCTCATGCATATACAAGATCATCTTGAGATAAAATCCTTGTTTGTGCTCAGAAATCTTTTGAAGACTCCAAAAATAAATTACTTCTTTGGCCACAATTTCCTATTTCACTCTAATATAAAGAACAGCCCCACCACAGTGTTTTATTACTTTTCCAAGGTTGCAGCTCTGGAATATGTGTGCTTACAAAACATCTCTGTGGCATCTAGTCACTTCATATTTGCAGGAGAATAATATTTAGACTTGCATTTTTAAATTTAAGTTTTTTTTGTCTTATTATTTTAAAAAAAAGCTGGTCACAACATTTAAATCCCATTAAAAGAGTTAATTCGCTACAGTAATAATTTATGATTTTAATTATAAACTTGAAAAACAGATTTCAAAGCAAAGTTGGCATGACTGTAATGTTAATTTGTTCTTTAACGTTTATTGAAAGCAATATGTCCAATGTAATTACAGTGCGTCTCCAATAAGCCGTCACTGTATTTTTTTTAATGTATATTCCATTAATTTGCTTGATTAAGATAACTTGCCATCTGCTTAGGAATTTTTCTGTTGTTCCATCATTATTTCCAAATACCAAGAAATTGTATAAAGCATTTTCTTCTATTTTGTTTATTCTCTTGATATTATCCTATTAATCCCTTTGTATAGTGCTCATCATCTGTTTCTTCCTAGCTGTTACAAAGAGGGTCATGTTGTAACTTACTAAACAGCACAAATGACTTACAGAGTCAATCAAATATGTTTGTATTAGACATTACACCAATGTCAAACACTCAGTGGCATATTACCTTGTATGTGCATTAAAATATTTCTTTTTCTAAAAGTATTGCTATTGTCTTGTAAATAAAATTAAATTCAATTGAAACTAGGAAGTTCATTAAGTCACTTATGCCATTCTCTTAATCACCAAACTATAGTTTTCTCCCTTATAAGTACTTTGTAAAGGACATTTTCCAATGCAACAAAGGATGAATATTGTAACTGGCTGGTTACAATAATCCATTAAGACGTGAAAATGTGTATTAGCTACTGGAGCAAGTGAGGGTCCGGGTGCCAGAAGCTGCTGGGGAGTCTTTGAATAGCTCTTTGAATCTAGGAAGGGTCCTACAGACTTGTGCCTAGAGTGCCAGCTGCTGGGAGAATGGTATGAGAGGAAAGCCAGTACCAGATGCTGAAGTCAGGCCAGGGGTACAGGCTGCATGGACTGCAGTAGCATCTACTGGAGTGGATGAGTGACCAGCAGATGGAAGGCCCTCTGTGAACATAGGGATGACTCCATAGGCTTTGACACTGGATGGTCATCTGTTAAGGGGACTGCAGAAAGTGTACTAGGTTCCACATAATGGAGCGTGGTCAGAGCTATTGATACCTGTGAGAATCCTTCTTTGGTTTTTTTTTGGCTCAAAGCTTGCTTCCTAAGATATTTCTTGTGATAAGACTCTGAATGATTTGTTGAGGATGCAAGTGATGGGTGCTAACAGTGTGACAATCAATATCACTTTGGGAACATTTGAAAGCCCCTTCCTCCAGAGCTGCTTGCCTCCGGAAGAGAGTGCTCAGGAGTGTTTATTGGCAGAAGATCTGGCCTGTGACTAAACAGCTCCAGCTTGGTATGGGAAAATTGGGGAATGATACCGTCATGACCTGTGAAAAACAGGATGCAGGTGGGCATCCCTGCTCCCTCTTATCTGCTGGCAAGGCCAGAAAGATAAGAACAGAGGAGGTTCTGCTGAGATTCCAGAGCCAGAAGCAGCCACTCCAAGGAGAGCTGAGTCAACCACTTTGGATTTAAGCTGTCACTCCAAAGACAGCTGACTCAACCACTTTGAAAGCATTGAAAAAGGGCCATCATCACCATGGTCACTGTCTTCGTTGTTCTCATCATTGCCGTTCTTGTTGTTGTCATCAACAGAACAATGCCCAATGACCCACCACTACTGAAGATCAAAGACTGAACTACGAACAACGCTGGATCCGTGGTGGTGACTATCTCCCTCTTGCTGCCTACAAAGACTCCTTGCTTCTTCTTTCCTATCTTTTCTATTGCCATCCTTCCCTTCCCCATTACCCTAATTCATAATAGTGTCCGTCCTCCCCTTCCCCATTTCCCTGATTAAGATTTGTAGTAAACTGGTCGGACCAGCATTTGAACTGTTATTTCTTAATCTCACACTGGGTATATAGATAATAAAAGAACCTCCTCTCCCTCCTATAAATTGGAGCAAGACAGTACCCCAGCCTGTAGTGTTGGATCTGTGGGATTTTCTTCTTGCTGTCACTAGGACTGGAGTGGTGTCTTCTCCTAAACCAGCTACTGAGCGGGAACTGGGAACTGGCATAGAATCATAGAATGTTTTGAGTTGGAAAGGACCTTGAAGATCATTTACTTTCAACCCTTCTGCTATTGACAGGGACCCTCTAGACCAGGTTGCTCAAAGCCACATCCATCCTGGCCTTGCATGAATGAGGTGACTGTGAAGCTCTGCACTGGTGACTGGAGCAGAACCATGGATCACAGCTTGTACACCAGACACCAGCTCCTAGTAGTGGCTGAACAACCCCTGGATGTATATGGTATGTGCATGCTAGCAAAACTTAATCTGGGCTAAATAGTAAGCAGTAAGAGCCTCAGGTCCAGGCCAGGGTAGTGGGGCAGGTGAGAGGGGGGACTTTCATGCATGAAAGATAACAGTGCGAATGCATGACTGATTGCAGCAATTGACCTGGGCCACAAATGAAGAAGGGAAGGGGCCTATGATCCAGTTATTGGGTGCTGGACAGACCATGGAGATGTATTGGTATTGGATCTGAGCACAGGCACTGGGTGGACTTAGGGCCTGTGCCATTACTCAGAGAATCCTTAAATGCATGTATGTCTGTAAACCTGAAGAGTGCGACTGGAGGAGGCAGCCAAGCTCCTCACCTCACTTAATATTTACTGACTGGTTAACTGATATATACACCAGTAATTCATGCTAACAAAAGGGAGTCACTTCATAAATTATTGAATACAGACAATTACATGCCCTAGAGATTTATGCCTAGAAACAATTGTGAATTTTATTTTGTTTTCTCTGGAGTAAACAGATAGTTCCTTCCGTTACAAAACGTTCTTTTTGCCTAGGGCTGCTGATTCCTCCTGATAAATCTAGAGGTGTGTACCAGATGCAAAGCCATAGTCAGGATGGCAAAAAAGGCAGAGCTAACAGTGCAGGTCATTCTTCCCAGAGGCATCAAACTGATGAGGAAGTTATAATGCATCCCAGGGCTACTAATTTCCTGATCTATTACTGGGGTGTATTTACAGATTCTTATAAAACAACCAAACCCAACCCAGTTATATGGGAACTGCTGAGTCACAGCCTGACCTCTGGTTGATCACCTGAGGCGAGCAATGAGTCAGCCTCAGGAGCACAGGTGAAGGCAATTCACCTGTGCTAGACCCATTTAAGAGTTGGCTACCAGTGAGGAAGGATTTCTTCTGGAGATCCACTATGGTGGAGTTTTGTAAGTGAGCCCAGGATATGGGTAAGTTTTCTATTTATTTTCCTTTTGTTATCATCATTTGCTTTGCCTAACTCTCTTATTTTGTAATTATAATGTCTTAATATTCATTGATTATACACCAGTCTAATCCAGCCCAGGGAATCCCTGAAAGTGTGTTTAATATATGTGTATCAAGGCCCAAGGAAAAGCAGGTTTGCAGAGCAGAATTGTTACGTCCAATCAGGGCTCTCTTATATAAGCTAGATGAATATTTTTTAATTTCCCATTTACTACTAAGGAAGACAAACTTATTTTTAGCCAGTTCCAGTAAGACAGTTCACCTGATATAAAAAGAGACTACCTGAATCACTTTGTTTCCACTGCTTAAATCATTTTATTGAACCATTCACTTCTCAGATGCTTAGAAGTTTGGAGAAATAAAGCCCAGGCTTCTGTCTGCAGTGATTTTTTTTTTTTTTATCCAGCAACTCGAAGATACAATCTTAAACTCAGCAGGATGCACAAAAAAACCTACTGATTAGCATAAACAGGTTTTTTAATTGCTTTTTTTTAACATAGAATTCTTTGCTTAAATTTATTTTTATTTATTTACTTATTTTTATGCAGATTACCTAAATATTACATGAGACACTGGAATCATCCTGTGTGTGAACATCATAGACATTGTGCTGAATAACTGACAAGTGCTGAATAATTTTCTTTCTGATCTCATAAAACCTAATTAGTATTTGTACGAAGTGCTAAGGAGATAATACTGACTTTATTATATTCCCATGACTACAGCTCACACTTAGGATGGGCAAACATTAAGTTCAGATGTGCTCCCTGCCTCTTTCAAAATAGGAAGGTGGCTGTAGTTTCAGAAAAGCTTAATGCATAGTGATGTAAGGTTTACATTATGGCTGAAAAAAACACAATCACCAAACATCTCATAGCAGGCTGATTGGAACTTTTGGACATCCTAGCAGATGGTATGTGTTCCTTATCTCACATGGTAAGGAGCATTCATATCCTGAGTGCGTAGCTCAGTTCTGGCTTACTTAAAATATGTAATTTTTTTGTTTATAGTTGGAATTGCTACTACTGATTTGCAGCAAGTGTTCAGTCACATTTACTCATGTTATGTAATCCTATGTAAAAAATATCCTATTTCTCATTTGCTTTTATTTGTTTATCAGTGATTAACACCAGCTTCTTAGTCCTTTGCCTTCTGTGTTATTCTGAAATTAAGTGATGGATTTGTCAATTGCACTTAACAAACAGTAAGATTACTGTTAGTACCTGGCTACAACTTCCATAATTTACAAGAAAAAATCTTATGCCTTCCATATGTCCCAGGGCTGCTATTTCTGGCACACTTAGAAAAAGTAATTCTGAGAAGGGCATACAAAGTTTCATGTGTGAAAAAGATATATAACAGTGGGATTCAGATATGGAAAACAAACTGAAAACAAACAAGTAAAACGTATCAAGCAAAGACAGTCCTTAACCAACTCTCTAAAGTTGAAATTGTGTTTGCAATGCAACATTATACTGAGCCAGAAGTTCTTTTTCAGGGGAAAAAAACAAAAACAAAAAGCTTTAGTAAATTTGTTGCAGCTCAGGCTAATAAAGTGTCTAATAAAGAGAAGTTTACAAAACAAACCAACGTTACTAATGATGTGCTTTCGGCTAGGAAGAATTGTGTTGGCTACCACCAACTTCAGATCAGATGACAAATTGCTGACAGCAATGTCAGAGGCCTCACCTCTATGTAGACCTTAGCAGTAGACCTGAAGAGCATTTTTTACTAATGGCAAGACAGGAAATGACAGACAGAAAAGCAGATTATAGCAGAAAAACTGAGATATTTTCATGGTTTCAGCCTACATTATTATTTAAGCTGTTAAGAAAGGGGGCAGAGAAGGTAGGAAACTGGCATGGCTCAGCAAGGACCTGCTGGGCATGCTGATAGCAAAGAAAGGTCCATACAAGCTCTGAAAACAAGGGCTTGTCACCTGGGAAGAATTCAGGGATGCTGTCTGGATTTGCAGATGTGGAATCAGGAAAGTCAAGGTGCAAGAACTGAACTTAGTGAAGGATGTGAAAAACAAGAGGAAGGCATTCTACAGGTACTCTGGCCAGAACAGGCAGGCCAAAGCGAGTGTATCTCCTTTAGTAAACGCAAAAGGAGAACTGGCTTCAGCAGATGAAGAAAAGGCTGAAGTACTGAATGAGTTCTTTGCCTCAGTCTTCACTGGTGGCCAGGATTCCAGTACTTCTCACGTCCCTGAGCCCTGCATCCCTAAACCTCTAAGTGGGGACTGGGGCGGTAAATGATTATTAGATCAGCAGTTAAAATTTCAGTGTTCTGGAGGCAACAGCTGTGTGAAAGAGTAAGATCTACTTTAAATAGTACCCAAAGACCTTCAACAATATACTTTTCCAGAGGAATTAGAAAATTACCTGCCACCAGATAAGAGAGAGGTTTTTTGTGCAGATAAATAGCAGGGTGCACATCAGAAACTCAAGGTTTCAGGGTAACTTCAAGGTAAATGAATGGTACATTTTTGCAGAAAATGGACACTGGAATCCAGCAGTCATCCATGCTGAAGACTTTAGTGTTCAGCATATTTACAAGCAGTCTGGAGAGAGGGTGAAGAGCAAATAGAACAGGTTGCTAATGAATATGGAATTATTAACAGCAGCAAAGATGAAAACTTATTGAGGAATTGCAATGAACACTACTGTGTGACTAAGTACCACAAATGCAAGGGAAATTCAGTGCTGGTAAATGTTACATGGTGCACACTGGGAAGAAAAATAATCTTAATTTCACATGGAAAGGATGGATCTGAGCTGACTATTACTGTTCATTATCCAAAACCATTACGAAGAATGGAGTTACTAGGGTTTCCATCCACAAAGCATATTAACAAATTGTTAGGAAACAATGAATAATGTTAAGGTTTGCTGGTCATACAAAATTATTCACATAGTTTAAACTAAAATTGTCTTTAAAATACTACTCAAAACTCTCATGAAAATAAAATGGTTCATTAAATACAAAATCATTTTCAATGGGGAAAGAAACAAATGTAGTTTGTTACAGACACAGGGTGACTGGCTCTCAGTTAACTATCATTATTCCAGAAAGAAATTTTAGACACATTGTGTGGGTAGTATTCTAAATGTCAGCTTAGTGCTGAATAACAATTTAAAGAATAAACTGAATTTTGGAACTACTGGAAAGACAATAGAAAATAAAATGCAAACCTTGAATATACCACTGTGTAATCTTTGGAATAGCTGTGGTGCAAATGCTGCAGGTTGCTTTGCAGGTACAAAGGTAGAGTGGGACTAAAAACAGGCAGTTAGAACTGCATGATGACTACCTGAGTGTCGTGGTTTTATGATTTTTTATTTTCGGCATTTCACGTCTTAACATCATGTAGTGCACTGGGAGTTTAACTGTTAATACTCAAGTTCTGGGTACCTGTCCTTCTAGAAGAAGAACAACTACATTCCCCAGGGGGCTTTGCAGTCAGAGAGGAGATACAACTCCTGGCAAGGTCACCTGATGTGACCTTCTTCGTCAGCTCTCCTCCTGTCTCTCTGCTGCTCAACTGGACTGCGCATCTCACCTCAGTATTATGGTGAGGCCTATCCACCTTTCGGACATTCTCTCTCTCATTATATTTGATTTATTAGCTTCAATTCTAATTATATTGCGTTATGGTGTGTTATCTTGCATTCCAATACTATATTTAGTAAATAGTTTTGTTTCTCCTCAGATCGTTGCCGCTGTTTTTAATTATTTTGGGGCCCCATGTTCCTTTTTTTCTGGAGGTGTGGATTTTGCGAAATCCCTCCACTCCACTAGTCATGGAACCGGGCTGGGCCAGCCCATAAACTGTTTGACACCGAGTGAGGCTAAATAAGGAAGATATGATTGAAATATTTAAAATTACCAGTGAAATGAAGGCATTCCTTTTTTTTTTTTTTTTTCTTTCTTTCCTTAGGAAAGAAGACATAAGACAAGAATGAAGCAGTAAGACAAACTCTGGAAGAAAGTTCCACTGTAGGTTTCTCTTTTCAACCTCAAGTTCAAGATATTTGCATAACACTGACTCTCAGAAATTTGGAAGGTGCTGATAGGTTTCCTGTCTTTACTCTCTTTCCTGTAGCCTTTTTCTTGACGCCTACCGCTGAGCAATGTTAGAAACAAAGCAGAGCTCTAAATGGACTTTTGGTTTGATATAAGAAAGCTATCATATATAATTTTGCTAACTTAGATATTGAAACATTACTTTACACTCCAAATATTTAGACAAAAAAGCAAATAATTTCACTATTTTCATTGTTGTTTTTAACCTATGAGGACGGTCCAAATGGCATTTCTCAGTAAAGACATTATGTATTTAGAATATCTCAATAATATGAAGCAATGTATTGGAGGGTCATATTTTCTGCCTCTTTTTTATTTTGGGAAAGTGCCACAAAATTCTCAGGTGGATGATCTGTCTTCACAGGGGTTGCTTCACTCAAAGATTATATTTAGATACTTGACTATGTTTTTCATAGCAAATAGTGCATTTATATACATATGCCATTTATTAACTACTGAAGCATTCAATCATCTTATCAAATGTCAAGTTGTTATTTCTTTGAAGTTTAAGAGTTAAAATTTATCTGAATCCAGATAGTGTACTGGGTGATACTTGGATATGTGCTTTATGGTTCTAAGTCTTGATCAATACATACTTGATTAATTTCATGAACTTATTTTTATGTTTTTAAAATGTTTAATTTCATTTATAATCTCTCCTCTCATTTATTTATCATTTCCTTTAATAGCATTTTCCTCATCTCTCATTTCAAAGCTCCATAAGAGAAGAGTTTTAATAAATTAAACAGACAGTTAAGAATTTGACCGCATGATGATTGCTTTACTTGAAATGCAGCGTAACAGTCTCTGCATTCATTCTTGCTGAGCATGACACTTGAAACTTCACCATGAAAGCTACACTATGAAATTTTTATTTACTTTCATGTACTTTGCAGGTACATTGATCTTGTCAGGATAAAAATAAACAATCAGGAAGCAAATGGCAATTCTTATTTACTATTTTTGTCCTCATAAATCAATGACTGGAATGTTAACGTCCATGCATTTTAGAGTGTTATCTGGCAATATTTGAGTTGGTGCTGCATAATCCTATGCCATATGCTGTTTTCCTGTCATTTGTTTAATGCTAAACTACCAGGAAATTTAAAATCTTGCTCAAGGTTAAAAGCCTGCAGAGTTACTGAATGTAAAAGGAAAGTTCAGCAGGATTTTGTGGTCTCCTATTGAACTGTTTGTCAATGCTGATGTATTTTAAATGGTACAGTAGGGGCTAATAATGGGAAAGCACACACATTTACATTAATTATCATAATTTTCACCCTAAATAATATTAAGAGAACTTTATCTGTTCTCAATTTTCTTTAATTGTCAAGGACAACAACATATAGATTATCCATGACTGAAAACCTGCCTAACAACTCCATGAATAATAAGCACTAGTCTATGAATAATGGCTAAATTCCAGATTGTTGCACCAAGTCAAGAGGCTCTGTTAAATACCACTTCTACTGATAAGCTGTAAGTAAAAAAAAAAAAAAAAAAAAAAAAAAAAAAAAAAAAAACCAAACAAAAAACAAACAAACAAACAAAAAAAACGACATGAGATCAGAAAGTTTACCATTTCACAGGATGCTATTACCCTCTTTACTCTTTGCTGATGATGCTGCCTTTAGAAAGATTTCTGCGTCCAGCGTGGGTGCCATAGTTCAAGAAAAAATAAAACAGGTTTAACTTGCTGGGTGTGATCACTTTCTCAGCATCTTCGAATGAACCACAATCCTAAATAAAATATATTAATGAATTAAATTATGTCAGTTATGTGTGAAACAGACAATATTATGTATAGAAATTGTGCTGATCGAGACTGAATTTTTGGAGGGAAGTCAACCTATTAAATCATAAAAAGAGTCAATGTATTTTTTCTGCTTGTAGATTCTTTTGTAATTCATGGGGATACATGATAAAAAATGATAAAAATATTTCCACTTGCCTAACGCAACTCTAATAATTTACAAAGAACTGCAGTGATAAAGAATTCAGAGAACTAGGGGAAATACAAATCCATTATCAACTTTAGACATCAGGCTGTCTTTTCAGATTTTAATTCTTCTGAAATGTACTTTTGTTCTGTTCTTAATTTACATTCAGTTTTCTGTTCTCCATTTTGGGGTCTCCTTACGTCCCTGTGCTATTGTTACAAAAAATGCTAAGAGAGGTCAGTACTTCTCTCAAAAATCCACAGTCTGTTTAGCATCCTGTACACACTTACCAGTGCTTATTCTCTTAACTTTGAGAGAGTAGCTAAATAGCAGCTTTTCTGTTTCTCACCTTGTGGTTCCTCTGACCATCTGTGCAGTTCTTATTTAGAATGACCCTGATTTTTCCATCCACCAAACTCCACACTTAAAGAAGAAAAATTAAAAAAAAAAAAAAAAAGTAAAAGTTCAAGCCTTAACTTATATGATAAATTCTTACCTAATTCTGTAATGAATGTAGTCTTTCTGAAGGATAAACTAGAATTTTATGGGAAATAATTACAGGGTTACCTAAATATGGAAGATTCCCTTGTACGTATTATGGTGTTGGGACTGTCCTAGATTCATGTAAAGCTTTGCTTCGAAGTGTAACGCCATCCACAACTTTGTTCTACTGGATTTATTGTGGACATTACCTCCCCCACAGTTAAGTCTCTCTTCCTAAAGAGAGGTTTCCCTCCGTAGTGTGTTTTATATTACTTGATTTTGTTATTTAATGCTTGTTTGAGATAGCTTGACAAGGCAATTTATCTTCATGTTATGACTTTATTATCAGGACAATGAAAAGTGCAACACTTCTGTTAAAAATAAATATACAAATTCAACTCCTATTTACACCCATTTGAGAATATATATATATATATATATATATATATATATATACATATACAAATATAAATATTTTTATAAAGAAAAAGAAAACAGTACCACTGATGACGATGAATGCATGAGTAGAGCTGATGAGAAAATCTGACCCCTAGTATCACACAGAGGGATAAATTCATTTAAGCTGCAAGGAAGTCCTGGATAATGGTAAGTAAATTAACCTTTATTTTTCTCTTTTGGGAATAGAAACAGATTGGCCAGGTGACTTTGATAGTTCTTATTGTAAGTCCTGGACAGTGATGGAAAATACAACATAGTTTAGATAGCTTTTATCCTTAAACCTTATACAATTCACCCTCCTTGTCTCATCTGATAGTTGATTTTCAAAGGCTTTTTGGAATTTGTAGCCCTTTTCTTAAAGCTTGGATTCATTGTCTTGGCTTCAAACTTCCTCCTATGTTTTGAAATTTAAATGTATATGTATCATTTTATTTTTCTTCATTATCAACATACAGCACTCACAAGGTTATTGCCAACTGCTTCTTAACAGCTAAATTGGCAATGTATTCACTTTTGGTTTGGGGTCCAAGATGAGACAAAGCATGCTACACAGCTACACTTCCTGGTTTTCTGGGAAGACAGTAGCACTTGCAGACTGAAATTATTCCTTTTTAATTGTCAATCAGGAATGATGTGCTGAATATGCTGTCTAATGATCTGCCTTCAGTTTGGACAATCAACAGTGCAGTATTAAGCTGATTTTTGGGAGAGAAAGAAACTGATGATTTAACTCCTACCAGTTGCACAGAAGGAAAAAATAATATTTCCCCAAAATATTTTGAAAACATAGAGAAAAACAAGTGTGAACGCTCTTACAAATGTTTCTGGAAGATCTTGCAGAGTTAGAACAGTACAACATAACTTTTTAACATGATATTTATTTCTCCTTCTCCTCATTTTTTTTTTTTTTTTTTTTTTACTTTCCAAATAGAAATTTCAAACCAAATCACAGTTATGTTACTGGTGTTTTCAGCTGTAGTTGACAGACGTAGCTTGTCCATTTTCAGAAAATGATTGCTATAGCTTAAGGGAAAGGAAACTCAAATGCCTTCCAGAAATATAAGGGAAAATGAAACAACTTACAAAACTCAAGTCTAGGCACTGTTTTTGGATAACACTTATGTAATGAATCCTGCACAAAGCCAACCGAAAAAAAAACTTATTCTTTTACATATTGCACTGATTTAAATTGCAAATATCAAACAATGTAATGAAAGGCTGTTAGAAAACTCAAAGCTTAGTAAATGGCTCCATTCTCTGCTTTCACAGTTCTATATAAAACAATGAATTTACAGCAGGAGAATAACTTATCTCAGTAGATTTGGTGTTTAGAGTGTTTTAATATTAAATAATAGTATTTTAATTTGTGAGCAAGAATATATATGTGTAGTGTGCGCGTGTAGTGTGCGCGTGTAGTGTGCGCGTGTAGTGTGCGCGTGTAGTGTGCGCGTGTAGTGTGTATACTTTCTCCTATGATTTCTATATCTCTGGAATTATTTATTGTCTCTTCTCAACTTGGGTGTTTTGTTTTATTTTGCAGGATAAATACTACTAAGTAGAACATACTCCTGTCAGTGAACATGAGATAAAACAGGTCTTTGACTCCCTTCACACTCATTACTGCAAACATTTTCCATTCTAAAATCCAAAACCATACAATTTCCTTCATTAGCATATTGCTATTAAACTTTTGCATGGGTGTGTCCAACTCACAGCCTGCAGGCCTCATGTGGCCTGGCCCAGCCCCTCCTGCACCCATCTCCTGCCTCATGGCATTGGTGGCAACTCTGCCCTTCCAAGCAAAGCGATCCGACCCAGTTCTGATTGTGCATCTATTGCTCAGCTACAACTGGATGATGGTGTACAATTGACACCACCTGGGCAGATAACATGGCACAGGGAGGACACAGAGCAGTGTTGACTGGAATTATGGCACATAGGTGTATGCATTTTGATACAATGGCTAAACACTGTCCTGTGAATGATGAAAAATATGCAGTCTTGCTTTCCATTTTGATGAGGGAATTTGAGAACAGCTTTCAATGTTGTTGAAAAAATCATTAATTTTTTGGTATATTTGTGGCTCTATTTTCAGTCAACATAAATACATTATCTGCAAATTTTCAAATGGAATGTTGAGTGTTGCAATCAGACATTCAAATTTTGATAATCTCTTTACATGCAGGTTTCTTTACCAACAGATCTTTTTACCTCTTAAGACCTATCTTACTAGAGAAAAATAATCCTTGCTTCACTGTTGCCTCATATTCACTTCTTTTATTTCTGGCAGTATGTTCACAAATATACATTTGTGAACAATTATTTTCAAAAATGAAGTACCAAGAAGAGAAAAAATTCATCAAAAATCTCTCACATGTACCTAGAGAACTCACTAAGAATTGCAATGACTTCCAGCAAACTGGATACTGATGCATTAGTTTCACAAAAACAAAGTCAAATGCCCACTCATTTTATGTTTTTATTACTCTTCTTTTTATTTGTTAGTATTAAAAAAAAAAAAAATAAGTTTTGTTTGTTATATACATGACTGATATTTTACAAGATTTACTCCAAAAATGATGTCTCCTATTTTACTATATTCATCCACAACATCAGGGGTCTGGCAGTAGAGGCTGAACCTTCCCATCAATATTCCATTATATTTTGTTGCCATGCGACATTTGGCAGCAGAGGAACAGTCGGACAAGAAAGTATGTGTGAAGCAAAAATGCATCACTGAATTCCTCCATGTGGAAAATACTGTATCCACTGACGTTCATTAATGCTTGCCAAATGTATATAGAGACCAAAGAGTGGATGTGAGCGTAATGAGGTGGTGGGTGTTGTGTTTCTGTGATGGCAATAGTGACAGCGGTCACCTCCAGTGATGCAGATTTTTTTTTTGAGTGCAGCCTATATGCTCTTGTTCATCACAGGTAGAAATGGTGATGATGATGTTGAAAAAGAGTGTTTTATAGTTGAGAATTTGCTCTATCAAGTAGTGTTATTGTGCTTTTTGTATCTGTTGTAGTATCGATGGAAATAAGTAGGAAGCACTGCTTTCTAAGCAACCTATGCATAAACTACTCAGTACAGTTTCTCTTCACTTACTGTGATCCAGGAAAAACAAAAGGTTGGACTCCCATGCTTTTGCAGGTTTGCACATTACAGGAAGAGCATAAAAATAGCAAAGTTACCAATCATTTAGCAAAAGTATTGAAGTTACCTGAGTACAGCTCATGTTAAGTAGTGAGCTGCTTTCAATATCCTCTTATATTAACTATGCCCTTTTTTGTGCGTGTGCATTTGTGTGCTGAACTAATTCCGTAAAGCAATGATATAGTGCCTTAATGAGACTCTGCCTTATATTTCTTTCTGTCTCTAATTCAACAGTACTCACTATTTCAAAACTGTAGTACTTTTTTTTTCTTAGACTTTATAACTGTTATTTTCTTATACTGTATGCATAGTTCTGATACTGACCCTTATGCTCTGAAAGAGTAGAAGAGTTATTTTTTCCCTTGAACCACAAAAAGGAATAGTGCAGAAAGAATAGATTTACCAATCAAATCAGTTGCATGTCGAAGTAAATAGAGATTCTGTATAAGTAGTTGAGGTTATATTAATAGCCAGAGAATATCTGGATATCACTAGTGATCCATTTTTTTAATACTGTTTTTCGAAAGTGATTTTGTTTAATTACTTCTCTTTTAAACAGTCACACTGTAGGTTATATTCTGTTCAGCACTGTGTATTTTGATCTATAACATATAACTTTCATGGGCCTAATTGGTAAAAATCAGTTTAAAGGAGAAAGTGGGAAACAAATACTTGCCTGTTATGCTGAAAATGTACTCAGTTCAGTTTTTTCTGTAGAACCTTCTGAATGAATAACCCTTCTGCCTTATCCTCTGCCACACAAATACGCTTCCCTCATGTTATTTAATACATTATTCCATTTTAATTGTAGTTGATTTGTCTTGTAGAACATAGTTTAGCACAGCTCAGTAGAAAGACAAGCTTCTATAGCATATGGCACAACTGTGCTTTGGCAAAGGTTTTCTTATATGCTTCTGCTTCCTCAGCAATGATCTAGGTTTGGAGCCATTCCCTTCTGCCTCGATGCTTTTGAGCAGAAAACTCATGCAGATAACTTAATGCAGAAAACTAGAGTTATGTTTGATGAAGCAACATCTTCCCTACCTTTTCATCTGGTCTTTGAGAACACTAATGTAATCATTGAAGAAACAGTTTTCAAAGTCAGATTAAAGCTATTGGAAGCTAATATTTATATGTCCAGTGATATACTAAAAATGTGCAGATGCTACTTTGAAATTGCTGGAAAAACATTTAATTTACCTTGTGACTGAAAGATTAGAGAAACAATGTGCACAGTTATTCCACATCATATGTGGCTGTCACAAGTAAATTATTTCAACCTGATCAACCTTCAAAAGCAGCAGCTACTTGTCTTCAAATCAAACCAAGTTCAACTTCAGCTGTGTTAAAGTAATTTTGGTTCTAAGTTAACAAGATTTAGATAAAATCTCATGAAAATTCTAAAGTCTCTCAAAAGAGGTACAATTAAAACACAGTATTTGGGAATTTAATGTCAAATTTGTTTCAAACACCTGCTCTCAGTTACTTGATTCATTGCACTGTCAGTTATATGGCTTGGAGAGAGGAGATGTCAATCCCCTCTATACTGCTCCTCTCTCCTACTTAGGACATAGTTGATTTTCTATCTATCTGTCTGTCTGTCTATTTATCTATGTGCCTATCTACATACCTACCTACCTATCTCTTCATTTTTTAGATATTTTTGATAGAATTGAGTAATAATGGTTTTGTGTAACTTGGATTTTTTTTTAGGGATTATATAGATTTTCTTATGAAACTCCTCCAGTGATATAGACTTTAGTATATTTTGGTACCAAAATATATAACAAAAAAATTATAATATATATAATATTATGGCCTTCAGAGGTAGCTCGCATATTGGGAGATTTGTAGAATCTTTTCTTGATATATGCAATTTGTATGGAAGTATCTGTGTTATGGTGCTGGTATTAGTTCAGCCTACGTGATTTGCTGGTTTTAAATTCCCTTCAATTCTTAATTCCTACAGAAAATACTATTCAGCAAAGATATGGAAAGATTTTTAGGTTTAAAAGCTGTCATTTCATAGTAACTTTGGTAACAAAAACTTTCTGTTTCAAAAACATTCTACAAATCACTATGCATATGATTCTATGATTCTATCCCCCATCCATTTTATCTAAATCAAAAATATGTCTAGCTTTTGCTCAGACTTTATAAAGTCATTCCCATATGGCCAGAAACTGAATATGAAAAATTTCTTAACAAGAGAAAATGTTTAGGGGTTGCTTTTAAGTGAAACCAGGAGGTAACAATGAACCCTAAGCCAAGTGAACTGCCACTGCAAAACTTTAAATGATGGAAACCAAAGTGTTTTTCTTTTTGTTTTTCTTTTTTTTTTTTTTCTTTTTTTTTTCTTTTTTTTTTTTGTTTTGTTTTTTGTTTGTTTTTTTTTCTCATAGAAATATCAAAGCAGCTAGGTTTCAGTTGAACTGCTTTTGTACCTCTTGTAGTCTGCACATTAGATCCTGTATGTGCTCATAAACATTTCATTTTTGATCAGTGAGTATTCTATTTTCTTGCAGTGAAATCTGTACAGAAGAACTTTAAAATCTAAGACAGCAGACTCAGAATCACAACATTTTTAGATTTCATCTCACAGTGAATGGGACTGGGAGCCCAGAATCGTATAATCATACTGGCTGTACCTGATCTTCTGGAAATCTTGGAAGTTAGACTTAAATCCATTATTCAGTTTCACTTTAAATCTAGTACACTGTTATATGGTCATTAGTTTTATTGCTGCTCTTGTTTTGAGTGACTCAGACTAGAGTTGTAGCTCTGTGAAAGACAAGATTAGAGCTATATGAGAAGAGTGCTTACAGGGCCTCTCATGATCAGTGTCATAGTTTTGTGATTTTTCAGGCATGTACCCAATCACAACTGTCTTCAAGAACGTTCTCAGAAATCTATTCTTTCACAGTCTTCCACTATGACATTCATAGATAAGTAGTTAAAATCTGTAACTTATATAGTATATTCTGCAGGTACACAGTGTATCTAATTCAGCTCTTATTTTATAGCCCCTTTTGTGATTCATAGGTAAATCTTATGGGTTACTGATTGCAAAAATGATGTGAATGATTATGCCTTTTTCATAAGAAAATTCAGTGCTTAGGAGAGCTTTGCATTTATAATTTGAGAAAAAAATCCTATTTATCAAATGCAGAAATCAGTTTATAGGCTGTTGAGTCATGCATGCATTGTAATTGTAATAGTTATCTTTTAATCTCAGGAAAAAAAGTAAATATTCTACAGTAAAATGAAGTGTTTTTCATTATTTCACTCACATTATTTTCGTAATGTTTGCAGATTTCATGTCAGGAAAATTTTCCTGTTGTTTGAACTTTACTTTTGCTTTTCCTTGGTTTCTTCATTCATACTTAGATCTGCAAGTCCTTTCTTAAATGCCCTTATTTTTTTTCTTTGTTCTGCTTTTTTGCCTCTTTCATTTTCAGTACAAAAATATTTCTTCATAGATCCTTTCTACTTTAACAGAGATGTTTGCTGTTGTTGTTTTTTAGATGTTTGGTTTGGTCTTTACAAATAGAGATGAAGAAAATATAAAGGTTTATATTGGGAAACCATTCAATAAATCCCAGTAATTTTCTTCTTACTGTCCAATTCCTAAACATATGCTCATGATTCCAAATTTCAGACATATTACAATTTTATCTGACCTTAAATTCCTATAAGAGATGGCTCCATTATAAATCCAGAGGTCAAACAGCACTGCTGATACTGTTTCTGCTGACAGCACTGTTTCATCTAATTCGTTAGATGACATTTCAGCTGCTAAAGGCGAGGCATGTGAGTTAGATAGAGAAAAAAAGACAACAACAACAAGAGAATAAGAAGGATAATTACAGTGTGTTCTATGTGATGAGAATAACCATTCATCCTCATTCACTGTGTGGGAAATCAAGCCTTTTACATCCAAAATCCTGCTCTCATCTAATAGATTGAAATGCGCAGAAGTAAGTGTGCCCTACTTGCGCCATTTGTCTATGGCTAGAGTCTACATTCACACTATTTCTCTAACATGGAAACAAAAGGAATGAGGAAGACAGGTGACTTTGCATCTCAAAGAGATTTTCTATTTAGGTGCACGTTTTCTGCCATAGAGAATATTGCCAGAGTCCTGGAAAGAATCAAAATTTGAGATCTTAGAAATAGCTGCAAAATTTACAGTACAGGTAGAGCCTGAAGATCAGACTGGGCTTAAAAGAACAAATTGCCAGTTCTCCTTGTAGCCACCTTTCATCTCTGTTGAATACGAGTGAATGGGATGCAAAGGTTAATTCAAGCTGAACAAAGAATGTCATTATGCTTTGAACTAGTTTGGGATCTTTAATTTTGTTTATTGTTGTATGTTAACTGCCAGTAGACTAAAGAATATCTTTCTGAAGTATATTACGTCTGTTTCAAATTTTAGGAAAATATCTTCAGAACTAAGAAAGACAGAACTTATACCCATGAAAAGGACACTAGATTTCTCAAAAAACAGATAATCAAACTTTCTGTTTCAGTAAGAAAGTTTCACTTGTATTGCTTTGCCAGTGAAAAGTTGTTTTATCTCCAGATATTTCTAAAATGTTGCCTATGATGTTCATAGAGGGAATTTTCTTGGTAATAAAGCTGAATAAGTAGTCTCTTAAAACATTTTAAGAGGCCTCCAGGAAGAGGCACCTGAACACTGGGATAAGGTCCCATTCTGAAAAGCAGGCTCACCTCTGTGAAGTGAAAATGAAAAAAAAAAAAAGTCAAAAAGTAAGATTCTCTTTCTGTTTCTCTTTCTCCACTACAACCTTGTACCACAGGTCACACTGGTACAGAGAAAAATATTTTCATACTTCAGATGGTCCTTTCCATTCCTCCAGGAACTTCCAAAAATTGATGTCATTCTTTCTACTGTCTTCTGATTTTCAGATGTCTTTTGCATGTGTATTCTGGTATGAATGCTTGATTTTTGTTTTAGAAATTATTGTGATCCTAAAGTTACCAACTGACTAACTGGAAGAAAAGAGTGCCAAAAATTATGTGAAGTTTACTGTGAAATAATAAGGAAGACAGATTCTGTACCTTAATGCATAGCATAGATTTTTTTTAGAATTATACTAAACATGTGAAAAGCAATAACCTATGGCATTACTATGATAAATTTAAAACATATTTAAATATTTTAAAATTACTAAAATTAACTATAATACATTCATTATGCCATTTATGAAAAACAAGTATACCTTCAACTACAACAGTGTATGCATGGTCAATGTCAGCTGACTTTTGCATACTTTGTGCAAGGAATTTCTAAATGAAATCATGTATTTAAGATTATTTTTTCCCAAACATATACTGCGTACTTCATTCAACAAATTAGCTCCCATGATAATTTTTTTTTCCTTTCTTTAAATTTCTTTTTAGTTTAGGTGAAGATTTCACCTTTCTACCAAATTATAAATATTTTAATGAATGAAATTACAGATATTATTATTATTATTATTATTATTATTACTATTATTATTTTGCTTGTTTGTTTTCTTTATTTCAAATCCTAAGCAGAAAAAAAAACTGGTGCCCTCTCTAGGACCCAAAATATGATTTCAGCTCTGTTTGAACTGGTTCATACATACTTAGGAAACTCATTAGAAGATCAGTGTTTTGATACATTTGTAGGAAATTAAATGATTTATTAATCTGTGTTTGAAGCCAATAATTAGAATAAAATATTTCAGAATTCTATTACCAGGAAGAAGATATAAAAGCCAAATGTCACTATATCTTAAAATCAGGGACTGGTACTTTTTGAACAGTGATAGTACATTGATGAATCTCACGGATGAAGTAGGAAAAAACCAAAGAGGTGAGAGGAAGTTACTCAAAGAACTCAGCAGAGCTGTAGACTTCAGCAACTCAATAAAATATAACTCTCACCATGTGGAATCTTTCAGACAGTCTATAAACTAGTGAAACACTGGCACATCTGCAACACTTTACAAAATTTCTGGTGTTATAAATGAATATGTATCACTAGATTTTTTTTATTTCTTTTCTTGTAGAAATCTGCAGATACTTAAATTATCACTTGAATAAATGTCAAATTTATCCTACATCATTACACTGTTTTCTCTTCATAAATCACAAATTAAAAGGCCAAAATTGATTAATTAAAATGATAATGATTATCCTACATATAAGAAGAATATTATTTTATGTAATACTGCAGAAAACAATAATGCAATAAACCTAATGAAAATAAAATACTTTCTTGTTTTTAGCAAACCGAATCATAGAGTGATGATTGAAACACTTATTTCATTGCGTTTGGTGCTAGGTTTGAGTCATGTTCCTAGTTGAAATACAAAAACACAACACAGACTTAGGAGAGCACTTCCCACTAGGTAGTTTCCTGTTTCCTGAAAGAGACCTTCATATACAGGAATCCTAAAGAATCTCCTAACTTTTTCATGAATGATTAGTACCAAAGTATACCATAAATTAGCTAGTATGAGAAACACCAACAAAGCATTTTTCCTCATGAGCATGTTTTGTTTTGTTTTATTTTTCATGTCCTATTTTCTTCCCCTTTTATTGGAATCATGTAGGATTTATAATACATTTGTTGATAGACACTTTTCTGATGTTAACTTCTTCTGGATTTTTGATCTATGAGGAGGCAAAATAGAGAAATGTTCTATAATTTAAAATTAGGTGGAGAACTTAACATAAATTCATATAGTCCATAATACTAATGATTACCAATAAATTACATGGATTTATCAAGAATTTACACCCTTATAGGTTTAGCTTCAGCTTTTCCTATTTTTTTTTTCCCATGTAAAAGAAAAATATTCTTGCCATTAGTCTTTTCATTAGTCTGTCTGCTAAGTCTCTAGTAATAAATTTTCTTAGTCACCTCCATTCTGGAGTTTCATTTTTAACCTCTAGCTTGTTCTAAGAAAAATGGAGGACTAAAGTACAGGTACACTGTTTTCTGCATTTCCACTCAGTATACCATATACAGACTGAAATAACAAAGTTAAATTGAAAGTTGGTAAAAATCTGGACTTACACTATTCCTCATGGGTTTCCTCATGATTATGTGAAAGCTCAGTGACTTCAGAGGAACTTGGAAATATTTGTACTGCTGGATATGGAGACTATTTTTAATAAGAGAATTCTGTTTATTTTCTGTTAGGCAATGATAGTTTGATTAACAGAATGCTCGTCAGCTTTGTGAGACAGCAAAATACCTAAAAACCTAAAAAACAATCCCCTCCTCTAAGAAACAAAATGAAAACATATTTCATGAAGAAATTTAAAGAAATGTGGGATTAATATATTATCTATTTTCCTTTCCACCCCTGAATGCCTCCCTCATTTGTTGAATATATTGCGTAAATTGTCTTATTTTGGCTTTTTTGACAGGAAGGGGAAAGAACACTATACATTAAACATTTACATATGCATTAACATAGGTGTTCTTATGTTAATTTTTCTTTTAAGTATTTATATTTCTTACAGGAGTAAAAGTAATTCTTTGCTGATGGCACTTATTTCCTAACAAGTGGTTGTGATGTCCGTAAAAAAAAGAAAAAGAAAAAAAAAAAAAAAAAAGGAAAGAAAAGAAAAGAAAAAATGAAAGAAAAAGACATAATTTTTAATATTCCATAAATTTAATGACAAGATAAATTTAGAGTTGGAATAGTTCCTAAGACATAAGCTACTCTGTACTGCACCACATACATAATTACTATGTCAATTTAATGTTGGTAAATGTTTAGCTATATTTAGAGCTCCCTAGCCCATGTCAGCAGAAGATATATTAAAAAGTTTGCTTGGGTATGTGAGAAAACTGTATGCATTTTCTGATAACAGAAATGCAGAAAATGTGGGCTTCAATCCCATATTTGATATTCAGTTTTCCAGTATTGCATAGGAACTTGAAAAGCATTCCAGAAAAGATAAGTGTTTCACACTGAGTATTTCTAGTATACTTATGTGGGCTATTTGCCTAGTAAGCAATTTATTCTCCATGTGTATTTATATAAAAATTAAATATATAACTGCATTTGCAAAGTACAGTATTCCTTCATGCTTATATTCCTGTAGAGATAAATAATTTTACTTGGATGACTAAGCGAGTGATTGTGTCTTTGAAACAGATGCCTAAACTCTCTCAGATATTACTTATGTCTGAAATATTTATCACCTGTTTGTTGGTACATGATCAGATGCACAAATTTATCACTGTTGACTTCTGAACACTTATTTAACTGAAGAGTCACAGGATTTGTACAATATATTTTGTTCTTCACATATGGTATTTGAAAAAATGGTTTACATTTCTTTTTAATTTGCTTTTTATTCTCTTTTTTTTTTCTATTTGCTACATCAGATTGCATTTTTCTCTTTGTGATGTAGTCATACTCTTTCTTGACAAAAGTCTATGATATCATCCAGAACAAGTAGTTTCTCTCAGAGCTGCTGAGGGTGTGTGAGTTTAGTTCTATGATATTCCATTGACCTGGATTCTGTATGCTGTGCTTCTGAGGTGGCTTCTTTGTAGTCAATGATATGGATATTGAATGCATTAATAGTACCAGAAAATATATTTGACTTTGCCAGTGAACATTAAAAAAATTAACCTGTATGCAACCAAGTATGTCTGGGAATAATGAACAAATATAAAATATTTGCTTGTATTCACATTTTATCACATGAGTATTTTATGACTTAACTCTTACATCATATTTCACCTTGTGAAATATGGTGGACATTTTTTTGGACTTTGGACATCTGCTTAAATCTGGTGATAACATAATACATTCCAGACAAATGCAGATCTCTAAGGCAGGTGAAATGTACCACTGTTTATGAATATTTGCCTATAAACCATGTTAGCCTTAATAATTCGTTTAAAGTTTGGTCTTCAAACTTGTTTAAGTTTAAATGCTGAAAATTGGGTTCATTAACTCATCGTTACCAGAAGCTCAAGGGTCAAATATGGATGACTGTGTCCTACAGGGACTATATAACTTCAGCTATAAAAAAGGGATTTTTACCTTTGCACCCTGTAATGTTTAGCAGATGTAATGGATTACAAGCAAAGCTAAGCCACCAAAGCTTGTTGTAAGAATGCTGATAACGCAAATGTTAATGGTAATTGGAGGCTAGTATTGGAATTGAAAACCACTGAAAACTAGGCAGCTAATGTATTTAAGCATATATGTCATTGAAATTGTTGTAGACACAGAATCTTTAGTGCACCAGGTGAAAAGCTCTTACTGTGTCATAAAAAATTGAGATACCACTTTGCCTTTCTAAAAAAAGGAAATTACCTGGATTTGGTTATTGTTTTGAAAGCTGAATGTATATAGTATTTGAGGAACAACAAAATAGATATCCTGAACTGAATAAGCCTCCCAGAAGCAGAAGAATCTGTTAAAATAATACTTGAAGAATTTTTTCTCTTTATAGCTTCCTAATTGGAGCTCACTGGCCTTTGTAGCACTGCAACACTAGGGAGCACACTTTCATCAGGAATTATACCGCCTTCAGGATCTACAGAGAATTGGAGTTAGAAGTCAGTTCAGCAAATCTGCAATTTGGCAGCAAGCCAGCCCCTGCCCTGCTATACAGAGTGACAAGGCATGCGAATATGACAGAGCTAATGGTAAACAATGACAGATCTGTTCAGAGTCTGATGGGATGCATCTCTCGTTTGTTCATGTGCAGCGTAGGAATCAGATTTATTTTGTTTGAGATGTGCTTAGATGCCTATATGAACTCTTCACCCTGCCTTCTACAAATCAGATTTTGCAGAGCAATAAAGTGATTTTCATTGTAGTCGTCTATTTATTTTGTTTTGTTTTTGATGAATGTGAGAGACTTACAGTAAACTGAAAACTAAGAGTAGCAACATGTGGAAAAGGGAGAAAATTTAAATTTTATTTCTTTTAAAACCTTCTTCTGGTTAACCAGACAATACAATTAACTGTGTAATTATTGCTACTACTGATCAGATGAGAAAGTGTTTCTCTATAGAAATGAAGTTGCATGGGACAGAAAGGAGATCCTTCTTTGGAATAGTTCTATATTCCGTTTCACTAAAATAATAGTGATTTATAATGTTAAATGCACAAAATTCTTGCTTCTTACAGAAATTTTAAAATAAATCTTATTTCATATTAAATCAATTTAGTTGTTGATTTGCATTTAAAAATAGCTAAATATTTCTTGTATATTGCTTCATTATTTTATAGAGAGTTTAAAATCCACATTATACATTCTATACTTTTGATAAATTACTCTTTCTTTATGGTATGCTTTCTTTTTTATCTGATTGATGACTCATCTGTAATTTAACTTAAAATTTGTATGATTTAGATGTGATCAGACACAATGAGCTTTGAAAATCTTTGCCATTTTGTACTCAAGAAATATCTCCTCATCAGGAAAGAGTTCAGGAAAAGGTCTGTTAAACTAGCCATTGCTAGAAATAGCAACAGACAGAACCTTTTCCTAGACCTTCACCGGAGTAACTGCCACATTGAATGAAATCTATAGCCATTACAGTAGTTTCATGGAAAAGTTTAAGCTAGCAGTCAAAAAACAGCTTAGTTGGTTAGCCTAAGAGTGAAACTATTTCAAGTGCGGTCATGCTATTGACGTTCTGTACAAAATTTCTTCGTTATTTTCTTCATATGTAGCCTTAAGTTTTACTTTATCTGTGTTGATATATAGTGAACCAGAACCTTAGTGATCTATTCTCATCTGTATGTACATTAAGAATGTAGAAATGTGTAGATCAGTGTCTTTTTCTATATCAGTCCTCCAGATCTTCTTAGTGGAGCGTATGCAAGTATTTGTGTTCTCTGGCATATGGGAACATCCTCAGAGCATTAAACTACTTGGAAATATGCTGCTCATGAAACAGCAGAGAAGTGGCATCTCCAGAGCTACTGAATTTCAATTGAAAAGTTTCAGTTGACAATTTTTATATTAAAGTGTATAAGATTGTACATAGAATCACACAGTCATAGAATCTATAGTTGGAAGGGACCTTTAAAGGTCATCTACTCCAACTCCCCTGCAATGAACAGAGACATCCACAGCTAGAGCCTTGTCCATCTTGACCCTTAGTGTCTCCTGGAATGGGACATCCACCACATCTCCTGGCAAATTGTTCCAGTGCCTCACTACTGTCACTGTAAAAGTCTTTCTCCTTATATTCAACATAAATCTACCCTCTTTATGTCTGAAATAACTTCCTCTTGTTTTGTCACTACAGACCCTGTTGAATAGTCTGTCCTTTTGTTTCCCCTTTTCCCCTTTAGATACTGCAAGGCTGCTATAAGGTCATCTCTGCACCTTTTCTTCTCCATCCAGGCCCAGCCCTCTCAGCCCCAGCCCTCTCAGCCTGTTCTCATAGGAGTGGTGTTCAATCCTCTGGATCATTTTTGTGGCCCTCCTCTGGACATGCTTCAACATGCCTGTGTCTCTCCTGTACTGAGGAGTTCACATCTGCATGTATTACTCCAAGTGTGGCCTCACCAGCACAGAGTAGAGGGGCAAGGTCAGCAAAAGCTTTCCTGAAATGAAATTTATAAAGCATCACCCCACAGAAGACCAAGTCTGGGCTGCAATTCAAGAAGAACAACAGATAATCTGAAAGACAATCAAATTCTTGGACAATAGAGTGAATAAATGTAAACCATTGATAAGAAGGGCCATATCAAACCATCAATTTTTAAACAGCATTTCCCATTGATTCCAGTGCTTAAAAATCAATACTTTCTCTGCAGAGAAATAGTTTCATATGAACAATGTTTATTTATCATAATGACTTATCTGCGAATGTCTTCCATTTCATAAATATATCCTCAGCATCCTTGCTTAATACATTTGAGACTTTCCTACAATTCTGTGAAGAAAACATTATCTTTCTTTGCCAAGTTTCCTCTGGTTTTATTCAAATCTATAAGAGATTTCCCAGTAGACACGCCATCAGTGTGGAAGAATCTGGGATGTTACAGATGTTGTTTGCTACCTGTACTATGATACCAGTTAGAGGTCACAATCTCTGAATGGGGACTCATCATCAGAGTGTCTACATGCACACTCTATAAAAAGAAGATGTTTGTCTAAAAGGCTTTACAGTCTTAATAGACTGAAGACTTAAAAGACAAAAGAGAAAAGAAAATAGAGCAAGCTTAGCTGCTTTGTGAAAGCAAAGTGGCAGAAACAGACATAACAGCTGGAGCTCTATAACCCTTTAAATTCAATTACCTCCACTGAATGTACTAAGAGTCATCACGTAATGCCTCCATTTAAATCTTGGAGATCAATTAAAAATATTTATGAAAAACATAAAAGCCTGAATTTAAAAGGGAACAATGCTTATCTGATTAGTACACTGATTTTTGCCACGTTTTAACAGTTTAAAGGCTTCCGTGCCTTAAGGGTTACATGCCTTAACAGTAAAGATATTCATGATATTATTAAAACATGTGAATAACATATTAAAGCATGTGAATAATTTTGCTGACTCATGTGGCTACATATACAAAGTTAGAATGACATACTTCCTAAAAGCTCTGTCTGATCACTGTACATGTGATCCCTTTTAAAATGAAAAATAACTCATTTGAAACAATAACAATACAGAATTATTTAAAAGATGCTTCATTTTCCCTAGTTTCTCCATGAAAACAGACATTTAAAAATATACTAACCCAATTGTGTAACTTCTGGCTTGTAAATATTTTTTGTTTTGCAGTATGTAGAGATTTGTCTATTAAGCAGGGGATATAAGGAAAATCTATATGCCTTTCTCCAGGGAAAGATCTGATATCACAATTTTAGCACATGCACAAACTTTTATTTTCCACAAACATTTCTTTCACACAAAATAAGGAGAAATTCCCAGCATAATTATGACTGAAATTTAAGAAACATGGATTGTAAATTTAATATAATGATCAGGGAAGATACTATATATTCTAAATACTGGAATAATAAGGGATAAGATTGCAGTGTCCCACCAGTGGTTGGTGGTAAAAGGAAGATATGCTCACCTCCCTCAATTCTCAAATCTCCATCTCAAAGGAAGATAACTAGCTCATCTCCCAATTTTTATTTGTCAATTCTTTAAATAAATAAATAAATAAATAAATAAAGTACTATAATCACAAATATATATATTATCAGACAAAAATATGTATTACATCTGTCAATTTAAAAATGTTATTAAATTTATTAATATTCCATTTTGCCTATTTTTGACTTTTCTATTGTTTAAATTAAAAAAAAAAAAAAAAAACTCTATTTGGGTCATTCTAGTGTATGCAAATAATATATATCATATGAAGGTTTCAGTGACTTTTATTGTTCATTTATTTTCCAGAAATCACTTAACATTTCCTTTTCTGGAGAAACTTGTAATAAAATTGCTATAACAGGAAAAGCAAGCCACCTAGCAGTATAACCTGCAGAGAAATGAACACTTCAGCACTTATTTTTTATGAGCTAGTTAACCTTATTGGATTAATATAACTGCAAAAGCCTGACCTCCATTACTGTTGATCAGAGCTAAAATTTACTGCCATAACATATTATTCTGATCAATTCAGAAAAATAAAGGAAAAGAGAAAAAACACAAAACTTATGCTAATTGTTCAATCTACTTTCCTAATATGTAAAGCTTGACATTTTCTGTTACAGTAGGTAAATTAGAAAATAAGTTTATGTTCACATTCTAAAAGCCTCCAGCAACAATACACCAAATGGAAAATTGCCTATCAAATAAATAAAAATGTCAAGCATTTAATATAACTAAATCTAAGATGTGAAATATAATGTATTAGGAGCACAGTTAAATTAACCCAAAATGAATTAGTTCTGAATTATTATTTTGTTTGTTTTTTTTTAAATAATACACACATTTGCCAGTGATTTTGCCAGTTTTCTAATAATCGCCTCTCACTATCTGATTATTTGAAATAGAGATTGTCTGACATTTGATACCCTTTCTATCAGGTTGAATAGGATCTTAACTTTTCCACAAACATATTCCATGCATTCATTATATTTGGTCAGTCAGAATCTTGTAAATTAATTATTTTATAATGCTTTAATTAAGTTGAAATAACATGATAATATACATAACAATACTGAAAAATAATTAAAAATGTATGAATATTAAGCCATTTTCTACAGAGGAAAATAACCCTGTATACTTTATTATCTTGAATGGAAAGCATTATAAATAAAATTATGAAAAATCCTCATGCTGCTATAGACTTTGTTTGACTAAATAGTTAGATTGACCAACCTTGTAGATTTTGTCAGAGACTGAATAATAAATATAGCTACTTAGTATTTGTGAAAAGTCAAGTACACTTTGGATTCTAAATTTATTGATGAGGAAGGCTTATAATGTTTTCTTTATTATAAG
Source organism: Tetrao urogallus (assembly GCF_951394365.1). NCBI lineage: Eukaryota > Metazoa > Chordata > Aves > Galliformes > Phasianidae > Tetrao > Tetrao urogallus. The sequence continues at coordinate 53,653,103 of NC_136813.1, forward strand.
AACAAAAATTAATTTTAACATAGTGATACTTTTATTGACTAATATTTCAGAGATTAATGTAAAAATGTGGAATAAAATACAAAGAGTTAGCAGTTGCTTTTGTCTTACAATCTTGATTTTGAATGATTTTGAATGATTTGTGAAATGTAATTGGATCAAAATGAGTAGATTAATTATTGCAGAGAAAATCCGGAGATTTATATTTCTTCTTTCCTATCTTTGCTTTATTTGGTGTTGTGCATACAGTTAAAGGTATAAAAAGGCTTTTTAGAAAGTAAAAAAACAGTACTCAGGTGCACGTGTTGAAGCATATTCATAATATCAAATTATGAATCCAGCATAGTATCACACCATCTATAAGATATTTTGTGGTATCACATTCCCAGAGGTAACCCATGCCTCCATTATGCCTCCATTTGGTTTAGAATCAGTCTTCTAAAGATCTTTTTTTTTTTTTTCTTTTTTTTTCTAAAGAGTCTTTTAAGAGATAATAATGTTTATCACTGTAGTAATTGTATCATTCAGAAATACCTGGAGCATTTATACGGAGACACATCCTAAAGAGCTGCCTAGTTTCAAAGAAAAAGTCTGTAAAGAGTAAATTTAAAATATACTGATAATTTTCTGATATTAGAATTGAGGTTGAAAATTTTATATCTTGTTTAATTGCTAACTGCAAGGATATTAGTAGATGTCACTTGATTGTATTTGTCAACAAATACTAGTGTTGGATAGTCCTTCCTGAAACTTTGCGCATTACAAAGAGTAAGTCAGGTAAAAATTAAAAAGCTTAATTATTAGGCTTTCCACACTGATGTGTTATATCCTCCCTTATATTTTTAGTTTAACTGCTTACTCTCTAACGTTTAATGGATTAAATTGTTTTAAAAGTGCTTTATAGAGCATAATTCTTTTCATGACTCTTTTGAGAACACTGTGTTGTCTGAAAATAAGATCTTGACAGCTAAGCATGAAATACACTGATTTTTCTGTTGTTCAGAATTTGTAAACAATAAGACCACTTTGACGTATTTAATTTTTGTTTTTTCTTCTTGGAATTTCAGCGGGAATTTGGTCATAATAAATTCGCTTAAATTCCTCTCATCAGCAAGTGCATCAGCCTCCCATATCTGTAGCATTACTTGAGCAAGGAGTCTATGAGGAAAATGGATACAAGATTAAGTTGTAAAGTAAGCTGTACTGAGAGCATACAAAAAAAAAATAAATCAAGCAAATAACAACAAAGCACTGGAAATTTCTTTTACTGTGCTTTATAGAACCATACAATCATTAAGGTTTAAAAAAATCTCTAAGATCTTCTAGCCCAAGATCAACAGGATCATCTAGCCCATCTATACCCACCACTGCCATGCCCACTAAACCACGTGCCCCAGTGCCACGTCTCCACATTTCTTGAACATCCCGAGGTATGATGACTCCACCACATCCCTGGGTGCCTCACCACTATTTCTGAGAAGGAGTTTATTTCTAATATCCAAACTGAAACTCCCCCTGATACAGCTTAAGGCTGCTACCTCTCATCCTTTTACTCAAGGTGCAGTCTCACCAGTGCTGTATATGAGGGAGCAGTCACCTCTGTAGTCCTGTTGATTACACTATTCCTGATACTAGCCAGGATACCATTGATCTTCTTGTCCACCTGGACAAAGTGGTAGCTCATGTTCAGACAGTTGTTGGCTAAGACCTCTTTTCCGTTGTGCAGTTTCACACTCACTTTACCCTAAGCCTGTAGCATTGCACAGGGTTGCTGCGGTCAAAGTGCAGGATCCAGCACTTGGTCTTGTCCAAGCTCATACAATTGACTTCAGCCATTGATCCAGACTGTCTGGATCTATTCCTATGGCCTTCCTACCCTCAGACAGATCAGCACTTTCTTCCAACTAAGATTTGTCCGCAGACTTCCTGAGGTACACTCAATCCCCTCATCCAGATCAGCAATACAGATATTAAAAAAGACCTGCCTCAATAACAACTGCAGAACATCACCTGTGACCAATCACTGGCTAGATTTAACTCTATTCACTGCCACACTCTGTGCCCTGCTATCCAGTCAATTTTTACCAAGCAGAGAGTACTCCTGTCCAAGCTGTGAGCTGCTACGTTCTTCAGAAGATTTCTATGGGTGACAGTCAAAGGCATTGCTGAAGACTACATCCACAGCCTTTCCCTCATCCACGAGGTGGGTCACCTGGATATAGAATTAGATGGAGAGATCAGTCAGGATCTGACTTTCATGAACCCAGGTTGTCTAGGCCTCATCCCATGGCTGTCCTGCACATGCCATGTGATGGCACTCAGGATGATCTGCTCCATGACTTTCGTCACTACTGAGGTCTGAATGCAAGGCTTGTAGTTCCCCAGATCCTCCTACCAATTATTCTTACTGACTCCAGTTGCCTGGGACCTTCTCAGTTGACCAGGACTGCTGATAGATGATTGAAGCTTAGGAATCACTTCTGCTAGCTCCCTCAGTATCCTTGGGTGGATTCCATCTAGCCTCATGTAATTGTGAGTCACTCACTGCTTCCTCCTGAATTGTGGGGGGTTTATTCCGCTCACTATCCCTGTTTTACAACTCAGGGGGCTGAGTGCCCCTCTTCCACATGAAAGTAAATTAGAATCTTAGTTTTCTGGATAATTTACAGTGTCATACTTGGTGTTTTTTATCTGAATGGTATACATTCAAAGCAATTTTCTCTTTATGAGTTGTAAGCCATTGTTAGATGACCAAAGCAAAATAGAAGATTTAAAAAAACCTCTATGGTTTTGCATCTGGATTATGTAAAATTTCTTTTGCTTCTAATAAACTTGATGTTAAATACCTATTCCCTCCTGATAAGGTTTTAGTGGAGGTTCATTTCTGTACTCTGCAATTTCACTTTGTTTTAGCTTGAAAGCATTAAAAGATTTCTGGATTGTCTTTTAGATAACAACAGTGCACTCGGAAATGGGTTTCGGAAATAAAGTTAGTTCTTCCAGTATGATGATTCTGAACTATTGACCTGTTGAGGGACAGATGATGATGTTGACTTTCACTCTGCCTGCTTCCTTAGCTTTAGTCATTTTTTCTCTAAAATTTAGTAGTGGCAGGTTACAAACCAGAGGTCAAAGTAAATGAAGTGACAGTCAACCCACTTCAGTATTCTGTGCTGTGATTTGTCTTGGACTTTTGGTCTTTCAAATGCAGGAGATGTTTTTTGCTCTGCAATAGTGAGGTGAATTGTAAATTGGTTTAACATTTTAACCAGAAGGCTCTCTTCCTCTGCTGTCTGGATGTAAAGCCTTTGATGATAAACAGTGGTGATGGCAGAGTATATAATGAATGAAGGCACTGGATGGTAGTGCTACTTATAAAAAAGAAGCTTGGAGTTAGTTAAATCTGTGTGTTTAAATTTAGAATAGGCAAGTCATTTGTAATGAATAATTTATAGAGTTAAATTTCACCAACTTTTTTTTTTTTTTTTTTTTTTTTTTTTTTTTTGTTCACCACTTGTCCACAAACATATGGCAAAGTTCTTGGATTTATTCATTATCCAGAAAATATTCATTTATTTCTTCAGTGAATAAATTCTTGGCCTGCAGATTGCTCATGAGCAGTTTATAGGGAATAGTCAGAAGGTGCACTGTGTATGTTAGTTTCCATGTCTGCTTCGATATACTGAGAATTAGCAGTATTATTATGACTAAAAGATCACATGAGCAGATGCTGTGGTGACAGCAATATTTTAGCTAGCTCTTTATTTAATTCTCATTGGAATATAATATAGTACTCTAACACTACACTTCAGGATTTACCTAAGAGTGTATAACAGCTCTTAGTAAATGAAGGATTCCTTTAGTTTACCAGTCCTGTTTACGCTGTAGCCCCAAATTTGTGTTGGCACAGCTGAGACCACAGTACACAGAATTACAGTTTAGGCAGAAATGAATGTTTAACAGCAGGAAGTCATTACATCAATATTATCAGCAAAGTTGATACTTAAAAGCTTGAAGAAAAAATCATACCAAGATTCTTGATTTACATCCTGTTGTAAGCACTTATTCTCTCTGGAGAGCAAAGAGAGGGCTCTTATTTATTTTTAATTTTATTATTATTATTATTTTACTTAAGCTAAAGGTTTGCTTGTCTTTTTTATTATTTCTTTTTAACTTTTTTTGTTGTGTTAATAATTCAGAAACATGTTAATTTTAAAGAGAATGTTTATAGGCTGGAAGAAATATATCATTAAAATTAGTAAAATCAATTGGAGCTTTCATTGTTTGGAGAATGGACAACATTTGCATAATATCAGGTAGCGTGCAGTCCCCAGCTGTTAAGGATTTTATTCATGTCCCAGTGCAGATGGTCAAGTTTGAGGTTATGAGTTATGGTAAGTAATAGAGTTCTTTGTAGAAGTGATTCTCATGCCAATCCGTTCCTTTTCCACAAACAACGAAGAATATTCCTCATCTTCTCCCTGTACATGTGGTCTGTAAACTGCCACGGTATCTCTCTGCAAGTCCCACTTAGTAGGAGGACATTCTTGTTTTTGCTCAGTAGAGCATGAACAGCACACTTCAGAGCATATCAGCAGGGACATCTTCTCAACTCCTTTGGAATTAAAAGAATAGGAGAAAAGACATTTTTTACTGTCCTGAGTGTGTCTGTGAATAGTCATCTGTAATGTACAGGCATACTTTCCCCAACATCAACTGTTTATGTTCACTTACAGGGTAAAACTTGGTCTAAAACTGTAATGATGAGGCAGAATGAGTAAATGATAGATATGACAGTTGTAAAAAAGTAAATATAATGAAGAAGAAATAATCCTATTTCATAACTTAGAGCAATTCAGTTCATTACAGTGTTGCTGAAAAATCCTCAGCATGTGATTAAATGTCATTTGAAAAGCATATCATAAGAAAATGAAAGATGATACTCTTTAAATTAAATCCTCTTCATCCACAGTATGTATACCGCTGAAGAAATACAGTGAAAACACTCAAGTACTTGCCTTGAATTTCATGAAACACATGTAGAAATTCAAACATAACTGCTGAGTTTCTGGGTCATAAGTTGTAGGTGGTGAACACAAACTTGTGCATGCCTGGAAGTGCTGCCTTGCTCATAGCTGGACATTCAAACACATTCCTTGCCTGAGAACCACCCTGCAGGTTATGAGATAGGTGGCCTCTGCCTGTACTGAACATATACAACAGCAAATTCAACTCAGAATTTTATATCTGAGACACTTCCACTCAAAGATGTGAGGGAGGAGTTACTTTTATGTTTACACATGGTGTACTATTTTTAGCCATTATCAACAGACTGGGAGAACAGAGTTCATAACTGTTCTCAATTCAAATAGGAAACTCCCATTTTCCGTGTGAATGCTACAAATGCAAGCTGTAAAATCCAGGAAAAAAAGACCCTCCATTACTTCAACTGCATCTGCATTTTTGTGCAGTCAGTAGCATGAGATTTATAAACAGGGAATTAAAATACTGGAGTATAGGTTTGCTTCCTAGTGATTAGTATCTCTTCATCAGAAGTATGAAGTGTGAATTTAAAATCCATGAAATCAAGGATGTTCTTGAGTTGAGAATATTCCTATTGCATTTACTAAGTGTAATGAAAAATCATAACAAATAGCCTGTGTGCTTTAAGAAAAAAGTTTTCAGGAACCTGTTTTGAGCTCAGACATGTAGTGACATGCATGTAAGACAGAAAAATGAAATGAAGTTCTATATATTCGTGGTTTTGTGTTTGTATTGTCTATTTAACATGCTTCTGCTTCTCATGGTGGATATTGCAAATCCCACTTTAAGAATGCCAGTTTTTCTCTTTAATTGTCCATGGAATGTGAGAACGCAAGGAATCCCTGAATTATACTCCTGGGCTCACTGCCTAACATCGAATTGCTGCAACACTTTGTGCCAGGAAGCCTAATCCCATTTGGGATCTGACCCAAATGATTTAATCATATTACACTCAAAGCTATTGTGATAGCTTTTATGCAAGACTTCTAATATTTGCAGAATAAATACAAGCAATGTGTTTACTTTAAGAGAGTAATTGTTGATTAAAAAATCTTTCATATTATAATTATATTTCAGTCTTCACCTCACACTTACCAAAGAGGAATTAGACTCAATATTAGGAATATGTTTTCATGTTTGTATTTTTCTCGATAAAGAACTTTTTTTTCCCACTTGCTCTTATCAAAACTATTTTGAGATGTTTTAATTTATGGATGTAATGTTTTAAAAGACAGAAAGTAAATGAAAATACAGTTTAGCTGTATTTTTCATTTTATTACAGTTATCGCATTTGATAACAATTGAATTTACAATAGAGGTAAATCAGTTCATTGCCATTTACTTTTCCAGAATGCAAGTTGTCAGAAATCTGCATTATGTTTGAAATGGCAAAAAAAGAAAAAAAAATCCAAGGCTATGAACATTTTTAAAATACTCATTTTAAGATAGATTTACCTACAGCATTTTGATAGATTCTAATTAAAAATAAAAGAAAACGAAAACTAAAAACAAAATACAGTATTATCTTTATGATGTATAATTTAATTGCTCATCAGTTGACGCACCTGAAGAAGATACTGTCATACATAATCATGAAAAAAATTAGGAAAATTGAGATTTCAATAAATTGTCAGATTAAATACTGTTGGCAATGTATAAAAAGAAATATTGGTGCATCTAATGGAATTAGTACGAGTTTGAAATGGTCTCAGACATCATACGAGTTGAAGGTGGGATATTTCCCCTTTAGCAATAAAAACAAAACCGCAGAATTTCATCATAACTCACCCACTGTGCTGGCAGCATCAAAGATGCTTAGTAACCTCTGTTTGAGTTGTCATTTGGAAGACAAATTTGTTCATAGATCATGACTGTCAAAGTCCTTTTCTGCAACTGTATCAGTAATTAGCTATGCCTTGTTAGTGCTCAAGGCAAGTACATCTGTCATGTTTAAATAAAGGGTTTTTTTCTTCTTCTTCTCAATTTCAGATAATATTTTAACCTTTTTGCTTTGTAGCATCAACAGACATCCAAATTATTGACAAGATCATGTCAATGGCTTTTGAAAATGTCTGTGCTATATATGACTGTTGTTAAACTGTTGCCACTCTAAACATTTCAGATTATTAAATACAATGTACAATACAATATACAATACAATGCTCTTAGAGCAAGAGAAATACAGGAAAGAAGGTTGGGCTGATTTTCATTTCAAGCCTTACTCCGATGTGTTGAGCTTCTCGTTGTGACTTTTCTGTGTGCCACCAGTTTCAGTTGATTCTGATGTAGCTAGGATCAATCCTTTGTTACTTAAATGCATTATAGCCGTCTGTGTCTTTGAAAACAGAGTTATCCATCAATCTAGCCGCACCAATAAAAATGACCTCATATAATCATAATTAATTAAAAAAATAGTTTATGCGCATTGATTACATCTGTCTTACCAAGAAAAGTCATTCATTGAATGATTTCATGAACAAGATGTATTTCAAGTATAATAAAGTTCTGTGTTAGTATATGACATTATAAATTAAAAAACAACAGTCTAGGTGTCTTGAACTAATACAAGCACAGAACTGAAAAGAACTATGCACTGTTACAGAGTAAACTGCTCTCTCTTCGTTGGCTTTTTTTTTTTTTTTTTTTTTTTGCCAAATTTAACAGGCATAATTGGGGCATAAGATGACAGATTCCAGATTTGGTGAAGAGTTTATATTATGAAGAGTACAGAGTTTATTGATTTTTTTTTTTTTTTTTTTCCGTGTGTGTTACTTGTCAATGGTGGATGAAACGTATTAAAACACATTTTTTAATGACTTATTTCTTCACAAAAGCTGAATCTGTCCATGTTGTTGAATGCAACAGTGTTTCAATATAATGTGCAACAGTTTGATATCCCTGTTTTGTCATAGTTGCCTCTTTTTTTTCCTTACATTTTCCTCCAGAAGTTTGTTTTAGGATAGTCTGAACCTTAACATTCATTGGTTGTATTAGCTGGATTTCTATTGAATGTTTGAGAGAACAAACAGTCTGCACAGTGGACATCAAAACTAAGGTGACCTGGACTAATTTTTCTGCATTTGGGTACTTTTGAGCTAATTTTCATGGGGTATACTCCTCTTTAAAATATCGTTTGGCATACATGCCCCCTTATTTTGAAAGTGCAAAATACAATTTACCTTATTTTTAAATTAAAATTTTGCTACTTCATTCTTAGTTTCTTGTGTTTATATCTTTTGTTTACATGACTTTATATTCATAGAAAGACAGATGCCTTTTATGAAACTGTGATTTTTTTTATATATTTTTATTTTTTTATTGCTTCTATTAAATAAGAATGCCATTCAGAATGAATCTAGATGTTGATTGCTGCTCTCTAAACTACTAAGGAAGGAAAAAAATCAAACAAAACAAATCTTAGAATGAATCATCATCACAGGAAATGAAAACAAGTGAAATACCTAACTGGCTGACAGTCTCTCTGTTAAGGCTGATGCAACCCTGAAGTATGAAAAAGTTAAAAAATATATAACAGTTACATGAACTCTTTAAACTATAATGATCTTTCTTTCTCTGCTTCGCTTGAACTTGTTTAGTCTAATGGGCTTTGGATGGACAATATTTTCACTGGCAGGTTGGCTGTCTGAGAGAACTGGGTTTTTAACTGATGTACATTGGGGGGTGGGACCCTACAATAAGATGCTCACATGCTTGAGAGCAACAGAGTGGAAGAGTGCACCTATCAGAGAAATGAGAAATGCCCTCCAACCATCCAAAAAGGCTTGATTAAAAAGAATAGACAATTGGCACAAATACAGAGCTTCTGTAGAAACTTTTGCAGCATTTAACAAACAAAATGCTGTAGACACTATTCAGATGAAAAACTGATTGATATTGAAATCAAAATATGATTTGATTTCTATTAGAGAATCTTGGTGGGATTAATTACATTATTGAAATGCAACAATTGATGGATATAAACTATCTGGAGTGTCTTTGAAGAAATACAAAAGTTGGGAGCTTAGTGGTGAAAATTAGAGACCAAGATAAAAGAGACAATCTAACAAAGAAAACATTGTGTCTGGTGTCTACTACAGGCCACTCAATTCAAGGAAAGGATTCCTTTTTATAGGTTAAAAAAGAGTCTGATTAGAGGAGATACATTGCTAGATCTCTTGCTTTTGAATTCAGAAGACTTGACTGGAAAACTCAAGACTGGAGGTAGATCATGAGCAGTGGTGATCATAGCTCCTCATATGCTATACAGTATCACTTTGGTCAGTTTGGGTCAGCTGTCCTGATTCTGTCTCCTCCTGTCTTCCTATGTATCCTCAGTTCTTCACTGGTGGGGGAGTACAAGAAGCTGAAAAGTCTCCTACTTAGTTTAAATATTGCTCAGTAACAGCTAAAATATTTTTATGTTATCAGCACTATTTTTATCCTAAATCCAAAAGATGGCATCCTACCAACTGTTATGAAGAAAATTAAACATCTCAGCCAAAACCAAAACAGCTAGAGATGTAAAGAAGAATAAGTACACAGTCTTCAAATAGAAAGGGCAAAAAAATGTAGCCAGTAGACCTGGCTACAGCTGACATGGAGAAGGCTGAGGTACTCAATCATGTTTTTGCCTTGATCTTTACTGGAAAATACTCTAGCTGCACAATCCAAGTTGGAGAAGTCAGTGGCAGGGACTGGGAAAAAGAAAAATGAACTGCTGCAAGATCAAGTGTAAGACCACCTAAGGAACCTCAAGGTGAACGAGTCCATGGGACCTGATAAAAGGAATCTGATTTTCCTACGGGAAGCAGTTGATGAAGTTTTTAAGATAATATCCATCATAGGTGAAAAATCATGACAGTCTGGTAAGTTTTCCTGTGACTGCAAGAGGGAAAAATTAATCTTTTTTTTCCTTTCTTTTTTTCTTTTTAAAATTTTTTTAAGACAGGGGCTCTCAAATGTCTACTCTTGCTCACGCAGCTTCTGGCATGCATTTAAGTTTTTATTTGAATAATTTCATTCAAACTTATTTTTTAAGTATCCGTATAAATATTTATTCATCCATACTGACTGTTAAGCTAAACCACTGGATGATAGTGGAAAGTCTATGTACTAAAGACAACCTACAATGGAAAAAATGGTTGAATACCTGACATTTAGTCATTTTAATTCATATTGGCCACAGAAAATGTTAGAGAGTTCTTTGTATATGTAGGTGACTCTACCAGACACTGTTTAACACAGAATTTGACTTTGCAGATTCATTCTTATTAATTCATTCCATCAGGTAAACTGCGATGGAAGTATGGTTAAAGTCTGTGAGAATACCTAAAAAGCTTTGGCTTTGGAGATAACCTAGGACCACTAAAGAAGATTACTACTTTATTGTTCTTTGTTAATTAAGATTTCCCAAACTTTTGACAACTAAACATTCTTTTAATTACAATAAAAGAAAGTACAGCTACGTGGATATGTTCTCTAAATCCCTGAGAAAACTAGTAATAGAGAATCACAGACTATTATATTCTTGGGACAGAATATACATGGAAAAGAGTTGATTGCATATGTAGAAGAAAAAAAAAAATCTTCTTCTGTTTTTCTTTTGGTAATTAAAATAGTTTGATTTAATTTCATATGGATGTTTTTAAATAGGAATCCTTTGGGTTGACTAGGAGGTATGAATGGTGGTTCCCATACTGGCAAGTGCAGAACATAGTGCAAGAACAATCTGAACAATATAAAGATGAGCATATCATAAATAAGCTTTCATGTTGTGAAACAGCTGTAAGAAAAGTCTTCCTTGTAATCTGATGATATTGACCCTTCCCAACATCTAAAGAACTTTGGAATTTTACCGATGTTCTCTGTATGTACTTGGTTAAAGTCAGAGAACAAAGATTAAAATGTTTTCACCTGTCAAAACTGGAAAATAAAATAGGTTACTTCATTTAAATTTATAGGTTTGTATTCTAACTATTCTAACTATTTTACCAACATATGGAACTGGTAGTAAATCAAATGATTTCAAGACTGACAAATATACATCCATGTGTTAAAATAAGTGAATGTCATCCTAAAAAAAAACCTTTTCATTCACAGATATATGGGGTTAAATATAAAATAAAATTGGTCGCATAAGACAGTTTGCAGAAGACTTCATGTGCTGCAGAACAATTATTATGTTCTTTATCCAGAACCTATAAAATGATCCCTTGACAAAATGTTACAGATTTGAACATTTTGTCATTCTATATGTCATCTGTATCAAACAAAAGGAAAAGGAAAATTTACAGTGCCCAGGGATAATAAACGAGATACACTTTCCACCCCAGAATTTTGAGACAATTACAATGTTCATAAATCTCTCTCATAATTTTTTCTGCATGTCTCTAAGTTAAAGAACTTGAGACACAGTGGGGATCACGATGTAATGCTGGATTTGAGTATAGTCTACTACTAACCATCATAATTGTATGCAATGTCACAAATATTTTCATGTTGTTGTTGGAAATGTGTTGAGATTTGAACATTTTTCATGACTAACCTTTTGAAGGATTCTTCACAGTTTTGAAGATAATGCCAAGAGAATTAATTTAATGTGAGCCAACAACAAATCACTTGTCTAACAGGAGAAAGGAATAGAAAAGGGAAATAAGTGTACCAGTGCTAGATAGAAGTAGCCTAGAAAGTCACTGAAGCATATAAACATGATGAAATTAAACATCTGGAGAGTCAGCCAGCAACCTGAGAGAGGTTGCTGTAGTGAACCACATCAGGACCACCTGTCAATTAGTAAAAGAACTCAGAGGAAATGAAAAGCAGAATTCATAAGTTAAAAGAAAACTGATAAGAGCAAAATAACTTCCAATTATGATTTATTCAAATAATGAGAATATCTTTTGTGGTAGATTAAAAATCACACTACTCAAATCCCAGGAAACAACTATGAAAATCAAATATAACATCTTCAAAGCAGAAAAAGATGAGTGGGGTGACAGAATGCATCAACAAACCAGGTGTATGAAAACTGAGTTATGTATGTTGAGAAGGTGTTAGAGCAAAGCTGCTTTCAGGACTGAAGCTTTCAAGTCATTGTGTTTCTCTCTGCTGTTGACTTGTTAAAGGAAAAATCTGTTATTAATTGTTGCAAGGATTTACAGTGAAATTATTTTGAAGTGACGTTATGCACATTTTTATGCAAAAGATTAAAGATAACATTAAAAACAGGGAATGTATGAAGAACTTACATACATTCTTTGCATTGACATAGATAACCTCATATCAATGTATTTTTCGTATACTTTCAGTTAGGTGTATTGTATATGTTGCTCTGAAAGCAATGCCTCCTATTTTTTTTTTCCCCCAAGGAAACTACAACAGATACGAAGAGCAAAAAAAACCTATTTGATAGAAAAAAATTCTCAGCTACAAAACACTTTTTTCAACATAGTCACCACTATTAACTATACTGCTATATTTGCCAGTGATCAACAAGAGCCTGCTGCTGAAACATACAAACCAATGCCTCATTGTGCTTTCATTCACAATTTGGTCTCCATATGCACTCAGCAAGCACCAACGGATGTCAGTAGGTGCAGTATTTTCCACATGGAGGAATTCATCTTTGAGTAATACACGCTTTCATTTCAGACACCATTTTATCAGACTGCCCCTCTGCTGCCACTTGTCACATGGCAACAAAATGTAATAGAATATTGGTGGAAGGTTCAGCCTCTACTGCCATACTGCCAACATCTGCCTCTGACATCTTTGGCCAATATAAAATATGAGACATTACTTTTGAAGCAATTCTTATACTCTGTATAACATGCTCAATACAGTATTTAAAGAGCACATTTTGTTGTTGTTGTTTTTCCTCCTCTAGATTTCTTAGAATTCTGATATTCTCAGTATGCACTTCTTGTAGTATCCTTATCACTTCAAATCACCTTTTGTTTTAATTTCCATGTGGATGCTAGATACTGATCTTATCAGCTGGTATGCCCACTAAAACACTGCGTTTAACATTTTTAGTAGCTATAGGTAACTTTTATTCAGATACTTATGTTTGCAATTTAGCATTCAGCTACTTTCTATGCCTGTAAGGGCTAATCTTGTTTTCTTTCAATTATCTTTAGGTAATTTATGGAGTATGTGGTGGTTATGCTTCTCTTCATTCAACAGGTTAATAATTCTGCAGGCTTATACTTTTGACATTTAAACAAATACCTTTCAAATGTATTTTTAAAGCAGGACTCAGGAGTCATTCTGAGGTAGGACTCTCCTGTACCTTTCCAGTCCCCTTCAAACAGCATCACTGACTGTGCAGTGACATAGTGAACAAAAGACTTAACTTATTTATAGCATGTTAACCAGTCATGCTTAAAATGCAGAGATGTTAGTATGCTTAACTGAGAAGGTAACTCTATAAAGTTTAAATGTGCTTTGTATAAGGCGTAGAAAACCATCCCTCTTTCCCAATATGCTTAGCCTAAGATCATACGCTTGCCTAAGCTCATGACATCCGGTCATAGAATTGCCTCAGCCTTTTCTTGACAGTGAAAAAGAAAACAAAGAAATGTAGCTCTTCATCATCTAGAACTTTCCCTCCTCAAAAGTTGGTCATGTATTATCCCTAGTAACATTTCAACCAAGCTGTGAGTAGAACACAGCCACATTTCTACACAAAGAACCATGACAAGATCAACAGAATAACATGCTAAGTATAGATTTTCCTGTGTCTTTGGCAAACTCTGGATAAGAGGAGGGTGAATCATGAAATTTGCTATACATGAGCTTATTTTTCAGCCTACTTTCTCTTTGCACAATGAAAAACAGATTACTCATTGATAAATGTAATTACTACCTTAGTTTTATATATTTCAGTAAATGTATGTAACTGATTCAATTTATTTGCTTTTTGGTTTTGCTGATAAGATGACTGCATTTCATGCATTAGCACAATATTTCTCTTTTCCTCTATGTTCTCACACGTCAGAAATTGAGACTGATTTGAGGACAGTTACTGAGAATCTATCACCACAACAGAAAATGCCTTGACCATGAAAAAAAATTCAATAATTTAGTTTTGCATGGAAGTGCTGAGAGGTGCATAAAGGCTAAAAAGCAGACCATATAAGCAAGGTACTTATTTAAAGTTTATATTTGATTGAAGGAAAAATCAATATATTTAAATAGACTGTCCATATATATACCAGTACCGTGTAAGAATACATTCCAATATATGTTTGAAAATTTCTTAATTAATGTTATTTTACCAGATGGAGCCTGTTTATGTATGAATTTAGAGGTTTTGTAGCTGTCAAGGACAGCTGTTTTATGCATTAAATAGTGGAAAAAGTCATATATTTTATCATTTTCTACCTATCTTAGTTGAATATACTCCTTCCAACAATGGAAATTTATTGTTTTCATTAAAAAATGAACATTAACAACACTTTAATTAACTTCAATTAATTCCAACTACACTGTTTTTAGTAAGATCACTGTTTAAAGTTTCAGGAGATAAAATCCTTGCTGAATCAAAATTACTTTGGAAATTCTTACCCCGAGAATGCTTTGAAGGAAGATAAATTATTTTTTATTTTCTTTTACTAAAAGATAGGACATATAAGGCAGACAGTGAGCAGAAAATTGACTTGATTCAATTTGCTTCTGATTATGTAGTGCATTTTGTTATTATTTTATTAACTCTGATGTAGTACAAGAGACTTCAGTAATCTAATTGTGGCTCAGATTTAGTCACTTTAATGGGTTCCTTGACAAGGATAAGCTCATATAAGTTACCATCAACTTATGTTCACTCTTCCTGAGCTTGGTATTATGTAAGCTACTCTTGGTATTATGTGAATTAGATATCGCAATGGCTCATTTCTCTTGCTCTCTTAGCAAGTACTTTCATGGGATTCTATTTCCTACTTAATAAATGCGCTGCAGATTTCAGCTGGGAGAAATCTGCTTTTAGAGAAGTCTGGAGGCATGACTTACATTCCTCAGTACGTTTTTGTCCAATTTCTGTGTAATGGAAAAAAAAAAAAAGATACAAAACAACTCCATCCTGATAAGACAGATCAGCTATGTGGTTTTGAGAGCAGGCTATCTGCTCTGACAAATTGAATTGCAGTAAAATTAAATGAGAATTACTTAGGCACTCATTTGCTCTATGTCTATGCTCAGTTGATATTTTGATCCGATATCATGTTTAAATTTCCCACTACTTTTTTTCTGCAGGTACTATTAAGATTTCAAATAAAATTGTTGTG
Organism: Tetrao urogallus; assembly: GCF_951394365.1. NCBI lineage: Eukaryota > Metazoa > Chordata > Aves > Galliformes > Phasianidae > Tetrao > Tetrao urogallus. The sequence goes on from NC_136813.1 coordinate 53,668,426, forward strand.
ATTAAGGAGGTGGGCAAGCTTCTTTTACTACCTGCTTATCCTTACTTCCAGACTCCTGTGCTGGAGCTGAAAATTACATCACAGATCTATTTTTATGATCTCTTATTGAACTGCCAGAAAGCAACCCAATAGTAATGTTTTGCGCTCTTATTGAAGAAGTTGAACAAAGTGGAAGGTGCTCATCTTCCTTCCTCAAACATTAATATATCATATAAATACTAGAGTTCACATCTTGCTAGTTTTCCATCACCTATGTATCCGTTCAATTAAAAATTGATTGCACTTTGATAAAATTCCAAGGAAGCATTTTGTTTGTTTGTTTGTTTGTTATTGTTTTAGTATCCTTACATCTATCACTTAAGGAATACAATTCTTTCACAAAAAACAGTTTTTTTTTCTTCTTCCTGTTTTCAATCCAGTAATGTAGCATTTAGTATCACTTTCTCTTTCTGTTGACAGAAAATAAATATTTTCAAATAAGATAAATTTCATTTAAGTAGCAGTAATTTCTCTAAATTTAGGAATTCAGGCTGGATTGCTTTTTTGATGAATTTTTCTAGTCTTTTTCATCTAAAATAGGAAGCAGAAGTACTTATCTACTACAGATATGCTGAGAATAACTTAAAATCACTTAGATAATTCAAACTTTCTCTGTCTATCTAAAATTTGCTTTGGGATTAAACTTTTTCTCACTGAGCAACAGAAAATATTCTGAAATTTTGATCAATCATATATATCATATAGGCAGAAATTTCTGTATAGTGAGCATTCACAGTAGAAATTACACTAATTGGTAATAGGCAATCTAGCCAAATACTGACATATCTTATTTCTGACTGTGAAGTCAAAAACTGCTGGATAGAATTTTGCTTTAAGTATTTGTAGAGAATTTGCAGATTGAGTAAATGATTGTACTAGTAAGACCAAGAAAAAAAAATATGTTTGAAAAAAAAATGTGATGTGAAATATATTATTATTTTATTTATGAAGTAATAACATTTTTCTCCACATGTTGTGAATCAGTGGAAAAGATGGATTAGAAGAAAGCTGAAATGATACTTTGCAGTTGCAATTTGATTGTGCAATGATAAAAAAGAAAGTAACTTCAATCGAAGGAAATTTCAAATCAATTCACTACAGCAAATGAGTTATTGTACAAGACTTGTTGAAACCTCCTTCATAACACCAGGACATAAACATTGAAAAGGGGGAGTATGCATAACATAGGCAACAGGAAAATCTTGACTTGTTTACTCTATTGAAATGAAGGTTCAGTAAGTTCTAGTAGTTAAAAAAAAAAAAAAACAAAACAAACAAAAAAAAAAAAAACAGAAAAGATTGTTAGAGTGGGAAAAACAGGAATTCTCTTGCAACAGTGGTGAAAGGGTATAAACTGCAAAAAGGGTATAGTCTGGAATAATGCTGATATGAATCTCTGAAAAGTATTCTGTAGAATATGAAATTCTTTACCAGTTTGTTTGTAAATTGGTAAAAGCATTTTTGTGAACCGAGAAAATCCAGAAAACTGTATCTTTGCTACAATTTATTATTTATTAACTTTTTATTTGTTTATATTTGTGGGGCTTTTTTGCCTACCTTCCACCCCCTATCCTGCTCTGACCGTGGAACCCCATGCCATGCAGACAAAACAAACAGTATCATCAGCAGAAATATCTTCCATGTGCTTTAAACCAGCACTGAAAGGAGCTCTGCAAGACAGTTTCTTTTCTGAGATTAAATCTGCACAACAAAGATATTCCTTCCTTGCACACTGATAACCACTGCTAGGACAGCTGTATTGACAGGTGATATGGAATGACAAATATAAAATAGGAACTATTCATTATTTGCAAAATGTTGTGCTATGTTTCAGAAGATTTAGTTGTTGGCTGGCTGAAAATTATCTTAATTCTCAGCTGTGTTTTTCACTCGGTTCCAATACATCTTATGAGATAGCAGCCTTGCTTTCTTTATTTTAAATTCCTGCGGCTTTTCTAGTTCATTACTGTTTCTAAAATTCTTGCATTGACAGAAAGCTATTTCTAAAAACAATTTAAATTCATGTACTCTGGATTAGAAAGATCATTTGTATTGAACAAGAGAAGCATAAGATCTTTGACTACACTATGCCACGATTTTTTTTTTAAGCAGAACTGATTTTAACTTGTTTGAACAAAGTCCAGTGCAGAGTAGTTTTATATCAGCTGTTACAAATTGCACTAATGAAAAAACAGACACTTTCTCAAATAAAGATTATTATTCCAGTATAAAGCATTTTACTATAATCTGAATTTACTTCTTTTCTTGCTGCCACTGATTTTCTTCAGGGATGTCTGTTTAGAAGAATACTTGTGCTCATCCTATGGAGATGCTGAATAGATTTTGATCTGCGATATGGTATTGGATACAAGGTTGAATTTCAAACTTCTATCACTTTCCCATGAAAATATCTTTTAAATATTTTTTCATAACCAGATTTTTTATTGTTGGGTTTTATTTGGTCACCTTAAACCAGAAGAATCATTAGGGAAAGGAATTTAACATCTTTTCATTACTGCAAATTCTTTCTTGTGTATGAAGTGTTTATGTGCCCTCAGAAGGACTTTCCACATAGATGTTGCTATTATTGTGCTTGCATATTCTCAAAATCACAAAATTACAAAATTGTAGGGCTTTTGAAGAGATTTTAAGAGACCACTCTGTCCACCTTTCTACTAAGGCAGGTTTCCTACAATAGGTTGCATAGGTAGGTGTCCAGACAGTTCTTGAATATCTCTAGGAAATTTTCTCAGGTATCCTAATTTGAAACATAAAATTTGAGCTGAAAAAGAAAAGACAATTTGATGTCAGACTCCTGAAAACCTGAGCCATGTGATACAGATTAGCACTAATCTAGATTTTACACATAATGACTCTCATATTGTGGAACTGCGGATGTCCTCCCTACTTTCCCATTTCTCAACCTCTGTTAAATACCTGGGTAGATTTTAATGTCAAAACAAGGGAGGATTTGTAGGCTCCCAACCACCAAATCCTTTTTATTCAGTTCTTCATGTAACAATGTTCTCAGGAATTTATATACCTGTGGAATATAAATCTCAGCCATTTTAACTAATAGACAATTCATAAATCCAACTACATTTTTTTCTTTTTAAAATTTCTTATATGCAGATTTTCTTTATTAAGATTAATGCATTTATTGTATTTTCAGCAAAACTGTTCCAAATGCTCATAAAACAATGTTGTACCAAATTCACAAAAATTTTATGTTGGGAATCTGATCAGCAGTTTATTTCAGTACCAAAGACAGAAAATGAAAACTTCCATTAACTTCCATCTGTAAATTGTATAATTGGGTAGCTGTTACTTGATAGGCTTAGAGCTATCAGTACTTTAGAGAAACTTGAAACAATTCTAAATGGTCAAGCACCACAGCAACATGTTGCTTTTGTTTTATTCTTTATAGCTTGATTTACGTTAAGGACATTTGCTTCCTCTGAAGATCACATAATATCCATTCTGAGGATCCACTCTGCATGTAAGGAGGGAAAAGCAATCAGCCTGGTGCTACGCCAGAAAGCTCATTGATTCTCCAGATACACAGACTACCTGGCTTTCCCCCAGGAAAGGAGAAAATTCCATCTTTAAAAGATGCAATACCAAAAGCCTATTGACTACAGAGACATTTTCCATGGCAAACTTCTTAACTTTGAGTGGGTCAGAATTAAATTTAACGTATTGCCTTTAGGTTTTCTGTATGAATCTATCTGCAAGACAGACATTTCCTAGACAGCTACAAAAAAAGTCCATCTGCAGGGATAGAACTAATTGAAAAAAAGCACTCATGCAGAAACTTAGTCTGAGTACATAATCTGTATAAATTCTTCAGTGAGAAAAAAAAAACTGTGTGTGTTCCATGTCTAATACTCTGCTTTTAAGATTCTTTATATACTTAATTGTAGTCAATAGAAGAAAGCAGAAGATTAACACTTTAAAAATGCAGTACATTCTGCTACATAGATTTTGCTATTTCTTTCTCATGATAAAGTGAAGTAAGAATTACATTTAAGATGTTTCAGATTTGATTATTGCTCACCTCACTCAGACATTGTTCATGAAGCTGCCATTATATACACCAATTTAGAGGATGAGATTTGCAATTTTTTATTAGACTGAGTAACAGATCCTGTATTTACTACTTCATTGTAGTTTCTGGGAAAAGATATACAGAAAGGATTCTGTAGAGATTTTTAAAATCCCACACACTTTCATCAGTGAAGAATTCTAATAAATTAGACAATTAGAATAAATCTAATAATTAAATTTTAAACAGATCTATCAAATCTATTAGTATATTAGAAATCTAATAGTTTATAACATTTTACAGATATAGCACTAGCACTATGAAACATTACACAATACTTAGAAAAAATCAAAATCCAAACAATAATGCTAAAAATTATACAGTATATCTATAAAATCCGGTTGTATCTTAAAGGACATTTTGAAGCAGGTATCTGTAATATTAATATTAAAAAAACAATTTGCTTGTTATATACAAGCAAATTGGCAGACTGAATATAAATCATTATTTTTAATAGTTACATGCGTCCTAATAAACACAGAAATAAAGAAATATGAAGGAAATTAAATGATTAATATAATGAAAAACATTCAAAGGTTTAATTTATTTTTGGCCAGGTAGTAAACAAAAATCCTTGCTGTAAGATTGCACAAAATTTGTCTTCTTTTTATGAAAGACTGCCTCCTTTCCTTTGGAAAATATTGAGAAAAAAAAAAATGAAAGAATTACTTAGAGATTTACCAAATATATTCAGATCTATCAATCAAAACTTTCAATTGTAGGTAAGCGTATTTATAATAAATGCTTGCTGGCTGAGGGAAATTATGCTCTTCAAATATTTTCAATTAGCATAGGAGATAATATCAGTATATTTATTTTTTGTAAATAAATTTTGTCAGGTCACTGATATGCAACATAATTTCTTATACTTTCTGATACTATAAAAATTTCTGACAGAGGATTTGAGAAGTATCTTAAAACCATCACATTTTAGCTTTCTCAAATTTGATCCTCTTTGTACAGTGATTTAAGTTTTACCTCTTTATTTAAACATTTTTTATTTCTTTTTCTGATCAAGCAGTCATTATAATATTCTAACAAATAAGGTTAGCTTGGAGAAAATTAAATTTTTTTTTATAATATAATTTTGGCTAGTACCAGTGCAATCAGTACTATGCTTCAGCACAATTTTAATTTCAGCTGAAGTTAGATTCCTCTGCTTTTCTCTGCAAAGGTAGAATAGATAAAAGAATCCTGTGATTATTCAGAATGTTCATAGGATCATAGAATCCTTAGAGTTCCAAGGGACCTCTGAAGGCAATCTATTCCAACCCCCTGCAATAAACAGGGACATCCACAGCGAGATCATGTTGCCCAGGGCCTGATCTGGCCTGCCTTTAAAGTCTCCAGGCACAGGGCATCCACCACATCTCTGGGCATCCTATTCCAGTGCCTCACCACCATCACTCTGAAAGGCTTTTTCCTTACATCTAACCTAAATCTACCCTCCTTGAGCTTTAAGCCATTTCTCCTTGTTCTATCCACAGACTCTGCTAAAGAGTCTATCCCCTTCTTTCCTGTAGCTCCTCTTTTCATACTGGAAGGCCACTACCAGGTCAACTCGCAGCCTTCTCTTCTCCAGACAGAAAAGCTCTTGCTCTCTGAGCGTGCCCTTGTAGGAGAGGTGTCCTATTCCATGAGACTTTTTTTTGTGGCCCTCCTCTGAACGCAAATCTATGTAGGTCTGTGTCTCTCCTGTACTGAGGAGTCCACAACTGGAAGCAGTATTCCAGGTAATGCCACCAGTGCAGAGTAGAGAGGCAGGGTCACCTCCCTTGACCTGCTGGTCATACTTCTTTTGATGGAGTTTAGGATATGATTGGCTTTCTGGGCTGCGAGGGCACAGTGCTGGCTCATGTCCAGCTTGCCATCTACCACTGCCCCCAGGTCTTTTTTGGCAAGGCTGTGCTCAGTCCTTTCACCCCCCAATTCGTACTGTTAATGGGGGTTCCCTCGACCCAGGTGCAAAACTTTGTACTTGAGTTTGTTGAATCTCATGAAGTTCACCTGGACCCATTGTTCAAGCCTGTCTAGGTCTGAATGGTACCTCATCCTTCTGGTGTGTCAACTGCATCCCAGAGTACTTGGTGTCATCAGCAATCTTGCTGAGAGTGCACTCGACCTCACTGTCAGTGTCACTGATAAAGATAATAAAGAGTATCAGCCTGAGCATTAAACCCTGAGGGACACCACTCAGCATATCCATCCAGACATTGAGCCATTGACCACCACTCTTTGAACTCAGTCCTGCAGCCACTTCCTCCAACAAAAAGTCCACTCATCAAATCCATATCTTTCCATTTGGAGATTTTGTGGAGCACTGTGTCAAAGGTCTTACGGAAGTCGAGATAGATGACGTCAGCAGCTCTTCCCTTGTCCATTGGAGCTGTGGCACTACCACAGAAGGTCATATTAACCTGTTATCATTAAATAATTATATAAGGTTAAATGTCTCTGGCAGAACTTTCTTTAGCAATGACCCTATGTTCAGGTTGAATTCTAACTAATGTATTATCTTCCATCAGTAGACCCTAACTTTGTATGAATTGCAAACAGAGAGATAAGGAGCAAAATGATATAATAGAAAAACAAAGCAGAGCATAAAAAAAACAATAAACTTTTAAATATTTACCATTTATAAGAAATGGAGCAAGGAGGACCTGGGGAACTACAGGCCGGTGAGTCTCACCTCTGTGCCTGGAAAGATCATGGAACAGATCCTCCTGGATGACATGCTAGATCACATGAGGAATGAGCCAGTCTGGCTTACTGGGGAAAGTTCATTCATAACGGAGTGACAGCATTGGTGGACAAAGGGAAGGAAACCAGTGTCATTTACCTGGACTTGCGTGAGGCCTTAGACATGGTCCCATACTACATCCATATCTCCAAATTGGAGGGATGTGGATTTGACAGGTGGACCACATGATGGATAAGGAATTGGTTGAAAGGCCACAAAATGTGGTGATCAATGGTTCTACATTCAGGTTGAAGACGGTAATAAGTAGTGTCTTCTAAGGGACTGTTTTGGGACTGGTGCTCTTTAACATCTTCATCAGTGACACTGACAGTGGAATCGAGTGCACCTTCAGCAAGTTTGCTGATGACACCAAGCTGGTGCAGTTGACATAATGGAAGGAAGGGATGTCATTCAGAGGGACTTCAGCAGATTTGAAAGGTGGGCCTAGGTGAATCTAATGAGGTTCAACACAGGAATCCCAGGCATTTATACACAGAGGAAGAAGCAGTCCTTGAGAGCAGCCCTGCAGAGAAGGACCTGGGGGTCTTGATGGATGAAAAACTTAACATGAGCCAGCAGTGTGCTCTTGCAGCTCAGAGAGCAAATGGTATCCTGGGCTCCATCAGAAGAGGGGTGGCCAGCAGGGACAGGGAGGCGATTGTCCCTCTCTTCTCTGCCCTTGTGAGACCCCATCTGGTGTACTGTGTCCATGACTGAGGTCTCCAGTGTTAGAGAGCATCCAGAGGAGTGCCACAAAGGTGATCAGAGGGCTAAAGCACCTCCCCTACAAAGACAGGCTGACAGAGCTGGGCTTGCTCAGCCTGGAAAAGAAAAGTGTCCAGGGTGACCCCATTGCAGCCTTTCAGTACCTAAAGGGAGCATACAAACAGGAGGAGAGTAATCTCTTTGAAAGGGTATGGTAGGACAAGGAGAAATGGTTTTAAGTTGAAGAAGGGAAG